>NC_137634.1:18753338-19353338 GCF_963383615.2 Lipophrys pholis
GTAACCCCAAAGGGGCCGAAGGACAAGCAAAGGACAGCTATGTCTGGATTATTGTTCTCTCTATATTGCAACCCTGGCTTGGATGATATTGTTTCAGCATGCTGGCCTTTTTCCCTTCATTGTGAGGAGTGGGGGGATTGATCTAACTAATCCTCCATTACTCCCTGATCCAGTTCTGGCCCTGAGGTGCTATTGTAGGCACTTTCTGAAGTGATCAGATGCCTAATCCTTCTCACAGGTCAATAGCTACACAACCTTACACACAGATGTTTCGCAATGTTTTTTCACATTTAAGTACCAGATGATTTGTACATCAGTAATACTACTATAGGACCGGCTTACACATGTCAGCCCTCCCTCGTAATGCTGTGCAAGTGGACGCCCATGAGTCTGTACAACAACTCTGATCTCTTCGACCACGTTTGAGAGACCTACCACTGTATACCAGGAGCAATTGCTTGGGACTTGTCATCTTGTGTCACAAGTGTGTGTCACAAGGTAAACATGATTTTTCACTTCAATCAGTAGTTTTGGTGTTGTGGCAGATCCCGGCCCATACTATGAATCTTAACAACACAGGCAATCTTGTTCATTTTCATTTGGAGTTACTCATGTCAACTTTTTCATCTAGTCAAACATGTCACTTCATGACGAGGTACCTCTAAAACTAGAGCGAGCAAACAAATCTGTCCCTGCAGTACACAGATAACTCAGTCTGCAAAGATTCTAAATGAGTGCTTGTTACATTTGTATGTCCAGTGCGGACATGTTGGCATTTTATCGAACAGAAGTCTGACGATGCATAACTGAGCCTGACACTTCAAAGACATCATGAAATGGGGACGAGGCATAAGCTTTTTTGATTGGATGACTTGCATTTCTCTTTGATATCAAGAGATTGGATCAAGTTGTACCCAGGATTTATTCATTCATTACTTTGTTTTTTAGAGGGACAACTTGACCAAGAGGACAACATGTCCACATCCTGTATTGATTTATCCATTCATCCATCCATTCAGTCACCCAGCATCAATTCACTCATTCAGTACAGTGCTAAAGTTTTAAATATTACAAATTACAAGTATGTTAAAAGGCATCAAGAAAACATTTCTACACCAAATTTAATCCGGGCATTGACACGGTTTCTTTTGGCAGCGCAAGCATGTGAAGAGCTTGAAGTTCTCAATGTACATTGAGTTTGTTTCTATTGCTTTTTTCCCCCACCGAACTGACATAATGATGTTAGGAAATAAGTTCTGTGATGGCCATGTCATCTATTCCACAGCCTCCTGCTTTTCTATACACTGAAAACATATCTGTGGTGGTTGTTGTTGTTGGGTCCTATCAATCTATTCTGCCTCACAATTGGTAATCTAAACTTTAAAAATGCAGTGGAATTGTGTATTTACATAAATTTATTGCAACTTTGCTGCTGCAGATACATTGTGTCTATCACTCTCTCCTCTCTTCTTTCTTTATCTGCAGTGCAACACTTACTCCCTCCCACCACCTCAAGCGCCGTCTCTTCTCACTGCTTTCCCTCTCATCAGCCCCATATCTACCTCTCCCTGCCCTTTCTCCCTTCATCTCCCACGTTGTCAACCTCCAGCCCACCCCAACCATCTCTCACTCTGTCAGCAGTGAGATCAAAGCATTGAGACATGGGGTATTTAACTCATCACTGCTCTTGCTGATCAGCACCTTCTAAAGTCCTGCTGGCGAATTGACAGGATCTGATATTCATCCAGACACACAAACGGACACACGCGCACACGATTCATAGAAGAATAAGGCAGCACTTTTGAAGAAAGGTACAAAGGGTACACGGAAGGCACCAACATACAGGTGTCCTGTACAGCAATAGTAATTCTCAATAGAGGTTCATATGGTTAGTATTCTACAAATATTACAGTGTATGCATGTAAACAGATGCACAGAACAACACACACACACAAACACACACACACCATGAAGCAGTCTTCAGCTTGCAAGGAGAAAAAAAGGACAGGTTATTGGCCTTTAAAATGCAGAAAGTGCTGATGCCTGCCATCGATTGATATCTTTCATCTGTTCGATGGGGCGAATGCATGCATAATCACAATTACAGAGGGCTCTGATCTTTAATCTGCAGCTGATTCATTTTTGTCGATGCCTTTCATTTATATTCATTAGCTTTTTGAACCCAAAAAGGTAGATTTCCTTTTGCACCGGCGAGGTCAGAAAGTGCTCACTGTCATACAGCTTTTGTACTGCAGAGTTTCATTCTACAGCTCCTCCCCCACTTCTCAGTCTCAGAGTGTATCTATTGATCCGTTAAT
The DNA here is from genome assembly GCF_963383615.2 of Lipophrys pholis. Lineage (NCBI taxonomy): Eukaryota > Metazoa > Chordata > Actinopteri > Blenniiformes > Blenniidae > Lipophrys > Lipophrys pholis. The sequence goes on from NC_137634.1 coordinate 18,755,657, forward strand.
ACTTCCATCCATTAAATACAACCAAATCTAAGTAAAGTTACCTTGTCCTTTGAGTGAGGGTACTGTATAGAATACCTAAAGTAAACTTTGTGGTGAAAAAAAAAAAAAGCTGCGTCATGAAGTTTCACAAACTCTAATTGTGAAACGCACGCTAAAACATTACTTCACATTTCAAAGTAGTTTCATCATAAAATGGGTGTCTTCATAATATCCAAAGAGAGCAGAGGAGAGGCCATAAATTAGCACATTTATTACTCTTTCATCAGAGTTGCCAAAGTGAGCTAGTGTTTTAAAAGGAGAGTAAGTAGACAAGACAGACAGAGAATTCAAAACGTTTCCCAAAGGGAGAATAAAGGGAAAAAAACTAAATGAGAGCCCTCAAGGTCTCACCACTAATTGACCTAAGCTTTTGCAAATTGTGTGTGAAGTATCTTCACACACAATTTGAAAGGGCCTAATAATCGCTTTGACAGATTTTTTATTTTTTTTTTAATCCTCGCAATTTCAAGATGCAGAGACACAATAAGAATCTTGTCTTCGCTGCTTCCACGAAACAACATTTGACAGTTAGCGTGTGCATCAAGCATGCAGTATAAAGAAACCAATCAATCTATCAAGTGTCATCTGAGCTTGTTCTCAGAGCTGACAACTTAAAGCGCTGACTTACAGCCCTGCACTTTCCCTATAGTAGCCTTTCACCCCTGTGTAACCTCACACGAGTTATATTTCTTTTTTAAGGGCTGCAATAAAACATACGCAATAGCAAAGCGGCGCCATAAAAAATGCAATTACAGTAATGGGGTATTGCTGGCTGTACAATTGGTGTATAAATGGAGGATTATTTTGCTCCTGACCCCTCTAACCTCTCCTTAAACCATCATGGATGAAGTGTTTTAAGTAGCTAATATTGACAGATCTCTCTGGCAGTGATGATTGAGCTGTTGATGCGACGGTATGAGAATATTTATGAGGTAAGACGGTCAGAAACAATAAAATCCTCGAGTTGGATCATGCACTCACTTATTCAGATGGCTTACAAATGAGATAAACAATAAAATATAGACTTGAACTGTGGCAACACTGGAAGAGTCAAAATAGTGTAAATGAAGGACTTTTTTTCTATGTAAATTGATTTTTGAATGAATTAACGACTGAATTAACATTAGACTCTCTACTAAGAGTCTAACATATTCGTGGAGGACAACCATGTTTATTATGGAAAGCATCATCAGTTTGACAGCTGAAAAAAAAACTGTCAGTGAGGCAGCAGCCATGGCAAAAACACCTGAGACTTTGAGCATATTCTATTTTCGATGAGCCAGGCATCATAGGGAGATAAAAACCCAGGGATGAAATAGACTGACTGAAGCATCGGCATTTCCATCTTTTTAAACTGCGTTCATAGATGTCTATCCTCTGATCTTTTCACCCTTATTCATGCGCTCTGTCTGAATGCTCATGACTCACAGAACGAGAAGACGAGGAAACGCGGACAGGAGCGTGTTGGCTTGTTGCAAACAATTTGTTAGCTCCAGGATTGCGAGTTGTCAGATTCCTCTTTGTTAACAGATGTGAGAACACCCTCAGCACATCAGCAATTAGAGAACATCAGCAGGGGGCCGGGCACAACTTGCTGTGGCAGGAGAAATTAATTACAACGTTTTCCCAAGCTTAACAATGGTCCATCATTTTAATCATCACTGTTCATGTCATCATGGTTCATTCACAAGTCATCCATTGTGAATGATTTGTCTGTATCTGCATCATGGAAAGCCTCTTCCTGGTAGCTGACGGCTACCCTGTGAGGCTTGATTCCAAATGTAATTACTGTTTTTTCACTTTAATTTGTCAGTGAAATAGTCCCACCTTTATAATAAAAACAGCAGCTAATTTTAATCATTTCACAACGTTAACCTTTTGGTTAACAACCATGAATCTCTCTGCTTGATTGATACAAACAGGCAGAGACAGTGATGTTTGCTTGCCAAGTCTTAATGGTGTCAAAGTTTTGTGTTTGCCAACGTCTGCCCCCTCAAAGGATGAGTTTTCCCAAAACACACAGAGGATACTGTAGTTTCCTCTTTATTTTAATTATAGACACAGACTCCACGTTAGTCATGCTTGTTGAAATTCAGGCAAACGAAAGCAACTGTTCTGTTATAAAATCTACATATATGACAGATTCAAACTAGTTCATAAAAGTATTACTTATTTGTCATTTTAAATCTAAATGTGTACTTCAGGCCACATGTAGTGTTATGGTTAGCGCTCCTGCCTCATTGTGAGATGTCCCTGGTTTGGGCTTTGGGGCCTTTTTGTCAGGAGTTTGCATGTTTTTCTCCAGGTACTCCCATTTCCAACCATAACTATACCCAGTGAATTTGGTCAAGTCTCATTTTCACGGGAAACCTTTAGTCTGATTCTCTGACTGCTTCCCAACTAATTCCAAAAATGATCATCAACAGAGAAGTTCCACGTCAATGTTACTGCAACATCATGCTTTTGCCCTCAACTTACATTTTGACAGATTATATTAATACCCAAAAATCATGTAGTGTCACTGACGTATCGTGCCCAAGGAGTCTGTTGCTTTTCTCCTAAGGTGTTGCCCCATTTACTGCCTTGAGGCATTCTATTCCCTTATACTAACTAGCTCGAGCTCTCAAAACTTTTTCTTCCATTTCTTTAACTTAGAATGAACTGTTCAAGTGAGAACATGCTTGCCTGAGAAGCACTCCAATTTACTTTTTTGTACTATTTAGGTGAATACAAAACACATGACTGATGGGTCATACCAGGAAGGTCAAACTCATTTTAGTTCACATCAGGCATGTATTCTTGCTGGAACAGTAAAATAAGAGTGTCATCTATAAACTGTAAAAATTTAAAGTTATATAAAAAATGTCCCCTCTGTTTTAGTGCAAAGAACATTAGTACATTCACAAAACCTGATAAAGTTTTAAATTATTAAGAAAATAAGAACAATTTGTATATCTAAGCGATTTCCCAGTGCAGAAAATAAAGAGAAATGCAGATGAACAACATCCTTACATTGTGTATTTCTTATTCAAAGTGTGCAACAGTTTTTCACTTTCGGCTCCTGTTAGCGTAAAGGCCTCTTCATACTCCATAAGAACAAGACGAAAGTTCGGCAGTGCGGGGTCCTGCCAAACAAAATTACGTCATTTCCTTCGGCCAGCTCCCTCTGGCCCAAGAAATTAGTTTCTGCTGTGCCAACCGCCCTGGCCGAACTATGTGGGTGCCGCACTGCCGAAACTTCTGCACTGCTGTGTGCGGCGCATGCGTGTTCCAGTTCGCTCATGACTATCAGTCATATTTTAATCATATTTAGCTCATAACATCGCTACTGTACGAGCACCGCAGCTCGTTAAAATGTCGGAGTGCAGGCTTTTACATGATGCACCTGAACGCATCACGAACAGCTGTCAGCTCCTGGAGTTAATACCGGACCAACATCACGCTCGGACAAAAACTCTCTCTTTTATTACTGAAACAGTTCAGAGAAATGTGTTTCTGAAAGCGCTGGAGGCGAGAAATAAGCTGTGCAGTTGAAAAGTTTAAACGCCGCATCACAGACGTGTGGCTGCTGCGAGAGGGCGTGGCCTGAGAGTTCGGCAGCTTCTTATCGGAGTACGAACAATCCTGCCGAAAAAGCTTTTTTTTCGGCAGCTGGCTGACGTCACTGCCGAATTTTCTTCTTGTTCTTATGGGTTCAAAAAGGGAGTATGCAGGCTTCAGCATGCATGTTTATCACAAATCCACTCAGTGTACTGATGCAGCTGAAGCAATAAGAGGGATAGTCATCATGATCACTAACACCCTGCTGTCCACAGAAAATATAGTTTGTAAGGTCAGTTTTGGCCCACAGTCCATATGTTTGACATCCCTGGGTTATACCTTGCCGGGGGGAAATATAGAGGATTTAGTTAACTCATTAACATGTGCCTGTTTATAAACAAAAAGGTTTTACAGAATGATTAAACTACCAGTTTAAAAAATTTTAATAATCCTGAACTGAAGTATTTAGACAGATTAGCACCTGGGTAAAAGAGTCACAATCTGTAGCACATAGAGGGCTTATTGGATTAGCCGCAAATGCTCCAGTGCCTCAAATAAGTATTGTCTTTGCACTTTGCTTTGATTGGATTTTTAACTCATATGCACATTGTGGTTAGTCACTTATGTGGCATTCTTGGCTGCATGCCAGCACTGACATTGTCATCTCAAGGGGAACTAGTGTGATTTAGTTAAAAATCCCCCCTTAATAAAAGAGCTCAAGCACAAGGCTGAGAGAGACAAAAAGAGACTTAAGTTAGTTTGGGGCAAAAGTACTCCAAGCCCTGGAACGTCAATGGGGTTGCGTAACAGAATATCCTCCAAGTCCAGGAACATCATGGAGATAATAGATTTCTTGTCAGAGGAGCAGAGGTTTACTGGTGTGGGATGCCAGCCGCACTCTTGAGTAGCACAGAGGCGCATAGAGTTTATGCAGAGATCAAGACGGCTAAAAATGTTTTAAATGAAAGGGGAGAAATCAGGAGAGGGGGGGGTACCAGCCAGAGATACAATGAATACTAAGGAGAAATAGATATTTCTCGAGGATAACAAGACATCCCTGGGGAAATTCAGTGGGAAAAGGGAAAGTTGAAAAGAAAGTGAGAAACGCAAGTAAAAGAGATGCAAACTGACCAAAGAAAGAATAGAAATAAAGAGGAGATCAAACACCGAAAGGAAGAGAGAGAAAGAGGCAGCAGAAAAACGACAATTAATTTGACCAGTGGTTTAAATGACACCCTTAGGGGGAGAGAGAGAGAGAGAGAGAGAGAGAGAGAGACGAAGCCCAAAGAAATGGCATGGAAAAAAGGAAAGAAAAAGAATTACATAACACTTTAGACTTGTTTGCTTGAGAATCTTGCCACAAAGATGCATGTTGATCAAAGGAGGGAGAAAAACAAGCGGTCAGAAACAACGACTGGACCGAACAGAACGACAGAGGGAGGGAAAGTGCTCGGAAAGAAGGAAGCAACGATAAAGACTTTCACTTGAGGATTTAAAAGGACCCTGAAGGCCATCCCGGAGGAAGGGAGGAGGATGAGAGAGCAGCACTGACAGTTGGCAGAGATTTAAATTCAGTTTTACATGAATTATCAAGGTTTTAAAGGTAACTAGGAGTTCACGCTCAAGTTTGGGCTTCTTGGTGATAAATATGTGAACCACCTGCAACCACTTGTTTGCATTATTATAGAGACAAGTTCCCTGTGATGTACAAAAAATTTAAAATAAATCCTACATATGCTCACTTCAGTATTTGATTGGCTATGACCATGACCATTGTTCTCCAGCCATGTGGTTATTATTTGAACCCTGATAAGAAATGACCTCCATCCTCAAATACTTTAACTGCTAACATGTTAATATACTGACTCTGTTGTTTTTATGCCCAATGTCAATGAAACGGCACTCAGCCATAGGATAGACTGACTTTCTCTAGTTTCAAATCACCAAAACATGTAGGTTACCATGACATAGTTGGAAAGTTAAGATCAGCTTATTACTTTTACCTGACCTGCTGGTAAATTCTGTCCCGAGGACCCCTGTAATAATTAAACGTATCTGTGGGCAAAATTATATTTCTATACTTTCGTTTTTTGTTGTTGTTTTTTTGCTTTGTTTTTCTTTTTAAATACCATGAAGGGTCTACAAGTTATGGTTATAAAATATATATAGATGCCAAACCCTTTCAGTGGTGAAAGGATAGAAGTAAAGAAGGTTCATGTTATTGTCTGTTATAGTATTAATACGCTTTATGGTAATACAATTCAAAATTAAGAAAAAACTCTCATACTTATAGCAGGGGCATCAAACATAATCCTCATGGGCCAGAAGCAGCCCTTAAGAGGCTCCACTCCAACCCGCCAATCAAATGGGAAAAATTTGAGAAAGAAAAAAAAAAAAGAAATACATACATACATATATATATATTATTATAAAAAAAATTTTTTTTTTTTTTTTTTTTTTTTACATGTCTCAACACTCAACACTGTGGCCCTGAGGTCATTGCAAGCAAACTAACATTAGGCTCAAAACCATGCCGTCAGGGTGAGATTGTAAAAGCATTCATAATAAAACAGTTGTTTATTATATATACAGAGAGAGAGAGAGAGTTATTTTTCATTACATTTTGCACCAGAAGGTATCATTACAATTTTTGATATTTTGAAATTGTAGTAATGTGTAGTACAAATTGCTTGATTTCTTCAAAAACATACACTTTTTCAAAACGTATACTCTGTTCACCAAGAAAGAAAAAATTGGACATTTTAAATTTAAAGGTTATTATGGTACTATTTTACTGGTCCGCCCACTTAAGATGATATTGGGTTGTATGTGGCCCCTGAACTAAAACGTGTTTGACCGCCCTGACTTAAAGCAACCAAATATGGGCAGTATGCCAATATAGTCCTTAACCTTGGAAAAACAGGTATATGGAGGGTGATTTATGGTTTATAACTTCATCGTCCTTATTTCAAGGGTCACAAGAGAAGCCTGAACGTACTGATTGACTAAAACATCAGATAACGTAGTTTTCAACTGTACAAAACTGATTTCTTTGTGATTATTTATCACCAACTGTAAATGTATAGTGCATTGTGCAGGCTATGTGGGCAGTGAATTAATGCTATAACAACTGAAAACACCAGTCTCTGTGACCCCCTTCTCCAGCTGTGTAACTTTATTTTAAATATCTTTGTGTTCGACAGCCCTGCAAAGCATCTTTGCTCGTTATTACTCTGCAATAGATCCAACTGTGATTTATGTGCCCAACGTCATTGAGCATCCCTTCAGTTTTCTTTCACCCCAGTTTGTTGCCAGTGAAGTTTCGTAATGAAGTCAAAGTGTAGATTTACTCGGTGTTTAGTCTGTTCTCGGTATTGGCCATTCCCAGAAGGTGAACTAATCGATGGACTAAACAGCTAATGGTATTTTTTTGTTGTCTGCCAAAAGTTCCTCTGCTGAGAGACTTTAAATTGAAAGGAGGATAAATGCTTCTTTGGTGTGCACGTCTGGAGTTCAGCTGTAGACATTTAATAGTTAATCATGGTTTAAGAAATCATGTTGCAGCATTAAGAAAGTAATTATCGCCCTTCTTTTCTCGACTGACACACTCGTGCAGCTCTGTTTTTGGTGCTCTGCTCGACACTGGAACTGTATTTTCTCTTCATTGCGTGTCTCTCTATTGCGCAGCCATTGCCTCAGTCTATGACCTGGAGTACAGAGTGAACAGCAGCAACTACAAGATGACGCGCAGTAACTCGGCTGTTTGACCAGCCACGTGGGAATAAAGGAGGGGAGAGAGAGGAGGAAAAGGAGAGTAATTCTTTATACTTCAACCATGACAGTTTGAAGATTTAAAGGAGACATATCATGCTTTTAAATCCTTCCTTTTTACATATAAATCATACAGTTGTGGTCTATACAACGCGAAACTGCAATGCTTGGGTCTGAATTCCTCATTATTAGAGCTCCACAGGCCCCTTTTCAACCCCTTTTCTGATGCGCTTCTGAGAGCAACTCGTTTTGGGGCGGTCTCTTCAAATGCAAATGAGACACTTCATACCCCTCCTCCTCTCCAGGTTGCAGAGGTCACACTCGGTTCAACGTCACCCTGTTCGGCCATCTTTGTAGTTTGATAGAACAGATACAATTATCTAGCGGCGCAGAAACTTTATATTCACACATTATTTACAAAATGTCAACAACGGAAGATTTGTCCATCCAGCCATACATGTTGGAGCCAGAGTCGGACCCGGCGGAGCGAGATGAAAATGACGATGATGCACCTTCAGAACAACGTCTTCATATGGATGTAACGCAATGGTGTGTTACTATATTTACACTAACTTCTCCATCCATGCCCACTACTACAATACTGCCTGTATTACAACGACTATTTAACACAGAAGTTACATTATAATCTAAAACGAGCACACAGCGCTAACATATGAAGACGGTGCAACTGCTAATGCTAACAAAACAATGACAGGGACGTCTTATCATCACACTTTTTAGCGTTATATACAGCTTACCGAAGTGCTCTGTTCGTCGTCTCCATAGATAGAAGGAACTGACCGCTCAATCAGACCAAGATCTGATTGGACTACAAAATCGCAGCGAGAAACAAAAATGGCGGATTGCTCGAAACGTCGATGTCCTAATTTGGCAGTTCCGCTGAGAATACTGTGACGTCATTGTTCAAAAAACGTAATAGAGAATAGAAAAATCGAAACCGATCGCAAAATATGACCAAAACAGAATATAAAGATATCAACGGAGCACCTGAAGAGACTACTTTGAACTTTTCTGTACTTCTAAACACTCTAAATATACACCAAAATGCATTTAAGGGCTAAAAAAGTGGATTTAGCATGATATGTCCCCTTTAAGAGTTGTCGGATGTAGCTCATTCATGTAAAGCAATGGATTTATTACATATTTAGAGTGCCAGACACAGTCACCCATACAGTTGGAACACATACAAACAGCCATATTCTGAACGTTCTATATAACAGTTTTTACACCCGACAAAATCTGATACACTTAACCTTTGAAAACCCATCAGCGTCTCACACATTTGTGCCACTACTGCCTTCACAGGTAAATAGATTGCCTTTGACGACTGCTGACTAATGTTATAATGATTTATTTAAACAGATGAACAGCTAAAACATCACAGTCAATATCATAGTCTATGAGGATTAAATTATTTTGGTCTAAAGTGCTCCAGAAATAAATAAGGCGACCTAACAGTATAATAAATATAGAAACAGCCATGAAGAATTAGTACCACACCTGAAGTGTCTGATGATATGCAGAGATAGCTTCGAAAGTTTATTACGTTTTAAGAAGACGAAGATGCACATTAGTGACACAGATGGAAAGAGGATGAGGCATTTAGATTTGAACTTCATCAAGATTAAACACCACTAAATTGTAGCAGTCCTAATTGTTTGGATTGAGCAAATCTTAAAAGAAATAAGTGAACCAAAGAGTCAACTCTTTTTTCTACAGTACTTCTATTTTCTCTGTATTTTCTCCGCCGTCCCCTCATCTCATCTTTCTACCCTCATACACTTGTTACTACTTTATCTCTTTCTAATAAATCCAATTTCTCCTCCCAAGTCTCTCCAGCTTCTTCTTTGAGTGATTAAAGTTCACCCACACTGATCCCCGGGTCCCCCAGTGAGCCCTTTACAGGAATCACATTAGTCCCTTTACCGACAAAGGCCACATCGGGGTGTTATTAGTGGAACAGGCTCCAAGCAAATAAAAATCATTTGTGTGTGTATGTGCATGCTTAATAATTTATTTGTAAAGGTTAATCACCTGCACTGGCTTTATCATATATTGACTTTTCAGCAAACCAAGAAAAAACCTCTAGATTAAAATTCAAGTATCACAACAATGAAGCAGAAACAGAATGTGAATAATTTTAACAAAGGAGCTCGGGGTTTCAGGGAATACATTACTTTATTTTATTCAACTCAATTCATCTACTTAGTGCTACGATGACCATTAGAATCAAACATGTCAAGACCTTGAGTGAAATGTATAGATATGACAGAAAATATCTAAATGATTGAAAAGAGTAATTTAGCATTAGTGTCTTCATAAAAAAACATGTAAAATACAGTTTTTTTTGTTTGTTTGTATTTTTGCTCTTCAAACATTAGCTGGATAAGTGGATGCAGGCATAATGAGATATCACAGCAAGCGTACAGCAGCTACAATCTAGATGTATGTGAAGCTGTGCCTCAGTGTTACATCAAATCAGTTTGCCCACCCATCCAAACGTGGCCACAGTAAAATTACACAGCCAATAAGAGCTTATCATAGGAACGATGAGAGGAGGAAACCATCAATCAGAGGCCGATGACAGCTGGGTAATTTAAACTGCAGCATGCCTCAGGCCTGTGTGTGTGTGTGTGTGTGTGTGTGTGTGTGTGTGTGTGTGTGTGTGTGTGTGTGTGTGTGTGTGTGTGTGTGTGTGTGTGTGTGTGTGTGTGTGTGTGTGTGTGTGTGTGTGTGTGTGTGTGTGTGTGTGTGTGTGTGTGGTATGGGGGAGCATGCTCCTCGGCTGCGGGTCGTCTCCACTGTGTGTGTTGAGTGAGCATACATGGCGTCCAGCTCCGCAGCCACTGGCACGTAATGAGAGCTTTATGTGTTTTCATTACTTTGTGCCAGACAACAGAATCACACTGAAGGCTGTTGGCAGAGACAGAGGCTGGAGGAACGCAGTCAAATCAGATTAAGGAGCTGAGATATATGGTAGCAGAGGTGAGTAGGTAGGCTGGCTGAACTAACAAACCTTTGCTCCAGGGAGCAACACACACAACCACCTAAGTGTACCGCAAAGTGGAGAAGTGCTGCTTAGTGTACACAAACACCGCAGTAGAATGACACCACACACTCACACACTCACTGTGTACTCACGTGAATCCAGACTGTCATGTTTAATTATAAATCCATATTACTACTGAAGCAAAGAGAAATACAGTTGATACGATGGCACCAGTCACAGATTAACATGAAGCTAATCTATCCATCCATCTTCTATCTGATTTAATCTAACGGTCTGATGCCAGATTACTACTGATTTAAAGTCACCAATTAATGCCACGTTTTTAGACTGTGGGAAGAAACTCAACAAAAAAAAATGTACACACAGCTGAGAAAATGCAAATCCCACACATACAGGAGGCCCAAGCCCAGATTCAAACCGGAGATATTGTGATGCAAAAGTGCCAACCACTACACCCAAAACAATAGCATTAGAACAGACTTAAAGTCAAAATATTTAATAATCTCAGGAGGGGAATTATTAGTAACGTTGCTCCACACAGTAGGAATTTACAGTAGTAAAAGGAAATGAAATATTACATAAGTATATATAAATAGGGAAATAAATAATTACAATGGATCTACAGTAAAAGATGACAAGAAGAGTTCTGAAGCTTAATGGCCACAAGAAGAAAAGATCTCCAGAATCACTCTGTAGGAGGGGTTGTCATAAAAGCCTTGTCAAAGTCAACTAGTCATTCTGACAGCACAGTGATGCCGTAGTTAAAAAAAAAAAAAGAAATGAAAAGAATAAGACAATACTGAGAATTACATCAGTGACTTTTACCAGTGCTTTTAGCACTGACATACAGTTTATAAAGACGTGCCAACAGATAGTTGAAAATGATTTCACCATAGAAAGAACAAAAGTGATTATGATGACAAGGCAGGCTAAAATAAAAACATTATAAAATAAAAACACCCTGGTCAATTATAGATTATAATACAGCCTGCTATACCATTTCTGTATTTTGTATTATTATTTTTTTTATATGGTAACTACTTTTCTTGTGTTTTGAATCAACTTTGACAATTTACAGTGCAGGTGAAGTAAATTCCTGCTGTGCCTTGTAGCTCCTCCTCATCCTGCAACACAACAGAGACGGCTCTCTTTTACAGGTTGGGATGGAGGTGGTCAGCTCATAGTCGATGTTGAGCATTAGGCATTACTCCACATCAGTATAGTCAAATGGTTTTGTCAACAGTTTGCCGTCTAGTGCATCTGTTGCTGAAGTTGCTCCTGCTTTTGAATGTTGATTGATTGATGTTATCAGCAGATATCAGAACCCTGTTTCAAGTAGTGGAATTGAGAGAAAAGGGGGTACATCACTTGTTCCTCAAATAAAAAAGCTGAATTGCAGGAGTGAGGAATAGAAGCACAGATGTAGTGTGGCTTCAGAGTTCATAAAAATTACAGGTTTGGGGTAAAAATTACAAGTTAATGGAAGGTAAGTGCCTTGAGACAGTACAATATTTAATCTCACTACCTCAAGGTTCAAATATATCTCTGATGAGTTGGGCTTCAATCCACCATCTTCTTCTGATTTTCGCCACAGGGTCGGGAGCATAACAGACGAACTTCTATTCTCCTCAGAAAAAAAAGGCAGTGGCTTGCTGTAGGAGAAATTAAATAGTAAAGGCTATATAGATTATGACCAGTAAATAATACATGTGGGAGAACTCAAGATGAAAATTGGTTGTCAGGAGTGATAATGGAATATAGATATGAACGACTTGTGGTATCAGTATAGTCGACTATACTGTGGTATCATCTTGATTAACAGCAAAGTTAGTCGTGGATCACAACTGATCCATACACCAGTGAGAAATGCATTCAGTTTTAGGTTTTTGTTAAGGTGAAAATCAAAAAGTATATGTGGTCTTGTTAAAATATGCAAGTTTGTATAAGCGCCAAGAGGAGAACACTTCAAAGAACATGCCTGTATGCATGCATGTATGTATACAGTATGTTCTCTAAGTGATTGTGTGCAATGGCTTGAATGATAAGATTCAGAGCACAGACAAATTACCTTTTTAAATCATATTAAACACTTTACTGATCATATGCAACCTAAGATTAGAGGTACGTGTTTAATAATTGCATGGGAAAAGTGTATGAATCTGGGCCTGGATTTGAACATCATAGACTGTGTCTCAGAGGACCTGAGAAAGTTCCTTTCAGCTCCCAGCATCACTCACCCTATAATGTTGAATATATTCAGTGCTATTAACTGAACTGTAATGTTGACTCTTGTTCATGTCGCCTGTGCCGTACGAAGGCACTGATTTGGTCGAGAGGACAGAGGACGGGCCTATAGGGGGAGTGTTTGAGGGATGTTGGGTGAGTGGAGAGACAGTGAGTGCTGGAAAATGTGCTGGGAGCTATCAGCTTGGCAGCATTGTTGTTTTGCTCCAACGTAGCTACAGCCAACAGCAACTGTTTGTTTATTTTAATGAGGTGGCAGTTTGGGAGTGAATTCATCGTCCTTCTTCCTGGCGTGTCCTGGCTAGTGCTACAATACCAATACACCAGGCGGTTCAGAAAAAGAAAAAAAGAAAGAAAAAAACCTGTGTGGTAAGCTGATGAAAACAGCAGCCATCTCAGGGATGTGATGCATTTGAGTGTTTCAGTTTCAGAAGTTTCAGTTCAGAAAACTGATGGAAGCGTGAATAAGACCACAGACGGCAGCAACTCAAGTATTTGGTATCATCTCATTGCTAAACATGGAGCCACAAGAATGAACACCAGAGCAAATGTTAAGGATACTGTAGTCAGCCATTGATCTTGAAGAATCATTGATCTTGTGAGAAAAATAGAATAAAATAAAAAGTATTTCACCAACTCCAAAGCCCCAATCAGATAAACAGACAGACAGACAGACAGACAGACAGAGACTTACTTTTTTTTTCTTGTAAAATGTTTAAAAATCATGGCACATAACACCTTCTGATGAACTTAAAAAAGTATTGTCACTAAAAGTTTCTAAAATTCCATTTTAGGACAAAATGTTGCCCTTTTATGTATTTGAGTGAGCACCATATAAGGGTTAAAGATTACTTCATGGTCTACATGTTTAGAAGCCTGTATTCAACAGACGAGAATTCCCTAAAACACAACTGCTGCTTGCCTGATGCGTTTCTTTATAATTCTTGTTTACCGCCGCAGAAACATCTAGTATTGCTGTTAAAGCCCATGATAATAATCCAGAGGAGAGTTTATGATAAGATCAGTGGGAACATATCATTTTCACCACTATCCTGTCATCTGTTATCTACAATGTTTTTTGAGAGCAATCTGGATGCAAACGAATGTTCTTAAAATACTTCCCAAGAAGATTAACAATATATCCGAAACTTTTGGCTGTAAAAGATCATTCAAATTAAGAACAAAGACTTAACTTGACTCAACCAAACACGTGAAGGATAGTGAAGCAGAAATTAGTAAAGGTTGCTTTGGGCTTGGGATACACTCACAAACATCACTGTCAGCTTTTTCAGGTTGCCCTTGAAGCAAGGAGCAATATAACCACAGCTTGGTATAGCAACTACAAACAAGGTTATACTATATAACTTTATGAAATAGCCTCCTTTCTTACAACGTGAAATAATTCTCACATGTCAATTATACACAGTGTAGTTTCTGCAGTGGTGAATATATTATAAAAATATGGGAAAGCAAACTAATTTCAAATGTAAAAAAAAAAGAAAAAGTATGCCTACACCACAACAGCCTTTATCTTGTCTCTTTCTCTGCTTCCCGTCTTTTCTTTCTCAGCAATCAGGTCAGTCATGGTGTCTCACCAGCGCGCATGTGCTCCCACAAATCCTGCTCTCACACGACTTGCAACCTGACTATGCAAGAAAAGCAGCATGGGACTTGGAGAGATGAAGAGAGTGAAAAGGGAACTATGCGGCATGGCTCGCCGTCTATGAGAAACAACAGGCAAAGGAACATTACATTGGGAAAGAAAGAAAAATAGGTAAACAGAGAAGGGCTTGTGGGCAACCACACATCCTCCTGAGACCGTATCATCTATTTCCGCTGCTTGACAAGCATGTTCCTTCACAGTGGTGTGCGTCAAGTCAGGGGAAGACACAGTGAATACACAGTGAATCAGCGCCATCTCTCTCTCCTCCTCTAAATCTCCCTCCCTCACTATCTCCTTTCTCTCACACACATTCATCTCCCCATGGATGCCATGTCACTGACTTGAAGAGAGGAGCATTTGCATTTCTCTTCCACTGTGTCTTTGGGACTCACATGCTGACTCACGTGACAGTGGGTGTGAATGTCTTTGTGTGCACGCATCTGCATGTCTTCACAAGTCTGCAAATATGCATCGAGACACCGTACCTGCTTACAAGCGTGTCATGTTTGCACATTTGCATGTGGTTGTTTGGGCTTTTTATCAGTTGCTGTACAAAAGCATGGGTGGAGGTGCAGATGTATTTGTATTTTGACAGCGTGTTGTTTATCATCAAGATGGGACACTCCTTAACCAAACATCTTCACGCTGTTAGAGATGCAGCTTACAGCAGATAGAAACAAGAGTTTGTCTTGTCAACAGGGAGTAGAGAACAGAAATCGTCAAGGTAAAGAAGAACACATGTGACAATGTGAAAATCAGCAGTTTCTTTCCACTTCTTTCCACCCTGCACAATCCTCACATAAGGATCTTGAGTGATGACACATGACTGGTTTGAGCAGTGTGCTGCTGCTATGATAAATCTCTAGAGATACTCTCATAAAACCTGGAAGGGTGAAGTGAGTGGGAAACTTTCAGGATGAATTGTTCCGTATCTTTGTTAAATTTAGCTCTTTATCTAAAAGGCTCAAAACAAAAAGATTAATAGTCCTGATGAAACATCACTGCAGCACAGCAAACTCTGCAACACATTTAATCTAGACTGGAGAAAGAATACGCGTTGCCATACAATGCTAAATGAGAGGATTTTTGATGACATGACACTCTAAACGTTTTGAAAACAGAACTTTTTGAAAACGGCTCCATGCAAATGGGGGAAAAGCGCAAGTTTTCGACTGGCCGTACGCACAACAGTCATAGTAAATAGTTCTTCCACACATGTGCAAGTAGATGAACAATAACAACAATGACAGCCTCCAAAGTGGCATGACTCCCTGTCCACTAGAGAACTCACATACCAGGAGAACATGGAGAGTCACCCATAGTAGCAATCCAGCTTCGTCGTCTGTCTGTACCAAGGTCTGTGTACTCACCATTGCCAATATTTGTAGCTTATTCTTCTTTGCATGTATGTTTTTTGTGTGGTTTAATTACAAAAAAATAAAAAAATACACCACTAGTGTCTCAACATGCCCACAAAATTCTTTTTTATCGTTTCTGCCATTTCTCTGTAGATGGACATCGTTTTCAAAAACTCAAAACAGGATGAATGGATGGATGGATGGATGGATGGATGGATGGATGGATGGATGGATGGATGGATGGATGGATGGATGGATGGATGGATGGATGGTTTTTAAGTGTGAATTGTATCATGTCCATGCAAATGGAGTCAGACTAGCCAGCATAGTCCAGTGAAAATCATTGTTAGGGAAACCTTGTTTTTGTCTCATAAAGAAAGTTCACAGTCTGTGTTTCAAGGATGACCTGTGTCAGAACTTTTGGAATCTCTGTGCTACTTTTTGTAACCTTCAGAGTCTACAGTGCAGCATGTGAATCTTTCTCAAAACAATTCAGCTCTTAAGAAGGCGCTGTCTGACTACATAGTTAGACAAACTCCCGGACAATCATGCAAAGGTTGTTCTGTGACATTGTCTCTTCTTGCAAGAATAATGTATTACAATTTTCTTAAACTTTTTAAATCGCTCTCAGTCTGAATACTGCGTATTCGGTCTCCCTGAGGTTTTAGCATTAAATGCTCCTGACAATCATGAACTGATGAAACTTCTTCCAAACCACAAAGACCAAGTCCACTTGAGCGAATTAACGTATTAAATGCATTGAAATCCCTCCAATCTGGACAGGTAAGAATAAGCATAGAACTGTATTATTGACATCTTTTTTCCAAACTAAATGAATCTAATTACTCCTCGGACCATGACGGAAGTATGCTTTTGTTGTGTTTCTCTTTATTTTCATCAGGGTTTCACCTTAATTTAGCCACCTGAGTGACGGTATTCCTGGTATATTGGAGAGAGAAATTTGAAGCACAGACAGAATCAATATCTGTACAGTGCACTCTAAGGGTGAGTAACCTAATGGTGCCAAAGAGCCACAATCCTACCAGGCTTTATAAGACTTCTAAACTCGAAGGACTCAGAACACAGGAGATCATAAATTTAGTTACAATACAAAATAAGCAAATAAATAATATGCCAAGCTACTATTCATTTAACCTACGTTTCTGCAGTTAAAGTTAAAATAAGTTACTGTTGAGAAGAAGTCAAAAGAGAAAAAAGAAAAAGAAGCATTCTAAAGCCAAGATTGATAGAGAAAGACATAAATATTAAATAAGCTCCTGGATCCCCAAACTGTCATATCTGGCTATGGTCCATGACTGAAGCTTAGAGAATGTGTTTTTGAAAACTAGATGCAGAATGTATAAATAAATGTTCTTCGCTTCAATAGATATGTAAATTAAAAAACATAAAACCTGGGTTTTAATGAAATTAGGATGTGAATTGGTTCAAAAGTTTGAAAAGAATGGTGAAGTTATCCGACCGCAAAGAAGAACTACTTAAGTATTTTCTAAACACATAACATTAAAGGCCTCGATGACTACATGTACTGTATATTGTATTGCATAATGAAAATATAGAAGATGCAAAAGAGGTCACAGAAGCTCTTCGCTGTCAATACTTGCATTTTCTTTTAACAATTGGGTTTTATATAGCATCCAGTGAGCAACTGTGACAGCACAGAGCTTAGCATGCTTCAGTCACCATGTTCTCAAACAAAGGCTCATTTACATCTAAGCCTGCCAAAAAAGAAAAAAAAAAAACATGACCAGAAAAGTGTAACTCGTGGCCAAAGAAAAAGACACGGAAAAGCTATTTCAGAACAAGTGAAATGAATATGCCTACATTTTTGCTTGTCACAAAAAAAGAAAATCCTTAAGGAGTACAAATAAGATCTGCTTTCCATGAAAATATAGTAGATCAGGAAGTGGCGAGATGATGGCGGATGAAATTTAAGCGTAGACAATGTCTTGTATACTGCGCACGTTTCACTGGAGGGGACTAGAGAAGTCAATTGCTGAGCTCTTGAGGTTTCAGTGACTTGATGACAGACTGACACAGATGGACGCGTCGGCCGCTGCTGTGATTAACTTTGAGGTTATGAGTCACAGAAGAGGCAGAGTAGTTTAACCCCAAAAGAAAAGAACAACATGAGTGAAGGAGAGGACATTATAGAAGGATGAAAGGGATTTTTTTTTTTTTCCTTCAGAAATGTTATCTTACCCACCTCTTACGCTTCTCTGTCCTGACCCGTGGAGCTGAAGTGTTTTAATTAAACTCATTATCCTCGGGGAGAGCAAGAGCCAAGAAGGCTCAAGAGGGCAGAGGTGGCGTATAGGGCAAGGAGAAAGCGGACAGTGGGATACACCCTGATGCCAAATGTATGCTTCTCTTGTACTGTGCTTTTGTGCTTTCATGGGTGAAGGCCTAAGTGTTCCGAACTGTACATCAGTGGAGGTTTCAGGCTGAAGGTATAATAAAAAAAGAAGAAGAAAAAAAAGCCAAATTAACTCATTATAAACAAATAATAAAACCTGGCAACCACCTTTCTACTCCATCACCAATGTCCACTGGAAACATCACAGGATCTGTGTAACCTGCTTCTTGGTTCATCTCCTTTAATTTGATAAGTAACATCCCCAATCTTAAAATACTGCATGCCGTCAATGATGCGATTATTGATTATTTTAGTAAAGATTGCCTGTAAACACAGAGCTAATAGGCCATAATCAAATTTCAGACTCAGCTCAGTGTCTGACGGGTGATAGCAAGAGAAACTGTTAATAGGAGTGACTATAATGTGGATTTGGCTGCATTAAGACACTATTAAAATGATTGCGGGGAGCAGGATTAAAAATTCCTTTCAAGCCAGCTGCCAAGAAATACAGACTTATATATACATTCACAAGAGTGGTTCACACCTCAGAGGGATGAGATTCTCAAGCTCAAATAAAAACCCAGTGCAAAGTGAAATGGAGACACCTGTGAACTCGGGTCACAGATCAGGTGTAAATACACTTATGAATACACTTCAGCTTCAGATATCTCCATCCCTCTCACTTTAGACATGAAACACCACATGTGCAGATGCATCAACTAAGGCTACATTCACGCTGCAGGCGAACGCTTTTGATTTCCTGAACAAAATTGATGCATATCTGTTCAGTTTGGTGACTGTGTGAATGTTGCAATTATGATTTTTGCACACCAGACCCAGGCCTTCCATCATATCTGGTACCAAATGGGATATGTATCTGATGGCTTTCAATGTGGCCGCTGTCTGAACGGTCAAGTCGCATGTATGAAACTTCCACGTTGTTGATATGAGATTGATGAATCTGCGCCGGAGGAAGCGCCACCGTCAAAATATGTGAGGAAAAACTGGAAGAAACGGACATGGTAGACACAGGTGACGAGATTAACCTTTGAGGTTTTGTGTCAATGAATCTCAGCAAGAAATCGGAATTGAGTATCAAGGTGCGAACACAGCCCAACTGTAATACCACAAGATTGCATTTGTCAACATTTGGCAATTACAGTAGCCAACTTATTTGTTCAGGAAGACGGACAACCAGACAGTTCGATGTCATTACAGAAAATAGGGAGCAATGCAGTGAGGACCGAGGTCAAAGTACCTGAAGTGTACCAAAGTGTACAAAATGACATACACATGTAGAGATCATATATAGTAAATACTAATTTATCACTTATTTAATATAAAGAATATAATTAGCAAATAAAATAAATAAAAATTCTAATCAGGTGACAGGTTTGACTATAACACAATACAGTATAATATGAAAAAAAGAATCCCTAAACACACAGTCGTTCATTATGTTTTTGTTAATACCTTTGGCACATTTTAATTTAGATGCATGTTGACAAGAACCCTGAACTGCATGAAAGTCATTGAAAGTCACACGGGGGTTAGAAACGGGCAAACTTTGCCGATGTTTGCCATCCGTTCTCCCTATCGTGCCATCTTAACGACTTTGTGCCTTTAAGCATTCATCAAATCTACACCCAATAAATCAGCCATATCTGGAGAACGCCAGCACTCCTGCTGACTGATAATTTGCAATTCATACATCAATGCACACAAACATACACATGTACACACACTCATGTCCTCCCTAACCTACACAAACCACAAGAAAAATAGCATCTGATGCATACTTTGTTATCCACTCACTGAAGTGACACACGGTATCCTGCTGTCTTAAGCAAAATAGAGGCAAAGTGGAGGTCACAGATCTCCCAAGGTAAAACAGTTAGCCGAGAAGTGTGTCACTAATGCAAGACGTCAACCATCAACACCAACTGACTACATCTTGCAGCTCTAGCCCCACTTCATTGTCTAATGGTAAATTGCTAAATTGCTCAACCTTAACCGAGTTTACCTCGCAGGGAGTGAATAGTGAGAGTAAGAACTGCTGACAAACTTGCACCTAGGAAAGATAGATTATACTGTCATGATATTTTCTGTAGAGCTAAAGAATAAATGTTGCAGCTGCATCTGATGTCTGCTAGACACCTTCCAAATGTGTGTTGTGAAGGCTCGGACATTCACACTCATGAACTCCGTCCCAATCTTACACAAACAGGACTCTCAATAACGGCGTAAACACATTTTTGAACATAAAGGGAAAAGAGCAGCAGAGCTGCTTGGAGCATTTGATTAAACTGTCATCGGCAGTGGCAGTTGTCCGGCCCTGTTCTGCACTGCAGTCTAATGGCCATTAGACTCAGCAGTAACTGAGGGGTGTAGAGTGAGCAATACTGATGTACCCTTAATGGAGATTTCATTGTCACTACTGGGAACATTGTCTTTGTCTGCGAGCCTCATATGGCAGTGACATCTCACCAATTACAGAGTTTATGAGTCCAATTAATTAAAGAGACCATCTGAATTTGGACCGGAGGCCGTTTTAGACTTCATGGAGCATCATGCTAGCAGAGACAATTATGCTGGAGGGAAAGAGTGCATCTATTTATAATCAAAGCAACCTGGGAAGATGCGATTGATCCTCATTAAGGTCAGCAGCAACTTTATTTTATATGTCGGCTTTACGAAGGCTTACAAGAAAATAACTGAAAGTACATTTCCAAAACATTTTAATGATCTGCGGTAAATTAGAAAAATCCTCATTTTATTGAAATCTCAGGAGCCTGTTTGGACTTTGCCTGTTCTCTCGGTGGACGCGTCCGTTTTATCCCGGTGCTGAGGTTGCCTCCCACAATCTGAACACATTTGTATTAGTTAAGTGGTGTCTGTAAAGTGTGTGTGTGTGTGAGTGTGTGTGTTTGCCCTGTGATCCAGGATATACCCCGCCTTTCCACCAATGTCAGCTGGGATTGGCTCCAGCATGCAGATGCGGAAGATGGATGGTTGCGCTGTTATTCAGAATTCATACAGCGACCGGCTGGTCTGGTGGGAAGAGTTTATGATAGGCCTCGTTATGACTGTCGGTTGCATGCACATTGGGTCTCTAAATACACTAAAATACTGCTGCTGTCATTGCCAATGAAAAATAGAGATAAATAACATACCTGTTGAACATAGCGCACAACAGGCATGTTGAAGAACATGGAAACAGAGTGAATTTCTATGCTGTCTCATATGATTAGCGTTTTCCTCCATCCTGTCACCGACGACATTAATTTGTACTTCTCATAAACATGACTTAGTGTATATTAAACTTTAAAAACATACCAGGTAATAGATTAAGTGATCTTTCTTCACTTTTGTAGTACGGCAGCCTTCAGGATTTCTGTACTTTTTAACCAAATAACATATGACTCACTGATTGATTTGAAAACATTTCCCAGGAATATCAAATGTAACATTTGAAGAAATACCTGACACTGCCATTTGTGCATATTGAATAAGAAAAACCTCAAAAAAAAAGATTAAAGGGCTACTTTGTTGGGGTCTGAATTTTAAAGGGAGAATAATAAAATGTAATGGTAAAAATAAATGAGAAGCAATGAGGATTTTATGTCTTTTTGTCTGGGTTTAGTTATTTGAAGTTGCCTTAATTAAGGCAGGCAGGAAATGACTGCCCATTTACGTACATAGCTCATTTTTATTAGAGGATTCCTTTCTGAAAATGCCTGGATGCACATCTATTTGACCATTCCGTTGCAATAATGTCCCTAATGTGAGAAATACAATCTTGAAAATTTTAATGGCTGTTAAACAAGCCACTAAGATCAGATTGACTAGTCATATGCTGACTTAATGTGTTATATTACAAACAAGTTTAGTATTTTTTTTTTGCAACACTTGACCTTTAAAAGGCGAGTATACAACGTGCTTCATACACCATTTCAGGACCAAAAGCGATGATCCGCCAGCATTATAGGAGGCCCTGAACAGAAATCAAATATGGGTGATTAAACTATAGTGCTGCTCAAACAACGGAAGTATGTATTGATTATAGTTTGGCCAAAAGGTGCGAGCCCACCTCAGACTGAGGAATCACGCTGACTCAGGCCGAAAGTGACTTTTTCTTGGCCGTGTCACAGAGACGTCGCGTTTGGCCAAGTCATTTGGCAACATACCGTCGCTACACAATATAACTAATCACCTCATGTTTGGCCATTTTTAGGCCATAAGCACTACATCCGCCAGGCTTTTCCTGGACATGAATCAACTCCACCGTTCTCCAACACTTGACATCCTTTTCAAAAGGAGCATGAGCCATGAGTTCATTGGTCGGTTAGTCTGATATTTGTTGAGTTATTTAGGGCAACTGTTTTATAGCTACATGGTTGAATTCTTGTTTTTGTACCCATTCATGTACTTTTTTATTTATGTAGATGTTAGAGAAATAGTTCTGAATGGGGAATATAAAACTTCAATATGATTATTTCAAAAACCTCTCTTGAATTATTAAAAACTGTTTATAGAATGTTGTGGAGGGGTGCCACAGAACTTACAGGGTCAGGGAAGACAAAAAAAATATCCAGATTTGAAAAGATAATTAAATCATACTCCGGTGGAAAAAGTATGAATAATTTCATTAAAAGACATTTTTAGTGAATTTACTGTATCTTTAATGGAGATGAAGATAAGTTATTTGACACAAAGTTGGCCGACAGAGGAATATCTGTAAGATTAAATAAGCTTTACTTCTTCATATTTCTTTTCGTACATGATTAATGTCTGTGAGGTATCAGTGGATGTAAAATCAATACCTGTAAAGATATTGGTTCATTTATACATTAACTTTGGATACAAGTGAGTATACAAGCATGTATACTCACTTGTATACATGCTTGTATACTCACTTGTATCCAAAGTTAGTATACAAGCATGTATGGAAATTGTTACGATTTAAATAAATCTTTGTTTACATGAATTGTTAAAAAATAATAGCAGTCTATAAGAGATTATTATTTATTTACCAACCGGAGAAGTTACTTTTTATTGCTGATTGATATCAGCTGTTGATGAAGTGTAAGAATTCTAGGTAATGTTAAAACTGGAATAAGAGACAGACTTTTACAAAATGCTACAATGACTGAAACCTCTATTATCAACCATTCTTATTACTGCTTTGTCTCAAAAATGTAAGTGGAAAACCTGCTGTAAATGTAACCCATCCTGAGGTGATGTCTTCTCATGGTTCACTCCAACAGTCCAAGAAATTAGTACATGCAAGTGAACATCTTCAAAAACTCACCTTAATTTTATTTGCCCACAATGCTTTTTTTTTTTTTTTAAATCAAAATAATATAATAGTTAATATAAAAGTTTCTCTGAAAATAGACTCCAAGCTCTTTGTTCTTGTTAGTCGTCCTCTATGTGTCCCGTTGTTGACCAGTGAATAGATTGCAGGTTGGCAGGAGATGTCAGAAAAGGAGTGTCAACACTTGATGAAGGCAACGCTGATTCAGCAGTTTATGAGGTGAGTCATTTCTAATACTCCCAATGAGTTTTTTATTAGTTTAGTTTGAAACGCCATAGAATAATGGAGACAGTGACATGCGCTGCAGTACATGGATCCTGAAGTGCGTCACATAGTTGTAAGCCAGGCGAGAAAATAGTTAATCCCATATATACTCCAAAGTAAATCCAGTAATTCATTGTGGATCACTTAACTCTGAATTGTGTATTTTTTTCTGGAATATGGTTAAAAAAAAAAAAAAAAACTGAAAGTGGCTGCTTGAATTTCTAATCACTGCACCAAACTTTGCGCAGCCCAGAGGGACGGCTCTTTGGAGGCTCCAGTATGTGACCCATATTACAACTGTGAAATTAGTAACCTCACTCAGTGGACGCAAAACCTCCTGCAGGAATGTTCTTTTTTTACCATGTCAGTGATTTTACATAAGCAGAGTATGGAAAAGCTTCAGACTTGCTACAAGGCTTGAACGGGCTTGATTCAGTTGATTGACCAAATCATGCCTCCGTGTTGCAGCACTCGGTGTTGTTTTGGATTGTGCCGATTGCCTGTACGACGCTGTGCAACATCCATACTTCATTTAATTTGCAATTTCTTTTTTTCGTTCAGATTTTCTTTATTGAGATTTGCGCAGGATTGTTAGAGACAGTCATAATAAAGAGTAGTTCTGTCGCAAAGCAACATTTGATGTTTTTTCTAACCCTCCCGCCCTCCCCAAGTTATCAGTAAGCATTCTCTCCATTCATACCGACACACACCTTAGACAGTTTGACAAACGGAGATGAGACAAAAAAATATATGTGTCATAATAAAAAGTAATAATAACAAAGTAGAATATATAAGAGGTAAATGTCGGGGGGGATCAATTACTTTTTGCAACGACTGTCAGAGAGTCGATGTATGTTAAAAAGGGATGCCATGACTTGTGGAAATTGCCTAACGAGCCTTTTAAAGAGAATCCGATCCTCTCCAAAGTAACACATCCCAGTATCTCCTGAATCCACATATGATGAGTAGGTGGAGTGGAATGAGACCCCTTCAGGAGAATCAGTCTTGGAGCAAGTAGAGTGGTAAAAGCAATGATATTCCGGCCTGGTTTGGGGACTCTGATTGAGGTTGTGATTCCAAAGAAGGTGGTAATGGGTTCAAGTGCTATAGTTTGACCTCCAACTTTGCTGAGTCTTTCAAAGATGGTAGTCCAAAATCCAGACAGTTGTGGGCATGTCAAGAAGACCAAATGCTTTCCTGAATTGCTTCCAGATAATTAGTGTGTTTGTTACTGTTGGGTTGGGACGAACCTGTCTAAATGTTATTGGCAGTTGAGAAGAAGTGCAATTTCTATGATTAAAATTAGATTGAAGGAATTGTGTTGCAAATTATACATTTGTAAGCAGCAGTCCTGTATTTCATTTATTGGTGCATAAAGAAAGTCATTTCGCTGGTGACTTTTTTGTAGAGCACTTATCAGTAAAGTTTATGAAACAAACATGGATATAAAGACATGGGGGAGATTAAAGTATTTGTTGAATGCTCCTGCTTTGGCACCTAAAGTTTTGTGTAGCCCAAATCAGAGCTTTCAGTTGTCAGCTCATTTGAAAAAAAATAATACATTTCTTTCAGAAATGCGGATGACGAAGGATCAGCCAAATTAAGAAAAATGTCAACTTTGTCTTTCAATTGAAAACAAATGTGTAGATCAGTTATTGAAGCTGGAATATAAACAATGACTTCTGACTGAACTCTTCACATTAAAAAAGGAGCCAGAAACACCAGCACAGTGATTTCTCATAAAACTTGTGTAACTGGAAGACATTTTCTGATGGGGGCGTTTATCAAAGACTGTGTGGAGGAATTTGCTGGGTAATACATCTTGAGACAAAAGAGCCATGCCAGGATACTATAAGCACAGGGACTGAGAGGACATTCCTCAAAATGTGGACCCTCAGTTGCAAAATGGAAGCGCTGCTTTATGTATTTTTCTTTACCTCTAAGGTAGACTTGTGATATGAGCAACAACAGCAACCACAGACACCAAAAGTACTTTATTCACGAGCTTGTAAATATTACTAGCAGGTTTTTTTTACAAGCAAAGGCAGTCAAACTGTTACAAGAATCCATTTAAATGAGCAGTAACTCACATAAAACATTTTTTTTTTTTTTATTCAGTGATTTGACTAATCCTGCTTTACGTTCTGTCTCCACTAGCAGTAACTATCAGATAAAAATAATGCTTTTGATGTCTGCAGGCTTTGCTGGATTTCTATAGAGGTGGGGAACACTGCATTGCAGTATATACAAATAAATCAAATGGCTATTAGTCACCTGAAAAAAGTTTTTAATGATTCCAAGTTATCAAAACTGCCTTTATTTCTTGGCATACAATAGAACATTTTCTTAATCCAGATGCCAGCATTGGATGTTTCACAGTTTGTATTGGTTGTTTGATGCTTGTAAGTGGAAGTTATTACAATGCGAGTTTTATAAAACTTCAAGCTTCCAACTACAAAGCAAAGCTAAGATCAAAAGCATGCATGTATTGTAAAATTGCTGACAGCCTTCAGCCCTCCAACTTCGAATGGTTTCCCCTGCTTGGCAGGCTTCAGCCCAGAGTGAAGTTCATTGATCCAACTCGACAAAGAGACTGAAAGCTGCCAGTGACAGTGTTCAGACAGTCGCGCTTAAGTCGTTTCGCCAGGTCCGTGTTTGACAAGCTATCTGATGAGTGTACAATTAAAGGGAGTCGTGGCAAGTTAAAGGGATGAAAGGGCGGCAGCCAAGATGAAGAGTCTCCACACTGAGCAGCCGAAAAAGGTAAGAGCGAGACGGCGGAATAAGGGAAAGAGAAAAAGCCCCCATGTGGAGAAGATGATGAGGAGTGGAGCCGGGCAGAGAGCAGCAGGAGGCAAACAAAGGCAGAGAATATGATACAGACACAATCTTTATGGGCCATTCATTCCATTCATTTAATTTGAAGGAATCACCCTTCACTTACAAGAGGCTCCATGAATCAGGAGACACCTCAAAAAAAAAAGAAAAGAAAATTGAGACATTGTTACTTCTTAATACGAGGCATCACTGAAAAGCTTGCTTCATTTAACATCTTTAGAGAATACATCTGCCACGGGCCTTCATGACTAAGTTATGCTTATTATGGTTTAATTTGTCCCTCTGCTGACCATGCATGCCGGGTTTGAAGCACGCCCCGTCGCATGTTCAGTTACGCTCATATCCAACTTATTTTTCTCCTCTGGGTTATTCTCAATCCCAGAGTCAAAGTTTTCTCACTCTTTATCTCGTGTTCCCCTGGAACTCCTTCCTTCTATCTCCATCCTTTTTAATATGCTACCATACATCTCTTTTTCATTTCGTCTCCTCACTGGAAACCATCAGGAGAAGCTCCCTTTTGTGTCTTTTAGCCATCTTTTTCCTAGACTTTTCATAACTTCGAAATCGCTCCTCAAATTCACCAGCCATTTCATTTGCAATTTTACTGTGATTTTATGAGAGCTAATCATAAAAAACTGAAGCAACACCATTTCTGTTTATCCAAATTTGGCATGAAAATGTCTGTCTAATGCCTCCTCTGGCTGTATTCAAATCAGATTTGTCAAAATCAATTTATTTTGCTCTTCCTCACAATTCCCTTAATGTTCTCCTATTTGTGCTCAGGGTGCTTCTTAGAGATGAAGGGAATTTTGATCTGAGAATCCGTTCACATGATCACAATAATCTGATAGCTGGCAGGAATGTGATAATGCCAATCATTAGATCTTACACATTTGAATTAGTTCTACATGAATGGTGTGATTTTGATATGGTTTGGGAAGTGGAGTAGTTTGTTGACTTTGTTGCTTTTTATTATTTTCTTGCATCTGACTGTGGCCACCAGATATGATGTAATGTTGAAATAATAAAGCGAAATATTCCAGTGCATCGGAGCTCAAGTTACAAGTATATTGCAAGGCAAGGATGCTTTGAGCATGAAAACTGTTTATTGAAGACAGCCTCTTGTGATATGTGAATCACAAATGTTGATATCACGATGATGATAGATTTGCAATTTATCACACAGCCCTGACTTGCATGGATTCCATGTTTTGGTCCTTTATCATTTCACTTCCTGACTACATATGCAGGTTATGTAAGTTATGTAAGAGTTTTGAAAACATCTGGCTTTCGAGTGAGGTGGCAAGGGTTTTAAATGTCAGCTCACATGAATTCCATGTCTTCTTCACTCCAGAACTGGCTCGTTGCATAGCTTCTCATCATGTATGTGGTTTTCCAGTCATATAGTATGAAAGAATAGCATAAATCAGACAATGCACAAGGACATCAGAGTGCAAAATCAGTCTCACTGTCATGAAAATCATCACAGTTTTACAAGTACAAGAAATCATTTGTTTTAGTCTTGTGGGCTTCATATATTACTTTTTGAGAATCACATTTTATATGTAATCAAAGTTACTTGAATCCACCTCTCCACTATTCATTTTGCCACAGCACTGAGGGAAATATGCCATGAGCAGCTCGACAATAAATGAGATGTGGTGTCACATACTGTGTAAGAAGGAAATGTAAAGGTACCATATTGTACTTCATCTCTTCACCTAATTGAATTCTTTCTATATTTTCATACCTTCCCTTTCCTTACGATCCATTTCGACATCGAGGGCCCACTCTCATCTCCATTTTTGTCCTCCCACCCAACATTTTTCTATCTCATCCATTATCAGCCTTGCACATCCTCCAACAACTGTCTGATCAAGAGCCAGTTGAACTTGGGGCAGATGGCGTTGACTCATTCAGAGGTCCACAGTCTGCAGGTTTTGATTTTACTGATTAGTTTCCTCCGCTCCAGCTGAAATTTCGCCAAACATCTAAATCAAAGGCTTGTGTGTTTTTGTCCCCCTCCTGGCCCCCAAAGCCAGCCTGCAGACTTACAGCTCTTAGGCATGCGGTTCAGTTTCACTTGTGTGCCATCGTTTCATTTTTATTTATTTATTTATTTATTTATTTTTTTTTTAAATCAAATTTACTCTGCGCTATTGTTTCTAAGTTCTTTGAACAAATACCCATGTGGACTGATTATTCCCATATTTATTTCAAGTTATCTTTTTCATTTTTATTACCCATTTCTCTATATTTGCTCTGAACTTTCTCCCTCTCCCTCTTCGCCCATCACACCTCCACTCTAGCTGCCGCAGCAGCACTTATGGTCGACTGACAGGTCATACAGAAACCCGGCAGGCCATTGGGACAAATCCTTAAGAGCTGTCGTGTAACAGCAACAACAAAAGTTTTTATAGGCCCTGGCTGTGTTTTTATGGGTCCTTTCAGAATATCTATCATGGGGGGAAAGGAGGCTCAAATGGGAGTGGAACTCTCCAACAATACAAGAAAGTGCAACCCAGTGGCGCATGATGCAAGTTTGCATTGGAGTTTATTTACACACACCTGTTCCAATAAGTCACAGTAATTGTGAAGAGTTCCCACAATCTCAGATATGACTCATGTTTACTACTTTACAAATATAGTACAAATATATTATCCTCAGAAAAATTCTGTTGCGTTGCTTCGACATGAGATGGCATAAGCAACGGTCTGCCAACTGCTGATGTGGGAGATGTGAGGAGTAATTGTGGTCCAAACTGCTCATTCAGCTCTCCTACATTTTCAAAACATAAAAAGCCCCAAGCTGCTCGTGCTATTCCAGTCAACACTGCGGCGGAAGGAATTTCTTTCAGTTTGAGCTACTTGACCTCAACTTTAAACGTCTCTAAGCAACTTCCTCGCACCATCTTTTGCTTTGCGAACCCGTCCAACAATCAATGTAAATCTTTGACGTTAAAGTGCACTGTTGTCTTTCTGGCTGAACGACCCACCTCAGGGAGCGGTGTCCTGAGGGGGCCTTGTTACATGTATTGGTTTACATTAGGCCACACGGTAAATGGAAGGACACCACTTAGCAAGCTAATTGTAAAAGCAGCGGCTCCTCTCCGAAGTCTCCCCTCAGGAATAGAGCAGGCAGTAATGAATACACAGCAGAGAGCGACGGAGGACATTCAGGCACACACAAGAACAAACACCACTAAACACCTATTCTGTTAACACCGCGCCAGTAAAGTGATAACACACAACTACTGTAATTAACACAATGCATGTTGGGCGACTACTTTATGTGCACATTTTTGTAAGGCGGAGGCTCTTATGTGCTGACACAAAGCACAGAGCAAACAAAGAGGATGAAGTTGATTGTAGGTTTGAGGAAAAAGATTAAAGGCAGAGAAGGGAAGCAGTGATTTTGAATCAGCTCAGCAGTCAAGTGACGGAGAGAAAAGTCGGGTACAAGCCCTGAGAGACGGGAAATCTGTTCAACTCTAACATATAGGGTTTTTTTTCCAGCTACCTTTGATACACAGTGAAAAACATACTTAATACCAATTTCGAATACTCTGATTAAAGACTTTTTAAGATGAAAAAATGAATGTCCCCAGGCTTCATCCTCTATTATTATGGTGCTTATACATCAAGATATCATTCAAGCATGACTTTTATCACAATATTTTGTACGATCATGAGTGAAGTTATTGATAACTGGCAATCACAAGCCTATCAGTCTATTTATTTACTGTAAGTTATGGATAACTTGGAGACCATTACCCCTTTATTTCCTTGTAGTGTTGGGAGTCATATTGTTCCTCAGATTTATAAATCTATTTCTCTCTGTATGACGGTGCTTCCCACACTGATCCCTAACAAAGACTATATTGCCGTTTTAAATATCTTGCTTTGTGTTGGTGTTTTAACTGCGCTTTTGCTAATCAACAATGTAAAACCGTGCAACACAATATACTGTAACTGCAAATCATAAATAACCATTGTGAAGAACCTAATTCACTCTTTGCAGTCCATTATAGCTATTGTCAAGGCAAAACAGAGGACTTTAATATAGCTCCGTTCTGCGGTGCACTGGACTCATCAATGCGATTTCACTTGAACACCAGCTTATGCCCCCAAGACGAACACTAATATGAATCTCAAGCTGCTTCAATGTTTTTCTCATTAGAGTTCAAGAGGCTTTTTTGTTTTTTGTTTTCGGGAAGCATAAGGTTTCTTTAATCCTCACATTGTGGGAATCAGACTCGGCACCCTCATGTTTCGATTGTTTAGATGTGAGGTCGACAGGATGACAAAGCCAGTGAAAAGCTGGCGGGTAGCTTCTCATTTCCACGAACACTACCACTGAGGTTGCAGTCCTGTAAAGCTGCAAATGCCTCCGAGGCTTCCAAGGATCAGCTGGTCTTTCTGTGGGAACTTCAGGGTCCGAACTCT
This sequence comes from Lipophrys pholis, assembly GCF_963383615.2. Classification (NCBI taxonomy): domain Eukaryota; kingdom Metazoa; phylum Chordata; class Actinopteri; order Blenniiformes; family Blenniidae; genus Lipophrys; species Lipophrys pholis. Next base: position 18,786,542 of record NC_137634.1, read on the forward strand.
CCCACAAACATCGTCCTTCATGTGTGCATACACACCCCATACCCACAATCGGGAATGTGACACACACACACACACACACACACACACACACACACATTCAACCTCAAAGGATAACAGTCACCATTACCTCTAATCCCTCCCCCACCCCGATTACAACGTGACAGCTTGCTTATTGCTCTTCTTTCCCCCCCCCCCCCCCCATGCTGTCAGCCATTGATTTCCCTGGCCTGATCTAATCCTAGGTTCACATAGCTGAGCATTAATTAGAGAGCAAGATCGAGCAGAAGAACAAAAAAAGAGCCAGAAGTGAAAACACCCAAGGCTTTCAAAAACCAAGTTCACAGTTGGACCAAGGGCCAGTGGTAAGAAGTGGACACAATCTCCAAGTCAACCACTTGCTTTTCTTTCATTTATGTTTTCCAGACCTCGAGGGTAGCCCGTAAACTGCAGTTGGTAATCAAATCAGCACATTCTCAATACCGGTGCAGTCGTTCTCCCTCTCCTGTCTCCGGGGCCATTTTCCTTCCACTCCTGCTCTCTCTGTTGGGGCGCGGGGGTCGCTTGGATCTGAAGCCGCAATATCTGTCATTTTTGGAATGAAGCTCTTGCAAAGCTCCCGCTGTAAAGAGCACTAGGTCTCTTTCTGCCTTCATGGAAACTTGATTGAAGAGTGTTGAAAGGACCTGTCTGCCAGCAGAGGAGCTTCTGCGTGCCACTTACCATCTGGAAAAACTCACATCCAGCTAGTTTTTTTTCCCTAATGGTCTATGTGACTTTGCTTCCATCTACTGGCTGGAGGGAAAACAGCAGCCAGGTAGACATTGGGGGAGGGGCTTTCTTGTCGATGAGAGTTTACTTCAAATAAGTGAAAGGATCAAGATAATGACTTACTAACTTATGCCACTTGTTCCAGAGTTGTGTAAATAACCAAGCCATCTGTCTCCTCGCCGCACATCTTTTCTCGCTCTGCAAACCGTCCTCACAAACCTTCTGCAGCTCCTCACAGACAGTTTCTACATTTTCTGTGTGCTCAGGGTGTGAAGAGCGGTGTCGAAACTGATGGACTGGAGGTTGAGAGACTGCAATAGCCCAAAATAGAGCACTATGTTTTTCTCTGACTTTTTGGGAGGAAAGCACTTTTTAGGTGGGGAGGTGGATGGCAAAACCTACCAAAGCGTGCATCAATCTCAGGATTTTGATGAAAATTATTGGGTATCTGGTGACTGTAGTTAGCGCTTGTCTGTAGTGTTGTCACCTAAAAGTGCTTTCAGTGGTAGACTGCATGCAAGCGTGCGAGTGGCTGTCCGCCTGCAACAACAACGCACAAGACCACACATGGGTTTTCGAGAACTTTCACTTAGTGGATCAAGACTCTTTCAAGAACAAAGTTTTAAAGAACACTTCTATTCATATGTCTAAAATATCATCAACCTGTGTTCTGAAAATAACATATCAGGATTTTACAGGGGTTACAACTGTTGAATAAGTAAATGGATTGTGGACAATCTGTAGCCAAACCCCCTTTATGTGGATTCAGACTGGTAACGGACTGGTAATCTTTGAAAGTTTCATTCTGCTTCTTTCAAATAGAAGCTCCAGTAACCTACAACCTCACACAGACTTAAATCAGTCAAACAGACAGGATAATCAGTGTTCAATTACAAGTGATGCGTTGGCTTGAGTAGATGGAGTGAGCAATGTTTGCTGTAGGTGCAAATACTTTACCGCAGTAGCAGCCGTCAGCATGAACTGTCTCAAGGGAGTCATGGTGCGAGACTCCAAGTTAAAAGAAAGTGATCGTCAATATGGGACTTTTTTTTTTTTTACACTTTTAGTGGAAGACAGAATGTTGGATATTTACAAAACGTGGTCCAAAAAGATTATAAGCAGAGGTCAAATGTGTTCAAGTGTTTGCACGGCAAATGAAAAGAATAATGTCACACTACTTCCAAGAACTTTGAGGGCACGCCTGTGTTTGTGTTCTGTTATGTGTCTGCCAAGCAATTGTACTGACCGACACCCCAAAGGTTTCACCAGATATATTGGAAATATAATTCCAGATATCTTCAAAAGCTTTGCTAAAATAAGTTGATGCCCTCATGTTTTCCAATTTACTAACTGGTTGTTTATTAGCTGTGTGACAATGTTGGGTACTGAACTTCCTGTCCCAATGGCTTTTTCTCTGGAATAAATTGATTTACCGCAATAATACCACCTAGCAGCTGAGGGGGTGAAGTTTTTTTTTCTATTAAAAAACAAAACAAAACAAAAAAATACAGTGGCCTTGTAGTTGCAGAAAAAGCACAATTGTACAACACACCTGCACATAAACCAACACTCTATACTCTGTGTTGCATTACCAAACCCCATCAGCACACATCACACAGGATTTTTGTTTTCCAACAATAAAGTTATCTCCATCAAAAGAAGTGTAATTGAGATAATGCACAGTAAGTTCAATCCACAATAACAGCTATTTATGAAAATAATCTATCATGGACATATTTTGTCGAATGTCATCTGTAGAGGACAAATCAGAGTAGAATATGCAGCTCAGACAAGCTGTCATCAGGCTGCATCCTGCATGTCGATACACTAAAGAGTTACTCAGATTCAATCACTCATATGAAATCTTATAAAACTGACTTAGGCCAATTTGTGTTGATCAAGGTCACTGACTCACACTGGAGCTTGTTGTAGCTCTCAGTTTGTTTGGTTTTTTATTTTTTTTTTGGGGGGGGGGGGCAGTTGAGGAGCATTGTCTGTATCACAGAAGAAACAAATGAAAATGTTGACAGCTTGATTAAATCAGGACTTGCATCAAAATCAAGTGTGATTACAAAATCTCATTTAAATCTAATCATAATTCCCAAAGAATCCACCCTTAAGCGAAAACTGTATGACTGCATATTACTGAATGAAGCCCTGTCTAAACTGTTACTTCCAAAGTGAATTTTGTGTTTGAATGATTTCTTTTGAATTAATGTCTTTAATATTTGTTGTAAATGGTGTGAGATTGTGCATTTACTATATACGTCCAGTCTAATAAATTTAGTTGCTCGCTTAATTGTCGAGTTTATTTCAGAAACGCCATTTGCCAATACATTTCTTCACTGTGAAGGTACTTCAGGTGTGTGTGGAAAAAGCCTCTACTAATTATGTATACGATGAATTGTTATAGGGAGCTTCCTTGAGAAAACACTTGGCAATTTCATGGAAATAAACAACGCTATAAAGTGCTCTCCTCGGGAAGCAAGTTTGTGAACTTGATACCAGTTTAATGAATCTTTGAGTTATGGCAAAGACAATATCCCATACTGAGATGAGATCATTATGACAATCAAAGGTTGTTAGCTGTAGTGCTGCTACATGACTTGTAAATAAAAAGCTTTGGACAGGAAATGAATTCACTGCACATTTGCTCTCGTTATGAGGAGGGTAAATTGTTAAGTGTGGCGTGGCTGCCTCTGGGCCAAAGCGTGAAGAGTACTTTCACATGCGTTTTCTGGTTGGCAGCAGCTGTCTTCTGCCAATTAGACTTATTGTGTGCGCACGCGTGTGCAAGTGTGTCTGCATGCGTGCTTGCATCCATCTCCAAACAAACACACCCCCAGTTCCCTTTACCCCATGGGCACATGCTGCCTGAGCCTTGGCAGCCCTCCTGACGGTGTTCACAGACAAACACACACTATCCTCACACTCTGATCTGCCTATACCCATGTCCCTGCCCCCACTAGGCGCTCAGTTGCTCTCGGGTAGACAAACACACACAAACGCCCTCTCGTCAACTCGGATCAAAATCCGTCTAAATTTGGAACAACCCGAGGTGAGGAAGGCAGAGAGCAACGGCAGCGTGCATAAAGGCCAACGTGTTATCGTGAAATGGAAAAAAACAAAGTGGCAAAAGATTGATATGCCTGCAGTGGGTAACATTTGATGCTCTGCTTTCGTTCTGCTGGTTAGGGTTTGAACAATGTCTAATTCTCATTATCCATATTTCAGTCACAGACATTTAAGTCCCGGATTAGAACATTTGCCGCGAATGGTTGTGCAGTCAGATTTGGCGGAAGGAGCTCTGCTGTTCGAGGCAGCTCTCAGCAACGTGGATTCTGCAGAGAGCTAATCCCTCCATATAAACACGTGAAATCTATATCAACAACATACAATGGCACATTGGAGAGAGGCTGGGGTAATAAAGAGAGTTAATTCGCTACCCAATTAACAGTAATAAGTGACACATAACAAACACAGTGAAACTCCTAACTCCAGACCACATATAGTAATCGCAAATCTGGCAAAGGTAGCACAATATATACTCCACTATTTAGTTCAAAATTGTTTGGATTTTGTTGGAGTGGTAATTTAACCACTATTTTGCAAAAAAGAGCAATGTTCTTCCTCATGTTAAATGCAGAGAATATTACTTTAAGATTATTTTGCAAGCTCTTATCTTGTGCACTGTGCACCAGACCAATCATTCCTGCTTTTTTAGTCCACTTTAGAAAAATACGAAACAACTTGAACTGGTCGAGATGGATTTTGTTCACTGACTGAATTCAAAGGAAAAGTAAAAGGGTAAGTGAAAATCTACATAACCTGAGCTGAACTGCATTACACTGGCCTAAAATCTGTTAACCACCCCTGGGCAGTTGGCTGCAGTATACATTATAAATCCAAATGGTCCATTTTTTTTAATTTGATTGTTTTTACACCAATTTGTACTTTTAAAGAGATGACTGAAAAAAACAAGGATTTGCTATTATGTGCCCTGTCTGGGAGGCATGTGTGGTAATTTGTTTGACTGAAAACAATGTTTACATGGTGCAGAGCTCAACTGTGGTTGTTTAGTGGAGCAGAGCTTTTAAAAGGTAACAGGGCTGTAAATAGCAAGGTTTTTTTTTGCTTGACAAATATTCTGTCAAATACTTGTCTGTTTCATTGTTTTTATATATTGTATAATGCATGGTCTCCACTTTCAAAGTAATGCATTACTTTAAAAAGCCACAAGTTTTAAACAGATTCTGACTCACATTTTTATCTGTCGTAGCTTCACAAAGAAAATGAATTTATTGAAGAGACAATAACTACACTGGATTCATATTCCATCCATCCCTCTTCAATAGCGCTTAATCCTGTGCAGGATCCCAGCTAACAATGGTGATCTCCAGTGTGTATCCTGCCATCGTCCAGTCTCGATTCATATAGTTTATTTGTTAACTGTGTAACTTTGAAAGAGATTTTTTTCATTTTGACATACAATTGACAGCTGCTGTGTATGAATTACGATTGGTTTAGATGAGTGGCTCTGAATGTGTGGATGAACAGGATGAATCTGAGGGTCAGGAAATGCTTTTCCCTCGACATTTTTTTTTTCTTTTGAATTTTGAAAGTAAATAATGATACGAAGGTAAAACATGTTTTTCATATAGAATATTTTGATTTAAATATATTTAGACTTCAAGTTCCAGTAAACACACTGTTAAAGGTCATACCGCTTCAACATTGGATTAGATTAAGGAGTCATGAGGTCTGATCTGAAAAACAATATTCTGGTGATTGTTTCAACTATATAAACTGAGAAAGACTAAGAAAATGTCAGACATAGGTTGGAGTTCTGTTCAGAGCGGCAGTTTTACTCAGTCAGTTGACTTGTGTAGGGATCCTTTGCAATTCTAAATAAACCTCCTGTGCGCATCAATCAAAACCCTGACTCCTCATCTTTGGATCTGCCTCACAAAAGTCCACAACACCTTTGTATTACTAAATTTGCTGTGATTATAATGAAAACAAGTGCAAAACTATGAATGGCCCAACAATTTCAAAGCCTATATAAAGACTTACCAGGTTTCAAATTTAGAGTAGTGCTTTAGTCTATGGATCTCAGATGGAGCCTTCGATGATATCTTATAATGTGAGACAGTTTGGGAAAATTGCTTTTCAAACATTGAATACTTGGCATGACGTGACATTTAGCACAGGAGTTGGGAGGGTGGACATTACTTCAATAACATGTGCCAGGTCATTGCTGTACAGACTGATCTGTTTTCAAAGATGGCCATGTAGGTTGTGGACTAAACCTCAAAGTCAAAGAGCCATTAAGGCCGGAGGGGTTGTTGAGTAGCAGCACGTGAAGTTTATTATTTATGAGGAGATAATGAATTGCAGTGAAGCTGCACTGTGGTTTCTGCAATATTTTTCTGTTTCTTGTCAAGATATAAAAAAAAAAAAAAATCAATGCCCAGCAGGCTTCATTTTTAATCCGAAAAACAAAATAATGGATGGATGGATAAAAGCTTGAGTGCTCGAAGGTTTCTTTGCCAGACCGCCCTCTTAATCCCACGACAAACCATGAATTGAGCAAAACTCACACTAGCAAAAGCGCGCGTGCTCATGTGCACTAATAAGGGTCGTGTGCCAGTTTTGACAGCTGTGTTTGTGTGAAACCTTTGGGCGCCGAGACCTTAACCAGGCTGCCTGCCCATCCCTGCTGCTGGCCTGGCTCAAGCTTAAGCCACACACGTGCATAAATACTAAGCAGACAAATCCACTTCACAGCCACTCAGATAAAGCTCAAGAAAATGGAAAGTCTTTGCTGGTGCCCCCAGGTGTTGTCGCCCACTCATTAATTATGGACAAACTTCAGTCCCTGAGAAAAGGGGGAAAAAAGGGGGTGTACAGTGCAGACACCAACCTTCGCCATCTCACAAGACAAAGGGACCTAAAAATGACAGCAGTCTGTTGGAAGGTCAGAGCTGGTGCGCCACATATCCATTTAAGCTCTTTGGCATGGTGATCTGCTATGATAATGGCTGGCCAGAGGGGGAACCGGCTGGATGGATGGAGCTGCTTTAATCTCAGAGTGACAGACCTCTGTGACCTTGTCAGGAGGTGTCCTAGGTCTGGGTGACTGACGAGACTCCCCACAGGCACGGCACGGCACAGAGCAGGGAGCACTGCGACTCAGCAGTGCACGAGCACAAGACTGGTGGGATAAGAAAGATGAGACAGAAAGTGTGCAGAGCTCCCTTATCAGGCTCTCGTGTAAGTAACTTGTGGAGTGGCTGCAGAAATATGCAGTATAAGGTCAGCTTGTGTCAGTAAGAAGACAAAATAGAAGACAGAAGTACTTATTGGTATGCCTCGGTTCTTTCACAAGCTGCTTGCACACAGAATAGCAACCTTTCATCCCCCCAAAACAATCATTTCTTACCAGCAGGTGTTTCAACACTGAGAAACTACATGACAAAAATGAGAAATGGGGCTGCAGTCTGTTGGATCGGAAATACTAACCACACTATAGCGACTAAACAAAGCTGTATATTTATGCTGGTATATTTATGCAGAGAGCATCTGGATAAACAGAGGAGCAATAGATTATGCTCCAGGAGGGGTTTATAAAGTTTCTTTTTCATCACAGCCTTAGGCTTGGGCTGCCGTCAGAATTCAAGCTGATGGCAGCTTTTAACATTCACAGCTAAGTACACACAAACAATTTGGACCAGCATTTCAAGCATGTATGGTGTGTGTGTGTGTGTGTGTGTGTGTGTGTGTGTGTGTGTGTGTGTGTGTGTGTGTGTGTGTGTGTGTGTGTGTGTGTGTGTGTGTGTGTGTGTGTGTGTGTGTGTGTGTGTGTGCGTGTCATTCAAACAGACTTTTGTGCTGTATAGATATTCCAAAATTAAAGTAAAGTAAATAAAATATTATTGCCAGTTTGCCAACTCCAACACCAGCTTTCTAGATTAAGTCAGACAAATAAAGTGTCAAACATTGCTGTAACTTCATTATCTACCACCTTTTTGCATTTCAACTTGGCGAAGAATCAACCTGGTTATGATAGAAATGCAGGAATGAGCTGGATCACTACATTATTTAGGGTTAAAACTCTGCCAAGATGTGCAAGGTCAAAAAAAAACCAAGCACACTATATAATGGAGGCATATGAAGCCCCATTTAGACAATGTTTTTAACTGAAAGTTGAACAAACTTATTGCATCTGGGAGTCACTCAAAACGGCACTTTTTGAAAACTGTTTCTGAAGTGCAACAGAACGTACTTGTTTTTGTCTATGTATAATCACAGAAAACAACTTTTGTAAAATTTAGAGCACCGCACATGCGCACTACTTTCAGGGTCAGTGGTTTTTGCATTTGCATGCAGAATATCTTTGCTGACTCGAGGAATATTGAGTCCAGTTATAAGAAATTCATGGGGTCAGATATCTGATCACACTGGTAATCTTTAATGTCTAAATTAAGCAAATTCATTAATATAGAGAAATTTTAAATTTAAACTAAAAAACCTTTAAACAGCCCAACTAACGTTAACAGCCAAAAACAAATCATTAATTATTAAAAGGTTCTTCTGTGATTGAAATAAGGCTAAATCTGAGAGGAAATTCCAACAAGGGAAAGTGTTTGTATTTAGATGGAACAGATTGATAACCAAGTTAAAGCCATGCTCAAATATGAAACTATGTTTTAAAAATTAGCAAAGGTGTGTTTTATGGTAATTAGATCCATGTAATGGAGTGGGACTCACAATAATTAATGTTTGCAAGGCAGTTGCACAAATGAATATATTTTCTTCCCTCTGCACTTACTTTGTGAATACAAATGCAAATTTTAAATGGCTGATTGTATAACATTAAAGCAAACCATATCATATTTTTATGGAATTATTGGAGCAGGGTCAAGCTTTAATGTACCTCCACCCACTCATTTTCAAAGAAGTATGTATGTGTTTCATGGATATTGCATTTTTATTTGATCGAATATTTTGAAAAAAGAAAAATTAAGGTCTTCCATGAGTTCTCGCTTAAATAAAGTGTTTCTCTAAACTTCAACAGTTGTAGCATTTCACATAGATTTTAATTAATCATATGTCAGGACACATGATTGTCAAAAGGGAAATTACTTGTGAGTAAGCAGTTGAAAGTTTCATGAGCATCAGAACAGAGAAAGCAGGTGTGAGCTCCTTCACAATTTGCATATGCTGAAAACAGGATTTCTTTCCCTTGGAGGACAAAAAAGGGATATACTGTGGTGTTCTGTCAAAGCTTTCGCTAAACGAAACTGTGTGGCTTCCTTATATTCGTGTGTGATTCTTATTTGTAGGGGAAAATATTCTCCGGGATGTTTTCAGGACTATGATGGCACTTCTGCGCGGCACCTCACACAAAACAAAGTGTAAAGTGTATGCAGGTATAACGCTGTACACATGCTGTGCTTTGCTGCATAGTGTTTGTACAGTTTGATGCAATTGCAAAACAATGAAAGTTACAGTCCCTCAAGATGCAAACCATATCCCAGTGTGTTTTTATCAGTTATTACCTGTTACTACACCCTTTCTAAAGTTTCCTCTGTACCCTATTGGAGACCAAAGCATCAAAATAGACATATTTGAAATTTTTCAAATTATTTATTTAAAATTTAGAACAACGATTCACCCCACAGATTTGTTGACCCATCTTACGAATGTATTGCATATTCATGTCATGGAAAATAAATCATTCCATTGTCTGAACTGTAAACAAGCACTTAGGTGTTCATATCTAATAATTGTTGACATGTTTAACCTGTTACGACTCCAGAAAAACAAAGTCGATCTCACTCCTGAGACTTTTCTGTTGTGGTCTGGCTTCAGGCTGTTTCTTTTGAAAATGAGAGAAGAGGAAATAAGATGGATGTAAAAGGTAAAATATCTGATGGTTGGCTTTCATATACAACACCATTTGGCCTGGAGAGTCACATATCATCTGACCTTTTAACTCTGGATCAGTAAACAAATGTCCTTTTTTTGTTTCGCAGTAGCATAGAAGATCAGTAAACAAAAAAGAAACGCCTCCAGACTCATGTCTGCTCTCCATATCCACTCAAGTACGAGTTAGAATGTTGGCCATTTCCCCTCCAAGCAAAGTGGCCGCATTGTGGAAATAGCAGTTTAGATTGTGCTCTGTGAGGTTATTGCCTTCTCCCACCTGGGTCTATGCCGGTAAGTTGGTTTCGACATGTTTAGTTAGAAGCTTTGCTCTCCCCAGGTCCATGTTGGACACATTTTGGGAAAGCCTGTCTCAGTTGACAGTCTTTATCATAATTGGGCAGGCTGAAGCTTTATGTGGATGTCTTCAGTTGATTTCAGCTGCTCCAGTCCGTCAACAAACTTTTTCTCAGATTACTACATGGGACTGAAATTTGGCCTGCGGCTCATGTCGCCAAAATACAGTTGACAGCTGCGAGGCGAGTGCTCACACAATATTTCAACTCAGAACAAATATTTGACCATCTGTTAAAAGCTTCAATCAGGTTTGTCCACATTAGGGAGAATATGATTCCATTATAAAGTGAACACTTCTTTGTTGTTTCTCTTCAGTGAGGACTTTGACTGCTCTGCCTGTTTACACTGTCAGTCATAAATGTAACCCTAATGTGCGACATGCTGCTACTAACAGACCACAGTTGGTACATCTGGTTAGTGAAACTATCTTTAGCTGCAACTTCTTGCCTGAGAACAGCAAATATTCAAACTAATCTACAGTCAACAGCTGGCGAAACGTTAACGCCACCATACATCGTTGACACATTTGATGACATCTGATGCTCATGTGTGGTAAATTGTGCTGCGTATTAAACAATCACGCCACATCTGAGCTCTGCATTTCTGGACAAAAACAGAAATTCAAAACAACCGCTTGTATTGCGATTCTTGCTCCATATAGGAGTAATCAGGACTCAATTATTTACTTTGAGGGAAATATAATCATTTACCATAACAAATTACTGCTAATTACTGAAAAGCGAAAGCAATCAATTAATGTTATTTCCAGGGTCAGGGTTTGGCTTAACAGATCCTTATATGATTGACTTGTGTGAAGAAAGCAAAGCCCATTTCGCATAAAAAAAATGATCAACAACGCAGCAGTTTTAATGATTCAATACGACACTCATGTCTATAATGTGGAGATAATTATATGCAATGTTGCCCTTCACAATTGTGAGACATGCAATTTTTCTTTCCATTTAGAAATAATTACACAAGTAGTGAACAAATGATGATGAATAATGAGGAGTCGAATCACACAACAGCTACTGAATGTTAATCTGATCCAGGTACTTAATTGCACCTACACGTTCACAAACGTCTGGAGAAATAGAACAAGAGTAGACAGCAGCATGCTGCTTCAGAGAAATCGCACTGGGTCTCTCTCTAAAGAAAGCATTTTCAGAGTTTGTAGAAATATCAGGTTTTGCTATATTGAGCCATTTAATTCAACTGCTAGTACAAACCCAATCACAATAAATATTTGATGTGAATGTACATAAAGTATCTTTCGAAATTATCCAAACGGTCATATTAAGTTTTCTTGCGTCCTCCCATTTCTTATACCATTTTATTCAACTTGGGGTCATGGGGCAATTCTAACTATGGGTGCAATTAGGGTACACCCTGGACAGGTCACCAGTCTATAAGAGGGTAAACACAAGAAATAGAGACCACCACAAAACATTCGAACCAACAGTAGGGGTAATTTAGGCCTTGATGACATGACAACATTTCAAATGAAAATGCACAATTTTTGCGTTTCCGTTCAAAGTTTTGCGTTTGCACGGCAACGTTTTGAAAACGATGTCTGTTTTCACAACAGCCTTCGAGTTACCATCATTCCATCAAGCAATCTTCAACGCTACTTTGCCCATTTCAGGGTTGTGGAGGGCTGGAGCCGTTCCTCGTTGACATGGGGAAAAGCAGGTGCACCCTGCAGAGGTTTCCAGTCCATCAACGCAGAAAGCCAGACAAAGCAGCACACTCACATTCACACCTACAGGCAATTCAGAGTCTCCCGTGCCTCACAAAATGACCACCCACCAGGCTCCAACAGGGCTATTCTCACAGTAAGACAATGGTACTAACCACTACATCACCATGCAACCCTTCTAGTTTCCTTTTTTATTTGAAGCCTTGAGAGGGAATGTGTACAAGCCTAAACAGGGTAAAAAGTCCCAATGGGGCCAGGTTGCAGGGTGAAGGCATTTAAAAACATCAATTACACCTATGAGCAATCAAGACTGAGAAAGCAACATGGGAGATGAAGAGATCGCAACAACAAAGTTGAGAGGCAAAATGGCAATTAAAGTCATGTTGCTCCTTCTGTGAGAGCTTACCCTTAGACGAATCAACACTTTGTCTGCTACTTCTATGTAATGGTTCAGAAAGTCTAAAAGCTGTCCAAGTTACAAGCTCCACATTCACTTAGGCCTGTTTGTCTTTTGATTATGAACCAGTAATCTATCAACTGCAACAAATCAATGCAGCAATACCAAGTGCAGAACAATATGTTTAGGTTTATATACCACATATATCGACTTTTGAACCTTTACAGGAGTACCACACTGCCAAGCAAAAGAGTAAGCAAGATGTCACTCAGGAGAAATTTCAATGCACAGCCTCAAGAAAAGCTTTATTAAGCAATATAAGCAGAAATGTCTGTGTGGGTGGACCACCGCATGTTCCAGGTTGTCTCCAATGCAACGTTTGACACAACGGTTCGTTGCCTCCAGCAAATTCAGGACAGTGAGGCATATGACATGTCAAAACACATACACCCACTCTTTCCTATGTAAGCCATTATGCTGTCGGTGAGCCAATGAGTCATTGCAGGATGACGCATCTAAACTTGTCGGGATGTGACGCCGTCTCAGGCTGAATGATGGTTAATCAGACATACCTTGCATGCGAGCTTCAGATAAAGTGATTTCATAAGTTATTTTCAATGTCGAAAGTGAAGGCGACCAACGGGAGAAACCGTTATGCATTTCATTTACAATTACAGACATTTAGAGCTTCACCACACAATTTCCAGACCACCTACTTGAGACCAGATTACCTCTGTTCATTTTATGCGTCTCGAACAAAAGGTTTCTATCCCCTTCCTTCTCTTGATCTGCACTCATGTCTCCTCTTTGCCCTCTGCCTCTTTCCCCTTTGTCAAGGATCTCTTGGGGCATTAATGATGCTTCATTATTGCGACACTGACCTTGCCTTCTATCCCTGCCAAATCTATACACCATTTGTTTTCCCCTCAATCACACCACCCAGCTTTCAGAAATCTGATAACGCAGTCAACTCCAGACTTCCAGTTGAAAATCTTCAATAAGCTATACAAACATTACCCAATAGTAATCCATTTCATCTCAACATGCAAAGGGACCACAATATATTTATATATATGCACATCTGTAGCAAAAGACAGAAATCCAGGCCATCTATCTGCATGTGACTCATACATAAACATTGGATGAAAATAGAAGCACAGCCAATTTTCTTGAAGAGTAAAAGCCACCGTGTTTATGCAAATATGTGGCATAGTTCCTCCACATGTGTACATTGTGCACACGTCACTAACGAGCAACAGCAGGAACTCCCTACTCTGCATGCATCAGTCGCCGCTCCGCTCCCAAATTTTATTCGTTCTGCTCAAGGTTAATTGTTTTCTCGGGTAAGACGCAAATGGCTTGTAAGTAGCATGTTGCAGCTGTTGGTACATGGCTGTGCATGCCTGCGTGTGTGTGTGTGTGTGTGTGTGTGTGTGTGTGTGTGTGTGTGTGTGTGTGTGTGTGTGTGTGTGTGTGTGTGTGTGTGTGTGTGTGTGTGTGTGTGTGTGTGTGTGTGTGTGTGTGTGTGTGTGTGTCATTGTCACTCTGCATCAGCGTCACAATTAATGTCAAATCAAAAATAAATAGGCGTCTGTATGTTTACTACCTACATCTTGTGAACATATACACTGTGACAGACACACAAACACAACACAATCTGTAAGTGAATGCTCAGCTGTGTTTTCACATGACTACACAATCAGTCCACATCAGTCAGTCAAACGGAGACACACAAATGCAAACAAACAGGAATCGGGGGAAAAACATATGCGAACGGTTACTATTGGCAGTGATTATGCTGTGTTGAATTCAATGAGTCCGACAAGGTAGCAGTTTGTTCTGTTACGTGGAGCCACAGTGACCCAAAAGCCAACCTGGTTCATTAAATTAATTTTATGAAGCCACCAAGGGTATAAAAGGTTAACTGGTAAGCATCTGTCAATGATTAAAAATGTTCTAATGTCACATCTGAAATTTATTCACAGAGATTTGGTCAGCGCCGAGGCGTTCGAGGACAACACTGGATTCTAATGAATGATGGAGAGTAAAATGTGGTGTAATGGTATAAATGCTTTGGTGTTATTGTGAGAATGATCCAAGATTTACGGAAGAGTATTAGGGCCACTGAAGGAAAAAAAAAAATTTGGAGGCTAAAAAAAAAAAACTGAAACCTTCATGCATTTCAGAAAAAGTCAAAAATCAAAGTCGAGATTTTTTTTTCCACGGAGAGACGGAGAGAATCCATGCCTCATCATTTGCTCTTAGATGTAAAATCACATTAAATCACGTAATTCTGACTAAATAGGGTTGCTTACTGCTTATGGACATGATTTCCTTGATTAATAAGAACATATTTAAATAAGCACCCCGGGATCCGTGCCTTTGTCCTTCATATTCGGCGAACTTTAGCAACAGAACAACGCTGCAGGCTGCTCTGTCTCTTATAGTCCTGATACTGATAACTGACTGTGTTTATGAGCTAAATTCTGTTCTGAAGCATCTTTTCACCACTTCATTAAACCGCCTACCATGTATTTTGAGGAAGCAGTCACACGCGCTGGCATGTGGATGGACGGACTTTGTAAAAAAAAAAACTATTTTCCACCGTTTACTAAAGCTTATTTAATGAATTAAGGAAATTTGATCTGTTCCTTGTAAGATGTGTCCCTTAAAATGGAAGGTCATTTAATGGCCCAAGTCTAGACAACAGATTAAGAAGCTTTCAGTTTGAACTAAAGAAAAATGACCACTGAGAAGCTATCTCGTATTCTGAACTGACCAAAAAAAAAAAGTTGTGAAAAGGTCTTATAGTTAAGTGATAAAATGGCAGGAATGTATTTATATATAAGAATAATGAGTTCATCCAAATAATGCCAAAAACCCTTTACTTCCAGCCTCATAAACGTCAAGCCTGGATGCTTTTCTTCGCATACTTGTTATGTTAATGTCCTGTAATTTCATGAAGTAAAACAAGACATTTTGGAACATCACACCTGAACTTTGGTAAATAATTTCTAGACATTGCAAGTCAAGAAAGTAATGAAATACTATTACCTGCTGTATAAACCTTTTTTCTTATCTAGGTGGAATTTGATCGTGAAATATACATGAAAGCATTTGAAACTTCCATTCATCCAGCATTCAGTCTCTAATAAACCACCTAGAGACACGTTAGCTGACATTAATATGCAGGAATGTATATTACAAGAAATGAAATGGATCCACAATTGCTATTCAGCCTGGGGACAGCTATGTAGTATGCATGAGATGATACTAATGTTTAATAATTAAAGGCTCTGATAGCTGCTGTAAGAATCAAACATGCAAAGGCGTGTTTACTTCAGTTATGAATTACATAAAACTTCCCGAGGTTGCTCACTTGCCTTTTGGCATTGTCTGACACTTTATGGCGTATTAAACACTTTTTATTGTGACACTATTTGACAGGAGAGCCTGAATCAGCCCACAAGAATACGACGAAACAAACACTATTAAGGTAGAAACTCAAGTAAAAAGATCCTATTTGAGCTCCATGTGCAATAATGAACTTCCACATTGCACTCATGCTGCTGGAGGTCAATTGCATTCGAGGGCAGACACAACTGGTTTTGGGGCAATGTGTGCTTGCAGGTAATATGTGTGTGTATCTGTGGGTGTATATGGCAGTCACAGTAAATCAGTGTCACAATTAATATCAAATCGTAAGCAAAACTGACATCTGAGTGCATGTCCTTCTTCTCCAAAATGCACATACACAGAAACAGAGTTTGCCATCAGCGCTGTTGCCTGAAGCAAACATTAAGGTTGTTGTGGCCCAGTTGAGACTGCCACAGTGGAGCGAATGTTTGGAGACCTAATGGACAGGTGAACCCTTTATTATTTTGACTGCTGGCTACAAGAGTCAAAGAAATAAATCCACAAGGCGAACACACACAGGCAGGCATGCACACTCACACATGCCCAGACTGTCAGGCCTGACCTGACAGTCGCCTACCCTCTGGTTCCCCACTAGGTCAGACTCGTTAACTGTATTCCACAGCCATTTAGAGCCACTTAGTGCAGGAAATGGCTCCCTCTCTCTCTCAGATTCGTCACAGACCCATTCAGTCAGTTGTTCTCTCTCCCACTGTTTATGACAGAACACACACACACACACACACACACACACACACACACACACACACACACACACACACACACACACACACACACTCAGTGCTAGCCATTTAGCAAAGCTCATTAACAACTATTGTCTTCTGAGAGCAACGGCCAGTCAAACCACCACACACTAATCAGAGTGCAGGGAATTCATTAGAGTCTTTAAGGGGAAAGAGGTTTGATAATTTTTTTTTTTTTTTAGGTAAAATCGCACATAGCTCCAGCAAACAGCTCCACAGAGAGAGAAATGCAGCAGTGTTGTATATTTATGGTCATGTAAATTTCAAGGAATTAAATCCAATTGATGCACGCCAATAGCTGGTAATCCATCACCTGTAAGAAGTTGAGCATTATATGCAATTGTTCCTAAATTACTTAATGGTCTGCAGGTCATACTGGGATGGATTAGTGTTGACAGCCGTTAGTGCATATGCTAAGCTGTACTCAGTCACAGCATGTCACCGCATCTGGCATGAGGAGACTTAAAGCTTGTTGCAAACAAGTCAGCAAAATACCAAGCCAGTAAATCAGTCATACTATATGTAAACAAAGCAGGATAACCCTGAAGCAAAAGAAAATAATACATTTGAGAATACAAATTTTAAAAATAAGAAAAATACACCCAGTCATCTCTTGATTCAGGTTGCCAGTCTGTGTTTCATTCAATCAGCTGAAAGCTGAAAATGCCAGTCATCAGGATCATTGGTGCTTTTCACCACCGCAACATATTCTGCAATGTGGAGCTGCCGTGAAGTTTTTGATAAAGGGCAGAATTAGAACATAAATATGACCAAACGCTGAATAAAAACGGATATGACAAGCACGTTTGTCTTGGTTTTGATTACAGAATGCTCAATTACTTTTAATTACTCATGTAACATCGCTCTCTAATTTGATTAGATCGGCTCAGACATGGAAACCTTTTCATTTATTGTCCACAAATCAGCAAAATTTTTCACTGCTGTGGCAGATTTTCAAGACAAACCTGTCGCATATGGGTTTGCACGTGGGGACATTAAAACTGACTCGTGCATTTTAACTTGTGCACGTGACCATAGTTCATCATTTCTATCCTTTTCGAATGTCATCCAACTCAACGAGATGGAATCTATTATTTAGCAAATTCAAGATATGCTGTGATTTCATGTTTGACCTCATCTCTCTCCACAAATCCAGCTCAGTGACTACGTGATAGAGTTGACTCCGCCAATCAAAGCTGCCTCATATATGTAGCCCATATCAGTCACGGCGCAGCATACAGGTCTGCCATCAGGTCAGCACAATACCAGCCACAGCAGGGTCTCTAAAAATAAGTGCACTTGCAATCATTGCAGCGTTTCAAAACAGACTAAAGCCAGAAACGCTTTATGAATATATGAATAAAAGATTAAATAAATATACTGATTTAAACAAATTAGTTTGAAACTAGCCAGAATGCTTATCACCTGATATAGAGGAAGCTACTGATGTGTGATTACCTGCATATACCATTTTAGTCTTGGAAAAATTCCGAACAAAAATAACTAGGAAAGCAGAAAGTTGTTTTTTTGGGGGTTTTTTGCTGTTGTTGTTGAATTTGCTGCTGCTGAAAAAGTTAAATAGATTTTAAATAGACATTGTGCATCAGATGTCGTTAAGAATGGTAAAATGTTGGACTTGTGCTCATTTGTCTCCCTAAATTTCAATTCTTTCTGATTTTTGCGAGAAATAGAAATAGAGGGGGAAAGAAAGCTAAATAAATGCTCACATCTGTACCACTTTGCAATAAAACTGAGATTTGATATCATATTGTAGGCCCTGGATCCAGTGGGGTTTTGCATGGCTTCTGAAAAGAAATGCCCCCCTTTTAACAAATTTCTCTGATCAACACATTAGCAACCAATTATTGTGACTTGGTGTGCTATTACTTTTAGTGTAATTATGATGTTGGTGCTTTTAAAATGGTTTGAGTGCTTTAATATTTAACTTTTTGATCTCAATTGTTGAGAACCACTTCACCACCATGCACCAGAAGCACCTCATTACTCCTGAACTGACTCACTTGAAGGATTTCCTACTGTTACAAATAATTCCAAAACATCTGCAACATTATTGCTGAGGTAACCTGCCCAAATAATTACTCTGAATTGACATGCATTTTTTAGGTAAATTCACAATTTCTAATGAAGTAACTAATCAATCATTGATTTTTAATCACTTGCATAACATCAATTCTAAAATTAAGAAATCCTTGTAAGCCTAAACCAGTTAAATACACTGATGAAAGCTAACAAAACAGCAGTGAGGTTTCTTAAACATATAATTGGAGTGATGTTTTCCATGTTGTGACTGAGACAAAGCTTGACTGCCACTGTGCTGTGATGTAAATTTATTCCACAGAGCACACTGTCAGTGTTTTATTTTTAGCTATTTCAGCTCTGTAATTTTCAGCATTTGAAGGGAGATTGCAATCAGTATTTTCCCAAGCTAGTGGTGGAGGTGATTATCATATTTGAATAAACTTTACGGAAATATTACAGAACAAAATCAACACTGATTTGAGCATTCACATCCTGGTTTATCAGTTTACATAGCAGGAGTGTATACATTATTGTTTGGGCTCATTACATTATCTGACATGCGAAAGACACGTCATTTTCATAGTAGATATGGCCAAATAAAATATATTATATCGATACACATGTGACAGTTTACGGATCAGGATACTGATTTATATTATGAAATGTTATGTCACCTTCAACCATGGATATAAGAATAACAGTGAGTGTAAATGTCATCATCCATGAAATATGAGGAGCGCAGTAGTTTACACTGATATAATGCTCAGTGAAGATGACTGTCACATTAACCAGTTGAATTCTTTGTAGAGGCTTAGACGAATAAGGAGATGTCTGAAGAAACTTTGGACTTAATTTAATACCGATGTGTATTATTAGACTCTTAAACCCAGAAGATCATACAACCTCCAATAAAACAATGGAAACAAATGGAGCAAACTGCAGAAGAAGAAAAAATTCAGCTTTCATTAGGTCAAGTGTTACAGAAGCATTACAATGCACAGCCAAAGTGACCATGCATCCATTCTTATACATGGGAAAGGGAATCGGTACACACAGGTCGCCAGACCATCACGGGCCAAACAGGGTGACAGACACTTACACACACAATTCACCTACAACAATTTAGAGGCCCTAAAACGTCTATTTTTGGACTGTGGTAGGAAACCATAATACCTAGATGATAATATCCACGTACACATAGCGAGTATGTGTAACCTCAACATAGAAAGGCCACAATCCCAGACTCAAACTGGCAATATTCTCACTGTGTAGTGAGAAAGTAAGCCTCAAAACAAGCATCAAACCTCATGGTTTGAGGTGTGTGTCGAAGGATGACAACTGTAAAGAAGACAAACGTTAACTAGGCAGCTAATTAACAGTAAAACAGTAAATTAGCAGAGGGAAATCCTGAGCAGGGCACTGACAGATTAGATCATCCGTCTCGCTGCAATATGCATGTGCAGAGGGGGTTTGGCCAAGAGGATTGTTTGGATGTTTGTTACTTTGACTTAATTGGGCATATATAAAAACAGTTTAAAAGAAAAAGTTATTGTCAGAGGAATGCTGCAGACAGAATAAAACTGCTTTAGAGATAAGTTTTCATTTGGAACAATATGTTATATTTATATTCATTATATATAAAGTTCTGACAAAACAAAATGTGAATAATATCAGTGGCAAGATTCTGAAAATGATTTGACTTTATAGCCACATAACAGCCGCTAATGAGCGTAATTCAACTTTTACAAAAAATCTGGTTTTGTACGTGGGTTATTTTGTGGTCTTGAGTATATTCATATGTATTGCATCATCATTTTGGTTCAGCAAACACAAACATGTTTGTGTATGAAGCGCTGACCGAAGTAGACTATGCAAACTTCCCCCATAAGGGCAACTATACACTGTGAGGTGACAGTCCTAACCAGAATTTTTTGAATATATCTCAGAAAGGGGTGCAACACATTCCCAAATGCACTGTGAAAATGTCAGATTGTCTTTTTCAGACCAATTTTTACTGGAGATATTCTTATCTTGAATTATGCATAGAGATGATCGCAAATCAACGACTTATGCTGAAAGACTGTTAATGCCATGGCTCACAAGCTCAAGCAGGCAAAACCTTCACCAACTAAAAGCTGCACGCCATACAACACAAAGAGTCCACTGGGGAAGCGTGTAAGAAGAGCAAGATCAAAAATAACGCACAAAAGGATAAATGGGCATGGAGCAAAACAGTAAACGGTAAGTCACGCCGAACCGGAAAATCAACAAAGAGACTCGCATAGCATGACAGGAACTGGCAAAAAGAGTGAAAGAGCCAGGGATACACCCAACTGCACTCACCAGGGGAGTGGATCAGGCGGGTTGATTGAGGAGGCGGGAGACATCAGGGACATCTGGAGGCTGGACGGAAAAAAAAACCAAGGTAGAATTAGATGTAAAAAATCTTGACTCTGATACTTGTATGGAGGGTTTATGCTGATATTTAAAGGTGCTGTTCTTGAGATGAGATCATAGTGATGGACAGATGGGACTGAATCAACCTTTATTAGATTGTTTAAAGTCATTCAGAAGATGTTGTCCAGCGGTTACAGCCAGTGCATTTAGATTAGCAGCATCTTTACTGTGCATACATCCCAATTTCCAACAATCTGATTGTATCCCATGTATTTTCCCTTGATATGCATACAAATATGGACGTTGTGACCATCATGCTCTTTACTCTGGAGGATTGCTTTATGCACTTGGAGATAAATGCAAATGTATACAAACAATAAGTTTGAGCAATGGTTCAAATATTTTAATCTATTTGAAAGTTGAACACAATCAGACAAGTCAGATGGTTGTAATCTGTCACATAGCCAACTGATGTAAATTATTCAGAGAAATCTTTAAGTTACTTTATGTGAATCAAATTGAATAAGATGGATTATTGAGAAAGAAGATAAATGTCGACAGCTGGTAGCTTCACTTATTTTTAGGGAGCATCCGATCACTAAAACGACAGGACAGACACTTTGACTAGAAACTCATCTTTCTCTCTTATCAGCTGGTTTAGTCAAACTGTCTTGGCATAAATAAATACAACTGCTGTCTTTAAGATTTGGTAAAAGTTATGCTTTTTCAGATCAGTAAATTCCACAGAGCTTCTGCTCAATAATTGAAAAGGGTGTGAGACTGTATCGATTGCCCATCTTATCTTATTTTTTTTTCCTACTTGTTGCTCCCGCAGAGAGATCAGATCAATTTCGTTACAAAATGGGGCCCCCTGCAGCATGTAAGGATTTTAATTGCATACAGACTATGATTCATTCCCTGCAGTACATTAGCAGCATGATAAAAGAACCTGATTCAAGTGCAAACTCATTAGTATTGTAACACATGCATGTGCCAGATAATTTGAAGAATATATACAAAGAGTAAACTAAGACTTTTGTAATATATACGGGATTGATCGTATGGAGGGGAGTGCTGGATGCTGAAAATCTGCCTCCTTCTAAGTGGTTGCAGAAGAATCTTTGCAGGAGTTTTCCAAAGGGCACAAAGAGCACAATATCCCACCAGGCACTGTTTATATTTGAAGCCCTAAAAACTCATGACTGGTGTGATCAATAACGGAGGTGAGAAAAGGGCACATGGGGAATTGAATAATTCTTCCCAATACTTTGTACACGTTTGTGCATGTGCACTTTTAACTTATGCGGTGGAAATATGGTGTTTGTGAATGTGCACATGCTCACTGCTGTTTCATTAAGAACATTTCTGCTGCGCGAGAAGCAATTAGCATATTTTTCATTTGCAGAGTAAATGTGTTCCTGGGGCAATTGCATCAAGCTCCCCATTATTTCACACATGGGACTACAGTGCATTGACTTGGGGAGAAGGTACTATAGTGGGAGTCTGTGATGTAGGAGGAACGTGAACAGCGATGACGCACTTCAACACTGGAGCTTAGAGTGTGCCAATGAAGCCATTTCTTGTCCTTTTTAGTACCTTCTTTTAAATATGTATTGAATATTTAAATATACCCATAAGGCAAAGGATTTTCTTCTTCATAAATCAGATTTATCTTCTCAGTAGCTGAAAAACAAAAGTGGATAAAAAAATTGGAAAACAAAGTGTTCAAACCATAATTCACAGCCCAGAATGTTTGCTTCAATAACATCATCATAGTCTTTTTTAATCAAATGTTGGGAGTCGGTACTTCAACCAAAAGGATATGATTGCTTTTTATTTGCTTTCCAGTCATAGTTAAAATGAGACAATGCCAAAGTCTTTCAGTGAAAACCAAGCATTCATCAATTCATGTGTTTCCATCACTGAAGGCTCAACCTCAAATGCAGGGGTTTTTGGACAAAAATAAACTTAGAGAAGACTCCGGCACAGGAAAAAAATCCAAACTTTAGTTTTTACCTCAGACCTTCTTTTTTTTTTTTTCCTCTTTTGAACATACAGCTGTTTGCTTCACTCGGACCACCCGACCCGTCGATCACAGCATGCCAGCATGTGCGTCAGTAGCACTGCGACACCCTCAGGGAACTGTGCTGTCTTCTCTCCCACTCACCTTCAACACCTCAGACTCCAGACATGACATTTAGTCCTCAGATGACTGCTATCACGGGTTGATATCAGCAGGGACCGGGGTTTATCAAGTGGCGAGGGCTGAACCACCCACAGCTCACTAAAAGTTAGAGGTGGCCTTCGGGAGAAAGAAGACTCCTCTGTCGTCTCCCTTTATAAGAGAGAGCGATGCAGTGGTGGTTGAAGACTACAAATGCCTCAAGGTCCACCTCTTCTCTGAATGTGCGCTATGGCCCCTTCAGCAAGAGGCTGATACCATTAAGCAGAGACCCTGGACACCACAGGGGAGCTTTCCTCTGCCTATCTGGCTGTACAGCCAGTCTGTCACTGTTGGACAGTGATGAGAATCACCATTTTGCACGGTCGCCTTGTACGTCAGACTCAGCCCAGTGCCATTATTCTTTCATCCTGCTGGTTTTAGCTGTGCGCCCCTTAGATTAATGCAGCTTGTATATGTTCCTCCATTCATACTTTATAACATTCTTCTTGTTATTAGCAAAATTTCACAGCAAGAGACGCCATCATCTGAGTATTTTTTTTTCCAGTAACTATGGAGGCAATACAAAGTGATACGGAGGGGATGGGATTGGTGAAGGATGTTGGCTGCGGGGGAGGGAAAAGCTTTGCAATGGATCTACCCAGGCTTCTGAGGTCAGCAGACCCCCAGGGCATCCTAAGAGAGCGGATAGAGTGATAAATTCAAACAAACAGAGATGGTGGAAAGAAAGTGGCATCCTGCTCCAGAAGCTAAAGCATCAACACACTGGTTATGAGGAAACACAACCTTTCTGTGGAGCTTTACAGACGTTTGTCATCAGTATCTTTCACCTTTTTTTTTTTTACACTTTGTTCTGTACTTATTGTTGGTTGACACACATCATTTGACTGTAAGTAAAATTAGTTTTTACACACGCAAGAACAGAGAAAAAGAAAAGCTTTTATCAAATCTTCCATGTTGGAGTCACCCTGCCTTTGTTCAGTCAGATGCTTAGTTTTTTTGTATTTTGCAATTAACTTGTGTGGAGACAATGCAATCAGAGAAAACAAGGGACTGACTTTATGTCTTAAGCTGCCAGTGAAAAATCACATTTCCATCATCTTACTGAGAAACAAAGTCTCATGATGTATATTGCAGACATAACTTGGCTGTTATGGATGCTCTGAAGAAAAAGCAATTGTTCAAAATCTAATAATAGTCTGGATGATTGATAGACCAATGTCTACTAATACTACTACTACTAGATGGTATAATAACACTTAGTTGTAAGTGTCTTTTAATTACAATTTCCGGTAAAACATCTCAGAAACCATTTCAATAGTTGTAATCTCAGAAATCAGCTTCCATACATCACCATACAGCAGTAAAGACTGTCCTTCACAATGTCTGTGTCTTTTTGAAGTCCTAGACATGCAAACTGATTCAAGGGCATTTTTTTCATCTCCAAGTCTCATTATTCTTAAACTGTCAGCCATCAAGTAACTTTATCAGCTCAGTGAACAAGTCTTTGGTGGCGAGGCAAATAATAATAATCATAATACTTATAGAGTAGGACGAGTATGCCACAATGTGACAGGATTGAAGTTTGAAAACAAACCCACATGAGAAAAAGGTGAATTACTTGCATATACTTCCACATCAATAACGGTCTCAAACCAACACAACACACATCTCGCCACATGAACAGTTTCATGGTCCACACATGTCTTCTTTCTCCATTATTCATTAAAATGTTCTCATCTCCACTCTCATATTCTGAGAAGACGAGGACGACCTTCCTCAGCTTTTCTCTCGTGTCTTATATTGACTTTAATTTTGGTGCTGATGGTGATTTCAAACGCTGTTATTATTGCCGTTTCTTTCCCACTGTGCGTTCACCCCAGACGACTGATTTCATCACATTTCCCCACTTTCAATTGTTCTATCAGATAATTGGAAAAAATGGTGCGACGGCAAACACAGTAGAATACAATAAAAGAGGCTCTCCCAGCAGCACACAAACAGAAACACACCAGTCAAATACTGATTGAAAACAAATGGCTTCAAATTCCTATTCAAATGGTACAAAAACATGAATGCATTGTCTGAAAGCAAGTTAATAAACCTCTTCTTCAGATGCTGTCTTCAAATTAGGCTGCTATTTTCTTCTTTAAAGTTTGTCATGATATAAGCCTTCATTAAATGGCAACAAAAGCATTCTTCAACACAAATACTCCCCGCTTGCTTTCTAGACTAACAGCATCTCTACAGCGACTTCGTTGAGGCCATGGAAACGGAGGGAGTCGTTTAAATCAGAGACTATTTAAAACACAGACACATAGGAAGCTGGCTGGAGCTCGCTTCACTCGCTGGATAGTTGGCAGATATTTTCTAAATCCAAAGCAGTGATAACACTGAGCTCGGGAAGGAAGACAGACGGATTGGGAGAGAATAAAAATGAGATGAAGACAGAATACTGATCTTCAGAATGATTATGCCAACCAGCCAAACATGGAGGGTGTGCCCATAATTAAGAAACCACATTTATTTTATCACTGCAAATGTAATATTGGTAATCTGTAATATAATAACTTTTTTTAAGACCCCCATATCCCACATCATCTTATTATTGCGAGCTGAAATTTGAACATTAAGCAAAATCGTATCCCAATTCTCAAAGTCATGCCACTCTGAGCATGACACTTCATATGAGTAAAAACTGATCAGTTTGATCACGAGAAACCAGCAAAGAGACGTCCAGGCCTCTAATCATTTCCTAGAGGTAATTAATCATTTACGTTTGGTAGATGAAACGGCTTTTAACCTTAAATCCCTCGATGACAGCTGCAACAGCAAATGCCTGTTCACAAGGTCAGGATGAAAGCAGCGTACTCCCCTGCCTCTCACCCCCCCACCCCCCTCCTTCAACCTCCACATAAACTGCATGTGGACGAGTGCAGATGTGGCGGACTAACCAACTGAATAAATTATCAAACAAGTGTATATCGGATGGATTAGGTTCCACTGACATGAAATGCAGTTTAACTGGTGGTTTTGAATGATGCAACATGCAACACTCTGCCTTGTGAAGTTGAAATGAAGTTCATGATGAATTTTTTTTACCCCCCTCAGGAGGTTACTATGAGTTACCACATCACCCGATGTCCAATATCATGGTTACTATGTGAACTTAAACCCTCAGTGCTTTTCTTTACTATCAAAAGCTTCTTGACATTACTTTTAAAGTGAAATACAGCATTTCTATACAACAACACCTATAGTGTGAGGTTGTATATTGGAACTACACATCTCAGTTTTCCGAAAGCGGTAGAATTGAATAAGTTTATGCTTCTTTCTACCTATTTAGAAATCAATTCATTCACCGCATGGCAATAATAAACTGAAAGTCTATGACCTATTCAAATTCATCCCCAAACATCTGGTCTTGCGGTGTAGTATTAGCTCATATAATAATCACTTTTTTAGACTCAAGCACTTAATGTGCTTAAGTGAGATCAGGAAAAGATCACGGCTGGTTAAAAATGGTAGATGAAAAGAAAGCCAACAATGACTCATTGCACAGGAGAGGCTTATTTTAATGAAAAATTTAAACCTGCAATATTTCTTCCGACTCACCCGTCACCCTCTTTTAAGTTGGCATTGTAAAAATGTCTTATTTGCTCACCCAACAGGCAAGTAGCAACAATAAAACTCAACTGAGTGTATATCTTCCCTCTAACAGGTTGACATCCAGTACCTGCTCTTATTTCAGCTGATTTCCATCTGTTGTGAGGAAATAGCTGCTGCTCCAGATAGTAAATCCTTCATCATATTCATTTAACAATATATATAATTGAAATAGTATCAATTATTCCAGTTAATTCTAACACAGATACAATCACCCTCATCTACACATTCACATATTCAAACAATATAAAGTTCACAAGTAGTCAAACGTGCATGTCTTTGACTTGTTAGCGGAAGCAGTAGTACCGTACAAGAGGTAGAAGTTCATTATTGGAGAGCAGTAGTTGTAGTGATTATGACTTTTGGCATCAGACAAGCTCAGCAAGGCAGCCATGTAGGAGGTTTAGCTTCCTGGCACTTTAAAAATGAGCTCATTTTCTAACCCTGTAACAATGCCAACCTCCTCAAATATAGAAAGGTAATTACATGTTGTTTAACTTCATGGGGGAATACTGTGAATTTGATTTATATGTTTCTGCCTGATACATTGATCCGTTAAAAAAATGTATATTGTGTAGATTCACTCTTTCAAAAGATTTTACCAAACCTAAGTCATTGGATTCCAAATAAAACTTTTTTTCCCTGAGCTATAAATAGGGAAGCAGGAGTACCTGGATAACCCCACGCAAACGCAGCAGAATCGCAAATCTTCATAACACCAACCTCGTTGGTAGCAACAGTGAGTGGCATCCATGTGCTCCCAAAAACTGTGACAATTTGTCATTTTAACTGAACCAAAGTTCTTTTTTTGCCATCCCATTACCACACAAGTGCCATATTTCTTCACTCTGCAACACATGGTTTCTATTTTTAAGACAACTCTTTTCACCTCTTCCCACTTTCCATGTATGCAGATTGAATGTATTCAAGAAACACATTTAAAGGACAACCACAGCTGTAAAATACACTAACGATTAAAAAAAGAAAATGCCAAAGCTTAACAATTAAAAACTCTTGTAATGAATAAAAAAAACAGTAAGATCTGAGTCTACAAATGTTTTTCTAAAACATACAAATGCCACTGTACCATTGTCACTGACATTATGTCTGTTGTTGTCTACCCTCTCATCTCCTCTCAGTCTCTTCCTGCAGGATCTGGGATAGTGGAACAGGAAGATCACGATCTCTGCCTCTCATGCCCATCACGTCCGCAGCATGTGGATTATCTTTGCTGTTTGGTGTCATCTTGTATGTTTCTCTCTGCCTCGGTCCTTTCCTTTTCTGTACCACTATTCCTCTAATCCCAACCAGTGCAGCAGAAGGTTGCGATCTGGGAAAGATTTTAACTTTCTGCATTTTTCATGCTTGCTTATGTGAAAAGTCAATGGTTTGGTTTTGTTTTGAGTTTTTTTGTTTTGAGTCTTTAAAAGCGCCATGATGCACTATTAAAGTAAGTGAGTTGAATTGAATTGAATGAATACAATAAAATACAACACATGCATGGTCTCTTTACCAGAGCTGTTTTTTCTTTTAAAGAGTCTGAAAATGTCAGTTTTAGCAGCCATGGTTGCATCATACAAACAGTTTCACCATCCATTTCAAATTCTTTAAAACAAAGCTCAAATTGGAGTCATGACCAACTACTAGCATTGTTACAATAATGGGGCAGTAATGGTATTGTTGGGAATTTACTAATTTACTACGTACTTGAATTCTTCAAAATTAACAATGAGAAACTGGATGCAATCTCTGAATACATGAAGGAAAACTCATTGAGTGATTTGTTCATTATTGGGGTTTTTTGTTTGTTTGTTAACTTATACAATTTGAACAATTGTACATTACTATTAAACAGTATTGTGGTTATCCCCTTTGCTTTGGCAAAGTTTCTAACTGTCAATTGTAATCAAGTTGTAATGAGGATAGATGGACATAGAATTATTGATCGTTTGCAGATATTATATTATATTGTATAACAGAAGCACTCAATGAGTACGTACAGAAATTCAATTTTTTAAAAAAACTACCTAATTTAAAAGGTTTTTAAAACTATAAATGATGGAATAACAACACTGTTATGTTGTGGTTTTCTCTTCTTTTTCCCAATATCGTCTTCTATATTACTGCATCCAACGAACCAAGGCAGGCTACACCATGTACAGGTCACCAGTTCATCGCAGGAACAACACAGAGACAGTCACACATCCGCACCAATGGACAATTCATAGTGACCTATAAATATATGTTTTGGACTATGAGAGGAAACCAGAGTACCTGGAGAAAAAGCACACCATCGGATTCAAACCAAATATTTTCTCACTTTGAGGCATAAACGCAGTAACCACTAAACCCCAATGTGTGCCTCAAAATGTTTAACAGATATTTTCCTCAAACTGCTGCAGCTTGATAATGAATACATGAGGAAAACTGTAAAAGACAATCTTATGCCAAAAAAACATCTGAAAACGGTTCACATTGTTCTTACCTTATTGACATTCTCTACAGGAAAAGCATGCAAATGTTTGGGTCGGTGGAGAATATACCCAGGTACATTTATTTTTCTGCTCAGCTCACACAGAGGTTACCGTAAGGACAAACCGAGCAGGTAACGGGGGAACTTACTGGCATATCTGTTCAAGTGTGCCAGAAACTTTGAAGCCAAGGATGTATTAAAGTTTTAGCAAAAGGGATTCCAAGGTTCAACACACTTTAAGCGATGTACTGGGAAGTTTCTGTTCCGATGTGGAGTCGTGCTGCTTGATAATTAATGTTGCTATTTGTCCTGGTGAACTCAGCTTTCAACACTTTTGCTGCTCACTTCAGTTACACTTTATCAAAAGCCTCATTAAGCCTTAATAAGAGGTCTCACAAACTGTTTTGACAATGACTGCTGTGTTTGGTGTCAAAACAGCCGGCGCTGTGTGGAGAATTTTCCATCCACCTGTGCTATTGCGTCGAAACTGACATTTGTCCCAGTTTAAAAAAAAATGATAAAAAACACACACATCCACTCATGCTTCCACCATAGTATGGAATTTGCTGTGTGCTGAGCAAATTGAACAATCATAGTTCTGGATTGAAGGACTAAAAAAAAAGCCATGTCGACTCCCCGAACAAAGCTGCTCATGCGAGCATTTAGATGAATCATTATTCAAAGCTTTTTGTTCCCCCCCCCTCTTTAAAAATAAACCATTCTTTACCACCGAGCTGAATTGATAATAGACCAAAATTGGGGTTCAAATTATAACTCAGAGTGTTTAGAATATAGTCAGTAGCAGCAGCCGTGTCAAACTGAAAAGTTTTTCACACACTGTCACTGAAAACATTTAACTGTTCTCCGTCTCACATAGAAAAATTACTATTTCTGCCTGTGCAAAGCAAAGCAGCCTCGAGAGCTAAATTGCAACTTTTCCGCCTGGAGTCATGAAAATTAATCATTAGTCTTCACCTCTCATGGTCAAGTTCACACCCACACATTTGTCACCTTATTGTGATGGGCTGCGTACCTCGTGTTGCCTACAGCATTCTCAGAGGTACACCACAAATACCAGAGATTCTCCAACAAAAATAAAAATAACTCTGGTGTTCCACTTTTTTCTTGACCTTGCTAGTTCTGCTATGCGTTCAGTGACCTGTGTTGCTTAATGAACACACACCGATAATAATGCACCATACATTCAGTGATGTATATTCTATGAATGTCTTGTTGTTTTTGAACAACAGGAAGTGGATTAAATAAAAAAAAAAATGAATTTCTCTACAGATTTTATTTAATTCCTTCCCAATATATTTTCCAAAAGAGAATTGTGCATCACGTCCTGGTTTCAACCAGGGGCAAAACAACAAGTCACTACTTTAACTTTAGAGGAATTGTTTCAAACTATTTTTTCATAGTCTTTCAGAAATTAAATTAAGAAGTTCTGTGACATTTGAAAAAGCTATTCATATCAAAGACAATTTGTTTTTGCTTTGCAGCTTATGAATAATATGCAGTGCTCCTCTATTTGGCACAACTTTTCATGAGATAACACTTCTAGTCTGGACACCAGAATTAAGCTTCTCCTCACAACCAATCAGGGCAGGTCAATGTGAGTTTTTGATGAGGAGGGTTTGAACCAATAACAACAACTTCTGATCAATTTGCATTTAACTTCAGGAAATGTTGAAATCACCAGAGTATACCTAACAGGTGAGTATATTTTCTGTTTTTTTGCTTTGAAAATGAAAACCTCTGCATGATCGATAAAAGAGCCAGACTGTTGTTCACTGGTCGCAAACAAAGGATTCAAGATGAGATTATCGGAAGATGAGAAAATCTCAAATATACTCTGGATGAACCATCTGCTCTCAGGGGTCCTGTTCACAACATGTTGAGCAGGAATACACAACTGTGTGGGCACTGGAGTCACTACAACCAAATCAATAGGGCAGCACTTGCCTTGCAGCAAGCCCATACATATCACAGTGTGGCTTGCGAAAGCCTTATTAGTGCAAGAAAAAGGCTGACTTGTAAGAAAAAAAAAAGATGACAAGACACTATTATGTAAATGTGATTTCCTGCCTCACGTGATCTCAGCAGATTGCGAGCGTATAAAGTTAATGTAGTTTGTTAGTGTAGGAGAAGTACTTTGAGCCAACGTGCCTCACGGTCAGAATTATACATTTGGTTTTATACGTGGAAAATCAAACCCCTTCGGTGATACTCTCACCCCCACTGTGCCTCCTTCCTTACGCGGACCCTTGCTCCCTTTTATTTTCCCTGCCTGCAACCCTTTGAACCAAGTGTTGGTTCATTCATTAATATTTATTTCCCTTTACATCACTTTGATGGTGGATCCTTTTAAATGTTTAATTTGGTTCAGGGCCATTAAACAGTAATGCTGGAGTCTTTTAATTCTAATGTACACATTATAGCACAGCCCGAGCACAGGCTGAATGGAGATGACCTGCGTGCTTGGCAGCACATTGGCCCTGCCTGTTGTTTCTGTTGTCTCAAGGCTTAAAATCCATCTAGACCACAAAGATTTTATTCTCAAGGCTTTTTTGCCAATAATGATCAGCCATGGAAAATCTGTCACTAATAGGAAATTACTAACATTATTACAGCCCCCATGTGAAAATCGCCTATTGCGCTGATGGGTCATGCTTCATTTGACACGATCCACTAGTGTCCATTAAACCTGCGAGCAAAGCAAGAAAAAAAGGTCATGTACTGTAGTTATTTTCTGTTTAAAGCCAAATGGCCACCACACTTTTAATCATGAATACGTTGTCGATTTTGCAACCACAGCTATAAAAGTCAGTTTTATTTGTCGTTTCAATATGTAGGTAATTGTTTCTTTGAACACGGAGTGCAATTCATGAATAAACACACACTGTAAATGTATTGAGCATAATAAAAGCTATTTAATTGCAATAAAATCATCTGTAATGCAAAATGAGGCAACAGGTGTGGCACAGTTGCAGGTTGTAATTACAGATTCTGTAACCTCAATGTTGACTGATTATCCACAACATTTCTGTAAAAAAATAATAATAAAAAATAGAAAGTACATACTGCACATCATGATAAAGGCTCTTTCTTGTTCTGAAACTGATGTCACAAAAGTGAACGGCATCATAATGCCTTGTGCTGCTTATTTGACTTTATCTTTAGAGTGAAGGAGAACTTGGTTGTAAATGTCACTTAGAATACAGAAAGTGTCCTCAAACAAGGTTTTCTGAACAAAATATCAATACCGACTTCTACGTCTTGATAGACTTTGATGGTTACTGCAAGTACAAAGCTTTCTATTTGTGATACATCATTAAAAAAGTGCTCCTGTTAGTTATCACTTTTCCTATTTGAATCCGCATTATAGTTCTCTAAAGGTAGCTTCACAGTATATTGCGAGATATTTGGCGTGTTCCTCAGAGTGACATTTTTAGCTTTCAGGACGCCCTGTCTGCAGATAACATCCAGAGCACATCATTCTCTCTGAAATCTGCAATTTGTGCCTCTGGGGTCCCACTGGGACGGTGAATAGTGAGACATCCAGTCACAGTTTTGAAATTATTTTGCTGAGGATTTGCATCAGCTGTATATATTCATGGTTGGACACACTTCTTGAGATAAAGCACAGATTTCAGCTGGCAAGGAGCTCCAACAGTGACGAGAATATTAGTTATTGCACAATGACCGTGGATAATCCCCTCGGCTCCATTTGCACCTAATTCATTCATCTCGCTGTTTTGTTTCACGGTCTCTTCTGAGTTTAGATGCATATGTTCAATTCCATTTCCAATAAGGTTGAATTGATGTGTGGAATGTAAACATAGAAACAGGATGCAACCATTTGCAGATCCACTAAACCTAAAAGTGAATGATCACTGTTTTGATATTAGGAAGAAATTTGCAATTAGTTTATCGCTTCAAGTTTTAGTGGGCTTGTTTACCGAGTTGTTATCTTTAACCAAAGCTAATATCAAAATGTTAAAAACTATTTAACTAACTCAGTCTAAGTATTTTTGAATAAAAGTTGGATGCAATCATTCAATCATTCCAGTAATCACTACAATAACACAGCTATGTGCATATTAAGAAGACAGGCCTGGTTGATTTAGACCAGCGGTCAGTAACATCAGACACTGGTCCCGGCATCATCACTGGCACACAGCAGAAGTCCCTCTCAGTATGCATATTGTTTTTCAAATACTAATTTTCAGTTACTTGCACAACTTTAGACAGAAAATCGTAACAATCTGGACGAGTCCAAGTTCTTATTTTGTGATATGGTCACTTGCGTTAGTGAAAAAGTACAAAAAGTAATGAGCTTTTGAAAGCCCTTCCATTGTCCCAGACCAACCAACATGGGGTCAATAAAGAATTATACATATGTGGTGCATACAATACCACCCCTTTTTGTGTTTAAAGTGACCACGTTATTTCATTTTTGTCCCTGCTTTTGTGCTTATACATGTCTTCACTGTGTCGGGTACTGTTTAGATGTGGGCTTGCGTGAAAAGGACGGTTATCATTTGAATCAACGTGACAAGACAAAACTATTCAAAACATGTTTTAAAACCATGTAACATAACAATTTTCAGTAGGAAACATACTGTATGTGGCAGAATGGAGGCAAGTCATCCTAGTTCTTCATATGGCCCCTCAAGAAAAGTGTACTGCCCACCCTGATCCATGTTCTTCTGATTTTGCTGTATTCAGCAACAAAAAAAAAGATTTGTCACTGGGCCTGGTGGGATGGATGGGTATGTTCACATGTGATTATACTTTTGGTCCCTTATTTCTTGTGGGTGACACAAAAAAAAAAAAAAAAACAAGTTGTTCAAAAGTCGATGGCAGGAGGCCTAGTTAGACCACATCAAACACATGTCCCTGTTCCATGTCTCCCCCTGACAGCCAGTGTTAGTGTCAGTTCCTCCCCATTGATGTATCCTTGTCTCTCCATTCCTTTGTAGTGCGTCACATGACACAGACATCAATCGAAATCCACCGACTTTAAAGCCATTACAGCAGGTGAATTGATGCTCAAAAGGAGAGGTGAGCAACAAGTCTTCCACCGGAGAGTGAAACAGGGATACGCTGCACACTCCAAGAGCCATTCCACATTTCATATGTAAAAACAAGTAGATAGAAGAATGGTTATACAACT
Source organism: Lipophrys pholis (assembly GCF_963383615.2). Lineage (NCBI taxonomy): Eukaryota > Metazoa > Chordata > Actinopteri > Blenniiformes > Blenniidae > Lipophrys > Lipophrys pholis. Next base: position 18,820,806 of record NC_137634.1, read on the forward strand.
TGTAGAATCTGTTGTATAAGGTCTCTGGTGATTTGGAGGAGCTTTGAACAGGCATTTACATAATCTTTGCCGGAGCTTGAAGAAAACTGTGTTGTTGCATCATTTCAAAAGATGTAGGAGCATCAGGGGTCACTTATAGGTGATCGATATTTTTGTGGGTGATATAGATATTACAAACATAGCTAATACCACTGCTGGATCATATAAATTTCATTAATAAGTTAAAACATCACCTGGCCCATGGGCTGGAAACATGCTCAGTAAGTGGATACTGGAAGTCTAATGGGATTGTAAAAGGATGCTACCGACACAGGAAAATCAATGACAGTTTAAACGAGTGTAAATTTTAATGAAATAACACATCTATCTGAAAAGATTATCAATAAAGTACAAAAGATATGTGTAATACCTCACAATCATTTGGGCGTGTGAGATAAACTCATATTACAAATCATTTGATTGATCTTCAGTCACCGGGGCCTGAATAGCCATTCGCTGTTCATGTGAGGATTTATGTGGCGCCGCTCATCAGCGGGCTCAATTTAAAGAGACCGTGTGCATGTGTGCATATCAAAACCTTTTATAAAAACTTCATTACTGTATTTTGAGTAAATAGTGTTCTAAAGATTTGAAAGCAATATACTTTCTACCATTTTCCTTTTACTTATATTCTTAAATCTGGCTTGTTACTTTTTTCAATCTTCATGAATGATCATTTAGAGTTATGGCGCCGGGTTTAAAGCGGTTGACAGTAACAGTTCTCTTAAAAAACGGGGAAAAAGGGAACACATTTGCGAGTAACAAATTGTCCTGCATCCATTTTCAAAGAATGTCCTTTAACAATAAAACTATTAGATAGGATTTAGGTAAAGCTAGATTATCAAAATGTCTTTTATTACAACTAAGACATTGTGCAAAAAATAAATAAAAGAAAGAAATTAGAAAATATTTGAACTATCTCGTATCCAAAAGCTTATCCAAGTTGAACATGTCCAGTTGACTTATATGCAGCTAACCAGGTCAGAAAATAACCCTCCAAATAATGTGTGATGTTACTTTGGTTTAAAGTTGCGCCTTCTGACGATGGTGCCTGCTCAAAGTTGTCCCATTCACCTGCAATACACGGCTCCTAAAAATCTTCAGATTTTATGCTGCGAAAGCTCAGAAGTAATGAATAATAAGAGATGCATAAAATGTGAATTGAGAGGAAGCCCAAACGTGCATGTCCTGGAGCAGTCATTTGAGAAGAGGCTGGCACAATCACAGCTGAGAAACACAGGAGGCAGGATTCACATTAGCATGGATGAGTACCGCCAGAGGCCAATACTGGCCACCAATGTATCACAGCCCGAGGTGTGCGTTGCATGCTTGCAATATGTTTGCTTAATCCAAATGTCGAAACAAAAGCAAGAAGTGCTCTTTGGTTTCAGGGAGGAATACTAATATTGGTACTGGTATTTCATAACAACAGCTCAAATGTCAAGGTATTTTCATCTACGAGCAGTAATAGTGACAAGTATGAAGAAGACATTTCCCTTTATGAATACCTCCAATATAATGTTTAATTTTAATCTTTTGGATATATTGTCTAATACTGAACATTCAATTTAACGAATCCAATAAAACAGTGGTGTGCTATAACCCGCACCAAGAAGCTACTCCAGCATTCAAATAAAGGGAAGAATCTAATTCTAATTCAAGTAGAGAAAAAGAAAAATGAAAGCACCCCTCCCCCCTCAATTATAGAAACATCAGCTTTCTACTGTGAGCAAAAATAAATATTACATATTAAGTGATTCACTTATTTCAAACAAGCCAATGTAAATACAAGATATTAAAAGAAAGAAATTAAAGCCTTTTGTCTGTTATAGAACAAAGAAAGTACTACAAAATGCTGCTGCAGAAACCATCTTCTGATCACATACTCTGTCATCTGCATGTTTTAATAAACAGTTTCAATACCTCTGGGAGTTTTTACAGAACAGATGGAGACACCCAACAGTGATAGTGAAGTATTCCAATCGAGAGCAGCTGACTGGGCCTGCACGGGCCAGTTAGTGTCCTACTTAAACTCGTTTTTGACGGACAGGCAACCCAATTGCTCAGATCTTGTATTTTCAGCCATGTGTTACTATCGTGAATAAAAACCAAGCGTCTATCTCACAGGGTTCTGGTTCATCGGTCCACATCTCCTCATAAATTATCTGCCTCAATTTTATCATTTAAAGTTGAACGTCTATGATACTCTCGTGTGGCTGATGTAATGTTTCCCCCTTTGCAGCTGTTGCAATGTTAAACTTTGAACAATCATCTTCCATGTGTTCACCCATCAGAACAGATTTTCTTGTGGTTTAATCGATTCGGTCGTTTCCACAGGCGTCGTAACTCCACATGTTTTACTCATGTGGAGCATGTGCAAACACAATGCCTACTTTTATGCTTTGAGGCAATTATCTTTCGTTTAACTCCCATAACTACAACAATGGCTGTGAAGCTTTGGCCATAACTGCGAGTGACTCGGAGGGCTGAAGCTGCTACAACCAGCTTTCTATGTTCAGGGAGTCGAAATCCAGCTTGAAACTGCATCTGGGCAGCAGTGTCGCGCGTAATCATGGATTTGGGGATGAATTTAATTGCACTTTAACTACACGTGCCCTACTTTAATAATTATTTGCCTATTATCTATTGAACAACTGTGCATTTTTTTTTTTTTCTCATCACCAGCAACCAGCGGTTTCAACTTATCAGCTATTCATTATTCAAATCTGCTGGGGCGTTTTGGCTGCAGGGTACCATTCAGCAAAACAACAAACAAACTGGAATTAAATCAAACCAACCTATAATTACTCATTCGAGGGAGAAAACAGGAATCTAAATGACCTAAACTCATCAAACGTGGAAGAGGACAGCTAAAACAAAGTTCAGCTGCCATGTTCTTGTAAACTGTGTCCTGTGGAATAAAATTAATTAAAACCGGCCGGAGGAGGAGAGATGAGCTCGACTTGGAGCTGCCAGCCACAAACCAATAAATTCCAAGTCTGCATATGACAACAAGAGAAATTATAAAACACAATTGGTGTGTGCATTGTCCCTTATATACGGTTTATCTTTTAGAAACTTTAAAGTGAGGCCTTGGTATTCTTGAAAGTAACTTTAAATTCATAATTAAGATGTTGAGCCCTCTCCCTTTGGAGTGTGTTTGTCTTGTGGTGATCAAATTGCTCAGGCAGGCATTGCAGAACAGCTGTTAAAGGGAAGAAAAAAAAATCTGTCACCATTTTGAAAAGGAGAGAAAAACAATTATTTGAGCTGGTGGAGTAAATAAAGTACAGAGGGCTTCTTCGTGTGTGAGGTTTTTTGTTTTTTGTTTCCAGGTTGTGTGCATGTAAGTGCGTCAGTCACTTCATTAATGAGCACCTTCCAGGCAGGTTGCTGTGATGAGGACTGGTGCTCTCCTTTCCACAGAGATGAGAAATGATGTGGCAGCCCAAAGACTAATTATAAAACCATTCATGTGTTTCTCGCTGCTTAATGCATTCGAGGAGTAATATCTCAACTTTCCCTGCAATTTTCCTTCTTTGTCCTTTATCTGTTTTGCTTCTTTCCAGTGGATGGTATGTCTTAAGGGTCATTGTCAGCCCACACAATAGCCGCCCTCTTCAATGCAACTCCCCCAGTCATTCACAAGGAGATAATGACATCACCAATGGGTTGTCATGGTTTTCAAACTACAGGAAAATATCTCAGAGGTGCTGCTCGATATATGCTTTTCGCATGTGGGAGGACGCTTGTGTAATATGTACTTTGTGTTGGGATTTTTCATTTGTTCGCCCAGCGAGAAGGAAATATTTTAGCAGTTCAGGTTTTTTTTTCTTTTTTAAGCAGGGGGTCATCCCAGAGACAAAACTTTGGTGTTACAACATGATTAAAGACCCTTACAAAGACCTGCCGTAGTCAAAACCAGTCTACACTTGTATTCACAGAGCATCTCCACCATGTAATCTCTCCTCCTTGCTTTATTGTCTCCAGGGATATTCTTAAAACCCTTTCATCACCTCCTTTGTTATGATGAGAAACAAGGCAATGGGACAATTCTGACACTGAAGAGTAGCAATGCATTTAAAGGCTGCACAACTTACTGATGAAACAGCGGGGGGGGGGGGGGGGGGGGGGGGGTTGAGGGGTCAGAGAAAAGGGTTTGATGTCATTTCCCATGAGATGAAGTGTTTACAATGTCAACAAATTAGGGACACAACTCTGCTCCTGTTCAAACACATTCACTTTTGAGTTTCCTTCAGCGCACCATCTCTCAGTCTCTGCAGGGGGGAATCGCCACCATCAAAGAAGCTTTCAACCTTGAGAGACAGTTTAAAAACTTTGCAGATGCAGTGGATCCGCACACCGGTGTCGTGTAAACAGACCCCCCTCCAAAGGTTTTCAGAGTTTTTGCGTAAATGGACCTCATTTTCAAAACGTTGCCATGTAAAAAGTGACCCATTTCTGAAAAGGAAACACAAAAACGATGTGTTTTCACCTGAAACACTGTTGTGTAAACTGAGCCATGCACACACACACACACACACACACACACACACACACACACACACACCTTCTCCAGAGTGTAAAATATTGAAATGATTAGGACTTTCTTACCAAAGCTCATTTTATCCTACATGCCTGATTGTACCGTTTATTTATTGACAGATGTTGTAAAGCCACGTGATGTTTGTTTTTTGTCATTTAAAGCACTCTTAACGAGTCACTGGGACTTTCTCCAAAGGGAAATCTACCTTGATTGTTCTCTTGCTGCATGAACGCACAATAACTTTAGGTCCGCCATCGAGCTCGCAACTGTCAGCTGTGAGAAATTACTAACAGTCTGTTATTGTCAACTGACAATTTCTTCAGAGCTATAATTTTGCTGAAAAGCCAATGAAATCCATTTAAAATCAGTCTGAACACAAACGGCTCACCATTGCCATCTGTATAAAGGAAAGACACAGCTCCCTTCTTTACAAGGGCATAAAACCATGTAGAGCATGTTGGAGTTTTGCCTCGGTTCCGTTCTCCGACTGCCTCATAGCATCTGACTCTGAGCTCTGATGGGAACTTTCCCAGTCAATTCCAATGGTGCTGTGATTCTCTCAGACAGGTAGACTAATTGTCAGGTTTGTTTTGGGATAATTTGTGATGTTTTCCCATCTGTGAATAACGCTGGGGTTTGTTGAACACCGATAGCGATAACAATGATGAGCGTGTTCTCATTTGGACTCACCTCCAGGCCGAGTCAGGCAGTCGATAGACATGCGCTTTGGAGGCGAGGCTTGGATGGAAGCCAAGAGAGAAATAACTGTTTTTTGGGGGGATTTTTTTAAATAGCTATCCTTCAAAATCGGATTGTCTCACGTGTTTGTGCTTTTTTCCAGTAGCATCTTAAGAGTCGGCAATTATCAAAAACACATGATCAGTCTTGACAAGCATTTGGTCAATAACAAAACCAGGAAACAATGGAAATTCTGGCTTGATAATGAAGCATACAGTTGTCCAATGGTAGTAGAGGCTTAGGAACTAGAGACGTGAGCTTTCGATTTTGAGTGCATTTGTATCCCACTGCTCACGGGTTGTTACTATGGCTGCCTGAGCAAGGACCTTGTCACCCTATTGCGCTTACCGGGATCAATAATTGATTATAATCTCAATGTAACATCTGACAAAATTTCATACAAGGCCGTCATAAAATAAATTTCAGTCAGTTTGAGAATTATTCATCATTAGGGTTCATCCTCTGGGCAAGATGAATAATTTGGACAATTTTCACATTGATTCCTCCAACAGGTGTCAAGATAACTCAGAGTTAGATTTGACCTTCACGGTGCTCAAAGTAAAATCTGAGAATTATACATGATTAGAATTCATCCTGTGGATATTATAAATAAGTTCACCAGGTTTTCATACCGTGCTTGGTTTGATTTTTTTTTGTTTGTTTGTTTGTTTTGTGGAGAAGTAAATGATTCGGTCACTTCAGTTCATCCTAGCAGCTCAGCCACTTGCATTGCTAAAATGAGAGGGGATGCTGCGTTGAGGGAGAGCAGTGTCCTTCATTTTTAGGGCTGCCAATGAGCGCAGTTAACAACTCATGTAAGACGGTCAGGCAATGCAAGCAGATGAGAAACAATCTGCGGTGCAGCTGCAGCTCCTCCCTCACCTTGGTGAAATTAGATCAGAGAGTACTTTGATATTTCAACACAGATGTACAGCTGCTTTCATAAAGAGAAAATACATCATGCAGCAAAGTGGTTTGGAGGCACAACAACACAAAATTTATTATCAAGTCATTTTGACCACACCACTTCTTTGTTTAGGGTGGATTATAAAACTCCTAATAAGTCCTATAATGAAAAGAATTTCCCTCCTAATCTCCATTGAACTCAGGATAACGCCAAAGAATGCCCTGACAGGTAATACCACCATAATACGAACAGTGGTGGACAATTAGCTGTGCAATAATGATTATTATACAGTGTGTGGCTTCAGTCAAACAATCTTTGTCATAAATTTGAATTTGTTTAATGCCCGAAGTAAACCCACCGTCAACTGATTAGGCCTAAGTTTAATTCTTCACCCAAGGTGCTATACAACAGTGAAGTGATTTAAATGCAAATGTGCTTATTCCATTTGAAACACTTGAGACTGGTGATTAGAATTGAATTTCAAAGTTAACAGAAAGGCTGTACGTGCGGCCCAGTTAGTCAGGAATGGACCAACAACTTCATTTGTACTGGAATTATATAAATAAGTGAATGCGTTGGTTGTGTTTATGACTGGATGGACTCACACAAAGCGTTTTCACAGAATACAGTATTGACTCTGCTTTTATGTTCAACAACAAAATTGAACTGAAGAGTTAAGGAGAAGGCCTCAGATGAAACATTAATCAAACCTCAGGACACAGGCAGGAAGTGCATACTAAATTCAGGATCCATGCGAAAATAAAAAGGTTCTCACTGTTTCCACTGAAATTTGAGCTTGAAAGGCAAACAGCAACACAAGACTTACAAGACAGAAAACTCAAACTCAGACAATGAGATATATTGAGTTTCCAGAAATTCCTAGGCGAGTGCTGCTCAGCTTCCAAGATGATTTTATTGTATAATATTTTCCTCTTTGTGCTCAAGAGGGTTTTTGTTCAATATCCTCTTATTGAAAGCAGCACAGCTCCTGTGAAACTACACTGCCCCCTATTGATCAGAGACAGCCACATTTGAATCAGCGCTCATCTGACTCTCCAGTCAGTGCAGATCTGTAAAACTGGTTTCACAAAGTTTATTATGTTATCCATGTTTATTTCAAGAAAAGAGAATATGACTCTTATCCCGCCACTTGAAAATGAATAACCAAGAACTTCATGAATGGGGATAAAGACAGGAATGGTAACATTGGCCATTTAAATAGGTGATACAAAATTAAGAAACTCATGTCAATTTCCCCACAATGCATTAATTGCTTCAGTTTGTTTGTTTGTTTTACCATAGAAACGATTACAGGCCACAGAGGAGAATCTCAAGTTTAATTGTGTGTATAACTGGTTGAGTTTCTTTAATTCATCACGGGACAAAAATCATAATGCACTCTGATGACTTGCCTATTTTATTACGTTTTATTTTATTTGAAGTCCTTAATGCCCAAGATTTAATAAGACATGGAGTGGTGATGTAACCCTCCACTGTTTTATCTCCATCCATTATGCCTCATCAGACACAGTGACTGTACAAAGTAATAGGACAACCTGCCACCTCTCCATTAAACAGACCATGAAATTGATTGAGCTGCCCTCAGTGTTATTATATCAGTGTTTTCCACCTTCTGCATACAACCTCTTTTAATAGCATGAAAGCAGAAAGTGACGCCCTGGTTTTATACATTATTCAAACTGGTTCAGTCACGATGGTCAAGCTCTGGGGCTACTGTCCGTGCACCCACCTCTTCGCCACTTTCTTCTCTCACCCTTTTCTGACAATGTGAAGCCTCTCCCTCAGGAAATTATGCACCAAAGCTTTTCAAGGCAGGCAGGGGTGAAATTCGACATCTGAGAGCCGACCACAGTAGGGTGCCTCAGAGGATGAACAGAGATAGAAAGATCTTTTTTTATTTTTTAAATTGAGCAGGGAATTGGTGTGAAGTTCCGCATTTCATCTTTATATCACAGGGACAACGTAGAAAAATGTAGAAGAAACATGACCAGGGTGAAGAGAAGCGTGGCTAAACGTCATAACATACATGATCTGGACTGTGTCTCCCTCCTGTGGCTGATGGCAGATGCAACACTCTGGAAGATTTTTCATAATGCTTTTTTTTATGTCAGTTGGCAGGAAATGAGCAGATCCGTCTGTAGTGATTGGAGCAGCATTCTGATGGCCAACTTCCAATTGTTGTTGCATCTGCACTACTCGGGGTCGATAGATAATTGCAGAATACACAGTCAGGCCCTGTTTTACTGGAACCATCTGCTAACCTGACTAAATGGCTTTACTGTATGTGTACAGTAAATGCCTACAGCTGAGGAGGAAGGGTAAATATTTAAAATCTTATGACACTACATCATTGAGCATGGTTACACTGCAGCCCTACACTTACACTTTTCCTCAAAAAAACACTTGAAAATGGAAGGTTTATTTGACATCTCTTACATTTTGTCAGGTTTCTCAAAGAAATGTGTTTTTATTTTCTCATTTTCCAGATGGAAATCTGAAGTCATAACAAGACTGGATTTATAGCATGTATAAATATACCTCAAGCATAATATGGAAGCACACAGTGTGTAGACACTAAAATGCTGCTAAAGCAATGGTTTTATGGACACATCCATCTTCATACCCACTTTATCCAAGTTATAGTCTCGCTGCTAACACCTGCACCCACGGAACACCAACAGTACATCATAAGACTACGATGAAAAGATTTATCCAAACTGAAAAGTTCAAGTTAAGGTTGCCGGTTTACTTTAAAATTAATCATAAACATATATGTGTTCTATGTCAAGTCCTTATATTTAGATTTATTAGGTTATTACATGCATTTGAGGTTAATTCTAGACCTTGAGGTTTGTGTGCGTGTGCGTCCGATAGTCTGGGGATGTGTCCAGGGTGCATCTTGCCTTTACCTCTTGGTCCCGTTGACACGATAGCATTTCAAGTGAAAACACATAATTTTTACGATTTCGTTTCATAAAAGTTTCACGTTTACACAGCAACGTTTTGAAAATGATGTCTGTTTACACGCAAGTGGCAGAAACGCAGAAGATATTTTCATTTTCATGTAGGGCCACAAGAGGGTGCAGTCTGTTTTTACAATGAAAACACACATGTAGAGAACAGTACCCTACAAACTCAATAGGAAGTACCAGGACATTCTTATGGACAGACAAAATTGGATTGCTATTCCGGGTGACTCAACTTTAAAACCACCAAGTCTCAGGAGAATCTGAATTAGGAGTCATGGCACTCTGGAGGCTGCCATTGTTATCGGTCTACTCATAAAAACAATTTACTAATGTTGTGGTGCACATGCACAGTAGCAGCTTTTCCGCCGTCTACACAGACACAGCCCGAGCATTATCAAAAAATTGCATATCATGAATATCATCCATCCATCCATCTTCTCCCGCTTATCCGTTTCCGGGGGTGGCAGTCGGAGCACTGTCACCCAGATCACATTGCACCAATTAAGAACCTTTCCTACAGGTGGTGAGCCCACGGGAAGATGGCACCTGGCATGGGACACAAACCCACTACCTTGAGATTTCAAGTCCAACTGAGCTATCCGGGGGCCTTAAATATCATTAAGGGCATTATTTAAAAAAATTAAAAATAAAAAACCTGTTTAAGCCTTTGATATATGACCGTTGCTTTCTTTCCTTTTATAGACGTTAAATTTCAAATAATGGGGGTGTGAAAATGCCTTTACATTCAAGATTTTAACAAAATATGATAAAAAATGAGAAGGATTATTTGACAGGGCATCTCTGACCAGATGACCATTTTTGCTTATGGTATTGTTTAATGACAGCATAAGAGACAGTGGTTGTCTAAATTAAAAGGAAGTGGACATTAGCTGGGTCATATCTGGTTGCCAAAAGTTCCCTGGACAAGGCCCTTAAGCCCCAATTGCTCAGGAAAAGCATGCACCAGAAAGTTGTGCCAAATCCAAATTGCAGATCACATGATCCACTGTGGCGACACTGAAAGGGAGCAGCTGAAATAGTGTACCGGAAGGATATGTGTGAACTAATAAATGTAAAATTCCTCGTGCTAATGTTGCACACTCGTTTAGACACAGATGGTGTCCAGGTGTGCATGAGTTCGATAACTTAGATTTTTATCCACAAAACAGAAAAAAAACAGTGTTGTGGCTCCCACACCTACAATAAACCCCTTCTCTATAATTAACAATACTGTGATGAAAAATTTACAGCAATTCACCCTCGACAGGATATTGCTGCCTGAACTATCCCTGTCAGTTTGTACTGAGACATTTTACAGAGTGGTGAAAATGTCAACCTTTTAGTGGCAATTAAAAAAAAAGAAAGAAAAAAAAAAGCTGAGGATCTCCACTGCCGCTATCCATCCAGGAGTGTAAAGACTTTTCAGCACGGATCAAAGTGGTGGTCCAACGGACAAGCCATTACGGAGTTGGCTGGTATGGCCCAGAATACCAAATAGACTTTTGATATTGTACAATCAGATAACAGAGAGCATAAAGATTCTGTAGGATGTGATCTAAGAACATTGGAGATCTGGTTTGCAGATATCTACAGGGATCTGTACCAGGCAGTTTGTACATTATGTTCTCTCAGTGAATTCCTGAAAATCTCTGCAGCCCTCTGTGGACTGTAAAGCAGAGGCGACGCAGCTCCAGAGGGGCCTCAAAAGATAAAAAGAAGAGAAAAACCCTCTCGGCTCGGCCCCGACTGGCAGTGATCAAAGTCAGAGATCAGATGTGACTTTAGGAACATAATGTGCTCAGCGGAGTGCACCGAGCTTTCCTGACAGGACAGAGTTGGTTCAGGGTTGACATTGATTTACGGAGCATTCTCTGGCGACGGGGGGAGGAAAGAGACACGAGGGGGGGTCAGCGGACACATTGTAAATTCTTGTGAAACTGATCAGAACAGACGGTGTTCGAACCATGACTGAGACGTCAAGCTAAACATGTAGAGTCTGCTTCTGTGATTCACACACTTCACACTCAAGAAGTTGAAGCCACTGTACCCCCAAGGCTCTGTGAGTGTTTTTTTCAATCTCTTTTACAAGCAGCCCTGTGCTGGATACATGATCATGTGTGTGTTCCTCTGAGAAAAATGCTTGGGGTTTTGTGGGGGGGGGGGGGGGGGGGGGGGGGGGGGTTGTATGATGACTTGTGTAGATTTTCCCACTGGAGGTATTTGCATTTTACATAAGTAGGTACTAAAAATATTACTTCAATGCAGCATTTGTGACTTCAATTATTCATTTTTTTACCTCATTAATAATAATTTGGTGTTTATTACAAATGTAAACAATAAAAAAGGATGGGGAAAATACCAGCTAGAGTATCGTAGTACTTTCCCATCGAACCGGTTTGTTTTGATTGATAACAACCCTGCAAAATTCAACTTACAAAAACTTAAAAATATTGAAGAAAATTAATGTGATTAATTTATATCCAAATAATTGGAGACATTCAGTTTGATTTTATCATCTAATGATCAGATCTTTCAAAAATAACAGTTTAATGCCACATTCAACAGCAACATTTAAGCATTTGTGATGAACTACATCTTTAAAGTTGTTAGATGTAATGTGAATACTTTTTGGCCTTTTTATAGAAACTACTGACAGTAAGATGTTCAAGTGTGCAAACTTTACTTGCCGAGCTGTGGCGGACGGATGCTGAGACAAAGCAATCTTGAACAAAACAGACTGAAACTTTAAACAACGAATTTGACTGGTTTTAGTTGGACTACAAATGCCTCCCACAGAGTTAGGCTGATATGAGAACATGTTTTGATCACTTATTTCTTCAATTGACAAGGAAAGTTATGTTTCAAAGTGGAACTGAACTGAGGTGTGAATCTGATTCATTCATTCCAGTCCTTTTTTGTTGGCTATTGCAAAGAATTTCAACTTTGCTGCAGCTTCTTTATGAACAAAAGAAAAAACAATAGGAGTTATAACCTTATTTCTCAAAATGTTTTGACATTGTGTGGGATGTAAATAAAAACAGGATGCATTGATCCATCTTCTATATGGCTTTATGCTGTTTAGGGTCACCAGAACCCAGTGACCGACCACCACATGAAAAAAACTGAAACATGAACAACTTATCAGAAATTGAGATGTTTTACAATGTCATATAAAATAATTACTTGTTTTGAATTCAATGGCAGCAACACATCAGGGTCATATTCATCATTAGTTCGCATCCCCCGTTCCTTTAACAACCTTGTGTAATTGTCTGGGAAATTAGATGTGTGGGAACATGAGATTCATAAATCATTATTTTCCGTCTTTATTTACATTTAACAAAGCATCTCAACATTTTTTAATCTGGGACTGTAAAATTATAAATTCATTATATATAAGCTCACTACACTGAATACTGTATTATTCTTTTTCACTGAGTAGATATATTTGAGATCATTTATGGTCTACAATATAGTTTTATAGGGAAAATATAAATTTTTATCGTGGAAATAAAAGCAATAGATTTACAACCCCATACAACAGATCACACTGGCGTTATCACAGGGGTCGAGCAGGTTTACTCATTAACTAAACATATGAAAAACAAACTGATAATGATGTTTATGTTTTGTTTTTTTTTTCTATCAGAACATCTTGTACAGGAATAAGGGGTATTGCCACCACAAACGTTCTTTTAAAACCACGAGCGAGAAACACTAAAAATACCCTAAATGGAGTGGAACAGATGTCTATGTTGCTCCTCTACAGCAACACCGATCAGCTTCACACTCTAAATCTAAAATATCAACAATTTCGTATTTCTTTTTCATATTCCCACCGGTGAATAAAGTGCAGTGGAATGTAAATATACACAAACTATGAAAACAAGTAAACCATCCCATCAGCAGAAAGAGTCAGTAAACACGACACTGCATGATTCAGTTCGGTTTGGAGGTAAATAGGGGGGTGGCTCACACGAGGCTAAAAAGTAGGGCAAATATGTGCAGGTTCATGCCTCAGAATGTATGTGTGAAGAAAAAAAATTAATTCACCCATCTTGTCTCTGGCACCGGAGTCGACAGGACAAACAGGATGGATGAATCCAACACAACCTGTCTTGATGCAGCACATAGGCGCTGTGTTCCCACTGCTTGTTACACTCTGTCAACATGCAGATATGTGGCCTGCTGTGACCGTCGGTTCTTATCAACATTCCTGTCGTGACCTCAGCTCACACATGCGGGCCGACTCTTTTATCTGTCAGCTGCGTGAGTCAGCCAAGAGCAGAGAGGAAACACTCCCTGCCCATGGCTGACGTCTGCTGACTGGTGTTAGGTGAAGTTTGTTGGCTGTATGTGTAGGCACAGAAGGCCCGGCGCCTCTGCAAGTCGATTTCTGAGGTTTCCTGACAGGAACAGCGAGTGCAGTCAGGAAACTGAGGCAGAAATTTGTTTTCTCCTTCTGTCATGGCGTGTGCTATTTGATTTCTCGAAGTGTCCATCAGACATTAAACAATCATGGCGATATTTTAAGGGGCTGTTGCACAGTCTGCTACCTACAGTGAGGGCTGTCTAATGTGTAAGGTGTTATGAGGCATGCTGACACTTCCAGTAACAGCCCTGACAGGTCTCTGGCACAGCCTAATGCTCTATAATCACTGTGAATACATTCACATATCATCAATAATAAGCTTGCTCATTAGAGGAAAACCAGTGTTATTATAGCACCATGCTGATATAATGGAGTGCAGGTCATCAGTAATTGGACAGTGACACATTTTTCATTATATTGGCATTACTTCAGAACACTGGGAGTAAAAATCTTCGCAAGGACCTCAAAATTAACCTTGTAACCCTCAACAACAACCTCAGATTTCAACTCAGAAATCTGCTCAGACAATTATATCTGGACAGTACCTAAATTTGGAGTATTTTATGATACATGAAACAAATAAGTTTAAATGAGATTTTCAGGTTTAAATGTGCTACTTAGAAGATAGTGAGACAGTAAACTGTTAATGTTTCTCCATTCCTAAATATCCAGTTGAAACCTACATGAAGAGAAGAAAGCTCCAGTACAGAGTCTGAAAGGGATGATTAAATCCTCAGACAAACAAAATACTGTTACCAATTTAACGTGCAATCCAATACAATGATCAATAATTGGTTTTAATAGGTCCCTATGGCTGTAAACATACTACTTATCAGGAACATACTTATGGGAGTACAGGGCCAAGCGGCTTTATCCTAGAAACATAATATATAGATCCTGGAAAGTGACAATGGGAATGAGACACACAAGGCTTTAAGTATCTCTGGGTCATAGTTATGAGTAATAAGAGGAGGACTTCCGTGAATAACTGCAAACTGAGACAACTGGGAGCAGTTTGTTATAGCATGTTATCTTCCTGAAGGGGGTTAAAGCTATCTGTTTACAAGGCCAACCCTCACCTACAGTCATGAAATGTGGGTTATGACCGTGCATACAAGCACATACAAATATTTTTCTTCACATGATGGCAGGTGAGGGGTTAGAATTAGGAGGACGTTAAAAAAAAAAAAAAAAAAAAAAAAAAAAAGAATTAGGAGGACGTTCATGTAGATCTGCCACTTCTTCACTGTAAGAAGACTAAATGGAGTGAGTTCATCTTTCTGATGAACAGGCTTCGGGTTAACACTCCAGTGGTGGGGGCTCCAAAAGGGGCTCTTAAGGGCCAAATACTGTATGTTTGTTGTTCAATACCCACATGAATATGGGCGGAGCCTTCTGTCCTTCTCCTGCATTCATTACATGTGTAATTCGGTACCCACCTGAGCAGGGGTGTTCGGGGCCACATAAGGTCCAATTTGACCTTGAGTGGGCTGGACCGTTAAAATAGTGCCACAGACACCTTTTAAATCTAAATTTCAAAGTTTTTTGTTGATGTGGCGCAGAGTATATGTGATGAACAGTCTGTATTTTAGCAAAAATCTGGCAATTACGACAGAAAATGTCTACAATC
This sequence comes from Lipophrys pholis, assembly GCF_963383615.2. Taxonomy (NCBI): domain Eukaryota; kingdom Metazoa; phylum Chordata; class Actinopteri; order Blenniiformes; family Blenniidae; genus Lipophrys; species Lipophrys pholis. The sequence goes on from NC_137634.1 coordinate 18,836,028, forward strand.
CGAAGATAAATCCTAATGATACCTACTGGTGCGAAATATGGTGAAATAAAAATAAAAAAATTCTCATATAGCTGTTGCATATTTTTACAAAGCTTTGAGGCTAATTTGCAATCATTGAGGTAGCTTGCTTTCATGGCGTCGTCGCCAATATCTCGGCTCAGGTCTCTGTTGTGTTGTGTCGGTGACTCTTAAGACATTTGTTTTAGATTGGAGGCTTTTGCTGATATAGAAGAAGCATATTTGGACCTTTAGTGTTGTGGTGTAGATTTTAGAGACAGATCAGACCCAAAAAACAGAGCAAACTAAAACTTCTTTCACAAAATGGAAACTAAACAAAATCTAAATCTTTGGGGGAAAGACAAAAAGACAGGAGAACAAAACTGGACAGAATACAACTGAGCAGCACAGTAGAGATGAACAGGACTGAACAAACGTGGGGAAGACATGTATATATACACAAAGCAATGTGACACAGCTGACAACAACCAAGGGTAACTGGGGGTGAAGCAAAATGTCACTGAACGCATGCAGACAACAGGAAACACAAGGAAATACATGGAAACAGGGTGCAAAACTAACTACTATAACTCTTAGGTTTCCCCCTGATCTACCAGAGAGATTATGTCTTCAGTTGGTCTGAAAACGTATTGGGTGACCCAGGACAAGCTGATTGGAGTTGTGATGGATATCGACATTTAAAGCTTCTCTACTTTCATTATTGTGTCCTTGTTCTGGATCAAGCAGATGGGAAGATGAATCAATGAATAACCAAGAACATGACCGAGATGGAATGTAAAAAACCACCATTAAAAAGCCATTCTGATTAATATAAAACAAGAGGTGTGACAAAATAGGCAAGAGAGGCAAACCACTGCAAGCGACAAATAAACAAGGACCATAAAACAACCAATATGAGACACACAACGGCCATAAAGGGACAAAATACAGGCTGAAGGAGATTTATACTGGCCAAAAAGAATGACCACAGCTGCTAATTGCAGGAAGAACCTGCCTTTCAAAGATCCATGGACTTATTTTTCATGCATAAAGGACAGAGTGTCCTTCTTAAAGAATTGATCCCACAAGGAGTTTTATCACAAAGTATTAATCAAATGAAAGTTATCGCTAACATTACGAGTGCTTTGGATTTCATTAGAAGATTTTTCCCAGTGTTTTCATCCATGTACACTGTGATAACTAGCAGGACTAAAATACCGAAAGATTGATGTAGAAGGTAAAGTTTTAACATGACATGAACACCTCAGTACTATTTACTGTTCTTGTGTCGCCTTGTGAATAGATTATGGACAACACATCATTGACCCCACCCCCGAACTCAAAGCAGCTTGTACTACACATAAGTGAAGCAGCTCTATATAGCAGGATTCCTTCATGGTATTCTGTTGACAGTTTGATAAAGTATATGAAATCAGTAGTTCCTTGAAATTAGAAGATCATTTCCTCTGTACCAAAGGTTCAGCTCCAACACAGCAAAAAGGCACCTGTTGAACATCCACTATGTGGGGTTAGTGTTTTCTCTTCTCATCTCTTTATGCTCCGGAGCTGAAGAGGCTTAATCTCATCTTTCTCGAGGGGAGCGAACAGCTACTCGGAAAGCAAAGCAAGGTAATCATCATGTTCGGAGACGTCACTTAGAGATCAGACTAAACGGGAGCACACAGGTCACAAAACACTCACACAAGATAATAAACCAATCTCCCACTAACGGTGGGCGGCCTGTAGGAAGCGCATACTGGGTGCAATTAATCAAGTCCTGCTGCCAGTCGTGACACATTGATAAATGCCCCCAGGATTTCAGTGGGTAAAGAGGAAGAAAAATGAAAGGACACATTTCCGTGTGAATTCTCACACTTTATGTACAGTCCTAAAGAACTAAATCCCTTTTGACATGTTAAGTAATGGCTACTGTAATTTCTAATCAGTTTGATTAAAGATACATGGATTTGGGGGTATTTGCCAGGCTTTCAGTATACGACATAAGAATTCTGATCATTTAGTCGGATAGTGTGTATTTATCTTTGCATCTGTGATTGAGTGCTCTTTAGAAAAAAAAAAAAGAAAGCAAGAAAAAAAAAACTATCATGGGGAGCAAAATGGAAAGCAAGCCGTTACATAAAAAAGCCACACAGCAATACTGAGAGAGGATTGCGACATTGTCCAGTGTTACAATCGTTCCAGAATGTTTCTATCCTGCGAGGGTGAAACTAGTAAACACATGAGGTTTAGGTTTTAAAGCGTCTCCTCAGTTGGCATGAAAATAATTTTTAATGTTTTAAAATCGTGAGAAGAACACAGAGAGGAAAGTGTTCAGAAAGGCAGTGTCAGCAAACAAGAGCTGTACTAACCTGATATCAACCAGTGGAATGAAAAAAGACCATTAGTGTAAAAAAGCCAAGTTAAACGCAAAAGTGCACAAAGTCGTCTAGTGTTCATATAGATCCTGCTATAATATTTTAAATTCTATTCCAATTTTGCATTTGAGCTCACACATTCAATACCTCAGCATCTAAATAAAATATTTACTATACATTTTATTGAGCTGTATTTTTGGTTATCAAACATTTCAGTTTTCTCATCAAACACGATTATGAAAATATAAAAAATGAGAAATAGCTGTTTGAGCCTTGAGTTCATTTGTTTTTTCAGTGGAAAAATGTGGTTGTGGGAAGTGGGGAGATTTGCTGAGAAGACTTTTGAGAAATGTTCTAAGTATTACAGTGAGTTCCTCCTTCTGAAATGTGACCCTGTTTTAGGTTACCTCATCTTCAATGACAGCAGGGCTTCTCAGTCCAATACCTAATTAGGTGGAAAAATGACTTTCCCCATCATCCGATGACCTTGAAAGTGGCAATTATGATTGTTCCTTTCTTTAAAAAGAGGAGGTGAGGTGCAGGGGTGAGGGGCAGGGGTTAGCTCCAATGTCAAGGAAACGGGTATACACAAAGAATAGAAACTTGAAAGCATAGTTTGCATCATTAAAACAAGTCAAAATTAATCATAAGAAGCCTGTGGCCATGATTAACTTACTATATAATTTTGTGCCATTCCACTTTGTTATAAGATTTGTTAACACTGGACATGTTAGTGATAACTCTTCACATTGGACTAAGTTTAACCATAGAGTTTCACAGGGTCCTGTGTTAGGACCCTTATTTTTCACACTATACATGCTTCTTGTAGGAAACATGAGATGTTCCATTAACTTCCATCGCTCTGCTGATGATAAACAAGTCTATACATCTATGAAGCCAGATGATACTGATCAGCTTGTCAGAATATAATAGAATGTATTTATTCTAATTATACAAGTACAATGAAATTAAAGACAACCCTTGTGGCACAAGGTACAAGCAAAATAAACTAGAGGCTTCTCTCAAAGAAGTACAAGCCTGGATGAGCTGTAACTATTTTAATGTCCTACTACCTGGATGTGAAAATGCTGCAGCAGGAGTATTGACAGAGGAAAGCAGGAGAGCCCACAGCACTCCAATGTTAGTTTATATTCATTAGCTCCCTGTGAAATCTAGAATAAAGTTTCAAATGATTTAAGTTATAAAATGACCCAGCTCCATCATATCTTGAAGAGCTTAGTGCCATATCACCCCAGAAGAACACTTTCTGCTCAGAGTGCTGGCTGATTGGAGGTTCCTACGTTATCTGAAAGTGCATTGGGAGGCAGAGCTTTCAGCTATCAGGCCCTTATGATGTGGAACCAACTCCCAGTTTCAGTTAAGGAGGCTGATGCAGTCTCTACTGTTAAGGACAGACTTGAAACTTTCATTTTATGAAGCTTATATTCAGAGCTTTTTCAGCCCAACCCAGACAATTTGTTAGTGAAGCTGTTATCGATTTAAATTGTGAGACTTTGATTGGGCATAGCTTCTTCCCTCTCCTCTATTCTCACTTTCCATACAGTCGTATTCCACCTGTACATGTTTGTCTCTCTTGTGTTCTGTGTACTTGCTCTGTATCTTCTGTGTCAGTTGAACTGGAAGTTTGTGATTTGAGCCTCCTGCCCTTATCAAGTCTGCAGCGAATGGATTAGCTTGCCTTCTCACGACAATGTGTTTGCTTGTTACTCTCCGTCACTGCCCTATCCTTTTCTCCATTTCTGTTTCCTAACTTCAACCGACACAGCAGGAAGACTCCACCTCTGGACCTGGTTTTGCAGGGGTTCTTCCTTTCTACCCCAAGCTTAAAATGAGTGGTGCCATGAAATGATTGTTTTTTTACTGGCTCTATACAATGATGCTGAGGTGTCAAAATGGTCACTTCGCCCCATAAATAGCTTTTGTCTTACTAGAAAGAAACTTACATAAATCAGAAAGCTATTGAACGCATCGTCTGTTTTTGGCCGAACCTTGATGGAATTACAATAACTATGACATGTATAAATAAACAGGCCTCCCAGAGATTACAAACTGATACTCTAATGATGTAACTCCTTATCAGAGGGTGTGTGTGTGTGTGTGTGTGTGTGTGTGTGTGTGTGGGTGTGTGTGTGTATACACAGAGTGATGCTGCTGTGCTTGGAGTCTCACATAAGAAGTACAATCAGAGCAGAGGGTGACATCCGAACCCCAGAACAATCATCTTCGTTGAGACACACACCAGAAATCTTCCATTTCCAGTGAAAGCTCAACCATTTTGTGCGAGGGGCCCCGTATGTGTGACCCACTAACACACTTCTCTCTGTTGGACTGAGTGACGTCACGGAGGGGGCGGGGCCAGGCGCCTTCAAAACACTGCTGCCCTCAGTCCCTCCCAGAATCTCCGCTTCCTGTCTTCCTCTTTTGCGCTTATTTTTCACACCGCTCCACATTTGTTTAACTACTTAGAGCTTTTTAAACCGTTTTGATTTTCCTCAACCTCCAGTTTTAATATAATGCGGCTGCTTTCCGTAAATCCCTCGCTGAATTGGTTTTGTCCCGACATCGCTCTCACAGACAGCATCCTTCTGTTGTTTGCTTGTTTGGTTGCTTTCGATGGGAATGGATTGATTTAGAAAGCCGTATAAATGCACCTGCCGTCGAGGAGAAACTCTGCTTTTAAAATCGAAGAGGTAAGACTTGATTTAGTAGTGGAAATAGTGAGATTTGATTGCTTGTGTGTGTGCAGAGCAGAGAGGCTGCGGCAGCTGCAGAGCATTATCCCGCCTGGCTGCGCTGGGTTTCCCTCTCAGAACAAAGTCACGTACCTCTGATTTAAAGTTTGACTTTGTTTTTTTACTTTCACTCCTCAGCCCTGTGTCTGTTGCAAAGTCTGAAAAATGGCGTTGTTGTTTCGCGCAGCACCCATTTCCTGCTGCATACTTGGCTCTTTATTCGCGGAGGGATTATCAACCATTTGCTAGCGTTGCCTGCCGGTGTTTCGAACTAACTGGTTTCCGTGTTACCTGGTGACCGCCCTCCTTTAGCGTCCGTCGTCTACTGCTAGTAGCAACAGATGTTAAAATTAAACTCACAAAATGCACGACACTTCTAAATGTTATTATAAATGGGGTTAAACGGCTTTCGCTTGGACAGCTATGGGTTTTTAACATCAGTTGTTCGTCACCGCAACAACGGACGCTAAAGGAAATCGGTCACAAGTTAACAAGGAACCCAGTTAACACGAAACACTGGCCAACACAAACAAACTGCAGAGGACCTATTTTAAACCGATTTAAAACTTAACCTTTATATCTATCTACACCTTGACTTGCTGGGCATTTGTATTCGTTTATTTTTTGTTTAATACGAGACAGGATCAAATGTAAATATGCCATTTGTAAAAAAAGTTTTTCAAAAATCTCCCATTTCAAAATATCTCCCTGAGGAAAAATGATATTTTCCCTTTTCCACATATGAAACTCTACGACAGGGACGTCAAACATTATTGTTCAGTTGCCACATACAGCCCAATTTTTATGTTGTGTAAAACAGTGCCATAACAACCTTTTAAACCATTTTCTTTGCTGTGGAGCAGACTGTACGTGGTGACGAGTCCCGAAAATTACTATAATCTCAAGACCAAGCCAATTTTAGTGATACCTTCTGAAACAAAATAAAGTGAAACGTGTAAAACAAAAAAAAAACTTCTCCTGAAGCTGTTGCCTTATACATGTTTTCACCAACTCACCCTGACATCACGGAGGCGTGTCTAACTGCGGTCCTGCAACTTCAGCCGTCCTGCATCTTTCCCTGTTTCAGCATACACCTGAATCAAACGGTGACGTCACCGCCAGGCCTGTAATTAGCCCGTCATTGCAGTCAGGTGTGTTAAAACTGGGGGAGACATAAAACATGCAGGATGCAGGCCTGTTTTGAAGTAGGAATTTGTTGTTTAAAAATGAGTTAATGGGACCGTTTGGGTGCGTTTAATGTTGCTGTTGTTTGAACATAGATATAGGCCTACGGTGTCTTGGACTAGTGTTTTGCAACACATCATTTAATATGGTGCAAAAGCATTTATATTATGAGAAGTGTAAAGTTATAGAAGACCCGCACACACTATACTATCTGAATGTCTCTCGCCACTTTAATTGGCTTGTCATGGTTAGTTGTAGAAGTGATACTGGGCATACGGACGAGCCAGGTCTATGGTGGATGTCGAGACATGAATTAAAAGGAGCAGATTGTCACTGTGTCCTGTCTCCGTCAGGTGTGTGTGCCCTGGGTGCAGCCTGGCCTGTGGCGTGGTGGCGATGAAGAACCCGGGAGCTGCAGAGAACAGCCGGCTGATCGGCCTGCTGGAGGACGCTCTGGTCCGAGAGGCTCGCCTCTGGAAGGTGCCTGTCTTCAAGAATGGATGCATCCAGGTGAGCTGCTGGCAAAAGTCAAGTCTTTCATAAGGCAAAAGCTAAAGGTTTGGGGGGGTCATTTCTTTTCTGAAGAGTAAAGCCAACAGGAAAAAAAAAGATCTTTAACTCCTTGAGTAAATGTGTAAAAATGCCTTAACCTGAAGATCATTCACTGAGTCTCAGAATGGACCCATTTCAAGTAGCTGTTGTAGCAGTTATACTCAAGATATTAAGTCCTGATTCAGTGACAGGACAGAACAATTGACATTTGCGTGACTCAACAAATGGGACCCACTCATGTAATGGCACTGACGTTCAGAAGTTATGTGTAGATATGAAAGTTTACAACTTTATTTTCTGTTTCATACTACAGACGGGTCTTACTGAAAATAACCTTTGTTCAACTTTTTCTCAAATGTGTCAGTTTCTTTGTGATTAGATCTATAAATTGGACGTTTCCAGCCACAATTTGCAGAATGTTTTGTAAGATTTATTACAACAGTTTCAAGTCGATGGAAAAATGCTTTACTTTGTCATAACTTGCTATGATTGGCTTTAAAGATTAACCTCCAGCTTGTTCAACGAGTGATTGTGAAGTCCAGTTCACACAGGTTTTGTTTTTGCTTACAGTGATCTAACTATTGTGTGAAAATTATGGCCAACGTAAGTTACTGTTGTCATCAGTCGACAACACAATGGGATGTTTCTTGCACTGTGATTTTAGAAAAATATGCAAAAGAACCCTTGAAAATTAACAATTGAAGTTGTATGCGCATTGTAAAGATCACAATTTTGTCGAGGGACTAATTCAAAGGGATTGTAATTATTTTTCAGAGTTTAAAATGCCTTTTTGTACATGCAATTCCTTGGCTTTCTGTTATCACAAGAACAGTGATTTTTATTTATTTATTTATTTTTAAATAGTTTGTATATGTTCACTGATGACTCTTCTTTTGACCACTCAGGGTGCTGACATCTCTTCATACCAATATCAAGAAGTGATCCTGTGGCTCAGAGAAATGAGCAAGCTGTTTCAGTTCTGTCCGGAGACCTTTGCACTGGGAGTGTGTGTCCTCAACCGGCTGCTGTCCACTGTAAAGGTAGACTGTTACAACATGTAAAATATAATCCAGGACTTGCTGTCCAAGACAGCTTGTGTTTTCTTTACTGTGTCAGAAGTTGGAGATAAGAGCAGGGCAGATCCTTCCGCACGGCGTCACCTCACATCCCTGTTTACAATAGAATTAACCCTTTAAAGGTCATTCGGTGAAATATCCAGCGTCAGAGTTCTCTTGGAAGATTATAAGTATAAGATTTGATCAAGTTACAATTATTAGTTAGACACAGGAAGACCAAATATGGTCATTCGCCCAATAAAGAGTTAAATAACGATGGCTTTTGTGCCGGTACTTAAAATTCAATAAATATAGTCTTTCCTTTCCTATTCAGGCTCAACCAAAATACCTGAGATGCATTGCTTTTACCTCACTCGTCCTGGCTGCCAAAATCAATGAGGAAGACGAGGTAGGTTAACTTCCGATCGCTAAGGCAACGGTCCAATAAGAAATAAAACGCCACCATCAACCTTGGTCAAGTTTTTATAACCACATGTTTATTAACTTCCCTTTTGTTGGTGTCTGTCTGAACAGGTAATAGGTTATGTTAAAGACCTGGTTGTGCAGAGCGGATGCAGCTTTTCAACAGCAGAGATTCTTCGCATGGAGAGGATCATTCTAGACAAGCTGCACTGGGACTTGTACACTGCAACAGCGGTCGACTTCATTCACATAGTAAGTTAAGAGTTCAGCAGACAGACGGACAAAACAGGACAGTTCAGTTTCTTTTTGTTGTTGTTTCTCATATTCAGTAGCTGCAGCTGAACTCTCAAAGCATCGCACAGTAAGCAGGCTGCACTTTGAAACGCTTCTCAAATTCAGGCCCGGCTCTCGCATCAAAAACACAAGCGGTACAAAAGCTCACAATAAACAATCATGCTTGCATCCCATTTGCTTCAACAAAACCTCACACCCCACCCCCCCACCCCACCCTGCCTCCACAGTAAATAATTGGTCCTTGTAGAGATTGTGCATTGATTTAATTTGACTTGGTTTGGCCATTTGGAATAACTGACATGTGCCCTTTCTCGTTGAAACAATCGCCATAGCAAAACATTTGTAAAAGCGTGCTTTAGTAAAATATAAATGCTATGTGGCCCGACTGAGGACGAACGCTCAGCTTTTTACCGCCTCTGCTCTTTTAACTTCAGTGGCAACAGCTATTGGATCAGAACATCATTGTGCTGCTGTTTTTATAAATATTTTCTGTAAACGACAGTAAATCTAAATGTCTTTGGGTTTGGGGCATCTAAAGACGTAATGGTGATCTATTTTATTATTATTTGCGACCACTGCTGTTTTTAAAAGTCGAATCAAACTGAAAGAAACTCGATGTGCTTCAAACTTGTAGTCGCATCCATGTCTTGTCTCAAGCTACCAATTCAGATCGGGATCCAGCCCAGTTATTGGAAGGGTGTAAACAAAAAGCAACAAAGGGCCTCAGAGCTCATGAGATTCCTCGGAACGGCACAAGGCTGCATTAGCAAGCTGCCAGCAAAATAACATGCGTGTTGCATATCAGGCCAAGGCACTTCTGACTGACCCCTCACCTGCAGCCTCACTGTGGAAACCCAAACCCTGTAACCACTGGAGGGGGGACTTAAAAAAACCAAAAACGTATACTTTTTCAACCTCCACGGAAATAAAGACTGTGTGTCTACAACATGCTGTGGATTGTTGCGGCAGATTCTCATGACAAAGTCGGTTCGTCATTGTTCGAATGCCCCACGCTGCGCTGTTCAGTGCGTAGCCTGGATCTGTACACAGGGGTGTAATTGTTTACTACTCATCGCCTGAGGCAGCAATTACTGAGTGAACTACTGACACACACACACACACACACACACACACACACATAGATGTCATCATTTAGATCCCCTCATGCACTTGGGCCCTGGGCTGTATTCATAACGCTTTTAATGAGGAGCCACAGTGTGATGATTAACGTAGAGCTGCTGCGTCTCAGTACGAGCAGTTTACTGGGCAAATATCTAGAAATAATGCAAGAAGAATGAAAGTGCCTTTATGGTTCAGTTCTTTCAGTAAAGACGTGAAGAAGTGAGCCCGCGGCCAGATGCTTTATGAATACAGCCCATCGTTTTCTTGACGAATAGTCAACGCGTTGCATCGGGCCACACGATAACGTTTCCACAGAGACCATCTGTTTAGCACTCGTTCCCAATGCACTGTCAAATACGGCGTATCGATCATGGTTGATTTGCGACACCTTGTCGTGCACTCTTGGGTTTGCTGGATTCTGAGATCAGTCTGGGTTGTTTTGTTTTTTTTCCTCTAATTTCTCATAAAGCCACAAAACCAGACGTTCTCACCAAAAGAGCAGCTTGGCACGTTTGGACTGAATTGAGCTGATTCGGGGTCCTCTGCTAAAACTAAACATGGCACTTTGCTTTACTGTTAACAGTGTGTGGATTTGACTGATATTTCACTTACCAGTTATCATTGAGAACCTATTCTTGTCCTAGCACTTAATTCTAGGTATTACAAAATAAAGAGACATAATTTAATCAAAAAACTAATAAAATAAAGACCTTTTCTCTTTGTATACTTTTCAAATAAATACTTTAGCTATACTGTAAATATGTCACAATTACATTCCCCCTGCCCTGAAGAAATAACTTTGCGTTCCCTTTAGATATTAATAAAGTGATATTCTCCATTGTCTACAAAACGGCAATCGACAAAGTCCATTAATATTTTGTCACAGACTCTCCACCATGGCACTTTGATATGAATAAATAGGAAGATTTACAGAGATTCCTTCATATCCTAACCTCTCGGTGTTCTTCAATACCAGAGTGAAACAATCTGAAGGGTAGAATAGCTGTGTGGTCCAAATAGACAATATTATGTCTTTGCTCATTTATTAGTCTACATTTCCAAAGGCTTAAAGATGGAGATACATTTACATGGTCAGTTTCTTTGTCAATCTCAATCTTTTCCGCTTGAGATCAGATTATTCGGTGTTCATATGAACAGGACGAGATTGTCTGTACACATGATCCCCACATCCAACATTTAGCTTTTCAGTGCGTCTTTGGGTGAAACTTAAGATTGTTTTTTTTTTTGCATTCAAACACGATTAGTTGTTTAAAATGTGGATTCATGTAACCATTTCCATACTCAAACTTCATTATGGTTCTAAAAACCTAATATGAATTGACGCCACGAAATGTTCAGACCTTGTTAGTGATGGTAATGACTTCTGTTTGGCACCAAAAGGCTGATTCTACCCTCCAGTGAGGTTCCACGTTCTTTAAACTCATGGCTTATTTTTGCTACAATGTGAGAGACGAACTGAAGGAAAGAAACACAAAATGATTGACTATAACAAGCAAACAGACGAAGATTTTCCTGATCGTTTCACTTGCCAATATCGATTTTAGCATTCTTCATTCAAACCAAAGGATCAAAGATCCCTTTAATCCAGCCTGTACCGTCTGTTCTCAATGAAGGAAGAAGACAAACTGTGAGACATGAGGATGAAGAAATTATGTAACTAAAGTGCAACATACCCAGTTATTTTTTTTTTGTTTTTGTTTTGTTTTTTTGTACGCTGAGCCTCCACTCGGGTTGTTTTCAATAGTTTCTGCCCACAAATGGGAACACCAAAACACTGCACGTACATTACAATACAAACAAGGTCACGATGAACACTCAGGCTAGGACGGGAAGGGGGGGGGGGGGGCTTCATTGGTAAAACCTGCCCCGAGTAGACGTTATCGTGTGAAGGAACACTGAAGGAGGAGCAGGGATTCACCAGCTGCACATCAACAGTTTCCTGGCTGAGTGAGAATGAGGTTTTCTGGTAAACGTGATAAATGATGCTTTGTTAGATGTGTTGGCTGTTATGGCAGCGGCGTGTTTGACGAAAGGCAAGAGGGAGACGATGGAATGACGGGCGATGAGGAAACGACAACGTTATGCTAATGTTTTGGTCTCATTTTTCTTTGCACCCTCTTTGTCTCTGTCCTAGTTCCACGCCCTGCTCGCCTCGGGCCACCCCCACCTCATTCCATCCATCGGCCTCAGTTCCGGCGTCGACTGTGCGACGGACCCCAGCGCGCCTCCTGCCGCTGGGCCGAGGCGTCAGAAAAGCCCCGCGGACCTCCAGGTGGCGTTGTGGACCAGGCAGGTGCAGCACTGTATGGCCTGCCACCAACTTTGGCAGTTCAAGGGCTCCACGTTGGCCTTGGCCATCATCACCTTGGAGTTGGAGGCGTTGACGCCCGACTGGTTCTCCGTGTTCACCGACCTGTTGAAGAAAGCACAGGTGAGGGGAATCTTTGAGGCGAGCAGCAATGCCTATCCCTGTTTGGAGGAAGAAAAAAAAAATGCCTGTGCTTAATCGGTTTCTGATGAGGAGTGACGCCAAACTAATCAGATGGAGCGGCCATTACCTGTTCGCCGGAGGTCTGAGGTCACCACGCCAGTATGCCACAGCAAGACAGGGTTTTCTAAACAAATACTGAAAAGTGCTCATGTATTTACTTTTTGCTAAACAGCTTTGTGTCTTATATATCAACATGCAGGTATTTTTCACATTGAAATCATTTAGAAATACAGTCCTTACAGAGTAACTACAATTGTTATTTGTATGAATGTGGTTAAAAGGACCTTGTCTCTTTTCAAATTGTACTGAACTGCTGGCTACAAACAATGGCGTCCGGGGGAGTTAGCAGCCTACAACCAAACCTCAAACACATCTGGAAGATCTCTGCAGTTTAAACAAAAGCACAACCAAATTCTCATGGAGTGTTTCTGTAAGACGGCAGTAGAGTGAACGTGTACTTGATGAAGATAGTTTCACTACTCGATGTCTATACATGACTTGACCAGAAAAGTTGTAAAACTGAGAATCTGCAGCAGCGTGTTTGGAATCAGTTTTTATTTTTATTTTTGCCTATTCCCCTCCCAGGTGGACAGCGCCGAGTTCATCCACTGCAAGGAGACGGTGGACGAGTACCTGCACAGCCTGGAGTTCTCGCTGCCAAACAACTCCGTCTACATCTTCGACGGCGCCCGGATCCAGGAGGAGCGCCGGGGGCGGGGCGGCAGGGAGGAGGGCGACTCGGACGAGTATTACGACGGCTTTAAGTGTTTGTACAGCGATGACGCGACTCCGGAGAAGGAAGGAGGCAATAGGGAGGCTTTGTTTGAGCAGAAAAGCGTGTCTCCTTGCCCGCCGCTGCACCCTGCTGTCAACTAGTATGTTTTATTGGGTTTTGTTTTGTTTTGTTTTGTCCCCCCCCCTCGCACCGTCCACCTTTTGATCGCACAGGAGTGTTAAAATACATTAAAAGAAAACTCAAGAAATGAGTTCAGCAAGGTAAAATTTAGTTACTGATTCAGTATTTCCTGCACTCTTTCACACACGAGATTTGAACTATATCTCTTTGGTTTAGTTTTATGGGTCCATTTAATTTCTTTACCTATTGATGCTGCAATTTTTGTACTTTTTTGACTTTCATTTTCACCACAGCCTGATCCACCATGTTGAAGATGGAAGACGGTAGCCCATTAGTTGTTGTTGTTTTTTTTTTTTTTGTTTTTTTAAGGGGGACGTCATTGATGACAAGAATGTGCTTATCTTTTTTTTTTTTTATATCTATTTTTGTTGTTGTTGTTGTGAGGTATCTTGGTGCTCCGGTTCCTCCCAGAGCTACAAAGCACTTTGAGATAAAGACAAGCGTGTTGTTGTTGTTTTTTTTTATGCAAATCTATTTTTTTCAGCTTTATTTTAATCTTACTTACTTGTGTTTTGTGTTTATTTGATCTAAAAGCTTTAATTTAGTAACTAAAGATGCAAACTTTTTTTTTTTTTTCCCCTCATGCATCAGTCTGTGTTGATTTGCTTTATGCAACTGTTGTCACACATTAGATATTACTTCAACACTAGAGCAAACTGAAATCCAAATGGTTCTTCTAGCATTCAAGAAGTTAGTGAGGCGTTGTTCTCGTTAACATTTCCAATAATTCTTTTTTTTTTTTTTTGAATACTGTAAAAAAAAAAAGACAACATGCCAACGATACTGTTACATGGATGAAAGTATCCTGTTTTTTTATATTTTGTACACACCGCCCAGCTGTCATCCGTCTCGTCCCGTTACGAGCTTGTAAACTGGCACGACGACACATTTCAGCCGAAACTGCCTTTATTGTCTTCGGATTGGCTGATTACCCAGCACGGGCAGAGCGACTTTACCTCCCCTCTGCCAGACGGCTGAACTCTGAAGACGCCAATCTTCAATCTCCTTTTCTCTTCTCAAAATTTGAGGCTGAAACGTTTCGCTGTGTTCTGTCAATTTTCTCTCCAATGTGAACCGGTTACTGTGTTTTCCTCAATGTTTGCTTTCGATTCGTCGGACCAACAACACAACCGTGACCAATGTAAAGGTTTTTATTTTTTTATCTTCATACTCTCATACCGGGGCAGCTATATCTTTTGGTTTTTATCACCCACAGAAATAAAGCTACGACTTCAAAGGTCTGAAGTATCCGTTTGTGATTTGTCCAAGGGATCTAAAAACACCCGTTTGAGTCAAGGTCATCTGATGTTCGAGTGACGAAATCTACAGCGTCGCTCTTTGCTTTGCTTCCGTTTGACAACTGACCTGATAAATGCATTTTATCTGCAGTGAGGCTACACATGCAATTGAATTCAGTATTCAATATAATCATAAATCAATAAAAGCGTACTAATGTGTCAGGACTTACATATGTGTAACAGTGTAGTACACAGATTATCTTGGCTTCATTAATTGTGAGCAGTTTGCATGTTCCGCCTGCATGTGGAGTTTCTTCCACAGTCCAAAGACAATTGGAATAACTAGTGTCTCTAAATTGTGTGTGACTGATTCTCTGGCTGCTCTGCCTTTGGTCCAATGTCACTGCACTGCCCCTCTGCTTAAAATCTACATAAGCGCTCTCTCAAATTTCTATATTAAAGACAAAGCTGAGAGTGCAGATGCAGTACTTATAAATGTTGAAAACACAAACCTGGGGCTGCAGTAACACAATCCAAACACACTGATTCACAGCTACTGGCAATTTAGAGTCATGATTTAACCTCAGAAGCTGTTGGAGAAAAACCCTCCATGAACAGGAAAAACATAAGTCCCCAACTGGATTTGAACCAGTGCCATCCTCATGTGACACAAGAGCACTAACCACTACACCACTTTTGACTTTGTGGTCATGCTCCTGAAATATTCCAATAGCCATGTGTATATACTTAAGAAAAAAAGAAGTTATATTGATGAACACTAAATTCCTTTTGTACTACAGTTGAAACCAGAAGTTTACATACACTGTGCAAAAAGACAACACTTCTTTTTTTTTTCTCAGGGTCTGAAGTGAAATCAGACCAAACGTCTCCTGTCTCAGGTCCTTAACTTTCTTACCAGTAACTCTGCAGGAATTCTGGCTCCTTCCTCCTGACAGAGCTGGTGTAACTGAGTCAGGTTTGTCGGTCGCCTTGCTCGCACGTGCCTTTTCAGATCTGCCCACAAATTTCCGATGGGATTCAGATCAGGGCTTTGTGATGGCCACGCCAAGACATTGACTTTGTTGTCCTCAAGCCACTTCTTAACTGTTTTGGCAGTATGCTTAGGGTCATCGTCCATTTGGAAAACCCATTGGCACCCAAGTTTTAGCTTCCT
This sequence comes from Lipophrys pholis, assembly GCF_963383615.2. Lineage (NCBI taxonomy): Eukaryota > Metazoa > Chordata > Actinopteri > Blenniiformes > Blenniidae > Lipophrys > Lipophrys pholis. The sequence continues at coordinate 18,851,624 of NC_137634.1, forward strand.
TGCTGATGTTGCCTTAATATTCCCACATAATGTTCTTATAAAGCAAAACAGCCCGACCACATGATGCTGCCACCTCCGTGCTTCACAGTCGGTATGGTGTTCTCAGGTCTACAAGCTTCACCCGTCTCCTTCCTGAGCGGTGTGAGGGCTGGACATTCCCATGATGTTTATACTTGCATGTAATGGTTTGAACAGATGAACGCAGCACCTTCAAGCATCTGGAGATTGCACCCAAGGATGAACCGGACTCGTGGAGCTCCACAATTCTCTCCCTGATTTCTTAGCAGATTTCTTTAGATTCTCCCCCATGGTTTCAACGGAAGCGGAGTGTTTCAGGTGTGGCCTTAAAATACATCCCCAGGTGTGCCTTCAATTAACTCACATGTTGTCGGTTAACCTATCAGGATGACGTGACGTCATCATCTGGGCTTCCCCAAGTTGTTTAAAGACATAGTACTTTTTATGTATGTAAACTTTTGACCTAGAAGGGAAAAAAAAAAAAAAATCTCTCAATATTGTGGCATTTAGCAAAATGAAATAATTTGGGTAATCCTAACTGACCTGAAACAGGAGAGGTTTAGTCTGATTTAACTTCAGACAGTGAGAAAAGTGTTACGTGTCTTTTTGCACAGTGAATGTAAACCTCTGGTTCCAAATGTATAATGTTGAAAACAAGTTGGATTCCTCCGACAGTTTGATCACGCCTCATTGTCTTCTGCTGCCCTGGACATGCTGTGTGCGGTTGCCAGAGAGTGATAATGGCCGGGCTGTGTGAGCAGAGTGTGTTGGTGCATTAAAGGATAGAGTACAAAGAGCTCTGAACAGATTGTACTGCTGGATGAGATCCAGTGAACCCAGCAGGTGGTGGACAGCATAATAATAGAGCTGGCAGGACCTTCACAGTCCAACAGAAAGCTGCTGCAAAAGAAAGATCTCAATTACTGTCGTGACTTCCTCTGCTTTCACTGGATCGCTCCCTGTGTGGGTAAAATAAATACTGATGCAGGCAAAGTAAAGAACAGGCAGCTACAGAGGTTCCACACTCCAAACTAAATCACGAGTTTAACCGTGATTGGTGACTCTCAGGTTTGGTCACTTGCAGCTTTCCAATGTTCTCCACCGTCCTCATGTAATCCTCCTGCTTGTTCTGTAAAGTTGGTGACTGTCAATGTGTGATCAGCAGCTTTTATCTCAGGCAAACCTCCACTAACTGATTGAGAAAATGAATGAACGAATGGACAAATAGCCTCATCCCCACTAAAAGTGCTCATATTCATACAGAATATATCGAGAGAAATACATTTAATTGAACAAATTAAAAAAAAAGCTAAATAATAATAATAAATAAGGTTTTTCTGTTTGTCCTGAATTCTTTACATAGCATCACACAACATAGGATAACATAACAGAAACCCTTTTTGAAATTTATTTCACATCTTTTTATTCCCACAAAGAGATCCTAAACCAGTCAGAACACATTTGCAGAGAAACCGCTACCAGACCATTAGGTTTAGGTCAAGATGATAACGACTACTTAGAGTGTCGTGTGCAGGTTAAATCTTAGTCTTTATGAAGATTTTAGGTGTAAGAGTAGCGCATACTAAGATGTATACCTCATGTGTCGCCATTTATCTGGTGTTTTTTATAATGGAACAAAAAAACAGCTGAAAGACAGATGAAGTGAGGAAGCTGCTCTCAAGTGATGAAATGCAGTCATGTGCTGTATTTGTTTTTAAACAGCCGCAGCTTTTGTACACACACACACACACACACACACACACACACACACACACACACACACACACACACACACACACACACACACACACACACACACACACACACACACACACACCCACACACACCCACACACACACACGCGCACACACACAAACGCGCACACACACACACACGTCACTCTCAGGCAAACGTTACCCAACAACGTCTCACACAATGTCGTTCACAAATTTCTCCTCACGCACACACGTGTTTTCGTTCATTCACTGCCTGCCTGCCTCCACACGACTTGCTTTTCCAAACCCGAGACTTAAAACACGTTTTAAATCATGAGGGGGGTGCGCAAACTGATCTCCGTACTCACGTCGGTAAATAAATGTGACTTCATAAACACACTTCATTTCGGCTTGAACTTGAACGTTTTTTATAAATCTTAGACAAACAAGCAGAACCTTTACGAGTTAGATACGTTTAACTACATGACCGTTTTTATAGACATTATGCCACTTTGCAAATGTCACATTGGACTTGAGCTTATTTTACAATAATAAATGATCCCCATGAGCCCGAGAAAGTAGCTGTTTTAATAAAGTGATTTATAGAATGACCTTTTTTCACCTTAAGATTGTAGTGGTTCGCCTACAATCATTATTTGTTTTAAGGTATTTATTTCATTTCTTTTAAAGCTTTAATGAATTTCTTTTATTTATATTTTTCTTATTTCTTTATAACGCTTCTGTGTATTTTTAAAAATTTCTTTGATTTCATTGTAAAGTCCTGTGAATTGCTCCGTGTTTGAATGGGGCTCTATAAATAAATTTGCCTTGCCCTCGCCTCCCTTCTTATAGTACAAAGGCGTTTCTGCCTGAGTTTGCATGCTCTCCCTGAGCACGTGTGTGTGTTTCCTCCCACAGCCCAGAAACATGCACTTGGTGACTGGAAATTGTCAGGAGAGGGTGAATTTCAGTGTGTGCACTGCAAATTATACGACACTTGCCAAGATTGAAAATCTTATTTTTTAGACAAGTAAGATAATTCGGCTTGTTTTATTAGTTATTTGCTTATTTTTAGTCCTTGATTTTACAGTCTAATCTTAAATCATTTTTCAAGATTTAAAATGCACTTGCTGTCACTCAGTCGGCTGGAATCCAGCAGGATTATTTGCTGGTCAAACCTCTCTCCCTCTCCAGTGAGGAATCGGTTGACAGGAAACGCCGACAGCTGCTGCGGCGGAGGTCAACAACCTTCATGCAACTCGGGGGGAGCAAGAGTCTTCACCTGCTCGTGTTTCCCTTTCATCGTCCTCCAGAGTGAATGGACACAAACAAATCATGGCAGAGACGCATCGCAGTCGAGAGGAAGGGGGTGGAGTTTTGCATTTATTTCCAAGGACAGACAGTGAATACAGCTGCTCTCTTCTCCAGCTCCGCGTGTAAACTGGGCCACAGCGAGCAGAGGCTGTTATCCTGAATCCTGTTTGCGTTTACGCGTGCATACTGGCTTCATGTTCGTGTGTCATCAAGACGATCGCTTTACAATAAAGTTAAATCACTAATGGACAATGTACACCGTCAGACTTGCTTCTTACAATAACATATTGGTAAAACTAGTACACTTTGCATATTAAGCTCGGTAAGCTCTATAAAATATTCACATACATTTACTGAGTTACTCTGAAGCAGCACCAGAATATTGCATAGGTTTTGATTAAGACTTTAGGACTATATTATAGGTTGTCAGTACCGGTGCACACGCATGAATATATGCAGTGTGAAGGTACTCAGTTATTGCTGACAATACGCCATTTAAATATGTTGTTTGGGCTCTTCAATACATGGGTGTGTTCTAATGTGAAATGATTAATAAAAGATTAATAAGACACATCAAACCTGGGCATTTCTCACACTGCGAAAACTCAAAAATCTTACCAAGTTTCATGCATAGTTATTGTTCAGTTTCTAGTCAGCACCTAACAAGTAATTCAGACAATTTTCACTTGTTAAATTGGCAGATTTTTTCCACTCATTGCCGGCAAAAAGCTTTACATTAGGGGCAATAGAGGAAATGCTCCTGGTAAGAGTTAGAGATTTCACCCAGGTGTGTTACAGTAGAGTACCAAAAGGTCAAAAGGTTTGAATGGTCTCATTCCTGTGTGGATAGCTGATAAGGTAACGCACACGCGCGCACAAACACACATATACAAAAACGTTTCCCAATCAAAACAACAACATAAAACCAAATTTGCATGAAAGATCCTGAATAAATGAGATGGCCGCAGATGGCAAGTTAACATTTAGTTTCCTCCTCATCTCTCACCATCTTTCACTCGTTTCTCCAATGTGGCATCACCATCACCATCACCATCCTCAGTGTCTTTGGTCCATGTGCACAATGTCAAGATGGAATGTCAAAACAAAATAAACAAAGAAACAAAAGAAACTGATGTCGTTGCTAGGGTGATGGAGGACAAATCCGTGGTCGTGTGTGGGGAGGTGCCCAAAAATTAACTGAAAAAAACCACAAACAAACAGAAAATAAATAAATCGAATGTACGGAAATGACAAATTAACAATAAAGCTGATGAGTACGACAGGAGCAGGGAAGCAGAGAGAAGCTGCAGTTAAAAAGAAAACCACCCGTACTCCGGTGAGTGAAGGGAAAGCAAGAATAGCAATCAGTCCAGTGAAGTTTAGTCAGTCAGATTTTTTTCTCTTTTTTTTTTAGTCCTGGATTTCTGAAATACTGCATTTTATCAGGAGTCCACCTCACAGAGTCAGACGGGTCTGTAAACAGATATTTAATCTAAACACGAAAAGCACAAAAAAACGTGGTCAGCCTGCAATGTGTGCAAGCAGCCACACGATGGCGCAAGACATCTGCGAATGTGAAACGTGTGACTGCTGCACATCTCACTTCAAAACCCTTTGTCTTAATAGGCTGCTTTAACAGCCTCCACAGTTCTTGGAGAATTTCTACAAGTTTTGGTTCAGCAGAAACATTATTTAGGTAATCTTTGGTTAAAAAAAACCAAAACAAACCTGTGAAATATAAATCCAAGGCCGAAGACAATTACAAACAAAATATTTTGCGTGATGCATTTAACATTTCTTTAAAGTAAGCTAAGGTGCAGACAGGGGGAAAAACTAGATCTGAAGTACTTTGGTCTGTTAAAGGTAGATAAATGTTCCTTGAAAGCAGTTTCAACAAATAACAAAAAACTTTTAACAAGACAGTAACTTCAAAACTATGTACTTTACCACGGAGAGAAATAATTCACTCCTGTGCCAAGATACAGATGGCAAGTAACAAAGTATTTATATTTGCTTATTGTACTCAAGTAGATTTTTCAGGTGTGTGTACTTTATTTGATCAATATCTGTACTTTTATTTTTCCTACATTCTTGATTTTTGGCTCATTTGTCCTTATTTTGATCTCTTTGAAGACACTTCAGAGTGGCTACGAAAGAATAAAAGCAGCTGGCAGCAACAGTTCTCTACATTTCATACATAATGTAAAGCCAGAGCAGTACTTTTTTTAAAAAAAAAATTTTATAAAGTGATTTAGCTTTCTACCTAAAATAATTGCTAATTATTATTGTTAGTGTATGTGCATGCATGTCTGTGGATATGACTCCTAAAAAAAGATTAAAGATACCTTAGAAAGGGCCATGTTCAAATAAAATAAAATAAAATAAAAAAGCATATGTTTTGTATTTGAACGCATTTAAGCACCAGTACTTTTGGATTACTACTTAAGTTAAGTTAAATTGACACTTTTTATGTATTTTTTCATTTTTTTTATGATTCATTTTCAAATGAATCAACCAATGGTTGTCTTTAAAGTAAAGTATTTACTACACTTTTGTGCTGCCTGAGCTCAATTCTGCTTCACCTACTTAAAGCTTTGGGCTGCCTGTGAAAGTGAGGCAGAGAGTTCACTGCCTCCTCCCCGAGTATCCTGAATAATTAGAGCGAGGCAAAAGGAAAGAGTGAAAGCACAGGAAATGTTAAGCTTGGGCAGGACAAAAAGGGGAAGAAGTTTCCCTGACACATGCCAGACCGATATAATGGCTGTGATACTTGTGTGTTAGAGATAGGTGGAGATCAGCGAATCTCCTGCTTTAGGGTTAGCGACAGCTAGACAACGAAAACAAGGCGGGATGAGACGGGAGAGAATCAAAGAAAAAGGCGGCTTTTTAAAACTAACCTGAAGAAAGGAGCAGAGTTCGGGGAGGGGAGAAGCTGCTTTCGCTCAAGAAAAACAAATAACATAAATGAGTGATAAAGAGGAGGGAATGCCTTACTTTTTCTTGTCCTTGTCTTTCTTGAGGGGCTGAGATAAGGACAGCGTCTCGGCTGCCATCTTCTTCCTGTTGAAGGCGTTCATCTCCTCCTCCAGATCTCGCCGCTTCTCCTCCACCTTCCTCTTCTCCTCCTGGTGCATCCGCTTCAGCTGCTCAAACTTGTCATGGAGCTGCGTGTCAAGGAGGGGAGGAAGATAGGACGGGGAGGAAAGAGGTCAGCAAGACATGTGAAGACAATGTCATCAAGTAGAGGACACCCAGGGGGAAAAAAACTGTCTGAATTAATCTACAGTCGCACTCAAGTACAATTATAAAATTAGTGGCAAATCATAAAAAAAAATGTTTTTAAAAAGCAATTACTCTTCTGTTAGACATTTAAAATTAGCAGACACTTAAAAATAAAGGCGACTTTTCTCCAGAAACTAAATGTTCATACGCCACAAGCATATCTGAGGCAGCAGATGTTGAATCACGTTTTGCTGTGGATGCTTCTTTTTGATGTATTTATAGGGCGCTGCAGAGAAAACAAGTGTACGCCGGTACAAAGGCAATCAGTCCATGCAGATTTATGGGGTCAGGGAGACAAGGGGCGAATTTGGACATGGTGTGTTGTTTAACTGGTGTCCATAGCAACGTGGACATGCTACAGTTGGTACGTCTGTAACAGGGAAGACCCGCTGGTGAAATAGCGCCCGCAATGAGATGCAAGGATAAAAAAGAAAACAAACCTAAAAATAACTAAATAAAATTAGCGGGAATTTGTGGACTGAAGAGCGTTGTTAAAAAGAATCCGGATGCATTAGGCAGTACACGCTTTTTTACTGCTCAATATGAAGTAAAGTTCAACTCACCTAATGTTTAAAATGAATAGTCAGACTTTTTTTTCTTAGTTTTCTTTCCCCATACTGACCTCCCTCTCCTTTTCTTTCAGTTCTGCTTCCGTCTCTTTCACTTTGTTGACGAACATCTGTCGCATCTCCTCTTCTTTGCGTTGCAGGTCGCCCAGGAACTCTTTCCTCTTGGCCTCGTACGTCTCCTGAAGACTGCAGAAAAGAAACGGGGGGGGGACAGAGAGGTGGGTGTAGAGCTAAAAATAGACCAGGTATTGTCTGTGAACACTAGAGGCTTTCCATGACTTTTGATGGTTGGGTTGGTCTGTGGTTCCTGATTTTGTTTGTGCACAAGTGTGTCTGTGTGTGACTGTGTGAATCCACGGTGTTCGCCCAGATCTCACTACCTGAACGGCTGGCTGTCAGGATCTGTGTCTTTGAAGCCCATCTCCTCCAGCTTGCAGCGCCGGTACAGCTCGTAGTGGCGGGCGTGCGTCTGCTCCCTCAGATCCTCCATGTTTACTCTGATCAGCATCTCTCGGAGTTTTACGAAGTCGCAGTGGCTCTCGTTCTCGACTGGAAGAGGAAAACACAGCACAGTTAGAACAGTTTTAGAAGAAAACTCAGGTGATCATCTTGGTCTTATCCTCCATGACAGACCGTGTGAGGGTTGAAAATCTGGATCTAATATGGAGTCTGTCTGGGCTCCAGTTTATTTGTTGCCTGGCGGCCTTTTTTTTTTTTTTACACAACATCCCATCTGTCTCTCTATCATTCTTTGATTCTTTTAATCCTTCCTTCCACTGCAGTGATCATTTAGGAACTTCCCTTCAGTTTCACAGTTAGATGACTTCATGGCGTGGAAAGGGCAGGAAGTACTTCCTGCCTGACAGACTGGCCGTAGATTAGAGAGAGGAGGCTCTGGGCATCATTTCCATTCATAGGTCACCTCAGCAATTCAGTGCTTCATGCACTGTTCTGGAAATTTTAATTACTTTTTCACGCTCTGATTAAGGGCTGAACTAAGGTCAGACTGGTAGAAAACCCTGAACCCGTGTGTAACTTTTGATATTTGTCGAGCACAGACACAATTCATCAGTAACAATAATGTCAATAAATCTGTCACTTCAGGCCTTATTAGTGTCCCAAACAGAATACAAATATATACATAATAGTTTGAGATCATATGCAAATTTCTCCAGGATTGCCAACATTAACCCAGAATAAAAATGTAAAATGATGTTCCAAACAGCGGTGACAGTCCTGATTAAAGATTAGATGTTGCAAATTGAAACTAAAAAAGTGGTAATATCCTCCAAATTGTATAAAAAATTGTTTAAATGCCTTTCCAGGCAGGGGAAAGTATTTAATAGCCTGTGAGGCATTTTTTGACCTCCCACCTTGACTTTGTAGGACGTGCAGACACCCTGTAGCCAAAATCAACCCTGCCGGCTTCCTTTCTACAATGGTCTCATAAAGAAAAATCACTCCAGCTTTAAAGGTTTTTTTTTTCTCCTTAACCACATTTTCCCTGCATTTACCGATGCAGTGCATCATTCGATGTGGAAACCTGGAAAACTGGTGATTATTTTATACGCTCAATCACCAGCAATTAGTTAAGTGGAGAGCAAAGTGGAGCAACAACTGGGAGCAGCTGTGCTGGAAAAACTGTCAAAGGACAACTCATTAAAATCAGCATGTTGTTTACCTGTTGGAAACAACGGAAGAAAACTCTAAAGCGGCAGAGTAAAACATCCAGACCTGAGGGTTGGGGGGGGGGGGCAATCTGGCTTGCGGGACGTTGCAGTGTTAAAAGTTTTCAGTAAATGGAAATGTGATGGGTTAAGTTCAGCCAAAGAGACGTTAACATGTGAGAGCAGCGATCATCATCTGACTACCTTACCGCTACCAAAACAGAGTTAGCATGAGAGCTATTTAGGGGAAAATTGACGTCAAATCGTCAGTACTTGACACCTAATGAGCTGAAATCGGGTTGTATGCGGCCTCTGAACTAAAAGGAGATGCTGATGCTAACTGAAGACACGTGCAGACTGAAGGCACGTGGCTCTCCAGGTACTGTCGTTAATCCCCGAGGAGGCAGCAAGTGAAGAGAAAAAGGATGTACAGTTAAATAACGCCACCAGCTGTGAGCTTGGCAGGATGTAAAGACAACGATACTGACATTGAAAACACCCAATTAGCGCAACATTTAGCTCTTAATTGGCGTCAGACTAGTAGAAAGCTGCCAGCAGTGCATGATAGCAAACCACAATTAAACATGTCCAAGCAGTCCAAATATAACAGCGGAAAAAAAAAAGAAGAAAAAAACCCAATTCACTTCCTGTCTTTCTTGGCTACTTTGACGCTTTGGAAACCGAGAATAAATTCACAAAGATGTTGAACGAGACTCCCCGTGCAACTGTGCACATCACTCAGTTGCATTTTTCGCTCTAATTTGCTGGCTAACCACACATCATTAGTGGAGGACCATGAGTTTAAAAAAAGAAGTGAACACTTCTCAGAGGCCGCATCCAGGCTCCTGACATTGCCTGTTCATTTGGCATCTAATATCCTCTCTGTACTGGCCCCCCCGCTGAGGACTGAATGAAGGCCAATCCTGCGACTGACTGCAGCACTGAACCCTGAAGATATCCAAACACAGGCCGTCTCTGATGCACACCGACCGACACGAGAGCACACCAGCATGAAATCTTCAAACTCACAGAGAAACCAGACGAGGCCGCAAATAGTTCTACAGCTTTAGAAAATAAAGAGCAACTGACACATGAAAGTGGCATGTTGACTTAATTAGAACTTACTGTATAAGATTACCATATTTTTTGAGAATTCAAGTTATTTTTTCTTGTCGTTTGGCTGATCAATGGCAGCTTAAAATGAGATATATATGTGAAAACATGCTGGAATGTACGTACCATCTGAGACCTCTTGATGTCACTGTATAACAATGGAATGCTGCTACATTACCACCAAAAAAAGTATTTTACTGACAGCGCAAGTACACACAAGTAAAAATAATCAAATATGCAAGCAAAAATGGGACCAGGAGACTTTTGGTATCTATACCATTATGTGAGAATATAAAAATTGCCTCGATCTTTCAGGCTCTGGCATCATCTTTTCAAAATGACATGAAAAACTCAGGGGACTTTTGTGGAAACTTATCCACCAGTGTGGAATTTTTAGTCTGGAAAAAAAGGTATTAATTAAGCTGTGTAGTGGAGGCCCCATTTACACGACATTTTCAAGTGAAAACGCAGAACTTTCATTGTGTTGTAGGCAGAGATTTGAAAGTAACAAATTACATTTACTGTTGTATACTTGTACTTTTTAAGCTGTTTTGTGAACTCTGTAATTTTACTTTTACTCAAGTAAGTTTTTTTTGTTGGTCTTTTTTTTTACTTATTGTACTCCACTACATTTTCAATCATATCTGTTACCAAGTAAAATCTTTAAATTTAAAAATATTGTGCCCTGGAAATACTGTAGTGAATGATGGGTGGGAGAACAAATTGCCGATAATGTCACAATAAAGACGTTGGTGGTATGGATCCAGCGCAAAGTGAAACCTTGTCGACTTCTGCCGAATTTGAACTCGAATAAAATGATGTGAACGCCTGGCCATATTTCACAATCCCTGTGTCGACGGTGAAAACGCTGCTACCTCACACCACAGCTGTAGTACATAGTTCTACAGAATAGATGGACAATAAGAACAGTTCCAACAGATCAGACACCATGTGAGTCATTCCTAATATATCTGCAACAGCGGTATAGAACACAATTTGAAAACATATGAAGCAGTCTTTATTAACCTCTGGAAAAAAGACAACAACAGAGAATATGTCCATGTCTCCGTCCAAATGCCGACAACATTAAATGTACACAATAAAACAAGCACATGAGGAAACACTAAGGATCTGCTCTATGTCACAGCTGTCTGGAGTTCAAAGATAACAATGCAGTAAGATCCTGAGGGAAGATAGACCCACAAACACAAGCAGAAACCGAGCTTGCTTCGATTACTCTTTTTGTCAGCGCACAGTCCTGCCTCTGTCTTTCTTCAAGTCCATGGAAACTTCTCATGACTCTTCGAGAGGTTACCATAACCCGTCTATATATCATCTGGCATCCACAAACTGTTTCCACGGACAGAGTATCCTTTCACCCGGCTGTCGCTTGTACTTGTAAAACACAGAGACTTCTGTCCCCGTCCGTCTCAGTCCTCAGATACTGGGACAAAGTGTGTTAAATGAAGGATGAGCCTTCAGTGTGAAAGCAAGGCTGCCTAAGTGGAGCTGTGGTTCTCTTTTATCACAGCTCACATTTGTCGTGAGGCAGTGATGGAACATCTTGACTAGAGAGTTACGTGCAGACAAGATGGGAATTAAGAAACGATAAATAGAGTGCACGGGAAAAACAATTCCTCTTCGTGGACAATGATCAGAACTTCAAACTAAATGACAAGAAGGTCGTATATCAGGCATATAAATAGCACATATATATTTAGACGATACTTCTGGCAGTACCAGATTACATTGGTATTGACACCATTCAGAATTTACCGTAACTGCATATATACTATTTCACACATATTTATAACACAATAATGTAATTGTGTGTGGACAGAAGGATATTTACTGCTGTCCTCCTTTCACGGGTGCCCATGGGAGAAAATAAATGGACAACTAATGCATGTGTGAACACGTATCAGCTTACAAGTTATTGATTCATAAACTGTGGTGCAGTATGTATGAAAGCTCCCTGTGGAAGAAAGTCAAGATAAAACTTGTAATTAAAGAAAAAATTTATATAAAATTGAATTTGACAGTCTTAATTAAAAATGATATTGATGGAAATCAGATGTTATTCTTCTGGTTCGCTGCAAAAATGATAAAAGAGGTGTTGTGCCGAATAATGGTGAAACTTGTGATCGTTTCATAGCTAATCCGTCAAGCCTTTGCGACTATGGTCGTACTGGGGCTAGTTAAAGAACAAATCATACAACATTTGGAAACTAGTGCTCTACATATAAAAATAATTTCCAAGTTTCTGTATCCTGCGTATTACAGTCGGTATTTTACCATGTTCAACAAATGATCTACCACCTGTTAACTGGCCTGTAAACTGGCAAAGCAAAGAGAAAAGAATGGTTTGTGATGGACACAAACCTCAAAAGTGGATGAGCTTAGAGTAAAGCTGAGATCTTTACTGTTGCAAACAGATTGGAGATCTGCCTGTTACAGGACTGGACTGCAGCCTCGTTCTGACTAACGGGAGTCCATAGCAATCGTTCCCCGAGGGGATACGCAGCAGGCTTTAAAAATAACCACAGAGCACCCTCAGAGGGTTGGGGAATGAAGAGTGGTCAGTGGATAATGACGGAAGAGAAAGAAGGGAGAGTGGTAAACCAGAGAGGAGGGAGCGAGGGCAAAGATGGTGGGAGGAAGAACTTCTCCTCCCATGTGAGCAGCGATACTCTCCCAGCACATCTCTGTGTGACATTATTAAATCTAACTGTTTGCCGTCAACTGGCAAACACACAGGAATATGCTGTGGGAAATAAAAATCCCAAGAACCTTGACTCAAGCAGTAACGCCTCTGAGGGCAATGCCTAACAAGACACAGGCACACAGCATGTAGGGAAACATATAGTACATAAAGATATACAATTATATCTCACGTGCATGCAGATATGCAGCTCCCCAAAACAATCTCTACCCTTGGTTACAATGTCACTCTGCATGAAGTCACACTCGCAGCCGCGGAGGGCGCGCTGCATTTACAGGGTATAAATAAACGGAAAGACTGTGGGATGCACTTGCCGCTTCGCCACGAGCGGGAAACATCTTTCACCAAGGGTGCTGATGAAGGCTCAGCTGCTGAGTAAAACATCCTCATAACAAAGAGACGAGTCCGGCACAATCCCTCCCGTTCCATGTTTATTCAGTGATAAGACAAAATGTTAAATTTCACTTTCAAGATTTTCATTTATCCAAAGAAAAAAAATAGACATTCATTTGTCTGTTAGCTCTGTAAAGAATAGAGTATATGAGTTGGGTTTTTTCCCCCCCAAAGTGAAAGCAGTTTACCTTGATCTCCATAGATCTTCTTTTTAGTGTGTACTTATGGCTTGGGATGGAAAAAGAGCCACATGAACAGTCACACAATGGCTGACATACTGAGCTCCATACCTCCTCACCCACTTTCAGACACACTCACGATGCAGCAAAAATAACAGACCACCCTGAAAGCAAACTCTTCATGACAGGCAAAAGAGACATCCATCCAACTTCTATAGAGCCTGTTACTGCACATCCCCCCCCCTCCCTCCTGCTCATCCAATTGTAAACAAACATGGCGGACCCGCAGTGGTATGACTCGCAGTCCGTGTTCTAGTTTTATCGTCCATATCAGTAGTTTTATAGTTGAGACACACTCCTGATAGGATCCAATGCATCATCAGTCCATGCAGATGTCGGATGCTCTCCATTTTCTTCACATTTATAGTGTATAGATCGTTTGCACTGACGTCATGAATTTCCCATGATCCTCTCTGATTCCCTAGTGTCCGCCATCTTTTATGACAGCTTTTATTTACAACACACCAGTAACTGTTGAGGAAGGCGCAAAATATTTAATTTCATATTGTGTTGGTGATTTTTTTTGAGGGGATTTTCAACACAGACTTACAGTAGTAGATCTCTACCACATTGTAGACATACTCATAGATCATTTACTATACGGTGTAGACTGTAGGCTCTCTACACATACGGTGAGCGATCTACTAGCATATGTCTACGCTGTCGGCTCATTGAAGCAGACATTCACAGACGGGACAGATTGACGGCAGAGTTAATTTATTAATAGTTCCTCATTATTTCTCCGACAGGGAATTTCTTCACCAAATGGACCGTCTTCAGCAGCCACACAGCACAGCGCTCTGGGAGGTGATGGAGTCCAGGGGTGTAGCTCAATAAGTTACGGTGCAGGTTGTATTGACTATCGGAGTAAACCGGAGTACTGGAGGAAAACCGCACACACTGAGAGAACATGAAAACTCCACACAGAAAGGCTCCTGTCGGGATATGCACTAGGACCCCCTTTTTTTTTTTAACTGGGACCTTCTGGCTGTGAGGCGAGAAGCTGTGGACTAATTTACACGGACGTCGTGCCTCCATCGTCCTCAAATTTTTTTGCTGTAGGGGTCAACCCCACCGCACTCCTCCATCTTACCGCGATACCTAGCTTTATCTGGAATGTTCAATCCTTGATAACTTTGGGAAAAATCACATGAATCTGATACAAAGATATGCGGTTATGCAGCTGTATACATAAAAGATGGCGGACCAAAGCGAATCTGAGAGGATCATGGGAAATCTGACGTCATGTGCAAACAATCTATTCTCTGCACACGTGTCTGTGTAGTTTCATTACAAAATCAAGTGACAGCGTCCTCCTGTGGCCCGGCATACTAACTATATCATTGTCTCCATGTCCGCTGCTGCAGTGTAAACACACTCCTTTTTTAGCGGCTTAGGTGTTGTCACGTGAAACGTTGTCATGTAAACGGGGCCTTAGAAATGCCAGTACATCCAAAACAAACATTTCTGGAAAGTGGGGGGGGAAACTGGAGTAAACCTCAGAAGGCCCACACACACATACACACACACACACACATAACATGCAAACTCTGTAGAAAAAGCCAAGACTCAAACCATCTATAATATTTCTCACCGTGAGGTGAGAGTACTAATCACTACCCCAGACAGCTTGAGGAGCACTTAAACTGAGGTTGTAAATGAAATCTTAATTAGTGCCATTGATTATGTTTTAATGACTAATGAAAAGCTGCGGAGTTTCGTTGCTTACATAGAGCAAAGAGCTCTTTAAAATAGCAACCAAAGAGAAGTGATTGAGAAGTAATTAATCCTTCGATGTCGGCTCTTCCTATCATTGTGAAGCAGAATTCACCAAGCGTTGGATTGTTCACCCACTAATAAGGAACGTGAGCTGGGATGAGACCGTCGTGAGACAGGTTAGTTTAACCCTACTGATGATGTGTTGTTGCAATAGTAATCCTGCACTTAAGGAAACAATGAATCTCTTTTTTTGGATGCATTTTAACGGTACCAGTGTGGAGAAAATAGTTAAACTGAATCCTTACAATATCTGCAGATTAGCTTACTCAAGCAAAACAAAACATACACGTCATGACTGCCTCCCCTGTGAACCGTCCTCACCTTGCACAACACCCCAGGGGTACTGTCTGGCCCGCACTGTTTTGTTCCCCACTTTGACTTCTTCCACGCTCCCAACCACCGCAAACGGCAGATGGGCCTGCAAAGAAAAAAATGTATATATAAAGGTTAGAGTGTCAAAAAAAGTCAAAAGTATCAGGTTTCACTCGAGGTATTGTCAGATGCTCATTCTAGGTTCCCTCACTATTGGGTTTACACTTTCTTCAAGACTTCATTACCTCATGCAAGTGTTTGTTCTTTATGGCAAAGCAACACTTTCCATTCTAAAGATAAGCTTGTTGTGTGGGGTTTAATAAAACAACAAAAACTAGAGTATTTTCAAATAAAACTCCTTTCACTGTGTTCATCCACTCTTATCTTTCACAAGCAGGCCACACCAGAGCCGAGTGTAACCAGGTTTACATGTGCGCTCTGTTTGAAGTCTAGCATGTGGCTCAGCTGGGGCTGAGGGCCCAATTTTGTTGAGGTGATTAAACACATACACACTTAATCATTAAACTCAGAGCTACTATGCCTTGGTAGTACAGTGAAGCATCGTGGGGAAAATACGGCTGACACCCTACCATCACTGGCACAAGAAAACAAACTACTAATACTAATACTAATAAATGTACATTTATATTTGCTGCATAAACAACAAACTCAAAACCACATCAAGCGTATTTCTCACTGCATTTATCGTGTAGCATGCACCTTATCACTTAATTCGAAACATATTCTAAGCAATTAGTTTATTTTGACATAAGAAATTGTACAAGCAGGTAAATAAAACATGTGCAATTAATGGGTGTCTTTTAACGTTATAATATGTATGAATCCATTCATAATGTGTGTAAATAGAACATCGCTATAAGTTGGCTCGTATTTGCATATATTTTCAGTAAGTTTGTGTATCTGCTGTCACAAAGATGTGGTGTTACAAACTGTCTCCAAAAGAGATGCAGCATGTGTTGAAAGCATGTTAAACATTGTCAACATATGTTGCTGTGACCAGATGTTTAGGTCTGTAAATAAAGAATAACATGAAAACTTCAAAAAGTCTAACAAGTATTTATTTTTTGCCACGATAACAGTGTGGACTTTTAGAAAACACCCTATATTCAGTGAAAAAGAGATTTGTTTTGTTTTTCAGAAATTGCACTTACATTCATGGAGGCATTGATCTCACTGACGGCTTCATCGTCTGTTGGGAACTGATATATCTGGACGCCGTTGCTCACCAGCTCACTCATGATCTTTATTTTGAATTTATGGAGTTCGCTCTTGGAGATTGTGTCCGCTTTGGCAATGATAGGAATTATATTGACCTGAGAAAAAGAAGAGGAAAACAGTGGGGACAGGAGGATTACAAATGTGGAGCTTTGTACTGTTTGTTTGGGGTTTCTTCCCCTCTACAAGACATACACATGAAATCTGCTATGTTGTGGTTTGGTTGGGAGCAGCTTTTTGCCTGACGATGATAAATGCTGACAAAAACAAAATGTACCTGTCAGGGTTAATACATTGAGAGAAGAAGCTCAAAGACCAAAAGTAAATGCTTCCAGTGCTTCAAAGATTACAGCTCTTAACCTCCTTTTGTCGCCAGATCACGAACAAACACTGTAAACACAGGAAGCTACATTAAACATGCTCAGGTTAAAAGGAGGCTGGGGAAGCATATAGACTCGCATGCAACAAACCCGAGCGGTGAATAAGCTCAGTCAGAACCCCGACAGATATGTAAAACAAACAGTGATTATGAAAACAAACGACACTCAATGTACAATCAGCAGCAGATGTGCAGGAATAAACATTCCTCTGTACGGCTGCATTACCCAAGTCACTAACGGGGAAGATGGGGTGAACTCCCACAGATTCACTCATCAATTCCTCAGACTGCCTTAGAGCAAAAATCAGAGCGTGTTAAGAGTCAAATTACAACCTCATTACACAATATTGGATCATTAAGTTTCAGTAGCGTGGCTTTTATCGGATCTTAACCCTTTAACAAACTATGTTCAGGAATCGCTGTCCGGTGCAAACATGAGCCTTGCATGGCCACTGAAGGATGTGAATGTCCAGAGTCTGGACATGGTCACTGAATAACAAGTGGGTGGTGATATAAGTCTGCTTCCCACAGCTGGGAAACCCCAGCCGACCAAAGGCCACTCTCACATACTTCTTCATGATTGTTCTGTAAGAAGGAGAAACACCAGCTGTAACCACATTAAAGTCGTTCACATGAAGCTTAATGGATCAAAAGTAAAAAATGATATTTGTGGTTCTTCATACTTTTAGCTCACCCTTCAAATATGTCTCTATGAACATGTAGAGCAGATGATCAATGACACAGTTTGAGACTCATTATTGCCAAAATATACATTGAAAGGAATTTTTTTTTTTTTATGTAATACTTAGAAGATAAGTGGTTATGTTTCTGTGGAAACATAAATAGCAAGTAAGATTTTGTTGGAGTCAGTAATTTAGCAAATTTCTCAACACTGCTTTATATGTTAAAAATGTCACATCAAAAAACAATGACGTGTCTTTTAAAAATGCTATGTGGGGCTCGGCACATGAACTTTCTAAGGAATTGTTTTAATGCTATTAAAATAAAAAATTTGCAAATATGACGATTCTCACGCCACTTCGGGAGTTACAAATAGTAGGTTTTCCGAATATTTTGAAACACTCTGGTAGACATTTTTGGATTCATAGTTTACAATTATGTTGCATAACTCGCAGCAGAGACTCAAAACAGTATTAAATGATGTCGATGGTAAATTTCAACACATTAAGACCTGAGGAAACATTTGGACGTGAACCACTCTGAGCATTTGCAGAGTCTGCACATTTGTTGACTCGAATCTGAATTCAGAAATCCCAACAGCTAATCCTGCAAAAACTCCTGAGAAGTCTGCTTCTCTAACCTCTACACCACCACTGCCCCACGCTGAACGCAGAACAGCTTCATGGAAACAGCTTTTTGGAATTTACATCTTGAAATCAAGACAATCTTAACCTATTCCACAAGTCTATTTTTTTTTCAATTAATACAAACAGAAATGTGTTAACATAGAAAACAGGATTACTGTACGTGATAGGTTTGTGAGTCTAAGGGTCTGAAAGGGTTAAAGCAGCTGTGTTTGCTGTTTGTGCTGAAAAACAAGGCCAACTACAATGACGAGTTTGTTGTTTTTAGTAGATTAACATGTGGCTGGTTACTGTAGCATCTCCCTTTAAACCTCCATTCAACTTAATCTATAAAAACTTAAGTTACATCCCTGTTTATGACACAACATAGGGGACAATTTGAAATCTTTGTTTTGCCTGCTGGCCAAAATCAGTTATGCCACAATAGTGGAGAATTCAGTTAAATGTATTACCCCAAATAAAAGTGCCCAATTTAAAACAAAGGGCACCTCTTTCGAGTCTTATCTCTCTTCCAACTGCTGGATTTTCACCCACCATCTGCAGGGAGGGGTGATTCGAACCCCATTTGCAAGAAAAACACCATTGTCTGGTCTTGACAGCAGAATCCACAGACTGAGGGAAAAGCTGCTTCTGGTCTGTTTCCCTGCTTTTTTCCTGTGACAGGACCATCTGGCAGACAGGACGGCTCTGTTCATTTATCTTTAGTTTCCAGATAAAACTTGATAATTACACACAGTGGGGCTCGGCGTGACATGCGTATAATCTGCAGGAGAAGCAAAAAAATGTGACCATGAATGTTGTTGCTTTCGCAGAAGCAGTTAGTTGATTGTGATGAATGAATCAGCAATATTTTCATTTCTGGCAGTGAGCCAGTGAAATAATAAGAGAAACTAGTATCAACGTCTGAATTGTGACAGTTTGCAAATTTCCTCTGTGATTTTGGACTAAAGATTAGAAAAAATAAAAATCAGAGGCTGTCACTTGTCTGATATTTTTAGAATCTTTTCACACAGAGAACAGGGAATCTGTTTATAGAAAACACTGAGACTGATTATTAGTCAACGCCTGTATTTGTCTGTCACTTAGCTGGGTCCCTGTATGAGCTAGTGGAAACCAAGCAGTGTCTTCAATCCCTAGCCAGCACATATCTAGATTAGAAACCAAATAAATAAATACAGGAAAAGTGCAAAAGTACAGTATTTTTTTCGTTGCCTGCACGACTATCGAGGAAATTGAGAAACAACATGAAGTCCATCAACCCTGAAAAACAAAAGAATGTCTTATTCAAACTGTCGTCACTCAACACGGGTCTGTTTGCAGATAAAACAGCAGCCATGCTGCACAAGGAGGAAAGATTCCTGGGACTGAGCCACCGAGGTCAGGCTGGTACTCACCATGGCCACCCACTCAGGCTAAAAACCAGCTCCACTGTTGCAGTCACAACACCGTAAATCATAGAAGAAAAAAAAGAGCCTGTCGACATTTCTGCTGTTTTATACTTGACACACGTTGTCATGCTGTGTGAAGGAAAGAGCCTTGAGAGTAAGTAAATCATGTCTGATAACATTACACGCAAATAAACCAAAGTTGTTCATATGAACCGTTTTGCTCTTACTCATGTTCGGCAAATATATTATATGGTAGCTCATTTCCTATATCGGGATCAAGCTAATAGATTTAGTTTATCATCACTTGCTTAAGAGCAAATGGCGCAGAGATTTGGCAGCATATGGCAGTTTGGACGGTATCAGGAGACAGTTGGCAAACGTAATGTGCCAGGTTTTGATTGCAGTGATGGCTGGTACAGACAGCAGAGAGGCTCAGCCGTCCGGCCCGTCGTCTCACTGCAAGACAAGTCTTAATTTTGGATCTGTGTTCTCCCTGAACTTTGTGTCGGTGCATTCTCGCATCACAATATTCTGGTTATTAACAATAACTCCTAATATATCATGTAATGAATACAAGTCTTCAAAAATAATCACTATGACGATGAGCAGTGTCACACTGTGGTGCGGCGGGTAGAATTCGGAAGTCGTGTTGGGGTCCGGGCCTTCCTGTGTGGGGTTTGCATGATTGCCCTGTGCATGTGTGGGGATTTTTTCTAGGTGCTCAGTTTTCCTCCCACAGTCCAAAGACGTGCATATGGAAGATGGATTACGATAATGAGTGTCTTTCTACGCTCTTCCAGCGGGGTCGCAGCAGGTAGTGATACTCGTGTTTGACTTGGCACAAGTTTCACACCACATGTCCTTCCTGACACAGCCATTAGTGAGATTCTGTGTCCATGGGATTCGAACTCTGAACTTCCAGTCAGATGCTTGCTGCTCCATACGCTAGGTAATTATATTGCAATAAATATGTCATTTTTTAAATTCACTTTGTAAAATCGAGAAAGAAACACAATGAAAACTGTATTTTCTTAAGCAATAAAACTATCAGCCCTTTTTGAAATGTGGCCTTTGTTTTGAACAGTATCAGGGGACATTTGGCAGAGATATGAGAACATACGTTGCTAGTTGGCAGAGGTGAGTGACCAGGTTTCAGTCACAAGTTGACCATCTGGTTGATTCTGGACTTGTTAACAGAGTAGCATCGAAAACAAACAGAGCTGATTTATCACTTTGTCTCCACCAACACTGAAATACTGTGGGAGAAAGTCAATGAAACCCCTCAGGCAGAGGTCATAAATCAATTTAAATGATTTGACATAATTTCATTAACTATATAGAGGAGTCACTTCCAACATGAAGCTTTCTTTAATTGCAGGGTTGTAGATGTCAAAACTCCAGATATAGTGGAAGGTATGATTTTTATTGATCCATTAAATATTTCACACCATCCCAACATAATAGTCTACAAAGTTACTGCAATTGAAGTTAAACGAGCTCATAACTAATGGATGTCAGCTTCTCTTTCGTCTCTTCGGAGCTATGTGATAGTTTTAAGGTTGTCCCTTTCAGTATTTCCACATGATAATGATTTCAGCTCAGAAATTGAAAAGGTGTTTGTAACATAACCTGTATTCTGCATTATGAGATTGTTGAGAATTTATAAATACGTGTCTTTTTTTATTATAAGCATAAGCATTTTACGGGCAATCTTTCAGGCATTTTTCAGGCAACTCAACGGGAAATAAAATGGGAAAACTCAACTAATCAAATAAAAGAAACGTGACCATTTAGCTCTCCAACAAAATATAAAGAAATACTATTTTAACCTCGATATGACTTCAACATAAAAAATATACTTGCAGGCTTTTTCCGACTCAATAATTCTCGAGAAAAGTGTCACCGCTCCCTTTTTTTCACGCTCCAAATGCTGGTGTGATGAGTGTGTTCTGAGGCAATGACAGTTATTGCAGTTAGAGTTACTCGGTGGATAGAAACTAGCCAATAATCTGAGCGGTAATAGTCCCACAAGAGCAATCAAAAAACCACAAATCGATGTTTTTGAATGTCACTATTGACTGGCATTCACTTCTGCGCCCCACAACTGACATGTATACTGCAAATATGTCAAACTGGGCTCTAAGCATGGTGTACATACATTTAGGAATGAAATAATTGGCTATTTATGGATGATGATGGGGAATATCATAAGTTTATTTCAATGTTTTCCTGAAACATGCAGTATATTGATAGTTATGGAGTTATGGAGCAACAAACAGTAGGCTGGGATGGGCTCCAGCGCCCCGCGGCCCTAAACTGGATAGGCGGGTTAGAAGATGGGTGGATGGATGGAGTTATGGAGCAATTTCTACAGAGACAGCTCCGTATATCCACTTCAAAGAATGTCATGTGATCTTTCAGTGATATCCGATACAACACTGTTCAATTGAACTGTTTGTCACGACAATAAAAAAAAAAACCAGAGGACACACCCTGGTAGATAGATCAAGAATCACCACATATCAGTGAAATTCACAATGAGAAGGAGGTCAGATTACAGCAAAGCAGATATAACCAAAACAAGAGCATGCGTGTGTGTATGCGTGGTTTGCCGGGTTGGAAAATCCCAGCACTTCCATACAAATTCATGTATTAGTATAACTTGTGTGTACCTTGCTGTCCAGCTTTTTCATCGTGACAAGGTCCAGGGACTTGAGAGAGTGTCCCGTCGGGGCGATGAAATAAAGGCAGATGTGGATCCTGG
Source organism: Lipophrys pholis (assembly GCF_963383615.2). Taxonomy (NCBI): domain Eukaryota; kingdom Metazoa; phylum Chordata; class Actinopteri; order Blenniiformes; family Blenniidae; genus Lipophrys; species Lipophrys pholis. The sequence continues at coordinate 18,873,839 of NC_137634.1, forward strand.
TGTCATGGTAGTTAAAGAGCGAACGCTTGATCTTCAGCTCTTCCTGGAGATAGTTTTCAAACTGGGTGTCAATGTAGTCAACGATGGGCTTGTAACTGAGGAGAGAGAAAGAGGAACCTTTAGCATTCCAGTCTGTGTGCAAAAGCTAAATATTTATCTTCTTCCTCTTTCAAAAGTGATGAATATAAAAAGGAACATGGACCTGTCGCTGGTGAAATCAACTGAGAAGGTTGTGTTTTCTGCATCTGTGTGGTCTGATTCAAAGCCAAGATCTCGGCTTAGAGCTGTACAGCTTAGTGAATCTGGTTGAAACAAATCACCGTGGCTATAAAGCATCCTGTACTGTCGGACACAGCTATGACTGCCTATGACGGTTTCAGTCCCACCAGTAAATCAATGAAGATCTTAAAAAAATTAAATAAAAAAAACTATGAAAACAACTTTTTTTTTTTCTACTTGAAAAACACTTTGCATGTGTTGATAGATGTTTCTGTTTTTTGGTTTGTTGCATTAATACAGAAAACTCAAAGAAAGTTTTTAGACAAAACTGTTGATTTTCCTTCTATAAATATGGCTGAATTACCACCCTGTGGATTAAAAACTAACCACATACACCAGGAAGATGTCCCAAGGTGTCTGCTCAGAAGAAATGATGGTCACCCTTATGAGGAAGATGTTACGACTGTTTAACCAATCATGCCATGAATATTTCAGTACACCATTAAAATGCAATTCAAATAGTATTTCTTTTAGCAACGTCTCTGTAAAGACACCTGCACTTTTTGATTACTGCATTTTAATAGTGTATACAGAGTCTTGGGGAGGGGGTGACGAGCCAGCTAGAGTTGCTGGACATTGTTGTAAACAGAGGAGCTAGGTTAAGTTACTGTTAAGTAATCGTGTGAAAATCTTTCCTTAGATATAAGCCTTGTAAAAAGGGGGTGTCTCATAATCAAGGTCTTCTTATCTTCGGATCTATACAGTAAAACGATAAATTATTGATAATTATAGCTCCACAGTCTGAGTCTGCCGTTTTAACATCTTTAATTTGTGAAGATGAGGAGGCTGAAAAAGCAGCCACATATCTGATAAAACGCATCATAGCTTCCTGAAAAGCGAGTCTATTTTAAGTGAACGCATCCACAGATAAAAGTCCCACAGTTATAATAGGGATCTCACACCGGCTTGGTATTTTTCAGATTGGACATGATGTGTATGAGTGTCTGCACTGAGCAGGCATTTAAAACACATTGCTTGTGTTTTTTCACATTTGGGCAACCACATGAGTCTCAGTAGTTTCAGCTAATGCAATGTCCAGTTTTTAAGTTTCTGATTGAAGGACGAGTGTCAAACATTTGAAGGGTATACTGAACTTTTATAAAATCACACAAACCACACTGTCCTTCAAAGAGGCTCAAATATCATACAGAATGTTGCTGAAGCAGTGTGAAGTTTCCAAATGTATTTTGACTTTGGCAGCGGAACACAGAAAATGACATGTGTTTCAGCCTACGCTTGAAAGATACACAGCTATAGCACAGATGGAAAAATCAAAGCAACAAATAAAGGTACAATTAAGTCAAAGTTAGGACAAATTCACTTTCCTATAAATGAGCAACATGTGAGCAGACTTGCATAACTTGTCTACTTTTTGACATCATGGCGCCGAGCTTTACGGACATTTTACAGCTCGGCGTGAGATATGAGTCAAAAAATCTAGTCTGTCTCCTCAAGCAAGCATCATGTTTACAGTCATCTGTCCTCTCTCTCCACATCCATCTTCAATCTTCCCTGTGGAATGCACCCGGTCTGACCTTTTGATGCTCCCTCAGTTTGCATTTACAGTCTGCTGCAGGATCTGTCCTTCAGCATGATGGTTTGTACAGCCTACAGAGAAAGCTGCTATCAAAGGGCGTGAGAGTGCTGCTTGCTGGCTAGGCCACAACAAGCACACTTCATTCCACAGCTGGATGTCAAAAAAAAAAAAAAAATCAACAATTTCCTCTTTATTTTTTTCCCCAACTTGTCCTATTTCCATCCTACAAAGACGAGAAGAATGTGCAGGAGTCTGGACTGATTTTAGTGTGTGCCTGTTTCTCACATCTGTATGCCTGAGCAGCACTTGGGTAAAACTATCATCTTTTTGCAAGTACATTATTTGGACAAAGACTGACAAAAAAGGAAAACCTTTGAGTGCATGAGGCATGAGTCACATGGAAAGTCCAATAAATACCAGATGAAGATCATTTGGATCATAAGACAGTGTGATTAGTCTATTAAACAGTCCGGATGCAGTAAAAGTCATTTGGTTGTCTCACTGATTGTCTTGAAATTAAAGAAGTAGTAAAGAAGAAGTAAAGAAAACAACCATTCGATTGCATATACGTATATAGATTTTATAGCTTTAGCATTGTCAAAAAAAAAAAGTGCAATTAGACATAGCTTTTCCCACTTTTCCAAGATCAGTCCCTTTTAAGATTTGGTAGTTCTTAAATAGTCAGTGTTTCCGACAGTACTGCGAGTTCATGCCACAAATTACTAGTAAAAGGATCTCGAGGCTCCAGTTCCATTTTCTCGGTATCATAAACTGTCTAGGAGTTCTGGTTACGAAAGATACGCATGCCGAACCCTGTGTGTGGTGGAATCAGATGGTCACAACTTCCCCATCACTCTCTGAACAATAGTGATGATAACATCTCCCATGCTCACCTGTCCTCTTTGTTGATCTGGTCACCAAAGCCGACAGTGTCAACGATCGTCAGTTTGAGGTGGACGTTGCTTTCTTGCAGGTCGTACGTTCGAGGCCGGAGATAGACGCCGTCCTGGTAATGAGTAGCCTCTTCATTCTCGAACATGGTGTTAAAGAGTGTGTTCATTAATGTTGATTTTCCAAGACCGGTCTCCCCTGTGGCAGGTCAGAGGCAAAGAGGAATGAGACGCAGAGAGGAGAAGAAGAAGAAAAAAGGTTTTAATTTTTTAAGTGCTTGGTATAAACAATACAAAACACATTATTTTTCGGTCACAAACACCCTGGGGTCACTATTCTACTTACCTACACACAGGATGTTGAAACAAAATCCCTGTGTGACCGATTTGCTGACCAGCTGGTCCGGGAGGCTGTCAAAACCAACATGGCCACCTAAACTGAGGTTACGCTTCTCTTCATTCTGTCAAAGAAGCACAACATGACAAGTCTGGTTTACTGATGAAAACACATGGCGAAGACATTAGGAAGCAAGAGAAGGCCCTAACGGCACAGATACTGAAGCAATCACATTCCTCGGCGAACCGAACATCAAAGGGCTTCTGTTCAATGTGCAGATGTGAAACTCATCTACTACAGCATGAGTTAAGTAATCAGGGCAAGCAGCGTGGATGAGTTTGAAGAATAATCCTTCACAAGCATCAGGAACTCAAGACATTCCCCTTGAGAGAGAGAGAGAGAGAGAGAGAGAGAGAGAGAGAGAGAGAGAGGATGTGCTTCATCAGACACAACCAGCAAGATAATGTCTATCAACGCTTTCATATGCGTGCACTTTGGAACATGGAAATATCATCAGCACGGAGTAAAACCCATCCTTCATCTACTAGATGTAAGTTTACCCTTGTAGTGCCAACATACGTTTATCATATCGTATTGCTTTTATATGCACAAAGCCACTACTGTACAAAAAAAAAGTTTATACCAAAATTGATTTTCAGTCACCACTGCAACAGTAAATCAATCCACAGACCATGCGGGAGTACTTCATGATCAACCTAGATTTGGAGTGAAGACTTTACCTATGTACAGCTATCCAGAGTGGCAGATAGAACCACCGGGCTGTAAGCATTTTTCTTTCTTCACCCATCCCAATAAAGAGTGAGTCAAAGCCTGAAAGGACGGGAGCAGACAGCACCTTGAGATGAATGGGGCCACCCGATCTCATCTGGCTCGGCCACGAAGGGCTTGCATACTTTGAAGCTGATGTCACCCAAAACCGGCAGTCTGCGAGCGGAGCCGAGCTCCGCTGAGCACAGCCCAAGTATACTGGAGTGAAGTGAGAGGGTGAGGCAGGCTCCGAACGCACAGAAGAGGACTTATAAAACTGACTGAAGTGCAGAATAAAGGATGAGCAGTGTGTGTGTGTGTGTGTGTGTGTGTGTGTGTGTGTGTGTGTGTGTGTGTGTGTGTGTGTGTGTGTGTGTGTGTGTGTGTGTGTGTGTGTGTGTGTGTGTGTGTGTGTGTGTGTGATAAAGATAGAGAAGTAGGGCTTAATGTGTCAAGCAGCACAGCTGGAGTAATCTGACTTGAGCTGAGGCAGAAAATACAGCACATTGAGCCACAGCAAGTATAGTGAGTTTATTACACTGTATTAACACATTCTTTAATCTATAAAAGCTTGAACATTGTTTATAATAGTTTAAGTGGGAAGCAGCCAACCAAAGAAGCTTTTCTCCTTTCATTTCCCGACTGCAGTTTCTTTATCAAACTATGTGATGAAACTTAAAGAGGTGTTTTATCACAGTCAGTAGTTTTACATGCAATTAAATGGACTATTGTCTTTGTTCCAGTATATATGAATGGGAGTGTAACCAATTTATTGCAAAATTTATGTCAACTAGGAGATCAAAAAGCACAGAGAATAAGAAAGGCACACTTACTGAAATTACTATAAAATAATCCCTCCCAATTCAAATAAAAATCATTGTTCATGCAGGTGGCCGGAAGCAACTTTGATCTATAGTCTGACATCTGACATTGTATTGATAAATGGCTGCACCTCGTCATAACTCCAGGTCTTCACACAAAGACATTTTTCTCCTTGTTTTATTGGAATTCTCAACTTCCTCGGGCTAGCACTTTTCTCTACTCAGAATGCACCACCCGTTCTCCCTCACTGGCTTTGGTTTGGTTCCTGTATTTGCTCCATCAGATAGTTCCCTAGAATTTCCCAATGAATCAAGACTCACATTTACAAGTGGACCAGAGTTCGCTCGTGAAGGATTCTTAGAGGATATCACTTATATAGCGCTTTTCCAGTGAGGAAGCGGTCCCCAAAACACTTTACACTGTTAATCACGTTCACCCATTCACACACCAATGGAGGTGGCTACCATGCAGGGTGCTCACTCCATCCACTGGGAGCAGTTTGGGGTTCAGTGTCTTACTCAAGGACATTTCGACACGTGGACAGGTGGGGATGCGAATCGAACCGACAACATTCCGATTGGGAGATGATCTCTACCAACTGAGCCACAGTCGCTCCACAAGTTCTTAAAAATTTTTCACAATAGCACTGTTTGGTCCATGTAGCCTCAGTTTTTCATTGGGAGCGTGTGAATCGGGCTGAACAGGATGGAATTCCATTTTCAATAAATGACTTTATCTTTTTCTTTATTGTACTTAGTTTTTTTTTCCGTCCCAATTCTAAGTGAGTGTTTATTGGGCAAAAGAATGCCTCAAACAAACAGCAGTTGTCACAGAAGTTTGGTTGTCGTAAAAGATGCTGTGAGAAAGTGAATCAAACCAATTGAAGGTGTTCTTGGTGGTCCCCGCCCAATCAAAGAGAGTCCCTGGACTATCCTGTTATGAAAGCACCCTCAGGCACGCAGGTAACAGGTTTATGAGAACAAGAAGCAGAAGCAATGGTGCTGCTTTGCTTGTTCTTATCTATCAACAGTAAACTCATAGCTCCTCATGGTATTCTGTTTGCTGAATGAAGCTTGTAGAGATATTCATTCAGATTACTGGAGGCAAAGGGTGTGGACTCTGGTATCTGGCCTGAAAGGAAACTGGTGCAATGACTTTCTGGAGTCTTGTGGTGGATTTAAAATAAGACGTGCTGAGAATTCATATAAGGTTTTATTTATCCAGGGAAGGATAAATAAGGGCCTTCTTGCTCCTTTTCCATAAGCAACAAAGTTGACTGTGCAGATGTGAAGCTGACAGAAAAGGTATTTGGTAATGTGACTCTTGACTCAAGAGTGCATTAACAACATTGTGTTCTTCTGGTAAACTTCTTTCCTAATAGATCGTACACTTTAGGTGGAGGAGCATTTAATCCCTACTTGGCCAAGTTCATATCAGAGGCTGTCTTATAGACCTCTCAGCCATAAATACCTTGTTTTTGCAGGGGTCTCTTCAAACTCTCTAAACCACAACCATGAGAGAGAGAAACCTGACAGGGTTTCTGACTCATGAGATAATTCTGGGTTGACCTCCTACACTCAACCAGATCATGTTGTCAGTAGCACATAATCTTTGCATATGCGTGGGAGACACATCAGAAGTCCATGGGTCTCTGCAAAAGTGAGCACACAGACCTGACCAGCAGTATTATCTTTAAAGATTGAACAGGACAGAGCTGCAGCCCTAGACACACTCTCCAGGCTCTGATTGAGTGTGTAAGTATGTGTGTGTTCTGGACTGACTGTGGGGAAGCGGCACAAAGATCTCTTCGTCTACTAAAAGTAGCAATTGATAAAAAAAAAAAAAAACGTGTGTACAAACAGAAGCTCTGGACTCCTGTGTGTCTTCAGTGACAAAGTGCTGGTGGAATAGATCAATCAGTCAGTGTAGCACTTTTGGAAACAAAAAATTTCTTCCAAAGTTTTTACAAAACGGTGTTAAATACTATTTTATTTTCATTTTTTAAGTTAATATTTTCCTAAATACTGATGCAAGGAGATGTGCAATCAAAGCATGTTTAAAAGCAGCTGTCAAGGAATCATGGCTAGTGAAAGAAGAACAGAAACCGAAGAGTCAGTAATCAATTAGAAAATACACATTTCAAATAAAGGCAATAATTCGAGGATACAATAAATACTTTAACAAATATCAAAATTCAACATATCATGATCTATGATCTATTATTGGGAACATATACTTTGAAGTAAAACACTCCTCATCACATAGGTTATTTGCCCATTCAGGGAAGTGACATCTGCCTTTTTATTTTACAGTCTCCCTGTCAACATCCAAAGTCAACAACGCTTTGTGCAGTGAAAGCCAGCTGCCTTCCCTGAGGATGAATAAGTGCTCGGTGGCCAAGTTGTAATCTACTCTTAATCTTAGTTTTTTCCCCAAAAAATAAGTCGTTGTCACAGGAAGTCAAGTTTTACTCTCACAACTTAGAAATCTAGCCAGCAACATTTGAATTGGCAAATAATACACTGGCTAGATTCCTGCATAAATGGTGACTTTGGCATTGTTAGTTATAGATATTACACAAGCAAACGTATTCACATCATGTATGCATTATACAGTTGCTTGCATCTTTAGGCCATTTCCTTGTTTTCACTCACATGGTTCACGAAACATGCTTTCTCAGTTGGTGAAACTCACCAACCCGACATGACAAAGTTAAAAATAAATCTGCTTTTATTATTACTTCCTAAAACATTATGAACATAGCAACGCCACGCCAGCAAATACAGGATGTAAAGCTCAGAGTGGAGAGCAGTAAAGGAAACTATGAGGCATTTGTTTGTTCGCCAACTCAAGCAAGTTTGGAGAAGAGAAGAGCAGCAGCACAAAGTATGAGAGGAATGAGAAGCTTCTGGTTAACTGTCCCGGGTGAGGAGGAGACAACGCAGTTCCCAGGCCACCATATCACCAAGCCCACAGGAAATGGTTGCACAGAGAGGCCCCAGGTGGCTCAAAGTGAAATGAGCCACAAAAGACACAAGCTAATTCGCAATGATAGCGGCTCGCTGGGTCATTCTGTCAAAACACAAACTGAGACTCATTTACTTGCTTCATGCAGTCACATGTGGATGATTTACTTGGGACGCTCATCATTGTTCAGTTTCGAAATAGCATCTGCAGCAAGAAAAAAACTCATATACCGACATACAGCATGTAGGCCAAAACCAACCCAGAGATTCCAACTCAGTCTGATCGGTGGTGTCGCAAAATGAAAGAAGACATAAATTGCAATTTTCAAAAGAACCAACCATTCCAAAGTTGGCCACTCGAAGCAAAGGGCACTACCTGAAAACCCTGTAGAAAGCAATGCCCATAGTAGCTCGCAGCCTTGTTGCTTATGAAATAGCATTAGAATGTACCATCTTTATTTCTTTTAAAAATAAGAAAAGAAATAACAGGTTGTATTCATTATTTTGTTGTGATGCTATAATTTTACTGGTCCATTCAACTAATAACAGTTTGACACCAATAGTATAAAGTAAAACACAGAAACGAGGTAAAGTGTAGTGGTAAGTCTCACCGTTTTTTTACAGTTTTATCATAAAGTAGGACTGCACAGTGTGGTTTCACCACTTTCACCACATAGTGAGAACACCTCCAGTTTGAGTCCTGGTTGGGTTTCAAACTCTGATGTGCTCCACCGTGACGGAATATGAATCGAAGGTTTATTATTTAAAAGACAGCTCGCATTATTAACGACGGTTAATTATTAACAAAACCTCATCTGCCTATCCGACGTTGTTTACTGACGTCTTCGTCACCATTCTGATGCTGCTAATGTAACTCGGTGTGACAGACAGAAGCATTTCAAACATGATAATAATAAGTGACACCAGCCCAACAGGCTCACAAGCTGAGAGGCTGACGGCAGCTGTGGCATCCACATTCCCCAAGCTTCAATAATAACGTGACAAAAGCAATCCACACTGACCAACACTGAGATCTGGTTCACAGAAACATCTCTGTGATCGCGCTTCCCTCTGCCTGACTCCTCGCCTTCTGCCCTCCATCTCCACCTGACCTGCATCTGACTTGTGTTTGCAGCATGTGTCTGCCTCAGTGAGCCTCCACCTGACAGGCAGCAGCAACCCTCCTCCAACCAAGACACACACACACACACACACACACACCTCACGTTTGTGTGGTGAATCCACAAGGGAGGAAGGCTTCAAATATTTACAATTACTGGTGGGGCACTTTGTGTTGAACTGGTTTCTCCTGAATGTCACGTTTTTGCGTTAAATTTTAAAGAGCTTACACTTATTCATAAAGTATTCCATAGTGCTATATTTTCTTCCCTACCATGACTTTGCTTAGTATGTTCTATCCATATCATTTGGATCTATTAAATCTAAGACTGTGAGCCTGCTTGAGTGCAGTTGCCTCATCGTTGCTTTATGTGATAATCTCGTGAAGAGGAAGGAATTTACGAGACGCGTCTTCAACAAAAACAGGATTAGCCTCTCAAGAGAAAATGAATCACCAGCTCCTCTTCGTTATTTGTCAAGCTAAATATTTGCTGGTTGCCACTTATTTTGTGTAAGCTCAGACCGTTTGTCTTTGGTTTTACGAGACAGTAAATCAAATCAATCACACTTTAACTCATGACATTTACATAAACAATGAATGAATGTTCATATTTATGCAGACAAGATAGTGAAAACAGTTGCTTATTGCAGCCCCACTTGAATCCCAGTACCTTAAAAACTCATTTTAAATGTTAATAGGTTCACTTCCATTGAAAGTGTTTGTGGTTTCCTGTTATTATTCCAGGTGTGCACATATTTTTAAAGAAATCTGAAAAATGTACTAATGGCACCAAGTTTAAGCTTGAAATGTGAGTTAGGGAATAAAACCACATAAGACGTATATATGCTTAAATATCCAAAGGCCTCAAGCTCATATAAAACAGCCACATGTCTCGGCTCTAAAAATATTGTCTGGCTTCTTAAAAATGAAATTCCGTGATATGAAAACAACACATGAAACCTTTTTTTTTCCCAACTACAAATGCTTATATTGCAAAAACTGTACGAGCAGTTTTTTTTTTTTTTAATATGACTCATCTCTTCAGCCTGTTGCAATTCAAGAAAGTACACTTGTCACTTTAGGGGCTCCTCAAAACACTGGGGGCTTGATTCAATTTAGCATCTGTGCAGGGAGGAGTCCACATATGCTCAGACGAGGAGGCTGGTGACGGCTGCTGACGGCTGCTTCCTGTCTGATGAAAGTCTGGAAGGTGTACAAACTCACTTCTTCGTGTCCTTCAAAATGTGCAATGTGTAATAATATCCTTTAATAGAAATCATTATTTGATTTAAAAACAAAAACAGTAATAACATCACCTCATGTCATGATGAGTGTTAGTAAGTATTTCCATCATGATCCAATGGTAGCATGTTTAGTCTTGTAATTCCCGTTTGCACCACAAGATGGTAAAGTGAGGCCCTGTTTACACAACATTTAGGTGAAAATGGAAAACTTTTGTTGTGTTCTGGGTGTCCCTTTACACTACAACCGTGCTCGGAGGCACTGAAAATGGAATTTTTTAAAAACAGCTCCCAAGCTGGAACTTTCGAAAACGCTCCAATTCCATCTCCACGACTACATTGCACGTGCATCACAACAGCCATAGTAAGTAGTTCTTCTGCACATGCACAAGTAGGTGGACAATAACAACAATGGTGGACTCCGAAGAGTTCATATTCTCCCGGAACTTGGTACTTCCATAGTTGATTCACCCTGATGTGGAAAAATAGAGACATGTTGATGCTTTTGCAACACCGTCAAACCACACCCACAGTGAAGACGTTCAGATCAAACTGTGATAGGTTCGGATCTGGACATGTTCGCTATCTTATTTTTCAAGTTTGTTGTTCCTTATTATCTCAAATATAATTGCTCTCCCTCTCCTCTCACACTCTGCTTTTTGACAACATTACAGCTCAGCCTCATCACTCAGCTACGCCAAAGAAATTAGCGAGACAGACAGGAGTGGAGGCCAAAACTGTTTAATGGGACAAATGTACCGCTCACTCCTTTTCACTGAAAGAAAGCACACAACTTCCTGCTCATTACTGTATTTTATACAACAGCCACAATATACAATCTTTAATCATCTGAAAGGAATCTGTCCTCGATCTGGTTAGCGCCACTCTCTGACATGTCAGTCCCTCTGTTCACGGACTCCAACATTGAAAGCATTCTTGGTTCAACATCTAAACTAGTTATACATGTTACTGAATGCTGTTGGCAAAGAACACATCGAGAACTGGATTTTAATCATGCGTAAGAAAATGTGGAACAAACGACAAGAAGTAAGTAATAAGACCTCACTTCAATTGAAGAGCAGGTATTTTTGTGCAATAGATTTTATTGGGAGGAGCCTCAACACAGAATGAGTACTATCTAACACCAAAATATTATGTTGAGCCGGAAAAACAAACCTTGTATATCTTTGCTTGTTAAGAAGTGACAGTACTTTACATTTACCTTCTGTTTTGCTGCTAGCGCTGAATATCTTCTGTCTTTTCTGAGTGAATGCGTTTTAAACAGTCTGGATTCAAGAGCTCTGCTGCTCAGAACAAGCAAACAAACCAAATGTCAATGTGGGCAGGATTAGAAAATGGAAAAAAATGTGACAACCACGTGCAGCCTTTTACTGTCAATACTGAAAAAAAAAAAACACGGTTAACACAGACCGTGCATGTGAAGGAAATAAAGCATTTAAACTGGAAGCTCGCCGTTGAAGAGAAGCACTTAACAAGGCACATGCTTGCTGGCGGACTGAGTCGTGCTTCCACGATCGGGCCGTTTGAAGCCTGCTGTCCGTTATATACTCACACAATAGCTGCTCAGTGTGAACAAAATTTTATGATCAACTCCTCCTCCTTGATTCAACCAGAACAAAAAAAAAAAAAAAAAACATGGTGTGAACATCACATCCTCAAAATGCTTCACTTTTTCACAACGATATTCAGAAATGTAGAGCAACCAACAACGTAATGAGGAACTAGTCTATAGATGGATATTGACTCATTAGCACAGAGGCTGAGGCCAGGCTGTCATTACTCGTCCGTGTGGTCGGCTTTGACAAGCTTGCCTCGAGGCTGTCAGAGCCTGTATGTTCAACGTACAGCCAACAGCACCACTGTCAGCAAATCCGAGCTCCAGTCTGACCAGAACAACGTGGGAAAGGCCTACGCCCACTTGTCTTGAGGACGTGGTTGGAACAAACGCGAGTCTTAGAATATAAATATGGAACTGGATCACAACAATGTGAGGGCAAAGTTACACAAGCATGGCTGCTGCTTTTCATTTGCCCTGCAATTGCTCATCCCTTGTCTCTTTGCTTTAAGCGCTTTCTGAAGCCAAGTTAATTTCATGCATGCGGCCCTCACGGGAGAGGCTGCACTCTTCAGGGTCAGTAAGCTATGTACATGCTAACTATGTTGCAGGGCATTTCATTACATAACCATTCAAATGAACATCCTCCCCATTATGCTACACACTCTGAGGGCAATCAATGAGTGAAAACAATAGACACAGTTAGATGGATGCCAGCATCGATTGGCACATGCGGATCCGGCCTTGAAAAATATATGCCACGGTCTCAATTGAATGGCATAGACGTGGGTCAACAATCCAACCAGCAAAGTCCACATCAGTTGCTTGGTGTAATTAACAGCGTCCCCTTTCCGCAAACGGCCAGGCGAGCGTGTCAGTTAGTTCAATGGGGTCTCACTTAGTTCACAAAGTCAGACAGGAAGTCAGACAGCTGTGCTGCTGCTGCTGCTGCTCACACAAGCCTGTTACACAGCATTCTCAGCATTTTCACCTCATTAATCAATCCTCTAATTTTGTATTCCAAAAGAGACATTGCAGAGATCACCAGTCTGCAACTTTGATGTCGTCCTAATTCAGGAAGTGCCCAGTGTGCACTATCCACTGCATCTTTTATTATTTGTGGGGGGATCCTTTCCTTTCCTTGCAGACATGTATTGCACCAGTGAGTGGTAGGAGTGGCCCGAAGTGTCTCCCTAATCTCCTTTTCCCTGCGACTCAATACTGCTTACTCCCCAATTTCAGGATTCTCTCCAAGCAATCTGTCAAAAAGTTAATCACTCTCTTTAAAAAATAAATAAATAAATAAATAAAAAACTTGTGCATTTGTACACAAATACTGTTGTCCAGTTGGTGTGATTGCACCACCCCACTGTACCTACAGGGTTACACCTGGATCACAACATCGCTTTCTTTCAATGGAACTTGTGCAAGAGGCATTCCAGTCATCTGAGGATGACATGCCCAACCTACTACTGTGTTGCTGCATGGTGGGGAGCGAATGTGTGAGAGCTTGTTTGGCATCTGGCTGCTAAAGCTGGCTTGCTCTCTGGCTGTAAATACAAGATTATGACTCAGGAAAGTGGGAAAGACGTTTCACTGAGAGGACACACTTTTATCTAAAGCTAACATTATTTTATTTTTTATTTTTATTTTTTTTTAAATCTGTCCAGTGTGATGGAAGCGTCTGGGGGGGGGGGGGTGATATTATCTCCCTTAAACGTGTTGTGTGTCTACTTCTACTTTCAACTGTAAACACTTTAATGGAGCCATACGCTAACACCCATATGTCCACCGGGGCGGACGGTAAACGCAACGGTAACGACAAATAAACGCAGAATTCAATGGCAGGGACGTCAACGCTGCGTGGACGGAGGACCGAGCGCGTTTAACGGGAATGAAGCCAGTCGCCGACACAGAAATCACTTCCACCATCTCGGCTGAGCCCCACAGTACAGGCTTCAAAAGCGGGGGAGGCTTAGCTACATGCCCCCCTCCCTCCCTCCCTCCCTCCCTCACACACACACACACACACTATTTACTCAACACTTGCAATGTTTTCATTTTCTACAGAGGAAAAAAGAACAAGGTGCGCCGGGGTAGTTTTTTTTTTCTTGCTTACCGAAAACACGTCAACGTCCGTGGCAGCCATGGTGCGGAATGTATGGAGTCGGTGTGTGCGCTGGAGCTGACTGAGCGGAGGCGAAAGGGAGCAGCAGCCCTCGTCTCTCCGTGCGAGCCTGCCGGAAAACTAGTGAGGCGGGCAGAGAGAGCAAGAGAGAGAGAGAGAGAGAGAGAGTGAGCCGGGAGGAGAGCGACACAAGGCGGAGGAGGAGAGCCGCCGAGCAGCGGAAGGGAGGCCACCCGCGTCAGGAGACAAGATGATTTATCCCCCTTCGCTACCACTTCGTTCATAACACACGCCCACACGAAAAAGAAATCGTAAATTGTTCTAGTTTCAGCCTTGAGTGTGACCCTTTTTGGGAGTGTCACAAACTTCCCCGCTGTCTCAAAATAACGATGCTTCTCACTCTGGCCAGCGGCAAAACAGAAAACTGATTATTTATTCGTTAACAGATTTCGCTTTGATATGCGCATGCGTACTACCATTCCGATTACAAGGGTAATAAATACTTCCTTTTCACAATAAATCTTCACTTCATCCACCATGTAGAGTTAAACACAAACACACGAAGTAGTGCAGTTTAAAGACTTGCCAAAACGTTTAAAATATATGTATAATGGATAACACTGGCACGCACGCTCTAGGGAGGGGCGTGAATGATCTTGACGTTACTTCTTCATCTCTGATGGTGACATATCCCTGCCAATATGGCCACATTTATAAGAAACTCCCATTCAGTCCAGGAATGTCATGTTTCTTTCGCTGCAAGCCAGAACAGGAGCGAGCAGCTCCACGGAGTGACGGGAAGAGGAGGGGACGGCAGATATGAGTGTGTCTGTTAGTCGTGGAGGATGATAAAACACCTCACAAAATTGCATTAATATTTAAATTGGTTAATGAGGTCAGAGATTGATTTTACTAGGATGTGGATCAGCCAATCAGCGAGCACGCCGTCCCGTGACGTAGAAGCATTATCTTGCCTCAATTTATAAGAACCTACAAAAGCTTGGCACATTAAAACATAATAACGTTGCCTTTGTGGCTGTTTTGCACTTGACACCTGCTAAAATTACAGAGATAATATGTTTTTAGCCTGTTGGTGCAGATATTGTCACACTTCCAAGACACATGGAAAGCACGACACTATAAATGCATGTCTTTATTTGCCTATTATATGACTTCATAGCGTCATAAACTGTTTCCGTTTTGTTTATTATATTTGACCTTTAATCTACAGACCAGAATGTAAGATCCAGATTTCTTTTGTGACGAACCAGATAACAGCCATTTTAGCCATCACATGTAAAACATTTCCAAAATGCCTCATTAATACAGTAACTCAAATTCAGACACATGAAACTCTCAAATAACCTAGAACATATCAAATTCTTATCCCATCCTTGTATTCATAAAGGGATATTAGTGTTTCAACAAATTATAAGTATGTCTTTTAATATAAACAGGATTATAACTCATATTAAGATTGCGTAATACTATTATAACAACACATTATGTAGGCTTAATAATGTAAGCACAAATACCAAGAAAATGTGTGTTTTAGTATAACTGACTGTGCTTTTAGGCAATAACCTGCACCTGGTTGGAAAACTGTTCTTATTTATTAATGGTTAACTGTTTTAAAGGAATATGCATGTGTGGGAGGAACAGCAGAGCTGTGTATGGTTCATGCCCATAAACCTCTGCTGTTCATTCTGGATGAGGCAGTAATAGTAATGAGGAAACCACAAAACTTTGGCTTTAAATTTCACTAATGTCTACAAATGCAGCTGATTTAGTTTACAAATTAAGTGCGCCTGTCTAATATATTCAGCATAGACTATGGCACTATGCTTGATCACACTGTAAACATAATTTGAGTGCAGGAGACATTACACAAGTTTATATTCTTGTATCTATTTCATGTGGCTAGACAGAAAATCGTGTCCTTCTTTGGTAATATCACATTGCGGTATAAGACAGAAGTACTCAGGAACTTTACCCCTTTTAAAGGACTGGCTTTGTTCTGTTTCAGTCAATAGATTTTCAATGGTTATATATTCTATGTTAAATGTATGTTTCCTGTTGCATCCAAAAATCTGAAAAGTTTAAACTAAGGTTTTTCTGAAACTAAGTTTTTTTTTGTTTTTTTTAAACCAGATACAGTGATGACCTTAAGGAAAAAATGAAACCAAACAGGCTTTCCAATAAGATAAGAATTCGCGGAAAGAGACAAGTGAGCAAATGACACAATTTATATAACGTGCAAGCTGAATGGAAATACGCACATTCAAATGTGTTTATAGCATGAAAAAGTGTATTTGTTTGATTATTGTGTCCTTTTCTTTTTCACATAAGTTTTGCATATATTATTCAAATCAGAGCCACGTGTGTGCGTACTCTCCCCGGAAAAGGCTCCAGGTGAGAGAGGCGCGCGCTGCGCGTCCAGGTGAGACTCCGTCATCAGAACAAAGGTGGAGCTGCTGGTAATTCGCAGGACATAGTGGGGCTGTACGATTCGGGAGGTGTTTTTTTTTTTTTCATTTTTGTCACCCTCTAATCCGCAGTTTTTCTCGGCCATGGATTTGACGCAGCAGTCCGTCCTGTCTCTGCTGCTGTCGCAGGGCGGCAGGGTGAAGAAATCCGAGCTGGTGGCCAGCTTCAGGGGCGCAGTGGACTCCGTCGACCCCGCAGAGAAGCAGCGCAACCGGGAGCTTTTCAAGACCTTCGTCAACAACCTGGCTTTCGTTAAGGAGGAGGACGACGGTGTCCGGTACGTGGTGCTGAAAAAAACCTACCGGCATTTGCTTGAGAGTGAACAGACATCGACTGAAAGTACCGAGAGCGCGCGGACAGGTGAGCACCAGCGCCCACCTGTGCGCGCTGAAGGGACCGGAAGCTGTGGGGTCGCAGGAGGGGGGCAATCCGAACCAGATCAAGAGGGGAGTGATGGTGAGAACCCTGCAGAATCACTTTCTCCTTTAGAGCAGGCTCTGCAGAGGAGCAAATACACACCTGTCAGTGTGAAGAGGACGTTAAGCTTTCATGTGACCCCAAATGTGGAGAAGTGCTTAATAAGGCATCAGCAGACCACCAACCAGAGCAAACCCTACAGCCTGCCTCTGAGGTTGCCCCCCAGTGCAACTACAGTCCAGATCCACAAACTGAAAGTGGACCCAGATGAGACTCCTGAGGGTCCGGGCCAGACGAAAGTCTCGTCCTTTGCCCCAGAGATGGCCGACGGCGTCAGCTCGCCTCAGCTTAAAAGGTCAGTGAAGAGCACCAAGGCGCCGGAGGAGGCCAAAGATATGCGGATTCCCTCCTCGGTTCCCCTGGAGCAGTCGGAGCACGAGTGGCTGGTGAAGTGTGCCGCCGGCCACTGGAGCCAAGTTTACGGCCTGCTGCTCCGAGACGGCCAGCTGGCCGAGAAGAGGGACTTCATGTCAGGCTTCACCGCTCTGCACTGGGCCGCCAAGTATGGAAACAGCGACATGCTAGTGAAGATTGTCGACCTATCCAGACAGGGAGGGGTTGACATTGACATCAATGTGAAAACACACGGTGGTTACACTCCTTTGCATATCGCCGCCTTGCACGGCCAGCAGTACATCATGGTCATGCTGGTGAATGAGTTTGGTGCCAGCATCGGCGTCAGGGACAACTGTGGGAAGAGAGCCTACCACTATCTGCATAAAGACACTTCTGAGAGTGTGAGGGAGATACTCGGCGGTCCCACAGTCCAGGAGAACCAGGACAGGGCCATGCCAGAGAGGGAAGAGCTGGAACTCTTCCCGGATTTCTCCAAGGGCCTGCATTCAATCAGCCGTCTGTTTCAGCCACATGTACCGGGCAACAAGAAGAAGCACAAGCAGAGGCCCGGCTTCTCCTCCCTGAGTGAAGATCCCAGCGAGGACCAGAAGGACCGCGACTACAGACACAGACTTGTATCGGACGCTTTCATGTGGAGCCCGAAGGAACAGTGAAGCAGCATCAATGGACCATATTTATGAGATAAAATAAACAGAGCTCTCTTTTTTTTTGTGTGTGTGTGTAATGAAATTAGTAATCTCGTAGTGCAAGTCAAGATGTTTTTACCGACCCAGTACATACAAAGACTCTTATCAGGACTTTAAAACAATGTCTGGTGTCGTCTGATTCACTCTGACTCAGACAAGTCACAACATTTCAAGTGAGTTGTCTTTAGTACAGGTCTCCTGAAGGCATCACCGCCTCTGTTTGCTCACACACACACGCTCGGCTTTTTATAGCAATATTTTAATATGATGATACATTTCCATGCTGTTCATCAATCATGAATAATATCACGTGTTAATTTAAATTTTCAACTAACATACACATTTACCTCAGTAAAATGGAGGTTGTTTTTTTTAATGAATGCTGATTCTCCCTGTAAATTATATATATACATACAATATATTTAGTTTTCCTGTGATTTTCAAACAGACTGTAGCCTATGTAAAAATAAAAAAGATAAAAACACACCATTCAACATAAACTCTTTTACTCTTGCTTGAATGCGCCTTCCAAAGATTCCTTGCTGTGTTTTTTTTACTTCATAACAAAAAAAGCAAATACAGACAAAATGTTTACGTAAGATGAAGATATTTTGTTTGTAATGAATTGATATTGTCCTTTGGGAGTAAGACATGAATAATAGAGGGCAGTGATTGAGGGCAAAGAATTAGGAAATGTTGACTTGGAGTGACTCACCTCCTGCAACAAGGAAATCCTTCTATTTTCCCTCCCAAAAATCTGAAATGACTATGCCTCTGAGGATAATTTAAAGGCCTAACCTCTGAAAGATGAATTATTAACAGTGAGAAGCAAAAGCCTTTGGATATTACTGAATTGCTGATCAGTGTTGGCTGATAAGGGTAGGTCATTCATTAAGGTGTGTGCAGGTGCTCCATAAATCATTAAAGTCCCCCGTACTTGCCGCAACCCTCTGCAACAGTTGGCTGGGATCCATCGCCGGGCTTGTTGAGACGGCTGTGATTCAGGCAGACGAGCAGCTGACTGGGGGTGCAAGTGTGTAGTTTTTAATGACATCAGTCTGAGTAGCAGCAGAATAATGGCTGCATGCATACTTCGACCTGAGTTCGACGCCTTATTAACAACCCGTATTTGCCATTATTCACCCGATAGACGTTTCTAACCGGGCCACACGGTGGAGTGGTCGTTAACACTGTGAGAATATCTCCGGTTCTAGTGCTGAGCCTGTGAGCAAGATGCAAAAGTTGACTCATAAAGAGCACGCTCACTTCTGAGGGAAAGAAAAAGCAGCATGCAGAAAGTGCTTCCGGTGGTCAGCCGCTCTTTGTTGTCCTCAAGTCTTCGTGTTTGGGATGTCACTTTCCCGGCAGCGTGCGTCGTCTCTGCGTCAGGATGATGTTTCATCTGCACGCCTCTGGGGTTCAACTGAGCAAATGTTCTTTTCTGCCGCTGCCGCTGGAAGGAGAAAGGTCAGGAGCAGAAGAAAAGTAGGGGAATCATTCATGCCAGCATAAGCAGCACATGTAACATTACCTTATATGTAAATCAAATATTACTCTATATAAGAAAGAGATAGTTTCTTTCATTCAGCACTGAGTGAACTATGATAATGAGTGTGACCTTCTCTGATATCTCCCTCATTCGTCCAAACTAGTCATGTTCATTAAATGACAGTCACTTAAAAATGTACAAAAACTTGTATGACATGTTGTGACAAATCCTTCTTGTGATTTTACAATCTGGAAATAATGACAAGGCATGACGTGCCTTGAACATGAATGAATGTGTTTTTCCTTAGGAAAGCACCTTTTCTGACTCATGAGGTCACGTGATTTATATTTATATTTGAAAGTCTTGATTAAATCGCGGCGCTCATAAAAGGAGTGGCAGTAGAAACATTGTGTTAGCAAACTTTTTCGTCTATAACTCCATTGCATTGTGGGAAAGAACTGACATTTTATGACCTCTGTTGGAAATCCACTGAGATATGAGACGTAGACCTTTAAACCATCTAACATGTGTGATTTTAATCACACTCTTTCCCCACAAATTGTACCATGATGGTTTCAATCACAGCTACAAGTTGACCCTTGGCATCTCTTTCGAAATGTCCTTGTATTAGTGACCCATGGCTGACCGCTGCAGTTAAATATTTAATATCCATCATATTTATGTATTTCAGACGTTGCATGTGTCACCATAAACAGAAACAACCACACTCGCCAACACTGGAAATATAGTCAATTTAAACACTGTTTTGCGATTTGTTTGAGGCAACACAATGACATTTACTATTTTAACTTCAAGTGACTGTGACCTCAAAGTCCAAACATGTAACTGAGCAAATAACTCTGTGAGTGCTGGCAGCAAAAAAAAAAACAACCTAGATTTATAGGCACCATAAAAGTGGATTTTATGGGAGAGCAGGTGTGCTGAATAAAGTGAACACTGAGGATGATGAAGGAGGTCTGGAATGTTTTGTCATTGTAAACTTTTGTTGGAAGAAATGTATTAAATATGCTACATTTGAGCAAATCTGCAGTAAAACATTCAGGACAATGGATTCACACTGACGAAGGGTTTTTCGATTGAATATTAGTCATTGAGAGCAGCAAGTAAGAAACCTTTTACACTTAGTTGTGAACTTAACTAGAGTTTTCAGGTACTATTTGTTTTTCTGATGACTTACTGACCCCCTGCTACACAGGCTACTGGCTTAACAAGTGACAGAGGATGTGTACTTCATTATTGCGCTTACAGAATTTTTCAGTTATGCGAACTTTACTTTTTCTTTTCCAGAAAATTTCTTTCAATTATTTGCTACACTTTAAGACAAATATCTGTATTTTCAAAGTGGCTCATTTCTTGTTTTGACCACCAGAAGACAATTGAGTGTTACGTAGAAAGGATCAAATACAAAGCTGAATCTTTTTGAAACTCTATGTCTCATATTTCTTGCACATTATCACCAGCCACAAAGCTCATTATCCGGCTCTGCGATGTGACTGCTGCTGCTGCTGCTGGAGTATTTGAGGGTTCTTCTAGTCCCCGTCCTCTTTGCCGTCTGTGGCACGTTCAGTCATTTTGCCTTTGTAATGATGCTGCTTCTAAATACCATGCAATTACTGTCTGACAAAGATCTCACTTATTTAGAATTCCTCAAGATGTGTTTAATGCCTCTGCTGCTTCAGCGGGACTATAATAACAAAGAGAAGGGCTTCCTGGTGTTTCCTCTTCCACTCGGATACAAAAAATAAATAAAAAAGATTGAATGTATTTTTCTCCAAGCTTTGTGTGTTTTAATAGGCTTGTGTTGTCTCACTACAACTTGAAATTGAAACAAATTAGAGAATAGAGGCAATAAAGACATGAGAGGAGTATGCAAAAAAAAAAAAAAAAAAAATCCAAATATGTCATTAAAGGCATAGTTTGGGGTTTGGTTTTTAAGTGAGGTAGTGTAAGGTATTTATCAAAGTCTGTCTACCTGCAGCCAATTTTGGGTCGACATGCCCTCAGTTGGAAGAAATAACAAGCTGCATCAGCACCACCCGAGGAATGCACTCTTTGAGCAGTGAAATGTTAACTACACACATAAAGCAAGCCCATTTGTGCTTGGTTCTTCAAAACACCACAGAGGCTCTTATTTCCTGTTTGATCATCAATGCGTTGCGTTTCTTCAGACTTTAATCATCGAGAGTCCACAGCGAAGAACAGCTGTTCATCATGGGCAGAGATTAGATTTGGCACATTTTCATTGGATGCAACCAAACATACCCAGCTCTGCTGCTCACCCCACCAATAAAGTAGTAAATAGTAAATACCAAATAAGATCTGAGTTGACTTTTAAAAGAGTTACTTGATAAAAACATTGGAAAAATAGTGATTTTTGAGGAACAGCAAGGACACTACCTACTGTATATTGGACAGCTCTGCTGCTGCAGGATGTTGATTTGCCTGCAGAGGGCAGAGGCGAGCTCTGATTGGACGGACTGAGCCTGGAAAGTCCCGTTTCAATAAAGGCACCAAATTTCAGACAGTAACAAGATATTATGTTGACATAAAAAAAAAAAAATAGAGCAAAATGTCAAATCTAAAGTTCTCACAAAGCTTCAATATTGCAACATCAAACAGAACCTTAAGTGTAGTTTGAGTATGTGAAGGTCTATCAAAATAAACAAAGCCAGTGCAGCAGAAGAAGAGGGGGAGGCTTAATTTATTCACAATATAACAAACGTCATGGAATATAAAACTCCAAACAGGCACAAAACAATAAGAGAACAACAGGTGTGAAATACAGCAGAAGAAGTGGATTTAGAAATGTCTCCCATTGAAATGTCTTTCCTTCTTGGCTTTAACACAAACTGTGTCGTTTCCAGTGTCAGAAACAAAAGAAGTCTTCTTTCTCTGTGACTCTGGCAAAACACTGCTTTGATTAAAAGAGAGAAACATGAAATAAGAAAAGACTTGGAAGTCTTCAAATATTTGCTTGTGTCCACACATACAGAAGCAAAAAAAAACTGAGTATTTATCCATGTGCGGCTCCTTCGCTGGGAGCGCTTTCCTCACTTTCTCCCCCCCCCGAGTCCTCTCGCTTTCCACAATGTTGGTCTTTTGCATACTTGAGGAATTCCAGCAGGCTGCAGGAAACAACAGGAGAGTCCCTCCAACTCCTCAGCCCTGCGTCAGCACAAAGGCCAAAACAAGCATACGTTTGTTAAGCCAACTGAAAACGGGCAAAGAAGTAAATCTCTGGAGGAACGCTTTGGGAGCAGAGGCGGAGAAAGTGTGGAGCACAAAAACAGGAAGGAAAGTGAGTTGTTGGTATCTGAGGAGAACCTGCTGCTGCCATTAGTTCCAGGTTATCTGTATTGTTCTAGAGTCAATCCTGTATTCATTTTTTCATTATTATTCTGATGCGGAGGCTGCTCGGTGCTCTGCCTCTGTGTGCTCACTGTTGCATAAATCAGAGGTTTTCAAAGTGTGGGATCACGCTTTGTTTCACACTAATGAGTAATTCTAGAAGCTGTTGGAATCAAAAGGCAATAAAAAGCAGAGGTTGTTTTGTTTTTTTTCTCCTGCTAATTAAACGTCTTTAGATATAGTTAGAAACTCCCAAGAGGAAGCTGATCCCACCCTTTGAAAATCATAAATATTACATACACCACATACACTGCATTCACACAACTGTTTTTTTTTTGTTTGTTTTTTCCTTTCCGAACATTTTTCCTCATTTAGATCTTTCAGTTAAGAGCTAACACAGCAAACACCCACAGGGGGTTCTGTCCTTCAACAACTAATCCTCTTCGTCGGCTACACTTAAGACATTCATGATTCTGCGTGCACGTACAGTGACGCTCTCCGCTCCGTACAAACAAAGGAATAAAACTCTATAAAAACTAAAGACAAATATTAACATGGAGACACAAATGCAGTTTGCAAGGTAATTCCTGTGGGGGTTACTTGATTGAGGGTGTGAATTTAAATAAATCCTAAAAGGGGAGTTACAGTGTGGAGGTAGAGGAGAGAAGGGTAGATTAAGACTCCTGAAGTAAAGATTTGTAGATTTTCCTCTTTTTACAAAAAAAAAAAAAAAGGCATTTCAAGTATCACGTGTCCTTTTGCAAACAAGGGGACAAGTGAGGGGAAATACTCTGTGATATAATTGTTGCTTACTTATAATCTGCTTTCGCGAGGTTTAGCACCTTCGTACGAGCAGCCGCTCCAGCGTGAAATCATGGAGACTTAACGTTAGGTATGAAATCAGCAGGGAAAGTATTTGTGCAATTGGGTGTACCTTTTGGAGAGAACGTCCTTTTT
The DNA here is from genome assembly GCF_963383615.2 of Lipophrys pholis. NCBI lineage: Eukaryota > Metazoa > Chordata > Actinopteri > Blenniiformes > Blenniidae > Lipophrys > Lipophrys pholis. The sequence continues at coordinate 18,897,325 of NC_137634.1, forward strand.
TTATCATTCCTATTGGGAACTGTGTGTTTTAGTTTCGAGGGATGGAGTAAGGCGTTCATGTGAAATCTGTTTGAATCGCATTCGAAGAAATGTGCATTTAATGTATCTTCACAAAGTGCTTTTTTTTCATTTCACCTTTTTTGGTTTTTAGTGCCTTAATTTGAAACACATTTTTAAAAACTCAAACGTTACAAAAAAAAACAAAAACCTACAACTATTTTACATTTTACTGATAATAAACAGTACACCACACTCTCTCAGGCTACTCTACTTCACTGAAGCCACCTCACAGCCCAAATACAATCTTAAAGCTTATCGAAGGTTTCCAGAGGTGCAGATCTGGGGCTGTGGGACTATCATCTCGGTGAAAAGTGAAGGACAGTTTCTGACTCACTAAGGAGGAGGGACGCACAAAGTTTCTGCACAGCAGCTCAGATGGAAAAAAAAAAAAAAAAAAAAAACGACGACATGAAGGCACGCAGAAAAGCGAGTGAAGAAAGTCATTTACAGTCTGGGCGGAGAGTTGATGAGAGTCTCTGAGTGAGGGCTCCACTTCATGCTCACCTCGTGTACCGTCTATACTCGTGAGAGGAGAGCAGTACAAAATGATGCCGCTCACTCAAACTCTTTCAAGAGGACAAAAGAGCGTCGCGATGGGGGTGCAAAAGGTTGGAGAGATCAGCGATACCTCTTATCAGGCAAACAGAGCCTGAAAGTACGGCCAAAAATACTCTCAGCGTGTCTTTCTGGACAAACCGTCATTGTTTCAGGGCGAGTGAAGTAAAGTGAAATCCAGATCTCTTGTTTCGGAACGCTCTCACAGTTTGAGGCTGTTGGAAAGAGCCTCCAGCTGCTCCTCTCCCAGCCTCTGCTTCTCCTCCAGGTCCTTCTGCCGGATGAGCAGCGAGGCCTTGGTCTGCACGAAGTGCCGGTAGTCCTGCAGCTGCTCGGCGGACAGCTGGCGGGACAGGAAGGTGGAGACCAGGTTCTCTCTGCGGTCCAGGTTATCCTTCAGATCTTTGGCGTCCTCCCTCTGTTTGCATAGCAGACGGTGGCGACTGTCCAGAGATTGCTGCGCGGAGACAGAGAGTGTGAGCAAGAAAGATTCCTTCCACCCGATATGGGTAAAAGACAGGTCGAGATACAATATATCCAATCTGGTGTTGAAATCTTAACACTATTTGCTACTTTATAAAGTATCAGATCAATGCTGACTGGGTAAACAATCCACCGTGAGCAAATAAGTCCAGTGCAGGCAGTACAGTCTGCCAGCAGAAAGTCGTGCACATCAGCTTCATCTGTATCAGAAAACTCCTGCAAATGACAGTCAGTCATGTTTGATGTACTTTCTTTGGTAAATAACACATTTTATTATGAGGCTCTTTTTTGAGGCGCAATATTTATAATTCCATCAAGACTGGAGACTGTTAAATATTATCGGTAGTTGTTTTTGTAAGTTTAATACCACTCTGCAAGAAATATTGTATGATTGGCATGTAATGCTGAATCGTTATACCTATCTTTATGTGTTGGAGTATAGGAAAATCCTTCAACAACATCTTAGAATTATGATTTTCAATTTAAAAATATTCGAGTGCGTGTCCAGTAAAAGGTTAATTGAAAGATGATGCCACACTGCAATGTCATGGAGAGCTGTGCAAATTAGACGCTCTTGTTTCATTCGGCCACAGGACGGCAGGTGCAGTGTTTCCTTGTGTCAACAGAGGGCAGGCCAGATACAAATGTCATCGAAACTGGGCTGCAGTTTCGGTGAGTCAGTGTAAATACCAGTGTTGCTGATAACAGCAAGAAAACAAATGAGCCTGTAACGATCCCTCGGTGTGCGGCAGCCACACTTTTACACATGGACCGGGTGACAAGCCCTCTTTACAAGGGCTGAATGGAGAAATGCATCCATCCAAACATTAATTCAAGCAGGGAGGCACAGGAAAGCTCAAAAAGTACAGAGCTCAGGTCACATAGGAAGTAATGAAAACTACAGGCTGCCCAATGTTAACCTAACTCGTGCTCAAATGTGTGATTAACGATTTTACTTGAACACAGATAAGCTTACAAATTGGTCATTAAACACGGATAAACCCCAGCAACATTTTTTGGATTCCACAAGGAGAGAAACCTTGACTCCGGTGCCGTCGCACTTCAGCTTCTCCCAAGTGGCATGTTTGCTGTTCTAGAGTAAACAGAGCGAGAGTATAGCTGAGGGCATGGGAGCAGCTCTCTCACCTGGAGCTTTAAATTAACTGCGGTGAATCATGAAGCTCCGTCGGGCTGCATGATATAGGTGCCGGCCCTGCAGCACTGGCTGACAGTATGCTCTTGATTTCATGCCTTAGTGCGTATGTGTAAACTGCATCAATAAGATGAGGCAGGAGCAGGGATGAGTCCTGATTCACTGTGTAGCAGAGTGCATACGGTGCGGTCCAGCTTATCAGGGCACAATTATACTAATTAGTTGGCTTTTTAAGCTCAAATATAGGTATATACTTCAGTTTTGTTTTTGACTTTTTACAAGAGCAACCAAAGACAGCAATATAATATTCACATTTGGTTTTATTAGTTCTGAAAACTTCATAAATATTATTTATATTTGTAGTTGAAATACTAGATTGGACTGTACTTTTCATAAGCCAATCATGTGAACTGTACATCTCCATCAACGTGAGCCAATATCCCAAACTGTTTTGGTGCAGATTTAAGGAGCACTCTTCCATGTGATATATGATAATGAATATCCAGCTGATAGAGAAAAATCTAAAACTTGAAGCGAATTCTCACTGAATTGGGCCATTAAGTTTGGAGCTTCATGACAACTGCACCTCATGTGGACTAAGCGGTGAGAAAAAAAAACTGTTATGTATGATTTTACGACAAACATCGAAACGTTTTTTAACAAGTGAGAAACGAGAAACGACTGAGATTTTGACCCTTTTTTGTCAAAGTTTTGAAAACAGCTCCTGGCTGGTGATATGTTTCACTATGGAATGCAGATATAACATTTATATTAAAAAAAGAATTTAAAAAGCTGCACACCTTTCGCTTATTCCCTCCCCAAAGAAAAACAGCCCGAATAGATAAAAATCACTCTGGAAAACAGACTGTTGTTGCAAAAGTTGAGGATCTAATATGTTATCCTTCACAAATCCAAATCGTACATATGATTGACAGACGCCTTCGGTTCCTCACCTTCTCCTCAGCATCTGTGTTCTGGTCCACGGTGCTTAGTGCGTTCTGCACCCTGGCCAGCCGAGCCGAGAGGCACAGCAGCAGGCTGACCACCCTCTCCAGGTCCGCTATGAACAGGTTGTACCTTTCCAGCTCCACAGGTAGACAGTGCTCGCGGACCAGCACCTCCAGCGCCTGTCCGCGGCCCGCGTTGTCCTGCACATCGACCTGGAGGGCACCGCGGGTCTCTTCGAACGAACGCAGACGCTCCTCGATGTAAGACACTAACAAACGCTGTGAAGAAAAGGACATTTGGTGAACAAGGTGAACGGTTTATAACAGCAAATATATCAAGAATTCAAAATGAATTTATACTGTTAGCAGCAGAGACTGTGCAGAGCAAACAGGGCAAAGGGGGGTGTAACTTGCTAAGCCAAACATTACACACATATGTGGGAGACACCGATGAGAGGCAGACAGGACATTATGTGATGAAAGACACAACTAGGCCCTCTCTAATTTAAATCCATTTAAGGTTTCCAGATGGTATTAATGAAATCTATGAAGTCACAAGCGTCTCTGTTTAAAAGAAAACCAGAACTAGAGTATAAATGGTTCTGATGGGTTGTCTTGATGGTTTGTTTTGTCATTTCTACTGCAATACAACAAAGAAGGTTGTTTTTTTTAACAGAAAATTATAATATTGGGTATAAATTAGCTATGTTTAGGCCACATGTCTGTTTTAAAGTGTTCCTGATAAAAGTTTATCTTTGTTGTGTTTATAAGATAAAGTAGAGTTCGCAGTAGATTCCTATATTTAGGCCAACAAAACTATAAATAACTTTATACAAAACTTGCAAGTGATAATTACCTTCTTCTCTGCGATGTCGGCTTTTCTCTGCAGGTCTGTACCGTCAGATTTCTGGCTGTCAGAAGCAGATGGACACGGGCTGACTTCAGCCCCTTCGACCACTTCAGTGCTACAAAAAAAAACAAAAAAACATGTTTATATTAAGGGTAACTTTGTTAATTCATGAATTAATCAGGCTGTATTTCTATTCAAGACTGGCTGTCAGAGTTGTAGAATTGAATAACACTGAACAAGGCCACAGTGTCGCACTCTTGGTGTAAGAGTGCTTACACGAGCAGAAACCCGAGTGCGAGTACAGCAGTAAGCAAATAGCCAGGTGTGTCTGGCTATGTGATGCAACAAAAGGTAACACAGCACTGGTGGAGCTCATTTCTTTGGCCTTTAGAGACCAGTATCCAGTTTCGTGGAAACACATTAAACTAAGAAACCCAATTACTTCGTCTGCTGCTTAAAATAGTTTTAAAGGCGTGAGGGAAGTAGTTACTCTTTGTGTCTATATCTATTAAACAGATGCAGTGTGTGTGTGTGTGTGTGTGTGTGTGTGTGTGTGTGTGTGTGTGTGTGTGTGTGTGTGTGTGTAATATCAGTGGTCCCACACTAATTTGTGTCATTTTACAAATACTTGCAAATATTTGTGCTTTCCAGCAGTGGGGCATCGCCTCAGCATGTGTAGCTGTTCTTGGGGTTTAACTATGAAATGTTAGTTCTTGAATAATAAATTACCTTTCTGAAGCTTTCCGCTGCTCCTGTTTCTTCTTGTAGTGCTCCTCCATCAGCAGAGTGTCCTCTGAAAGGAGCTGCTCCATTAGCATCAGCGCCGTCTTACGATTGGCCAGTGGGTAGAGTACTCTTGCCAATGATTGGTCAGCGAGGACAACAGCTTCTACAAGCTCCGCCCACTGAGGTCTCTCAACAGGCCTCTGCACAGTCTCCGTCTCTCCCTCTGGGGTCCCCCTCTCCTCCATCTCCTGGCTGTCACTCAACTTCTCATCTTCCAGTTGTGGATCGTCGTCCTCTTCCACCTGCTGACTGACGTCTGCACCAGAGACGGATACGCAGGGGGACACAGAGGTTTCGCTTGTCTGCTTTGAAGTGACGGAGCCGGTCGACTCATCAAAAACATCGTCTGTCAGCGTTAAAGTCAGGCCGTCCTCTTTGATCTCCTCCTCTGGTGGGAGGATCCAAAGGGAAGGGTCTGTGGTGACACCACAGCTCAGAGACACTTCATAGTTTGAATCTGGTGGTTGGGCGTCACAACTCGGTTCATCCACCAACTGCTCCTTTTCTGATCCAGTCACAAAAGGACAAGACTTGGCTCTGTTGGAAATAAAATCATTTATAGCTATGAGTTATAAAGATCGGGGAGTGTTTTATGTCAGAAGGGTGATACATTTTTAACAGCAGTAACTTCTACCTTGACATTAGGTCTTTGCTTACCTGGAGTTAGGTCTGCTTTCACAAGGAAGCTTTGTCTGTGTTGGAGAGGGTGAGGCAGATTTCATTTCCCTCTCACTGATCTCCACACTTGTGTGGGAAGGTGAGTCAGAGGAAGACTCACTTTGAAGCCTGTTGGACCTCGATTCATCAGGACTATGAGATCCAGAAGGTGCAGAGTGACCCCGGGTTCGGGGTGCAGAACTGGATGCTGGAGAGGTGGATCTGCTCGAGTTCTTTGTTGCTGCTACCACATCCTGTCCTGGTCCTTCAGAGCTCTGCTTCAGCAGGGATTTTCTCTGGATTTGGTTTTGTGTCTGTCCCTGAGTATTCTTCTGACCTTCCACCTCTGCTTCTTTTCCAAGTACTTCTGATGCAGTCTGTTTGTCCTTCTCCTTTTCCAGCCCCTGGGCTTCCCTGACTTCAGCAAAGAATGAAACACTCCTCTTATCTCTGTTTTGGCCTCCTGGCCCAGTCGAATGCCTCCACAGCTGATCCAGCTGCTCAGAGCTTTTACTCAGCGCCGACAGTTTTGTTAATTTTGAGGCCCCCAGCTCTTCCATGGACTTCCCTCTCTGTGCAACCCGAATCAGCTGTTGGCCCTCAGACGCCTGCCTTACTGGGATTTCCTCAGATAGATGCTTCTGGAGGCTGAAAATAAAATTCAGTCATCAAATGTGCGGCAGAAGCCATGCAAACTATGTAAATCAGGATTACAAAGAGCCTGGCTCTCAAATGCAATGTCGCACTGAAGCACTAATTCCTAAGAGGGCAAATAAAAATTCTTCTACATGACTGAAATGTGAAGAATACAGGTACATGACACAGTGTAGTTATGCCAGATTATTTCACAAGACCTAAAAGTGGCTTGGAGGGAAGGGATAAGTAAACATTTCTCATAGCAATCACAACAGCACTTAACAATACCTTAACATGGATCAAACTGTTGAAGTGAAAGAGAGACCTAGTAGATATAAATTCTAGCCTTTAATTTGTCTCATTCCTTTTATTTATCCAATTATTCATTCTTTTTGCTGCCATTTTGAGATGGGTTGTCCTGGTTATTCACCCTGTGTTTTCCATTTTGTACTGTATCACTGCTATTCGAAAGGAAATGACTTTTGGAATTTGTAATACAAGACTGGCAAAGTACATCTCGGTTCATCAGAGCTTTGGAAAATAGGCTAACTCGATGAAAATGGTCCAGGCTATTATTCTTCCAATACAGTCCATGTGTAAATCTTTTGAAAGGAATGTGGGTTTGCTAGAGCAGGTGGGTGTTGACTTTCCTGTGCCACAATGAATCAAGTTAGGATTTATAGTCTGTGCCACAGTCGGCACACACCTCACTGACCTAATACTCTCCTGACCTAAAACCAATGAAAATGTCCCAATTTGTCTGCAGTGCAGGTTACATACCTCCAGGTCTCCATAGCATTAACGGGTAATGGATCCTCCTCACAATCATGAGCCTATAGAGCCAGAAAAAAAATGTAAAAAATGCATTGCCCGTTTAAGTTTCAATCTGTCGGCATAGTTTTCTTTGTGTAGACCTTTTTAATGCAACACATCAGAGACAGTCTGGAGCAGTTAAACAATATTTCTTGTATGTCTTGACTGATTTGTTAATGGAAAATAACAAAACACAGAATCTAATAATATGGTGTTTGAAATAGAAGACAATTTATAAGCTAATGTTGTTGTCACTACGAGCAGTCATTTTGTGTCAGTTTACCTGAAGAGCGTGTGGCGTGGATGTGGAACGGTTCCTGAAGACGCTGGGTGGTTCTGGCTGGTCTAAAAGACTCTCCACTGAAACAGACTTTCCCTGAGATGGACCTTGGCTTTCCCTCCATCTGGACTGATTATGCTGGCCAGAGCAAGACTGGGCTGCGAAGAACTGGGCATACCTGGTTTGCCAAAAATAATAGCAGAAGCATGAAAAAATTAATTTATCCACAACACAAATATAGAACTAACAAGTCTTCTCTCTTTTCTTTTTTACCTGATAGAGCTGTTGGAGGAATCAAGGATGCGGCCTGCAGAGTGGGGTCTATTCAGTTTCTTCTTTGTATTTTTGCTGTCCTGATTCCCTGATAAGGGCCTCGGGCCCCAGTCAAATGGTTTCTCCCCAAGAGAGTGCCTCTGTCTGGGTGGAGGCAGTAACTGAGGGATCAGCAGCTGGGGTTCTGCTACCTTTTGTCCAGTCTTACGCTCCATGTATTCCATCAAGGCCTTGTGCTGCAAATGCTTCAGGTTTGTCTTTGAGGCACTTGAGGCAGACAGCGCGCGACCTCTTGTCTCAAACATCTTCCTTCGTGCCGCGACAAGTCCCTGTTCTCCCTGTTGCACATGGTCATTGTCCTCATACTCGCCTGCAAACGAGTTTTCACTTTCGTTACCAAAGGAGCGACATGCCGAATGATTGGAGGCACCACCAATCTGATTGAGTTTGTCTGGTTCAGAGTAGCACATCTTCTTCTGCTGTTGAGTCAGTCTCTTCCTGCCTCCAATGCGTGCCACCTGGGGCTGGGCTACATTTGCTTGCCTCCCATTTTCCATCTCAGTCTCTTTGTCTATCTCCATCTGATACTCCACATCTTCTTTTATACTGCCTTTCTCTGTCTCCTCAGAGGCCACAGAAGGAGTGAGCGTGTCTGTGGAGGTCTCAGAGTCCTGCGATGAGGAAAAACAGTGAATGGCAGTTGGTCTCAGCTCTGGCTTTTGCCTGACACGGTGTGGCCATGACAGCTGCAGGTCCCTCCTTTTGAAAGATGTCTCCCTTAGGACCTTTGACTGGGCATCCTTCAGCTTTTCTTTGTAGTACTTTTTGAATGAGTCATCTAGAGTGTTACATGCCACTTCGCCTTTTTCGCTCTTGCTTTTCTCAGATGGTGGAGGTGCCTCATTATTGTTTACTGCCACATCTCCTTGGCCTGTTTTGTTCAGGACTGCATCTTTGCTTTTTACAGTGAAATCAGGATCTTTCTTGGGCTGTAATGCTGCCCTGCTGGCCCCAGTGAGATGATAAAGGAGTGGGGTTGTCTCTTTATTGATCCTCTCACTTGCAACATCCCCCAAGGGCTGCCGCTTCCCTCTTTTCATCTGCTCCTGTCTGTTCAGGTGGTTGGGAAGTTCCTGACTCATCAGTGAGGTTAAATCATTTGTTTGCATGGTTGGCGGGCAGTTCCTGTCAGGGCCACAGTAGAATATGGGATTGTTGGGCGTGTGACGTCCAATTTCTCGATTCTGCATGGTGTCGAGGTCTTCGAGAGCGTCAAAGCTTGGAGCAGACTGTGTCAAGAAGAGAGATGGTTTGTGGTTCTCCTGATCCTGGCATTTGGAGATTATGTCTTTACCCTGAGACAAAGAATTTAAAGTCTCTCTCTCCTGTGTGATTGTGCCACTGGAAGAGCGAGAACTTGCTTGGAGAGGTCTAAACAAATTATCCATTGTGCTGTGGCATCTTTCTTTTTCTCTTGGCTGTTGTGTCTCCAGCGCAGAAGGGATCTCTCTCCCAGAGTCAGACCCACACACAGACAGAGATTGTGTTCTCATACCAGATTCAGACTGCTTACACACCCCAGTGACAAAGTAGAACTGACCCTTATGCTGGATGCTACTGCTGATAAAACTCTGTCCAGCATTCAAAGGGCTGGAAGCTCGAACTGGCTCTGAACCAAGCCAATCATGAGCCGAGTGTGCCCTTTTGCGCTGACTTTCAAAATTTTGATTGCTGCCATTAGATTTGTTATGATGGTCTCCATTGCATCCGCCGCTGCTCGAGTTCTGTTTCTGTGTCAGGTGCTCAGTCTGGCTTGTGCCTCGAGGAGGTGATCGGCTTAGGATGTTTGTTGACTTCTGCTGTTCAGTGGCTGCATTTTTTTCTGAGATAGAAAGGTATTCCGGGTTCAATGGCACCCTGGTCTGATCGGGGGGATGGGATTGGGGTCGGTAGCTTGGTGGCTGCTGGGCCGGTGGCTGCTGCTGTTGAGAGCCTTTCCAAACTGAGTAGACTGGGTTCGAACTTAAAGACCTGAATGTATCTGGATTAATTTTCTCTAGTCTTGGGGTATTTACACCATGGGCTTGTGGAGGGATTCTGTTGTGATTTCTGGGTTGTTGTTGTTGAGGCTGTGGCTTCTGGGACTGATAGTCATTGCCATGGTGTTGGACTCTGCTGTTCTCCAAGTTTTTAGTGGCGATGTAACTATCCAATCGTGTAGGAACAGGGGGAGGACGGAGGGGAGGGTAAGCACTCTGGGAAGAACCCCCCAAATACACCTCTGGTTTCAACTGTGATTTAATATCACAATGGAAACTGTCATTGCCATTTAGGTTATGATGGCTTACATTAGTGTTGGTGCTGTTTCGACATTCCTGTGAAATAGCTTCAACAGAGCGATAGAGCTGGTCCATGGCCTTATAGTCTGACTGCAGAACTTGAGTCGGCTGGTAAAAAGACTTTACATACTTAAGATCAGCATAGTGGTTGAAGGAGTTGGATTGTAGGTCGTCTGGAAGAAAGGGTGATGGGTAATCTGGGGCAGTGGATCCACCAGAAAAGGAGCTGTAGGCAGAGTCGCCTTTGCCGTGCTGGTGGTGGGCAAACTGGTCGACGATGCTGCTGTTGGACTTGGCTGGGGAAAGCCGGCTGACAGGCAGACTCAGAGGATGCAGGTCCACGTTGCTCATTCTCTCAAAGTGGAAGCTGTAGGAATCCATGGGGCGAATGGCAGGAAGGGAAGGGCAGGGTTTGTAAATGTGTTGTGCCTAAGGGTGCGCTGATGCATGTGTCTTGCTTGCGAATGAAAACGGGGATTTACCACCAATACATTCGCACTAGGTTGACTGTCCTGCTTGATGGTAATTAGGTCATTTCCTTGACTTGTTTTTGTTTATTCACTTCCTCTTGAAATGGTCTGATCCTGGAGAAGAAAACACAAAAGCAGGGTGGTTAACAAACTGACATCTTAACTCAGGGCGGTTTACGAAAGAAATCGAGGCACAGCAAGTATTCAAAATTTTAAAATGGGTCACTATCAGTTATCACAGCGTAGCTTCTATAAACATCACACACTGCATTATATTTTGACAAACCATGTTTGTGCTAGACTACCAACTTGAAACATTTTCAAATTTGATGATGCACAAACTGCTATAGTGCCACTTCAATGTAAAACATCATTACACTTCATCTCTACTGTGTGGATGTCTGTCTACTTTAAAAGTGCCTGAAAACATCAAGTCACCAGGAGAAAAAAAACATGAGCTTAAGCATGTCTGGGTCAAATTTCTCAAGTGACAAAGTTTGTTCTATTTGAAATGTTGTAATTGGTAAATAGAGTTCACATTGTGTTGTTCCACAGCTTGAGCAGTTTATACTATTAATCACATTCACACATAGACACACCAATGGAGGCAGCTCAATCCATCCATTAGGAGCAAGTTGATGTTTCAGTGTCTTGCTCAAGGACACTTCAGCCATATGACAGGGGGAGATGGGGAATCGAAACTGCGACTCTCCAATTGAGAGACAACAATTATACCAACGGAAGCAAAGGCGCCCGTTTCTACAGACAAATCATACCCTCATTTCAGAGAATGTTTTTTTTCTTTTCCTATCTGATTTCATAAAGTGGACTGGTATAGTGCCATAACATTAGTCTAACCAACGAGATATGTCATTGTCGCTTTCATTAAACCTGATCAAATTTCATATCAAAGACACAATAACTGTTTAAGGCTTTTGCAAAATATGATGGTTAAAAAATGCCATCCGATGGAAAGGAATTTAAAGTATACATAATGACTACTTGTGTCTCGTCAAAATGTCATCACCCCCTATTCTTGAAAGTGAAAATCTGGCAACATTATGAAAGCTTGATATTAGGTTTTATATCCTTTGTGGTTTTTTGTTTTTTTTTGTTTCATTGCTCACATCACAGTTTACGGCAGCTTGGTTTTTTGGGTCAGTACAGTTAACCACCTGCTGAAGGAGTCTGCCTGCTGCTTTGCATCAATAAAGCCTCTAATTAGGGGCTTTGGGGTTGGCGGTGCACGTTGCAGCACCCACATGAAAAAATGTCAGGAATTCCATATGGAAGGAGAGAAATATCAGAGGATTAGTCATGTGACGGATGTATTCAGCAGCAATGTAGCCTGTAAAGCAGTGAACCCACATATTTGTGTGCTTTTTTTTGTGAGATGTTTAAATGTGTTAGCATTGACTTCATTATAAGAGCCAATGTGCTATCCCTTGACGTGATTAGTTTATGTAAAAATATTCAATCAAAATCAGTGTGACATTCCTGTAAATACGACACAGGAATATCACAATCTAGCTCACCACCAGTCTGAGAAGTGACACAATGAAAGATGTTATGCATCATTATAGTCTGAAATAAAGCATTTCAAAAGCTGCTGTTTCCATTAAAGAACATAAAAGTATGAGAATAATTTGCCAAATATTCACTCAACTGTACATTCATGAGTGAATGCTGTGATATATGTGCACTGTGCAGTGTTTCATTTATGCAACCTTTCATTTATGAGGTTCTGTCAGTGAGAAAACTGTGCCGCAACAAACTACAGGTATCAAAGTCCAACAGCTAGCCGATCATATGATTTCAACTGAATAAATAACCTGGATGTGCTGCTCAACTCATGTATTTACTTGGATTCCCATCTTCTGATGATGAGAAGTCATTTAACCACAGTCCTATTATCAGCTTGTACCATTAAATATCTGAAAACTAAATTCGTCTTCCTGAAAGGTTTCATCTTTAACTGTAAAAGAATGGTCAGAAAACGTTTAACTTGCATGAGTGGAGTAATCTGTCGTCATCCAAGCTGTGTTTAAGTTAATAACAGGTTTCCAGTAGATTCTAATGAGCGGACTCTCCCATAACCTGCATGCCTTCCTTTGACTTGGTCATCAAGTTTGAAGCTGCATACCTGTCATGCAACACACAAAGGCAAATGTTGCCAATAAAACAAAGACAAGTCAACCAGTAAATCAACAATGACATAGCAGTATTACAGATGCCCTTCTCTACTGATGGAAACTGAAGGAACCTATTTTTTATTCACTTAATCACGTCATTTTGTTTTGCTTTTTGTGTTTGAAATATTCAGCCTACAAAAATACTATAGATCCACTTGGACTGGAACACTAAAAACTCTTTTACAATCAGTAATGATGTGCAATAATTGCCCCAGTGCTACAAACTTTGTTCAGCTGAGCCTAATAAACTTGCATCAAAGATGATCCTAGGTGGTCGTTTAGCATATACACAAAACCCGCCTCCCAGGAGCCTTCCAAACTACAGTTTTAAGGGGGTTTCCATGTGTTTATGAAGGGCCTTCTGATCTGCGGCGTGTGTGTGTGTGTGTGTGTGTGTGTGTGTGTGTGTGTGTGTGTGTGTGTGTGTGTGTGTGTGTGTGTGTGTGTGTGTGTGTGTGTGTGTGTGTGTGTGTGTGTGTGTGTGTGTTTTCCAGCCCTCCTCTTCCCTCTGCGAAACAGAGAGAGGCTCCCAAACAGGGGAGCGCTCAAGTGGAAGTGATGGAGGGGACAGGCAGTGACAAAATGTACAGAGAGGAGAGAAGGGGGGGAAAGGGGGTGAGGGTAGGGGGTGGGGGGTGAGGCAGAGGGTGACCGGCCCAGACAAATACTCTCACACGCAAACAACAACAACAAGAGACGAGAGAGCCGAACAATGACAGCAGGAAAAGCTGAGCACAAGTTGGAGCGGTGGATCAACAGTCTCTAGGCAAACTGAGATCAGCTACTTGCACACCGGTTTGAAAACTTTCAGACTTATCATAGCATTATCAGAAAGAAAGAGAACAGGAAACACTCACCCCAACTTTGAATCTAAGTCAATGACTTTCCTGATTTCCATCTGAAAAGGTTTTTGGGGGGTTTTGTCATAAAAAACATAAAAAAAAAAGAAAAGAAGAGGATTAGATGAATGATTTCCTTCTTTTTTCTCATTCAGAACATCGTTCTCCTAAAGAGGGATCAGACCAAGTAACCAGGAGAGCCAGATATTAGAGGGAAGACTTCTAGTGGGTCCCCTCTCCCCCCACTGAGACCCGAGGCTGCCTCGCGGGAGCCACTGATTGGTCAGCCGATGACGTCCGGCTCTCCGGTGCACAATGAGCGCAGCGGAGGGAATATTTCACTGCTGCAGATAGCTGCTAGCGCTGCCGGCTGCCTGAACAACAGAGAGAGAGGAGAAAAAAAAAGAGGCCTCGCATTCCTGGCTAGCTTCAAAGACGGAGTAGAGCCCGGGCGCCATTCATTCCCGAGGCCCTGAGCCCGGCACATGGAGACTAGCCAAGGAAGAAGGAGGGAGGGGGGGGTGCAAGTGGTGGGGTGGGCGGGTGTATGGGTGACCTCCCACCCTCAACCCCGTCCACGCCACAACCCCCAAGAAAGGAAAGAAAAAACTGTCACAAAGACGAGTTATCTCCCACCATCAACTTCATTTAACTGCTTATCTTTTAGGTTGAAAGCTCCATGTTTATTACTGGACCACCAAACATTAAAATCCCAAAGTACTCCCGACAACAAAAGTCATGATTGTTGTACATATATTTTTAAAAAGCTTGTGGTTCGCTAAGTAGCCCTTGCATAGGTAAATTTATTGTGTTCAAAATTAAAAACTACAGCAACAAATATGGAAACACACAAGGCAAATAACTAGTGCTACACACAAAAGACATTGTTAAGATTTAGAAATGCCTGAGACAACAGTACACATACACAAAGGGCTCTTCCATTAGTTACAAACACAGACTCAATGACAACAACAACGTTCAGGACTGCCCTGTCAGACACTGACCCTCATTGTGTGCACTATTGTTTTCTATTGAGACTGGCAGCACTAGTGACAAGCAGAGTTTTTCCTTACAGTTAGTGTAGCGTCATTGGACAAATCCTCAATGTATGTTGATTGTATCTGCGGCATTGAAAAAGTTCAATGTTTTGGTTTTCTTTCATTTATTCAGTGTTGAAAATTAACTGAATGCATATTGATTGTTCATTCATAGCAATATTTTTGGAGGAATACGATAATAAACATGGTGTATAAAAGGTCTCTCTTATTTTGAAAGCTGATGGCTGACCCAAGATTGGCTGAGCGGTCAAGCAAATTTTAGGTGAAAGCAATCTTAGGATGTGATAACCAGAAAACTCCCTTGACAGGGGTCAGACTTAAATGTTGAGGTGATGTGTAAACAAGGATAAGCTTGTGATCACTTTCTGCCCAGCGACTGAGCTAAGTACTATATCATGGTGGATGGAGGAGGAGAGTAAGCCTTAAGAGTGGCAAGAATTTAAAGACCATGTGTTTAAAAAAAAAAACAACAACCTAATTTAATGTGGGTTGGGGAAAGTGTCAGGACAGGACATATTTCCTTGAGTTTGGGATCATAAAACTGACTAAACTAGACCCGAGGGGAGGCTGATCTCGAGAGGGAGGATTTGAACATGGAAGGGTGGGGGTGTTAAATTCTTTCAAATTTTTCTTTTTGTCTTACATTGGAGATTATGCGGTCCGGCATGACCTTCACAGTGCAGCCACGGGACTGAACCACCAAGCCTTCAAGAGCAGACAGATTGAGGCTGGGAGGACAAGACGATGAAAAGATGCTGGTAATTTTATTAAAAGAGAAGATAGAGGCAAGAGAAAAACAAGGGAAAGAGAGGAAGTGGCGCATTTAGGGCGTTACAGTGACTGATGGCGTGGTAGCAGGCCAAACTGAGTAGCCAAGCCAAACCCATTAAGCTTGTTAGCTGGCCGTGCTGGCCCTGGCTAAGTCCTCTGATAAAGATGATGATGATGGCTTGACAGACCTCCAGACCTCTGATTAAAGAGATAAAGAGGTTGGCTGTGTCCTCAATCAGAGCAGAAACAAAACTTTAAATTGGATTTCATGCTACAATGTGTATAAAGGTTGTTTTCTAGTTTGTTTGTTTTTCAAGTATAAAAAAGGGACATAACTCAACAAGAACCCCAAATTGCATAAAATGGATAGCATTGGTCAGCATTACAAATTGATGTGCCATTTATTAATTAAATTTAACGTCAACAAAATGAGCCCAGAACCAGGTATTGTCCATGCTTTGAAGCAAACACACTAATGCAATTTACTTCAAGACAAATCAGAAATGTCTACTTTTATTTTTTTTGCCATGCATGAAAATATTCGTTAAGACAAAGAATAATTTAACGTTACTTGTTTTAGAGAAATGTATAAACTTAAGAAAATGTAAGATTTTGACCACTTTTGACAAAAATATACACTAATTAGACAATATCAAAATAAGAGCACTGCAAGAGAGAATAAAGTTTGAATCCATACGTGAGGTTGTAACTGCAGGGACTCATTGCACATTGGTAAAACGTCATAAGGAAATATATAACTACAGGACTTGACATGCGCTTTGTACAAGTAATGTTTAATCATGGCAAACACCTGTGATGAATAATAAATACCAAGAGGAAAAGGCTCAGACATAAACAGAAGACCTTTGACACAATGTGGCACAGAAAAAACAAAATTTGATGGCAACATTCTTTCTCACAATATAACTGATTTAAGATTAAGATTAAGCTTTTTCTGTGATAGCAACTCTTCCTCTGACTTATCATCCAATGGAAGCCTTGCTCACACTGAGCTCCATGTACGGTACACACAGTGCTTTGACCTTTGTCATCTTCCACTAATGTCAGCAGGACGTCTTGCAGCTAAATAAAAGGTTAAAAGAGCCACCATTTCGCTAGAAACACAAACATGGAGATGCAACATAATTACACAAGACCTCACTTCAGCAATGAAGTCTCCCACAGGACTTTAAAAGACATCACTCCTATTGTCCTCAGCCACACAGAAACAGAGAGGAAGCTGCTTTTGAAAAGGTGGAAATGGTCGGGTGTCGAGCGCTGACAACAGCCTAATGTCCAGTAGCGGGAAAGGGAAAGCCACGTTGCCATGCAGAGATATCAGCGGCACCTGCAGTTTAATTCCTCCCGCGTGAGTGTGTGTGTGTGTGTGTGTGTGTGTGTGTGTGTGTGTGTGTGTGTGTGTGTGTGTGTGTGTGTGCGTGTCTCAGAGGGAAAAAAACAAACACATCTACCCAAGTCTGTGTGTGCAGGAAGGACAGAAACTGTGGCTGAGTGTTGCTGGGCAGTGCTCACATCAGTGTCTAAAATCTCTAGCTGACCAAGACAAGCTGTCACACTCTAATAAGCTCTGCATTCCTGCCTCAATGTGGCCTAAATACTTAGTTGACTATATCAACAGCTTGCTTGATTTAATGTTCATGCTTGACTAAGAGTTGTACAAACCAGATACAAATTAATGTTGTGTGTGAAACTAAAACAGCTTTTTCTTTTGGCCATGCAAGTATCATGTGGAACAGCTAAATGAACGTCCTGAAAATGCCATCTGCTATAAAAATAGTGACTTTGAATCTTTCTCAGTAAACCATTAACCAGGAAGTGAATTTGTTGGCATCACATATGAGTGCTGGCTGCAGCCAGTGATAAACTTACTTTCCACTGGCTTCTGAAGAAGACAATTACTTCTGTATTAAGGACCCCCTGTGGGTCTGCAATATGATCTAGTCATGGTGAGTTTAACTGGATACTGTAGGAATTCTTATACTCGAGAATAGAACAAAGCTGCGGGGCTTTTTGTGTGTGTGTGTGTGCTGTCTAAAAATGGTTCGTGCAAATTCAGCTTTCTGCATCACGCCGTTCTCAGTCGGCCACATGCATTATCAGACGCTGTGTACATGGGTCATAATGGTCACAAAAGGAGTATTGCAAGCCTGTAAAGTTGTGCAACACACCGTGTGTCATAAAAACCGAAACACCACTCATTTTGTGAGGGGATCCATAAACATGTCTGGACGTGAGGTGGCTTGCGGTGTCGCCATTGTAGACATGAGCAAAGTCTACGGCACACTTGACCCCAGGGCTGCAGGGTCAAAGCAGTGACGCCATCTTCCACCTCAAACAACTGCACAAAGCCAGAGATTAACATATTCAGAGCACATATGTGATAATGCCTGTAACAAAAAGGGAAACATGATGACAAAAGAGGACTGGGGCGAGGAATGTGTGAGAGGAGACAAAAAAAAAAAAAAAAAAAGCACAAGCACACAGAAAGTGAGTGAGAAAGACCTGGGTCGGCCCCGCAGGAAGCAGAGAACAAACACAATAACAAATGACCCACTTCCTGTTCAAAGATGGGAAAAGTCTCAATGACTCCATCATTGCGGAAAAATAGTGTCCTTATAGAAAATAATAAGCTTTTGTTCTCGAGTCCCAGGTGGCTTCTATACCTTCGCCCTCATCTTTCAACTGTCTCCGAGGACACTCTGTCGGCAGCTTGAACAGGACAAATAAAACACTCAGACTGGTCCTCAGCCAAATTCAGCCGTGTTTTTCTCTTTGGACCAGGTTTGTCTGTTTCTCAGCAACCTCAACATCAGTTCAAAAAGTTGAACTGGTGTCGCAAGAGTTCCTCTGAAGGAAGTGAAGGTAGCGCAAAGGACCATGAACGAATTGGTAATATAACTTTTATTTTAACTTTGCATTCATGGTTATTTACCCTAATTGTTATGACTTTAGTCAGTGATTTAGTTTAGCTTGAGAAATACCATTGGTTCTGTGTTCCCGTTACGTCTGTTCAAAATGCTGAAATTATACACATTCCATTGCTTATAGATCACAACACACCAACCATGGCAGAAATCCAATTTGAAAAATTTGAACTATTAACTGTTTAAAACGGGCACTCAAACTCTTATTTTACACATCTTATAATATTTATTTCAGTCATCAAAATTTAACTTCGTCATGTTTGACTGAATATTTTGGCTAGTTCCAGAATTTACCAGTAGTGGGACTAATGAAGAATGATCTAATCTGATCTAGTCTAAAGTTGGAGGATGTCAAGTCCATGAGACTTAGACGAACCAAAACCAAACACATGACGAGTCCACCTTTCAGCTACCGACCAACAGTGGTAAAAAAGAAAAAGCAGAATTCTGATTTTTGCCATTTAAAAAAAAGGGTGTGTCAACAAACACAAAAAGACTTTCTTGTTTTCAGTGAGAAGCAGAATGTATAATTAGGTCAGGCTCATCTTTTAGCTTTCAGTGACTATCTAATACATCTCATTAGTCACAACTAGTGTAGAAAATAAAGAAGGCCTCCATATAAGCAGCTATCTACACTCAAAATGTAAAACTAAAGCTGGAAGGCATTTTTTCACGCCTTCGATACATAATTCTCATAACCGCACAGGGTTATGTAAAAGCCCAAGATGTTTCTGTTTTGTTTGCTGTTCTTCTTATGTCTGTAATATCATTATGTAACACATTAGCCACATGCAACCAAAACCTCTATAATTGGGAGACACTCCCACCGGACGTTTTAACACACAGGATGGGTAGAGGATTATCTTGGTAACATCTCTTTGTGAAAACTATTCAGAACATCCTGACTTCTCAAAGAACAATAAACTGCGAGGCTGAAGAAGAATCTCTGTGTATCGCTCCCCTTCAGTATAAAACACCCCGTCAAAACTGTCCTAGTTCAAAAAAAGCTAAATATACCTGACAGGTTATGGTGATACTTGAGGACTGGACTCAGATTTTTTCAAACCATTGTGACCAAGATGATGTTGTGAGGACTTCGGGCATCATCATTGTCTATTTTGAGTAAAACGGATCTTTCGAGACAAATTTTAAAGAGAACAAAATTATTTCTTGCATTCAGGAGACAGTTATTGAGAGTGGGACGATTCAAAAAGTTAATGAGTGATAACTGCTGTTTGTAGAAAAATAGAAATACTGGACACAAATAATCTGAATAATCAGAAAACTGACAGCGAGACTGTGTCTGCTGCTAAAAAACTACAAGAGACCCCAGAAAAGTGACAGCGAGTTTGCTCACAAAAATGCTCAGCCATGCAAGACAGTCGATCGACAAACACTTCTGCATGTCCAAAAAGGTTTTCTAAAAGCTGTACAATGGATATCTAATCTCTAAAATATAATGTCATGAGCCAGGAACAGTAAGAACGATTCTCAAGGCTTCCACTGTCCGCGTTGTACCAGAGCGGCGCACGGCACTTCATCAGCTGATAGTTCCCACCAGTTAGCTATGTCATC
Organism: Lipophrys pholis; assembly: GCF_963383615.2. Classification (NCBI taxonomy): domain Eukaryota; kingdom Metazoa; phylum Chordata; class Actinopteri; order Blenniiformes; family Blenniidae; genus Lipophrys; species Lipophrys pholis. Next base: position 18,917,007 of record NC_137634.1, read on the forward strand.
CTGCAGTAACCAGCTCTGGCTGTCCACTTACATAATGAGCTGTTGGTCTCACCAGCTGACCACAGACACAGCACAGATGCAGGAACTCACCCGCGGCGGCCCCCCAGCCGGCACTGCGCCCAACAGCCACGATTGTCACTGCATGACTGCAGCAGGAGGTTTAACACGGGGAAAGATCGGATGACTTTAGAGCATATGTTTACTTTATATTTTTATATATGGAACTGATATAAAGGTCGACTATTGATCAGACAAGTAACCTAGTTAGCTAATTTACACATTTCTTCCAAACCAACAGTAAATTGGTAATGACAATCACAGAGTCCATGTTCATACATGTAAAATAATTGCACAATACATCGAATTATTGGCAATTCTTCACAGACATTTCATATTTGTGATCCACATAATTGAAGGACTCAGTCATGTAAATGGAGTGACAACAACCTTTCATAGACATCCACTGAGAAGTCTTTCTTATTTAGGAGTATTATGCTTTAAATGATGAAATGTGATTTTGGTCAGTTTTTTTCTTAAAAGCGCAAACAAAAACAAAGCAAAACAATTAAGATATCATTCATAACAATATGTTAATTATTCATTACACAAAGTCTGGATACAATTTTATTTAAAGAAATGCCAGGTCAACATAATTAACGCTAAAAAAATAAAACCGAGTGAGCGAACAATGAAATCCTTGTGCTAACTGCAATATATGCACCTTCAAAGCTGGCGATTCACTGCTCCAAGAATGTGTTAATGCTGATAAATACTCTGGCGAAAGCTGTTAATGGACTTATCACACATTATACAGAGTGTTGTAGCATCAAGGCTATAGAATATGACCTGTTTTTTCTTTTTCTTTCATTTGCATAAAGCCATTGCAGTTCTGTTCTGAGGGTTGCAACTACTTCCAAGAGAGATTTCAATTTCCATTTTCCCATTATGTAAAATAAAACAAGATAACCTGGAAGTATTTTACGATCAATTTTGTTCTTTGTGGAAGACAACACCGAGGCCATGTAACAACAGGACACAGTGAAAGTATAATTCAAAAGTATTCTTTCATAGAGCTGAAGACATTGATTGATTAGCTTTATCAACAGACGACATTTAGACTCCTAAGATAAACTTCCAATTACAAGTTCAAAACATGTTAAGTTAAAAAGAAATATTGAAAAGCTGCTGCATTATACATGTTTAAACAAATTTACTCTGAGAACATAACTTTGAGTATCGAGGTCGATAGCTTTTACGGCAGCGTTACATATATCTCAGCTCGGGCCTCAATGTGATGTTGTGTTGGGTCCACTACTTTGGATTGGAGCCTCTTGCAGGCCGGTTTTGGCCCATGGGCCTTTTATTTGACACCCCTGATCTACTGGATCAACGTATTGTATAAACATCCACAGTTCTGCACTTGATGAAGACAAAAAATAATAATCTTAAAGTGTGTGTTTTAACAGTCTTATTTGTTTTATTACCTGCTACATTCCACAGCATGGGTTTTATAAACATTCATAAACAGTATGTGTGATGTTGAACTTGGCTGAATTGGAGGTGACAACCGTCACATTGTACTGTAATGCACAAAAGCATTGATTTTATCCTGCATGATATTCATTTGGCTGACCTGTAACTTTAGGAAATGCATCAACTGAACAGACAACCTGGATTGTACTACTAGTATGTATGTGCAGGACAAAAAAGTAAATAAATAGAAAAAGTGGATGTCGGCCAGCCTCTTTGACTCCTTGGGAAACTGCAAATTACTGTTTTGGTGCACTGTTCATATTACTTCGATTGTATTTTTATCCATTTCTACTGCTTGTTCGCAGCTGTAGGTCATAGCATCAGTCATGCCAGTCGTGAGAAAACAGGTGTGAAATTTCTGACACTGTCAGAAGTTTATCCAAGACTGTCTGAGGTCGTTCGACCCTCACAATCAGCAGACTGAGAACCCCGCTCACTGTACAACATAAGACCACAGACTTTAAACCATGACAAAAGAGATCAACACCACTCATTGACTTTTCAAAATCACACAGTATATAAGTCGTCTTTCGGTGGATATCGAAAGAGAATTTTCTTTGGTGGCGTCGGTTATACAACCGGCTGTCTTTCATATAGTTTCAGAGCAAATTGTGACGCAGTCAAGATGGGACAACCTACAGAAGCTGGAAAGCAAACGTTTTTCATTCATTATTGTGTGTCCCTCCTAAACAGACTGGAGTATAATGTGTAAACTCCAGCTCATTGTGGATTCTCATGTGTGTGTGTTTTTCTTGCTACATGTGCAATGTTATGTAACAACTTAAGTGAAATAAGACCAACTAAAAACACAACACTCTTGAGGTTAACGATAATTGTTCCAAACACCTGTATAGAGACTGGTTGGAGAATTATCTATGAAACTTCACTTTTGTGTTCGGAAAGTCCGGAAACTGTGACAAACGGTAAACATTGAATTTATTTAGACCACTCACAGCAAAAACTAAACAAAAACCACAACAGCTATCCATCCTTGGTGGTCATAGAGATGATCTTTATAAGTAGAACTAACACAGGGAGACTTTTATTACTGATGGCTTGGCTGGTTTGAGTGCTTGGCAGAGCCACATGGACGGGAATGTGCTCGATAAGCATCGTGGGTAGGTACAGCAGATAAGGGAAACAGCCTGTTTAATGAGTACACAGATCTCAGTTCGACGGCTTCAAGCAAAATATTCAAATCTTATTCAAACTTCACATGCTCACTTGCTTCCTGTTTATTAACAATATCAATACCTCAGGCCCACCTGAGAGTACTTAGTTACCATAAATGTTAGTTTTGAGTGTGAATCCTCTAGTTCCCACAAGGACTGATCTTGTGACTTTGAAGTAGTCACTCTTTCCCTTTAATCTGCTGAGTTGTATGGCAGGTAAGCTTATCTCATAAGAAGACACTCTACAGGACACTTCCTGGAACAATACAGGGAAATCTTAGGCAAATGAACCTGTAGACATACATTTCATTTAAAAATACTGGTCCCGTGTTGCAGGATGATGTTTAGTTTTCCACTGACATGGGCAAACAGAAACAAACATTCTGACCTGTTGCTAAATGAACATAATACATTTTTTGATGTCATTTCAATTGCATAATGACATTATATATTTAAATCCTGTTATGCTTGGATGGTGGGAAAAGTACCAGATAAAAAAAAATCTGCAAAGGTTTTTGCAGATAGGCCAATCATATAAACAAGAATTAAGATCAGTTCTAATGAGATACCCACTTTATTCATTTAACAAGACCTGACAGAAGAACTACTTTCATAGTCTTAAGTGAACCAGTCACTACACACAGTACACACATTATTTTCATGGTAATAATCCCGATTTTATCCATCTGAAGCCACACAGATCTCAAATCTTTACATCAGCAGACTATCCTGTTCCCTTTGAGAAACTCAGACCAGATAATCACAACTGGGTATTTCCCTCCACTCACTACACGACCTCCTGGGATGGCTAAAGTGAAGTTACAGTACCAAATGATGTGTGGCGCTCCAAGACAACAGCATTCCTCAGCTGCTATATTGCTCTCCTGGATCTAATATGAAGCAATTACAGCCAATGAATGGACAGTTGTAGTGCACAGAGAGTAATACAAGCTCTACAGAGACTTTAGTTTTGAAGGAAACTGCGCATTCCAGAAGCTGGCAGTAAATTCATATACATATATTATGGTATTATGGTATCACAACTGGAGCCTGAACTAGTAATACAGGTTTTTTCACTCACTTATTTGTGACTTCATGGGTAAAAAGGTTTTCAAGTGGGTCAGGAAGACCATCAATTCCCGATCAAAGCACAGGAAGTTTATGTAATGTGTATAAAGCTATTTAAAGCCAAATGTGTCAATTTCACAACCTGCAAGAAACTGCAACACAACTATTCAGGTTCAAATGAAGATGTGCATAAATATGGGACTTAATGGGTTACTATGAAGCCACAGGAGAATTCTACTGAATAAATATTTGTTCTCCTCCCCAATTGGATTTTATAGACACTCCGACGAACAATTTAGAGTGTGAGTTTCCTGTTTCAGAACAATGTGCGTCTGGCTTCAGTTCCCTTAGAGGTCAAAGTCTAATGCGATTATTTATACAGGTGACTGAGCGACCAGGGAAAAGTCGTTTGGTATTACTTAAACTTCGATTACACATAGCATAATATGCACAAAAGCTTTCCTCGCAAACGAAAAATACTGAAAATATTGTGTCTTTCAATTCATACACAATACAGGGATATTAGCAGCATGTGAGCACTTTCCTGTGGACTGATATTTGCAACTGACCTACTTTGTGAACGTAAACTTAAAAAGCAAAATATGAGTATGGCATTTTTCCTCAATAACAAAAACGGTTTTGATGTGTAACCAGACTGTAGTTTGTCTAATGCCTACAAAGAACCCTGAAAATAAACACTTAATCAAAGTAATAACAGAGAAAATCATCTTCTTGGAAGTTGGGATTGCATAGATCTGAGAGAAACTGAGCTAAAAAAAAAAAAAAAAAAAGATGGTTTATTAGCAAATGATTAAAAAAAAAAAAAAAAACACAACATTGATATATTTTATAAGTTTTAAACTTACATCAACTTTAGTACCTTTGGCATTTGTTATCAGGCGTGTCAAGGTTACCTGAAAAATATGAAAGCGTCACACTAAGAACTAAGGTGAGGCCATACGCTTGACCCCTGCACATAATAAGACCATGAGAAGCAGACTGCTCCTCCCTGATTAAGCCTGTGTATGTATAAATGTACCACATCTCAATATCCTATTACATTTCAATCCAGCAGATGTTTTTCAAAGCAATAAGTGGAGCCCTGAAGGAACCCTGTGGTATTTTCAATAGTTTACTGATGGAGTAACACACTCCTGTATTCCCAGTTTTGCCTGGAAAGATTTTCCACAAACAGTAACACACACACACACACACACACACACACACACACACACACACACACACACACACACACACACACACACACACACACACACACACACACACACACACACACACACACACACACACACACACACACACACACACACACACACACACACACACACACACAATGCATAAAGAGGGAGGTTAAAGGAAAAGCCTTACTGACAGCGGGAGTCATTCAGGGATGGAGCTCTCAGCCAAACAGCCATGTCTGTGACATCATGTCTGCAACGAAGCAGAAACAACAGAAAACAAAGTGATACATGAGAATGAAAAGAAAAAGGTGTGAGAAAGTGGGTCACTGTCCACTAACAGACGTCTTCTTTAATCTCCCCTCTTACACCTGCCAGGATGCTTTAAGAAGCATGAAAAAGGACCGTCTGGATACACGATACGCTGCCCTGTTGATCTGCCGCTTCAGGCACACGAGGAAGGGCAACGAGGAAACATTCGCTCAGTGTTGGACCCGAGATTTAAATTGCAAAAGAGGACGCGGACTGTGAAGGCAAATGGTTAACATTTACTTCACTCTGCTGCTCTCAGCTTGGCTGACACTGAAGTCAGCAGCTCATCTGAGCCAAGACATATTTTCGAGAAAGTCGAGTTGAATTTTTGAATATAATTGAGGGGAGCTCGCTCTGACCGCAGTGACCTGCTCAGTCGGTCCAAATGTCGGCTGAAATTAAGCAAATTCAAGAGGCCAACATTCTCTGCATTTTTTGGGTTCCATCTGGTGGGTGCAAATTATTAGAAGCCCCGACCATGACGGACAGGGCACATTAAGCTATCTAAAGAAGATTCACAACAAATAAGGAGGTCTTGTAGTAGGTGATGACTTTTTTAACTGACCGATGAGTCAATTAACAGAAAAAAATAAGTCAGCCACTATGATAACAAAGCAAAACGTCAAAAGAAGGTCATTTGAATCCATTGAGCACATCAGTTGACGTCGTAATTTAACTAGTAAGAGAAAAAGAGTAAAACGGTGGGAAATCTGGAGAAAGCCAGAAGGTTGATGGATGTGTGTCCAGGCTTTAGATAAGACCTTCCCCACAGAATTTCCGTTTTTTGTCCCCCCCCCCCCCTCCAAATCCAATAATTTATATTCCCTGGACAGCCTTGAGTGAAATCTTGCTCACTCTTTCCCTCGTCCTCCTCTCCCACTCATTCCTTCAACACAGATTCTCATTTAAAAAAGTCAGAGGAGTCCCGACAGTTTAATGGTGAATGGACTTATCTTGTATTGAGCATTTTCAGTGCTTAAAGCACGTTACACGATTAATCACATTCACTCATTCAAGCGCATTGACTTTTTACCTCTAAACTTCCACAAGTTTAAAACAAACAAAAACTGAGTACTTGCACAGTGACACATTTACCGGTCAGAGGCCGCTCAAGTGTCCCACTTCTGGCTCCTGTTTATCCAAAAATGTACATTTTGTTTATATGGACTTTAGACATTGAGACATAATGGGGATGTTAAAAAAAGTTAACAACCAAGTATTTTTGATTTCTGAGCTTTGGAGCATAATTTGACACTGGGAAATCTCAAAGTGTGCAAAATAAAAACTTTGGTTGCTTCTCTCAGGGTTTCTAAAATGACCAAATCCAATCACGTTGTGACGAAAAAGGCTTCTCTGTGCAAACTTAAAGTGAGAATGTGAACTCAAAAGGTCAGGGAAAGTGAAGTAAACAGGTATTGCGACAGCAGCTCTGTTATTGCCAATCATAACTATAAAGTAATTGAGGTCTCTTAAATACAAAGGGAAAGTTTTGAGTCATACGCTCCCGTCCTCATTCCTGCTAGTGGGTGAGTAAACACAGACAGTTTAAGTTTGGAAAAAGCTCAACATCAAAGGGTGCTGAGGTTTAAAGGACTGAACAAACTAGTGCTGCAACATTTATAAAATGTCTCCACTGGCTAAGATCGTACACGTCACTCACCTTGATTCACATCTGAAGAAAATAATTAGCGTTAACATTTGCCATTTATATAGGCCAAATGCACAGTGCCAGTACAGGTTACCAAGACGTTTTAGTTCAGAGCCTATGTATGTGGCGTTTATTTCCTTTTTCCCCTCTGGAGCTCGGGTTTCCTTCAATAATCAAAAAAACAAACAAAAGAAGACATGCATTTGAAGCTAGATCATCCCTCTAATATTGTCTGCATGTGTGAAAGTGAGTGTGATGTCTGTTTCTCTGTGTTTGCCCTGCGATTAACTGGTGATCTGTCCTGGGTGTAACCTGCCACCGCTCATAGTCAAATGGACTCAGCTGCAGCACCCTGCAATCCAAGGCTGGAGGAAGAGGCATGTGAATGGGTGTATTTTCTATAACCCAACATGTCATCGCTATGGGTCAGGACTCAAATTGAGTTGTGGATCTATTTTCTTCGGGTCGTCAGATGGCAATTAAGAAAAAAGTTTGGGAACTGTTGATACCGCCTGTCCCTATAGTCAGTACCAACCTCGAAGCAATTTGTTAACAAAATATGTTTTTCTCCCTGAACAGGCAGATAAATCTCTCCACTTTTAATATTCGGATTAATCCTTTTCATCTCAGAAGTTTGCTTCATGCCCCATAATAAAACTAGATAATGAAAGTAATATAACAATGACATGACATTTTTGTTTATTTCGCTTCTTATAGTTCAGTTAACTACTTGCACTGAGTTTTTAAACTTTAATTCTACCAGCATGATTTCAATGGCACAATCAAACCTGGAAGCTCCATTGAAAGAACAAGTGTGTGTTTAATGTGCGGGTAATAAGAGAGTCCCACCCACACCTCCAGCGACTCCCATTGTAACACCGCCTCTGCCAAGAAGAAATATATGGCTGTAGCTCTTAATTGACCTGCTTTTGAAAGCGATACAGTAACCCAATAGTACTGATCACGGTGTTTTATGAGTCAAGTGATTTCTAACCCCCATTGTGTCGCCCACTAAGAAGTCTGCCACCTCGGTTAAATTTGGGGATCTGATCACAACGGGCTCGTTTTACTTGCTAGAAAAGCAGCAGGGCGAGTATCCGAGGTAGGGGTCAGAGGAGCAGGAGAAAGAGGAACTGCGGAGGTGGAAATGTGGGTTTATTACTGTGGAACAAGTCACACAGAGATTAAACTTCAGCAGAAAGCAACAGAACACATTTTGGACTTTGCAACCTGAGAGGAAGAAACTAAATGCGATTGATGTTGAAGCACTGGTGTGACTAAATTCACTGTTCAGTCATTTTCCCTCTACGATTACGGCACATTTTATACAATGAGCTATTCTATAGAGTTGTATAACTTGGCAGCAGTCAAGTTTACCATTTGTTTTAAATTATTTCCCCGTGGCTTGGCTCACTCTCGTTACTTGGCTGATTAATGGTCCAAAAGGACTCAGTCGGACTTCAGATGAAACAGGACTGTTGCTGGCAGACAAGCTTTTTAAACAAAAGTATCCGAAGGCCCTTCTGTCTGTCCCACCCTCCCGGTGGTGCATCGGGTTAAGTCGTGACCCTGTGTGTAGGGGACCCGGGTTCAAGTGCCAGTTGCAGCAGGGAGGGCATCCGGTGTGAAAACCAGCCAAGTCTATGGTGCAAGTTTTAAAGACGTGTTGAGGGGACTTTTGCAAGAGGGAGCAGTGGAATAGATATGTCAAAGCAGTTAAATTGATGTAAAACAGATGAAAGCCACAAAGAGGCCTGGAGATAGAATATTGTCTTTTTAAACAAGAGGACACATTGGAGAAAAAAAAAGAAGAAAAAGTACATCAAGCCACAACTTCTACCCATGTCAGACAGCTGTAAATGCCTCTTTTATGAGCCAACATCACAGCCAAATTAATGCTTCCATGACCAGCTCAAGTCTCAGTGACAACCTCTCACCCACACCTTTTCATCAGGAGGAATGAAACCGGAGACGACCAAGACCTGTTGGCACGGTGTGTGTGTGTGTGTGTGTGTGTGTGTGTGGAGTGCGCACACACACACACACACACACACACACACACACACACACACACACACACACACACACACACACACACACACACACACACACACACACACACACACACACACACACACACACACACACACACAATATTGCCATTTGCATGTTTCTCAATAAAAAAGGGCAAAACTATTTTTTTCTCCATCTAGTCGACTTGTTGCTGTTACTCAGATGAGCTCAACAAACTGATTTTGTAGCTGACTAATAAAAATCATGCTATAATTGTGTATATCTGCCGTGATGAAAAAAAAAGCAATGTTATGAGTAAATCTTTGGTTCACTTTGAATTCAAATTGAAAAAATAACTGATTCTGTGATGCAATCAGAAACAATGAGGGTGTTTTTCAGGTCAAAATACAAGTTACTCCTTAGATCCATAAATAAGCATGATAAATATCCATGAATTAGAATAGTTTTCTCGCAAGAAATACCAAACTAACTTTGAAAGTCTCTCAAAAAACTGCGATCAGCTGTAATAATGTACTTCGGACACATTTCTAAACAAAAACAAATGTGCTTTCGGTTAGATATGTGATTGGCGACATGGAAGCAAAGGCAGAAAAGGTGTTAAAAACGGTGCTAAAACACATGAAGGTAAAAGCTGCCGTCCATCCTGTCCGAACTAGGTGGTGGTTTTTGGTGATCACTACACAAACATTCCACCTTGCATGCAAACATTACAAGTTTAAAAAAAAAATGGACTTTGCTCTTTCCACAATAAAATTCAACCTGAATGTTTGACCTAAAAAGAAATACACCCTGGCAGTCGACAGTGAATGTGAACATTTTGTTTCACAGACATAAAGCACCTTTATGGGTGAGTTTAAAAATATCTTCTCCCGTTATTTATCACTTGACACAGTGTCTCGCTGCGACTGTAATTCTAGATTTGTCTTTGCCAAAAAAGTAGGGAAAAGGAGCAGGTTACTCTACCACACATGCACTAATACTTACATGACATTTGACACGGCCATTTCACAATGAGGGTCTTATAGGGCCACACAATGGAGTAGGTGTGGTCCTGTCACCGGACCAGAATGTGCAGACAGACTCACATAACCATACATACTTTCCAAGCCGCCCTCAGGGGGTCTCACGTTAAACAGTGATAACCTCTGGCAGCCAGTCTTCTCCTTCACGTCCATCCGTTACACAGTCCTTTAAGAGGCCTTTTCTGCTCCTTTGACAAAAAGGAAGAGGATCTGACAATAATTCACAACACGAGACAAGTGAGTGGTCCAACCCAGGTTAAAAAAATATCCCCTTCCCCTGCCTGCAAAGGAGACCTCTGAAGTAACAACAGTGGGAGACGAAACAAGAAAACATTCAATACACAAGGATTTTGGAGGGACGTTTTTTTGCCAATGTGTCTCAAATGCAGAGGACTCCCGTAACGTCTGGAATGTCAGCCGCGCAAGGAAGGAAGAAGTGTGGATAAACATTAAACATGCTCCATGCAGGTGCTGGTAAAAGACACAAGTAGGGACAAAACACTAACTAACCCTCACGGCTGCTCTCTGTCCTCTCTGCACATTCTTGGCAAGAGAATAGATGTAGTTCTACCTGGTCTCACAGTGGGAACGTCCCCGGCAAAGAGGAATTTATAGAACGGGTGACTCTCAACTATAAAACTACCAAGTCCAAGTATAATATGGACTGGGAGTCATGACACCCTTCAGGCCGCCATTGTTGTTAACGTTCATCTACTGAGCATGTGCAATAGCAGCGTTTTCCCACCTTGAAACACCTTGAGAGCCGTTTACAAAAATGTGCATTTCAGAGGCTCCTGAGCACCACTGTCATCTAAACGTAACCCCAAAACACAACAAAATGTTCCCATTTTAACTTGAAAATGTTGTCAGCTTGAAATGCCTGTAGATTTTAATTTGAACGTGTGCGACTGTAAGAACTGTGTTTGCTCTGTGATGGACTGGCGACCTGCTCAGACTGTACCCTGCCTTGCCAGTTGGGATCTGATGAAGCAGTATAGAAGATCAGTAGATGCTCTACCAAACACACTCCAGAAAGTAATACATAAACAAATTGTCCAAAAACAAACTACATTGTGGCATTAAAGACCTCACAGTTATGGGAGAAATAATTGATGAAAGCAGCTTGAAAGAAAAACCTTCACACAAGCTGCCGGTTATAAAGTGTTTTGTTTTTTTTGTTTTAGGGAACTCAACATGATGTTTCAACACCTTTGTACAAGATTAACTAACAAAGCTCTGGCTCTAGAGACAATCTAAAATGATTTACAGCCAGATACCTCAGACAACAACACAGTCTGCTGAAGTGGCAATACCAAGTAACCCTTTTTTGTATCATTGTCTTTAAAACAATATTGCTATTGTCAACACATTTTGGGGTATTTCTTATTAGTTATTAACCATGTGAGTTAAACTTTAACTTGAAGATAATATCTTTAACTTGTTTTTGTATTCCCCCTCGGTTACGTCTAGAGAATGAAGTAATCTTCTGTGGTTTCCTTATGAAAGTACTGCCTGGTACTTTCTGCAATGATGTCACTCAACAGCAGCTCATCGTTCACTTCGAAACGGCCACAGTCATCTTGTCTTCATCAAGTGTTACCACACATTCAGTTAACTAACCTCCAGGCTAACTGGTTTAATTATTATTCTGCAGTATCACTATGACGTATATCTTAAGAAAACTGGCTTCTGCATGACATAATATATCCCAGGTTTATCTCGCTCTTATCTTGCATGTCAGCTCACCTGAATAGATGGGTTTTTATTACACACAGACTTTAGTCTGCAAAGAAGTATTTAATTCAACTTCATCCAAAGAAAAATTGGTTAAAGAAATAACTTTCTCTCCTCTATGTTTGATGTAATCACACTGCTATTGATTTGTATATAAACTGTTCTCCACACATGCCTTGTGGTTACAATGAGCAGCAGCTCCCTGGTTAGATCTGATTGCACCCAGTCTCAGTAGACTTTTAAAGTAACACCACTTCACTTGAATCCCTCTCCCTTCAGAATGAGTCATTCACTACATCATCTCCTTCATTCACAAACGGAAGGACATATTTGTTTTTCCCCAGAACTAACAATGCCAGTGAGAGTTTCACAATCCTACCGGCACAAAGGAAGCGGTGAGTTCACGAGCTTTCGGTTCCAACAGTGCAGGTGAGGGCAACAGAAACCAGCAAGGAGTTAACTGACTGTAAACTCTGACACCTTTCTGCTACATCCTATTATCTATTATCTCACTCCGACACTGCCTGTAAAGTTCAAAGTGATGTAACACAGAGTGGCAACTATTTAACTTTGGCAATTTGATGATTTCTTGTCATTCTAGCAGCTTTGTCACTTGAAGCTAATGAGAATTTCCTCTTATCTCAGGGAGTAAATTTGTAAGTAAACTAAACTCTACATTTGATTGATCATCCTACAAATGAATGTTAATTAAAAATGTGGGACCATTTAAATGTGAAATGAACAGCTGGTATAGGTAGCCCAAGAGCATTATTCCAGCAAATAAATCATTCAGCACAGATTTCCTACCTTTTTGTGTGTTGTCTGCGTCCTTTCATGAGCCTCCACTAACTTTACCTACACTGCCTCGCATGTTGATTCACCCTCGCCTAGATGGCTTGTGTGAAAGTTCAAAGAAAGAATGTAAACATCCGATTGAAAACCACAAGTTTGAATGCTCACTGAGTGACATTCTACTGCTTTCAACAAAAACAACCTTCTCCCACTAAGACAAACGATCACATACGATGCAAAGAGCCTGACGTTTCCCGCAGAACTGGTGTATCACACAACAAATTCAGTTTATTCTCGTCATTTTGTTTCCTTGAAGAGAGACGCCAAAGACAAAAACGTAGGAGGAGATCATGTTTCACACAAAAGCTAAGTTTACACGCACTGCCCACGGCTTTGTGACCCTCTTTGACTCTACAGCCTTGCCCTTTTTTATCTCCTGCCATCTTTTGTTTCCAGCTTTTTTTCCACAAATACTTTTAATTCACAAACACAAACGCTGCATACCTACTGTCACCTGTATGCAGCTATTAAAGGAGTCACCTGACTGCATGCTTTAGCTGTGTGTCAAGTCGTCACGCGTGACGTCTGGACGTACTAAGCCATCCACTGTTGTCCAAACTCATCCGTGCAAAAAGTAAGAAAGGACGAGCATCATAGCAAGAGGTGTGTATGAGGGTGTCACTCGCACGGCGCTCGTGTGGGCCTAATGCACGTGTGTGTATAGTTGCACCTACACGCAAGTCTACTGTGCACCAACTTCTGTGTCTCTGTGCAGCCTCCAGGCCAGACTGTGTGGGTGCAGCACAGTTGATCCCGCATCGGCCGCACACAGAGAGGCCAGTGTGCTCCTCCTCGCTCCCACCATCTGACCAACGAGCTGCATGAGCGCTTCGGTTTCTGCCACAGCACAAAACACCAGTATCCGGTTTCCCCAAAAAGCAACTCCGCTGCAGCCCCGCTTCCCTTTTGTTCCCCACTTTAAATAAAACATAAGAGTGGCTCATTAGGAAAAAAGGCCCTCCTGTGCATAATTCAGGACACAGGTATCAATTTGAGACACAGAGTCGGGGGTTATGGAAGGACAATCACATGTTGTTCCTACAATGCTGTCACACAGAAGGCGCATGAGTAATAGATACCACACAAAGTAAAGCAATTAAACAAGAGTTATGGGTGCACTTACATTAGAATATTTCATAGTTCTGTGAGAAAGTTTTTTTTTAACTGTTATAGCTGATTATTAATCCAAATTTCCCTTTTGAAGTATGAGAAACCCTATAGAAATTCACATTACAAAATACGGTGTGGAACACATTGGTATTTGCTTTACATTCATGTATTTGCCCAATAATGACATTGCTATATATATATATATTTTTTAATATGAAAAAGCAGAGAATTGCAGCTCTCTCAAGTAATGTAACTAACATGTTTCTGGCTGTTATAATCATCATGGCCCAAATGGAAATGCAAACATTAAATACAATGCTTTAAAAAATATGCAAAGGGAAACTATTCAATCTTATGCTTTGAAACAGGTCGTGTTTGTTTATCTAGTTTACTGCAAATATTATGGATAAACACGCATAGTGCAGTCCTGATGATAAAACCGCACCTCCATACGGAATAACACATTTTGTCTACAAACTTGTCAAAATACACATAATTCTAATTTTATTTAAAAGAGAAAAGTTATCCAGGTTGTCTTATAAAGATACGTGTGTATTTTTTATTTAATTGTGAAAAGGATTTAAAAAAATAAAAAATATCAAAGTAACTTAGTGTGTTGAAGCCTCGCGTCCTAAAAAGGAGCTGTGCAGGAAATTCAAGGACAGTCCGCTTCCACACACGTATGACAACATCAAATTAAGAACTGAAGCAGATTAGACAGTAAATATATGTTTTTTATGGATGTATTTCCTTCAGGGTGAACATTAATCAACAGGTTGAAACTGGACCGATACTTGGGTGCACCTGCTGCTTCCCGTGTCGCCTTCACGTACCTGCAGATTCCCGGTGACTCCCAGGACTTCTTCTCTCCGTGTTTCCCCCGTTTCCTCTCTCAACCAGCAAGAACCGAAAACACAATGGCAAAACAAATGAAAAATAAAATAAAACTGAAAGGGACTGTTCGGTTGAATGTCGCTGGCTGCCTCGTCTCTTCTAAGGAGCTTTTCCTTTTCCTCCAACACTCGCCTCTGGCTTACCTTGCTCCAGCACTGGAGAGAGAAGCGGATGAAAAGGTAACAGGCAGCCGAAACGACCAATCAGACGCTTGAGAAGGCGGGCTCCTCGGGCAGGCACGACATCCTATTGGTTAGTTCCGCAAAAGCGTTTCCTCTTATTGTTTTAATGATTTTTCACTTAGAAAGAAGAGAAAGCTGCGCATATATTTTGATTTCGAATATTGCGAGAAAGACGTAAAACTCTAGTGTGGGGAAATTAATTGTAGTTATATGACTGTGAATGGGGTTTCCTTTTTCGACTGTGAGTATTAAGAAAAACAGTTGAAAAAACGTCAAAATCCACAAAAGAGTTAATGTTCTCAGAATGCTGCGGATAATCATTTGTAAGAGGCTCTGCGATGCAATGCAATGCAATACAAACTACTTTGCATTCTTTTGTTTGCATGCACCGATAGATTAACCAAGCACACTATTTCATTAGAATACACTGTCACAGATGAAGCCTACTTGAGTATATGGTTGAGAAATTTGGGAAATCAGGGTTGGTCATGTTAATCTTCTTATCGCTTTAATTATGTTTTCAAATATGTTGCTTGTAGGCACATAAAACGGTTGTATGAATTGAAATTTAAAACATTATGCAATGATCAGCATGTCTCAATAATAATGTGCATTGTGTCATTGCATATGTATATGCATGTATTGTCATTTCAATACATGCATATTTGTTTTCATCAGACAACATTAATTCTAATTTATTTGATCCTTAGTTTTTTACCAATTCACAAAATCATCAAACGAATCAGAATCAGAAGAATAGTCTGTATTGTTAAAGAATTTGTGGATGTAGTTCATGAATGTGCCACTTTATAAATATATAGAGGTAGAAAATGTATAAGAGGCAATAAAACTGTGCATATACCACAGCATAAATATATAAAAGGAGGTAGGATAGAACAATATTAACTCAGATATTAAAAACAACCACTCATACAGCATACAACTGTCAGTTATTGCACTTTTCATTTCAGTTGCAATGAGCTGTTTAGTCTGATTATGGCCCTGGTGTGAAGTATGGTTCTGAGTCTGTCTGTCTCGGCCTTTGAGGTCCTGTACCGTCTTTTTTTCCACGAGTTGTGTACATTTCTATATTGTGTACGAGCTGTAGCTATAACTTGAATTGTATAGTAGTTACAGTACAATCACAGTACCCAGTGAAAGTACCAGGAAACTGAATGGTAATAAACCTTGATTCTCAATCACTTTTAGATTTTGGATGAAAAAAAACACCATCCTATTCAATCATTAAATCTTTTATTTCTTTCCCCACTTTAGAACATCAGTCTCACCTTAACACAAACACAATCATCATGATGGAAGTGTGTCCCCATAACAAGACAGGAACTGATAAGAGCACACCGATGACAATAGCAACACATTCACTCATCACCCACTGGTGACCTCAGTTCATATAAGTTTAAAGTATGTCTTTTTTCCCCACTATGGCTAATCTAAGGTGTCCTGAATGTTTTTTTGGATTGTGGTGGGTGTGGTCATGTGCACAGACATGTTTGTACATGTTTTTCTCACACACACACAATGATTTAATGGCGTGCGTAGTTACACCAGCTCAATTATTAGTCAGACACCAGCTCATCATCCAACCACTACTGAAAACAGGGTGAGATTTATTTCAAAACGTATTTCAGAACGACATTTTTCTTGAAACAAGAAAGATCCCTTCTTACCCCTGTGACTGGATTGTCATTGGGCAAGTTCAAATGAGCAAAGAGCCACTTTTAAGAATTTAAGGAAGAGAAAATAGGGAAAAATAAATGCTTAAGTGAAATACAGATACCTAGAGAAATCTAATTATGATTTAAGGACAATTACTTGTTTCACTTGTCATCCCTGATTTAGACTATTATTGGTTTATAAAAAAATAAAAAATGTACAGTGGCTCTCAGTGCATCATTTCTATATATTTACTGTCAAGCTTCACATGTATATATTATTGTCATTTATCATTTCATTCTAAAATGTTGTAATGCTACCATTAACATACACCTGGTATTATTAACATATCCTGTTCTATTCTACCGTAACACAGAGACACACAGTGGTGTCGTCTGAGGGGTCAGATCTGGGGTGTGCAGTATTTCCCCCTGAGAAGCACTAAAGATTTAGATTGCATTTTTCTTGGAGAAAATTCCAAGTTGTCCATGACATATTTTGAACAAAGTGCATTAAAAGTAGGGCTGCGTGAATTATTGGCAATTTATTACTAATTTAAGACCGACATATTGCGATAAATGATGTTTCGGTGCAGTATGCACACATGCAGTGCATGTGGACATATCTGTCCAACCATCCTCACTCACATTGACAACAAGGAATTAATACCGTCTCCAATACAACACCATCACATGTAATCATGTGGTTTTACACTGTCATATAATCCATCTATCTCTCTATATATACATACATATATATATATATATACATCCTACATTCGTCCAACCTATACACACCCACTGTATTAAAGTTAAGGTCCTGTAGGCAGGAGACTATCCACACCAACATCAATCACCCTGGACAGGACACCCATCCATCACAGAAGTAAGACTACCAAGATTCGCACCTCCTGCCAAGATACGTCATCAGCTACCTTAACAAACATGTACTTTAATTCTCGCAGGGAGCTGGGAAGTACACGCAGAACAGACCCCGGCTCTTCATAGTGAGACGGCGAACCCTTCCTTTACCGAATATGCATGTGAGAATTTATATCCACCGTTTTATTGTCAGCTGCGTTATGTTTTTGCAAACCTCCCTCAGAGAATTGTGTGTAGGCACTCGCAGCAGAGAAGTGTTATTCTGCTTTAGCACCATTTCACAGTGGAGACGGTGTCAGTGTACAGGTGATTAGATTAAAAAAAAAAAATCACAGACACTCATAATGGTCCAGATTTTTAATCTTTGTTCAACTAATTGTTCAATCGAGGTGACCAAAACCTTGTTAATTATCGAAAAGATAGCAGTTACTTCATAATTACGTAAAATGTACCATTTGTGTGGGATTCACTACTGGCATTGTGAAAATGTGTTTTTCCCCTCATTCGTGAATTTACATCTAAAACAATCTATGATTTCTAACCTTATGGGAATTAAATTGTAAACTTTATTATGACGTAAACATTAGGTTTGCGCTTGTTACTTTGACATACATTTTGGTATTTAAAGTCAAATAATTTAAAACATGATTTCTTGCACAGCATTTAGCAAGACCGGCTTTCATAAGTGTAAAACTTTACATCTTCATCAGCTTTGACATGCAAGTGTAAATGTACCAAAGTGAAATTCATTTTTCAGTTAAAAAAAAAAAGTTCACACACTATTAAACATATCCATATATATTTTTATTCTCAATACGGCAAAATACAAAGAATATTCAGGACAGACTCTCATTAGTCACAATTAATACTCACTTCACAAGAATGCTTTTAAATTACATAACCTAAGTTTGAAGATCAAACTCAATGAGTACCTTTAATCATATTGCATCCATCATATATAGTATCTCTATCATCAGTTCTCTTAAAACTAATCCAATTTAGATTTATTGTACATAGTGTATGCTGCTGGTCTCGGTCTTGAGACAACTTTTAGAAAAAAGGTGTTATACAACATACTGTATAAACTGCTACAACTGTTTTGACGTGTAGAGAAATACCTCTGTTTCAAAAGACATGGTGGACCAATTGTTCAAAAGGGACACATAGTAAATACGCCTCTCTGAGGAAGAAACAGACATGGTTTTACATAACAGACTGTACATGCCATCCATCCATCCAACATTCATCCATCCATCCATTCATCCATCCCATGATCGCAACAATATACATTTCATGAAAAGTACACGCTCCATATCAAATACAGAGAGGACAAAATATTCGATCCGGAGACGTTAATGATTATGTGGCGACTGTGATACTGAGAGACGAGTGGAGCGGAGGACAAAGGAAATAGGTGTGCGAGCACGGCGTGAAAAGGACAGAGGAGTCCGTTTGACAGACAGCAACGTCGTCCGCAACAAACTTGGAAGGAAGAACACAAAAGCCCACAGAGGGGGGAAAAAAAGAAGGGAAAGAAATGTGCATAAAGTATCTCACAAGTCTATTTACAGCATTTTTAAATTCAATAGAAATGTCAACCTGTAGTAGAAATCCACCCTTAAAGAAATGTTATATTTACAATTTATACAGCTGTATTTAAATAGAAACATGCAAGAGTTAACATCTTCCTACTGAATGTCCCAAAAAAAACAAACAAAAAAAAAAAACCTCACCTTACCCTGGATTCTTTCAAGTTAGATTCAATATTAATTACTACTTACAATGAAATCTCATCATGAACAACTCCAGTACATTTACATCTTCCTATTTCATAAAATCATTAAAAAGGCAAAAATAGAATAGAAAAGAAAAAAACAAAACATTAAGCAAAGGGGCAGAAAAATAAATAAGTGTGAGTAGCAAACCGTTCAAAATTATTCTAATGCTAATTGTTTTTTGTTGTTTTGTTTTTTTTAAATCTTCTTTACATTTGACTACAAGGTAGTGAAAGGAACACAAGGCGCGGACCTGTACTTACAAAGTGTACCAGTGTATGAAGACATTGACTGGGGTGTCAAAACCCAAAGAGGAATTCTTATGAGAAAAGTGGCCTCCAGCTTTAAGTACAAAATGGCTCAAGCCATCATGTTTGGTTATAAAAACACACCTATATACACATGTGTACTAAACCAGTACATAAAATTGCAAAAGCTAAAAGGCATTGGACACTTGAGTTCAACAGGTTTCTCACTGAGGCGGAAAAGAAGAAAAATTGAAGCAAGTGGGGGAGAGAAAAATCCCAAGTCTAAAAAAAAAAGAAAAAAGAAAAAAAGAAGGTATTTTTGTGAAGGAAAAAAAATCCTGCATAGATTAAAAAAAGACCTCTGACTTTTTTCAAGTGTAAGAGAAAAATAACAGTATCGCCTCCGACAGTAAAGGCCAGGGAGCCAGGGAACAAAAGAAAAACACATTACAAGAGAGACCCAGGGCCAAACAGCAATTTAATGGAGATCGAGATGAAATTTAAAGTTAAAAACAAATTCAAGAGAAAGTCACTTCGAGATCTTTCTTGTTACTTTCGTGTCCAGGTAAAATGAAAATCAACCAATAGCAAAAGATCTGGCCCGGGTTCTGTAATCCAGCATAATTTTATTGGAAGTGGGTTTTAAAAGTACGAAAACGAATGTTGAATGGCAACGGAAATGCTGCAGTTCTAATTGAAACGAACGCCACACACATATTTGCCGTGATGGCAACTATACGTCTTAAATTAACAAAAAGAAATGCTTATATGCTAACATACAGTTACTCTGTCATCTCTACCTTATTGTAATACAAGTATGATTTTAAAATTTAAATAGGAACAATAACATATACAAATAATCCTTATAACCCCTCTTGCAACCCTGTTTCAAACTTATGCGTTTTACAAGTTATGCTTTTGCCGAGCTGGAAAAAGAAAAAAAAAAAACTGCTTGGTACATAAATAAAATCTTTATTGGTCGATATACTTATTTGAGCTATATATAAAATCATAAAATTAAAAAAAAAACAAAAAACAAAAAAGACTCTGCAGAATATAAGCAACACTGCTAATTGCTAATGAGTTTGATTCTGTGATGAACCCTCTTTCCATAAGTTTGCTATTTATTGCGGCAAATTAGGAGTTTTTCTAAACTGCAATGTGATAAACTGCACGTATATGTCAACATGAGGTTTAATACTTCAGACACGCCCTGTTGATCCTTCAGGAAAATACGCTGCGGGCTAATAAAGCGATCGGGTGGAAAAAAAATATATAAAAAAAATGTCTGGAAATCAATTTCCCTCTGGGAATTCTTTTGAACAATGGAGCTACTAACGTGAAAGAGATATCTAGTGAGACTGGAGCAAAACATTTCAGTGTTTACATAATTAAGTTGTTTTAAGTTTTAAACAATAAGGTTTAAAAGGCCCTGATGAGAAGCCGAAGATACTGCCTAGAGGGGGGCGAAAAAAAAGATCAATATCTTATTTGTAACCAGGGTTAGGTACGTGGTTTTATTTAAGTCGTCTGAATATTCTCAAGATATTAATCTGCTGTGAATACTAGCCCTTTCGACAGTTCATAAATCTTGCGGGCATGCTTCTAGATAATCCCCTAGTGTTTAAAAAAAAAAAAAAAACCACGATGAATCTGAATAGTGGGTTAATTTGTGGCTCAACTTCGTTGCTTTCTCATCGTTGCTGAAGGCGATTTAAGGATTCACGACTGCAATCACAAAAACATAATTGTTGCCAGCTTAAAAGAGCTGCTTTAAAAAAAAGACAAAAAAAATAAAAAATAAAAATAAAGAATAAATAGAATTGAATCAGATATGACCGGTGATCAGATTTCCTGTAGCTCACATACAAGGCACAAAAATGATAAAGAGAAACCTTCATTTTTAAAGCACCTTTGGTGTTCATGGGAGGTACTTTGGTGAAACTAAGAAAAAGAAAACGTTAAAAGCCAAAGTAGCCGACAAGCCAAACCTCAGTATTAGTGTATTCAGAATAAATAGTTCACCTGATGCTTCCATGCAGAAGAGATAAAAACGTGGCCTTCCAGGAGTCCCTGGAAAACGCCGATATAAGAAGCCAGGCGATAAGCTCTTTTGATTCCTGTTGCAGTTTCGATGCCTCTCCCCGTGTGGTGCAGTCGAAGGTGTGAGATGTTCTAAATTGCTCAGTGTTTGTTTGGCAAGCTGGTGTTGAAAATGGACACAGTGTTGGAGATACGTCTGAGGATTTCATCGTGTGTCTCTGTGTGTGTGTCTCTGTGTGTGTGTGTGTGTGCGTGTGTGTACATGGAGGACCAGAGGTGAACTGTGCGAGTTCATACAGTACACAATCGTCTGTGTGTTTGTCAGCTTTGAGATCGTGTGTGTGTGTGTGTGTGTGTGTGTGTGTGTGTGTGTGTGTGTGTGTGTGTGTGTGTGTGTGTGTGTGTGTGTGTGTCTTTGAGCACGTGTCGCTGGACACAAGAGGCTGAGGTGTGGGTGTTTGGAAGCAGCGTACAGGGACCGAGTCCTCGCTAGGGAATAAGCTTAGCGTCCAGGCGCAGCCAGTGGAGGCCCTGCCGCGTGTAACGCACCAGTTCTGTCATGCTGCTGGTGTTGAAGATCAGAGGACCCATTGCTTTGTCCAACTCCAAGAAGAAATCTGAGGGAAAATACAAACGAGAGGGAGTCACACTACTAATAAAAACCAGGGAAGAAATGATCCACAAAACGAAAAACACCAAGATGTGTTGAAATACTCTGCAGAATGTGTGTAAAAGCCAAATAAGTGTCGACGTTCCTATAATGTTGTCTGGTGAAAAAAAAATCTATCGTATGCCAATAACTTTGTGTGCGACTCTCCTGTAACGTCTGGTCTCTTCTCTTCTCTGTACCAGTGAGCAGACTGCCGTACTGTATGATGTCAGGATGACGTTTGTTGCTGTGCTACGTCCTTTTCTCCCTCGCTGTTCCCCAAACACTGCAAGCAGAAAGCTGCAGCCTGGGTGGGCCTTCAGCTCTCCTCCACTTCTGCTTGCTCATGTAGAATTTTTGGGCTTTTCTCTGTTTTGTGTAGGGTATTTGATGTGCTATCTAACAGCTACTGATGTTGTTACTGCTGATATATATCTATATATATAGATATATGTATGTATATATAAAGTATTTGTCCATCTGTGTAGATTAATGCGAGTATGAAGCAAACATAAAAATGAGCAAATTGCATTGAAGGACTATTTACCAAACAAAATACTGGGAACCAAAAGAAAGAAATGTTTATCATACAGCACCTCCCAGAGATAAAATAAAAAAAATCTTGAAGTAATGATGTTTTGCGCGGTTACCTTTCTGCTCCTTGGAAAGCTGCTCGGCCTGGTCCCAGACCTCGGTGGCATACAGGAAGTTGGAGGTCACCTGGACGTAGCTGGCAGCCATCTGGTGGATACGCTGAGGTATGGTCACAGACGAGCTGGTGCTGCTGCTGCTGCTGCTGACGACTGACGAGTAGCCGCCCGCTGTGCCCGGGGAGAGTTTGGGAGACACTGGAGAGGGCATTCCCGCTGCCTTACTGTGGTAGGAACGAGCAAAAAGATGAAGCGCACGAGTGTGAGTCATACGTGCGACTGTTTCCTGACCCACCAACAGTTGCTGGCTTCGTCATGCGATTTGTTTTGTGCTGTATTTGCACTAATCCAAAAGCAAATGATGAACTTGACTTACTTTCCCATTCCTGGAGACGGAGCCTGGGTGTTACTCAAAGAATTCTGTTACATGGGAAAATAAACAGGAGAAAGAAAAGCAGTTGGTGCACAGCCAATTAAGACAATCACAGAAAAACACAATGACGTAAACTGTTTGGTTTTCAATGTTTGATCAAAAAAACTCAGCTACCTCTGAGAACAAATAGAAATACCTTTAAGTGTTCGGTGAGTGTTTTGGAGTATTTCAGAGCACTGTCCTTCCTCAACTTGAATAACCGCAGGTAGAGAAGAGACTGGCATCGAAGGCTAGGAGGAGGAAGAGATAAACACTGACATAAAACTCGCAAACAAACAAAGCAGGAGTGAACACGTGTGTGGCAGTGGGTGGGAGGAAGAGGGGTGGGGCTAAATACACAACTGCTGTTAAATAAATAACCAAATTTAGCGACGGCGAGGTCCGAGTGCGGCGAGCTGAAGGTCAAGGACAGGGCCACATGTACCAGTGTGTATACTTACCAAAGCACAGCGAGCCTCTTGTCTGCTGAAGTAGCATCTGGGGCCATATAGCTTTTTAACTTCATAGTGTATCTGCACACACAGGAACAATGCAAATGCTTGGCTTTTCGTACATATACATCAAAAGTGACGGTATACTACTGCTCAACACAGTGGTTAGTGTGACGCTCTTGTTTGTAGTACTGAGGAAGATCAATTAGCAGAAATACAAAAGAAATCTAAAATATGGTTATAACTTTTTATAATTACCTAAAAAAGTTATTTCATCTTTTTCTTTCGTAAATGACTTTCTTTTTTAAACATGCAAAGTGGGTTCACTTGAACACAGCCCACATAACTGCACCGTCAGAATAGACAAACGAAAGACGCTTTTAAAAAGGAACAGCTTGCATTTTGAGGAATTTACAAAATTGCTGCCTGCTTTAAAAGGGGGTTTTCAGCCAACTGCATTCTGAAATCTCACCACAGGATGTCACCAGATTCAACAGACTGGTTTTTTTTTTAAATAACCTGGAGCTTAAACTGTCCACAATGCATTTGTGACCATGTTTGACTTAAATCCTGTCTGCTAGTACAGGATAATGCAGGATTTAGTTACTAGCCTAAAGCGGGGGATGAGAAACACGTTACAGTGTTTGGGTGAACTCACTTAATTTCTTTTTTTTTTTTAACCCAGGTTTTTTTCAAATCCAACAAACTTTCACTTAAGTAACAACAGACCCGAGAGCCACAAAATCCTGCAATTTCATTTATATATGTACACAAACTCCCTCAGACTAGTAAACAGACTTTGAAGTGTGGACTCAAACTGTGCTTGTTTGACAGTGATGAATGTATTTGTCCTTACTTGATAAGTTCCACAGTTTCACCGTACATGGGGAATGGGGACTTGGCCTCTTGAGCGCTCTTTTCCAGAGCATTACCACATTCAATGAAGGACACCACGGCATCCAGGTAGTACACTGCCTTCTCGAAACGGTCCAACTGTTCGGAAATAGAAAAACATTTTATTGATGTTTGGTTTTTGCTTCCCAACTTAGTGAAGGAATTGCAGAATTGGACTGCAACATGGTCACTGACTGTTCCAGTTAAAAAGGGTGAAATGCGGTTCACATGAGATTGATTTAATATGGCTTTTGGTCCAGCACATTGACGTGTATGAGAAAGTTCTGTAAACCACAACATTTGTGTTGGCCCTCTGATCCAGTGTGATTCATTACTTGTAGGGAAAGTAAATGTTGCAAAAACACAATGAGCTTACATAAGTGAGAGTAACAACCGCTCGTAGTATCCATGCCGGTAACTGACACCAAACATGGAGTAACACATAGCTACTTGCTGATCTTACAGTAGCCAGGTAAAAAAAAAAAATACCTGCAGCTTTGCTTTTTAAATAAAAAAGGAGCTAAACTTCACAGTCAAGCATATAAACCCTACCATAAAGAACCAATGAAGCAAACATGTATCAACCAGTTGCATTAAGCTTGATGCGAAAGATTCATCAGGGTTTAGTTTCGAAAGGTGTTATCCTCGCTGTCCTCTGCTCTCACTGCTTTGCATGCAACAACTGACACCACAACATCTCAATTACACCAGCAAATGGTGATTTAGTGTGTGCTCTTACCAGTGCGTCGGCATTGTGTTTAAGTTTCTTGGCCTCTTGTAGGTAGTGATCTGCTGAATGGACCCTGAAAGGAAATTCATTAGCTAAATTAACTGAATTTGATTCACCTGGGGGGTAAAAAAAGCACAATAATGTAACAGAAACTGTTTACAACCCTGTGTCTTGGCTCAGTTTCAGCATGTTCATCTTCTAATCACAGAACCTCCAAAGTAAAGATACAAACAATGCCTAAAGCCCTTGAAAATCTCTTCTATTAAATCAAAATCTGAAACAAAAGACATCAAACCAAGAGCTGGGGCTGTGCCGTTTCTTTACCTCAGCATGAAAAGAACAGAGATTCCCAGCAGAGAAGCTTTTAAAATGGAAATTTACATCATCTTGCCGGCATGCAGACACATCATTCATGACCTCCCCAGCCTCCTACAGCTTTATGCATCAAAGGCAACCCTAGATCCAACAGCCATTCTTTCACTGTGCCCTGCTGAGGGGTTATCCACAGTGGAAAGGTCTCCTCTTACCTGTCCTCAAACACCAGCTTGGATCTTTGAGACTTGGACCCATCTGTGGAGAGCGGAGGCACAGCCAGCTGGTTATCACAGCCCTTTGAGGATTTCTCCTGCAGAAATAGTGAGAGGAAATAAACTTTGAGGAGGGGAAAAAAGGATCTTGGTTTTTGAAAAGCGTGATAAAAATGGAGAGGGGTGAGATTATAGTCAGGAGGAAATAAATTGCCTCTGGGTGGTAACAGACATCCTGTTAATACTTGGATTTGTGGTTTTCATTATACGGAAACATTTAACATTATGCAGTTTACTGTAACATTTGGGAAAAGCAAACACGTAATATACACTTTCAGCCATTGAGCGAGCCCAACTGCTCCTTCTCTTCTCACAGGAACAACTAGTTTGTCCTCTGTACAGTCACTTTATCTCCAGAGGGAATACACACTGCACAGCTGGGCACGAAAAACTGTTCTCACACATTGCAGGATCCAGTGTTTGCCGGGTTTTCACGCACACAGCAAATGCCCAGCGATAAGATTACTCACACCCACCTTGCAGTCACGTGTGCTGCGTCCCTTGTCCTCTCCTTTTCGGTGTTTGGAGGTGGAGCTGCCCTTGGTGCTGTGGCTCCCCTCTTTTCCACTTCCTGTCCCACTGGACAGCGAGGTGGACGACTGGCTGACCGTCCTCTTCCGACTCGGATGCTCTGCCTTTGGTGTTCGCAGGGGGCCGGACATAGAAGGAGAGGGGACCGGCTCCTCTTTCTTCTCCAAAGATCTTTTAGACCTGCTTGAATTTGAATCGACCATAAATTACATACATTTAACAATACTGTCCAACAAAAGACTGGCGTGTGTATATAAGGTGCCAGACTGCCAGCTACAGGTGTTACTAAGCAAGCCAAAATATTGAAAATGCTGGATCTTAAATGCTTTTAATGGCAATGAAGATGGCGCATTATGGGAGCAGCAAGCAAAATTGGCACATAAGAGCTACAATAGCCTGAGTGGAACTAGCAAGGCAGGGGATCTGGAGAAAGAATGGGCTGACGACAGTGTATGTCAAAGTGTATATAACCAGGAACACCTTAGAAGCTCAGCAAAGATATACTGTTAAGAGTGTGTCTGTGTCCCGCTACCCCTGTATTTCACTTCAAAATATGTAATAAAGAGAGGGTTGTCTTATATCTGGACAAATATCGTATTAAAACTCAAAGATTCAATTGTGAAATTCCTGATAACTTTGAACAAGTACATTGCAAAGATGTAGAATTCACATTGCAGCTGCAGGAGCATGAGATGGGATGAATAACCCAAGTTGCTGAGCTTTATGCTTTGATTTGATTTTACAATGTTCATTTGAGTTTAATCCTGTGAAGCCAAAGATATCTGGCAAGTTTGGCTTGGCCTTGCAAAAATGAAGTACTACCCTCACTCTATGTGTAGAGAGTTTACTGTGAATCAATCAGGAAAAACACTCACTCTTTACTGCTGTTTTTATGATGAGATAGAGACTTCTCCTCCAGCTTGATTCGCTTTCCCTCTATCTTGGCACCATCATCATCGTTCTGAAAAGAATAACAAAAGAGTTTGGGTTGGATCGCCACCAAAATATCATTGCTGACGGACTCAAAATGCAATTGGATGCTTTCATGACAATCTGTTGGGAGATTTGGAGAAGCTCTTGCGCAGCGAAAAATACCAGCTAAGGGAAACCAACACATTGAGAACCTCTTGCATCTTAATGGAGGAAAAAAAAAAAAAAGTTAAATGATGAAATGTGCTCTACCTTGTGTTTCCTCTTGGCTTTGCTTGAGCTCTTCTCGGAGCTCTGTTTGCTGAAGTCTTTGCTGTCCCTGTCCAGCGAGTCGTCCCTCTCCACTTTTATCTCACTGGGCTCTTTGTAAGGCCGCCCTGGAATCCTTGACAACAAGCTGAGATCTATAGGAAACGGGAAGGAAGGGGACAAGTAAGTAAGGTTTTGTCCTAAAGCAAAGAAAACCTTAGATGAGTGTAACACAAGGACAGATGGGAGTGCCCATTGATATCACTATAACAACTATCCGGGGGTAGTTTTGACTTACCTATCTTCACAAGTAAAACCTGCTGCTGAGGTTGTCTTGCAGGGTAGCGCTCCTCAGGGTCACTGAGTGGAGACAACAGTTCTTTCTCCTCCATAGGAGAAAACACACACACAGGGGTTCTGATACTCTCTGTGTACTTCGGCGTCTGCGAAGAGGACGGGATACTTTCGTTCCCCTCGGAATCCGACGACGAAGAGTCTGTATCAACAAATTCTCGAGACTTCTGGGAAGTTTTGCTGGCTATCTTGCCCTTGCGTTTATCCGCGGTGGTGCTGACGGTGGCTGCAGTGGGCCTCGGTGAGGATTTGGGCTCTTTTTTGATGCTTGGCTTACGGGAACCTTTAGTGGGAGCTTTGGGCCGAGGAATGTCCGGAGCAGGCTCAGTCTCCACTCTCAAACCTCCCTTGGGTTCCTCAACCACGGGGGGCTTTTCTGACTTTTTGGGTTGCTTTTTACCCACTCGAATTCGAGGATTAGCGCCACCCTCGCTCTGTGCCGGTGATTTTTGCCGGCCACGACCACCCTCTGCGCCCTTTTGCGCGGCCCGTAGGTCCCTGCTTGGGGTGGGCGTCGCTGAATCTTTCGAGCTCCCTCCCTGGCTACCGTAGCCACGCCCTGAGCTGTTATCTCGACCTTCTTTCTTGCATTTGGGTGGAGCATTACTGCTATCCACTGGAGATGCAGGGGAAAGCTGCTTTGTCTTTTTGAACCAGTTGTCAAGTTGCCACTTGTTGGCCATGTGTTGCTCAGGCTGAAGAAACAAAAAGAGCACAAAAAAAATAAATATTTGAATTAGTGAACCAATTTAAATCTGGGTGATATAAATAAAACGTTACTGTTCATTATTTACTTCAGGAGAGGCGGGTCGTGGTTGCTCATTGGCTTCGCTGTCAGTCGTGCTGCTCTCGCTCTCGCTGTCTGAGCCCGAGCTGCTCTCAGACCCACTGTGGCTGCTGGAGTCATCTCTCGATTGCTCAGCCGCTTCACTGTTAGTGCTGTTGTTAGACATAAGAGAGTCAAACAGGGTAATTGTATGGGGAAAAAAGAGTGTACTATACACTTCCAGCCATGGTTCACACAAGGATCCTATTGCATCATAGCATGTGTTTCCTATCTTTGCTACAAATACCGGTACATGTTTTTACTCCTGCGTAAATTCCTCTGTGTGAAGATTGTATGTGACCAGCATGGTGATATTCTAAACTCAGCATTTAAATGTCTCCTATGTTGATTTTCTCAGCTCTAATCTTTACCTTGCTGACGTGTTCCTTGAGGCATTCTTGGCAGAGTCCTGTTCTCCATCACTGTCCTCACTACTGCTTAGCTTCAGGTCATCTTCTAGCATACTGAGATGCAGAATAAAACATAATTATTTCTTCTTATCATTGATAAGGAGGGTAACTGCTGCAGTTTGACATTAACTAAATCATATCTGTTTAGTGCTACTTAGTGCTGTTGGCAATGCCACTACTACTAACAACTAAGGGATGAAGCAAAGGATGCATCACTTACGTTGGCTGGTCATCGCAGGCTTTGGGCTGGTGGCTGCTTGAGCTTTTGGATGAACCGGCTCGCTCTAAAACACACACAAAATAAAGAGTTATGTCACTCACCTGTGCTACATGTAGTATCATAGTACAGATTTTAATCTCAGGTGTTGATCAGAAAGGGATCTGAGACTTACTGTGTCCACTTGGAAAAGGGTGAGTATCCTAGGACACAAAAAAAACAAAAAACAAACCAAGAATTAATTTCCTCAGCTTGTTCTTTTTTGTTAAGGAATTGTGCACAATGCGTCTGTAAATTTAAAATCATCGAATGTTCCCTTTCATTAGCTAGATCTCATAATAAAAAGTAAAAGAAGTATGTGAAACAGAGATGAAGCCCAGTGAAAAGCACTTTAGCATTCAATCAGTTCATGTATTTGTCAATAATAAGCTCCATCACCACATAATCAAAGAGTTTCTACGCAGGTTTTCCCTGAAGGGCTACGTGAGGTCTTTTTGTGGCACCAATTTTTTTATTTTTTTGGGCATTAATTAAGCCTGAACAATTCATCATGACGCAGTCATTTGGATAAAAAAAAAAAAAAGCATTGGTGTACTTCTGACCTTGGTTGGGAATGGAAACTTGGAGGGCTCCGTTTTGCAGGGAGTGTGGATGGCTGTCAACGGCGGGGGCCACGACTGAGTCATTTCCTGAATTGAAAAAAATAAAAAATGCCCACAGGGGAAAAGGAACAAATTAGCTGAACGAAGAGAATAATATGAAACGATTTATTTGGAAGACCTGTGATGAACTTTTGGAGTGACAAAATATGAAAAATATCCAGAAAATGTAAAAAAAAGAAATAAATAAAAGAAAAAAAAAAGGATAAATAATGCTCATACCTTCAGAATTTCATCTACACAGTTTGCGTCCCCGGATCCCTAAAGACAGAAACGCCATGCTTAGCAGATGTGATCCAAAACATTTTGAGTACATAGATTCACTCTTGCGGCACTTTATGAAACCTAGAAGTTTGCTCAGCTATGTAAAACAGGTGGGAGCTCATATATTTACCAAATAACATCAATGTTAAAACACATCATATTTGAATCATTTAGACTGCTTTGCTCGAATAAGCCCTAAACTCTAAAGGCAATTTGAAATCTAAATGATTGATTTTCAGTTTTATGAAGTCTGTTAGGTTTCATTTGTGGTGATCATTTCTTCTGTTTACATGGGCTTTCAGAAGAGGGGTGAAAAATAAAATCCAATCCTTCTTTAGAAAGAAATATACACAGCTCACTTGGACTATATTATAATGTTCAAACAGAAACCTTGCTCTAGTTTTCAGTTTGAAATGCTGAACATCTTTCATAATCTTTTGTGATTGGTAGACATGAACACCAGGCGTTCCGAATGAATAAATCAGCCGTACAATGACTCTTACCTCTACAGGTTGTGAGGGTATCTTGAGTTTGGAAAGTGAGGCCTTTCCATTGGACTTCATCTCTCCCATTGTGCTACTGTGCGATTGTCCGCTGTAACTTTCTGCTTGCGAGGTCTTGGGTTCTGCCGTTTCCTGGCCATCCATAGGCCGCACATATGCTGTGGGCTTCTGCTGCATGGAGCTCGGCTTAGACATAAGAGACGGGGGAAATGACTGACTTGAGTGCTGTCCACTGGGGAAGGAGGTGTGAACCCGTGAGGGAGAGTCCCAATTAGCTTCCCTGTCTCGCGGGGACTTGGAGCGGTAACGTTCTTTGCTGTGGTGCTGCTCGGCAGACAAAGAGCTCCGCGAGTGACCACTGGAGGAGCTCAGAGAGCCCTTAGCTGGACTTGATGTGTGCGACTTCGAGTGCTCTGAGCCACCGCTGTGTTTACTTGACTTCTTTTCCCGCACCTCCCCTCTTTGGCTACTGTTGCTGCCGCTACTTCCTCCGTTGCTCCTCTGGCTGCTGTGCCCGCCCTGAAGTCCTGAGCGTTTTTGAGACTGGGATGAGGATCCACCTGCTGCAGGGCCGACAGGAGTCCACTTACTGCTCTGACTGCTGCCGCCGCTAGCGATACCACGCTGGTCCCCGCCAAACAAGGGTGGGCCTGATTTGTCCTCTGAGGAAGACGAGCTGTTAGAAGGTTTTCCACCAAGCTTTGGAAGTGTGTCACCAATCGGTTCTTTCATCTCGTCGTAATTGCCCAGCATGCTCTGAATACGGCTGGACAGTTTATCTTCTTTGCTGGACTACAGACAAGGAAGAGGGGAAATGGAGAGAAGGAGGGAAAGCAGAACAATTACTGGTACAAGTTTAACTTTTATGTTCTCATAATCACGGTTAAAAATTGATTTGAAAAAGAATCACACAGAAGCTCTTCATAGAAATTCAGATTTTCACTGAATATAAACTAAACTGTTGGGTTATATATGAAATTGTCTGTTGAAAATAGACTAACCACAAAGTTAGTCCTGCACAGCCCAAACCCATCTGTGAAAACAGATCAGGGTCAGCCCAGAGTTCCAACACAGAGGTGAATCAATCACTCTGAGGCCACGGGTTCCAGTCAACCCTTCTGCAACCAGCCCGTGACAGAGGTCTGAGCTCAGTATCCAGTTTCACATGAAGCCTCACACCGCCGTTTTGTTCGACAGATTTACACTGAAGGTGAGGAAACACAAGCCGTTATCTGCAGCAGGAAATGTAACCAAATTGGTCATAACGTACGCTCCACCACCTCCTGCGAGTATGACGCGCCGGTGAACAGTAGAATCACACACTTTTCTTATGGGCTCTTGATTTGACATGCTTTATACAGACTCTTGGTGTGTTTAAGCACAACGTTAATCCAAGTTTTGTTTCCAGAAAGCTTAAAATGCATACCGATAGTGGCACAGTCCCTTTGTTGGCAGATAAAGCTAAAAGCAACAAAAAAAAAAAAAGAAAAAAAAAAGTGCTTGAGGTTTAACTAGAAGCAGCTGAATCGTTAGTTTCTTCAACAAACCCTTTGTTTACAGCCACATTGATTGCAACACTGTGTTCTGCTGCAGAATAAAAACAGCCAACAAATAAAAAACAGTTGTAATGCACCATGATTACTGTATTTAAACCATACCTATGCTTTAACCGATTCTGACTGCATTACATTTCTGTCAGCACACACGTTTTTGCTGCTCTTTAATCTAAATAAACTTTCAGAGGAAATTGAACACTGCTAATATTTTGCTTTCTGTCTTATGAAATGTGCCGGTCATGACATGTTACTTCGATTACAACCAGGCAATATCTTTCCCAGCATCATTGTTCAACAGCAATACATTACAAAGAGGGGAAATAATTGAACTAAAACATCAATTTGCGTACTCTTTTTTTTTTCTTTGCTCTGAAGATATAGCCAAATGCAAACATCATTTTTAATTTCCTGAGCCAGATCTTTGCAATGTCTCTGGGGATTAGCAAGATCTTGCCACATGTTCAAAAGTCATCCTGGGTAACCAGACCTGAGGAGTCTTATGCATGTACTAAAATGTATTAAGTACAAACTTTAAAAGCTTCCCTTTTTAACTGAAAACATAACGCCTCCGCCATAACATAACAAGAACTTGAACATGATTGTGCATCTTGATAGAGTTCACTGCTCGTCACTGTGTGCAGCTGAGCGGGTACATGAACCCTGCACCATAAAAATATTGCCGTTGTGCTGGTCTACATCTGGGAGGCCGCAGCTGCAGCTGTGAGCACACATGGCCTTTAAAGCAGAACACTGTAAGCTTCCACTTAGTGGAGCATGACAGAGAGGGAAAAAAAAAGTCAAACTAAAGCTTACATAAGACTCGCACAAGCAACAGACACAAGATACAAAGTCCAGAACAGCCAACAGACTCAAACGGTTTGCCCTTACCACAGTGTTCCATCTCCTTGATTTTTTTAAGCACCATAGTTGTACTTTTGCATGACAAAATCATTTGCTGAAAATGCCTTCTTCCTTTCCAAAGGTCAAGGGCTTCTTGTCCATAATGTCAGCCTTCGTATTTTCCTCTTTGTTGTTGTTCGAAACACACACACATACACACCAACACTAGCCACTCACCAGTGGTGGCTTTTTTGTTCTCAACCTGTCAGGACACATTCCTCGCTGCCTCCTTGATGGCTGGCACTAGCTTAAGAGAGGAGCCACTTACATCTGTTCAAATCTGGTTAGTGGCAAAGATTAGACCCACACAGAGAACTCAAATCCTCTTTACAATTATATTGGCTGGGCAGGAGCCGGCTGGCCTACATTTATGTGTGTCTGTATGCGCAAGAGGAAGACACACGAGGAACAGTGGCGTAACATCCGTTTGTTTACTTCCAACCAAAAAGCTAACCAAAGTCAGATGGAGTCAAAAAAGTGAATTGAATGTTTTGTTGAAAATTAAACCGTCACAGGGCGATCATTGAAACCACTACTCAATCGTAAATGTATGTATTATTTTATGCTTTCTTTCTTTTTCTTTCTTACTTTAATGACACATAATCATAACGAGAATATAATTACGTCTTTTGAGTTTGTGCGCTCACCTTGATTTAACGTTTAATATTCTTGCCAGTAGAACTTGTTCAGACACGTTCAACAAAGAAACTCCTGCATGTGGATTTAGGCCTTTTGACTTTCTCACACGTCAACTTTAAACATTAGAGACACTGCAGCGTTATGAAGATAACTGAAAAACCAATCAACACCATAAATTGAAAATATTTTTTTTTCCTTCTCCATATTGAAACAATGCCCAAGTGCATTCAGGGAAATATCATAAAATGACTACATGAGGAAGGATGTTAGAATAAAACAAACAACAACAACCTGAAACAGAAGTCAGTCAAATTCCTCCACATGCAAATAAATAGTTTGGCAGAATTGATGTTTAGAAAAAAAAAAAAAAAAAGAACCACATGACCAAACTGCTTTGCCATGGTGTCTTCTGATCCTATGTGAGGTATTCGCTTCCTGTCTGTGCTGCAAATTCCTTGCAAGTGACTGATCAATTATATGTCGAAAGTAAAGGCGGGTGAGGGAAACATACCACTTTGTAGGGTTCATTAAAGAGAGGGGAATTTGCTGGAAAGGCCTCTCCTCCTCCCTGTTGGATTTCTTGATTTCTCCTTTCTCTTTCTTTCATTCGGAGCACATTCCGGTCCTCACGGTTCATGTTGCTGTTAACATAAAAAGAACAAATCAACATAAAAAGCATGCAGAGGAAATGAAGACAAAGAGCAAGCTCCTCGTGTCATGACTGCCCAAGGACGGCTAAGAATGGGCAATACTATCAAAGTAAAAGCCTCTGTGAAGTAAAAGGCCAGAAGAGTCTATAAAATACATCTAAATTATGCCTATTTATGATCTTCTTCCTCATCGAGAAATGGAGACTAATCATTTTCACAGTACATTCAGTCACTGCTTCAGATGGACAAAGTGGACGATCATTATTAAAATTCAAAATCGTAAATAACATGCAGATGACCTGTGGAGAAAGTAGTGTCTAATAAGCTTTGACTATTCCAGACGCTGCTTCAGCGAGTAGTCTCCTTGTGCAGATGGTCAATGAAACTTCGTAACAGCAGAGAAAACTTGTGATCACATTGTGTGATTTAAAGACAAAACCAGACATGCATCTATTACACTCTAGGTGAGAGAAAGTAACTCAACGGCAGCCTGCTTTTATTTTCCTTCTGCGTGTAGTATGTGCAGAGCAAACATAAATAAGCAGGGAGGCGTTTCAGGGCAGCGTCCTTCGAGGGAGCAGGGTTCGACTCGGGCACCGCCCAGCATCATAAAACTGTGTACACTGCGAGGGACAGAAGGCCAGGGCTGTTAATGTCTTTCTAATGCACACTGAAGCCTCAAATAATGCCACTGGCGGTACTAAATGGTCATTTGGGGAGAGAAGCCACGTTTGCCCTGCTTGTTTAACGGAAAGCAGTGACAACACTTGAAAAGAGAAACGGGCATAATGTCAGCCGGTCACGTCGCCTCCCAGTTTTAAAGTCAACAGCTTTAGGCTCTGTTATTGACAACAGTGATTTTTAAGGCTGTTGACAGGGTATGATTATGCAGTCGGCACCCAATCTCCTCATACTTTATAAACACATTACACAAGGGTGTTCTTAATCTCCACTAAGTATGACTAAAAAGATGAAAAGAACCAGATGGGAAAGTGACTCCTAATTGAATCTGAGCAACTAAAGACGCTGCACAAGGCAACATCTGTGTCAAAAATAAATACAGACAACATTTACTGAACTCGTAACCATAAACCTGCTGTGGACTGTCATTCAAAACATGAAAAATAAGGCATCTCGTCATATCATGGAGAATGATTATTGCCAGCAGCATCGAACTGGCTGTCAGCAAAACTAATCAATGAGGCTAAACTGTAGTTTCCAAGCCACATTTTTTACAAAACCTCTGTCTGTTTTACATCATCAACATCTCCCAACTGTGAGTCATTACGCCCAGCAGGCAATGTGATTTACGCTACAACTATGCTACATTAAACCGATTCACAGGAAGCGATGTAAGCTGTAACCACTGACTGGAACATTGTATTGGCAACAGTTTTATCAGTCGAGGGGCAAAGAAAAATCCAATGTTTCTGCAACACTTTTGTCATCCATGAACTTTAGTTGCCTCAGTTCAGAGCACAGCTTAGACGAGATGGAGTCAATAACCAAACAACACACACTTTCTATAATGACAAACCTGCTACGACGGAACTGACCACTGATTACCTTGTACAGACAAGTGTCTACTAAAACTTACAGCGCAGATAATTTACTCAAGCCGCAATCCAGCAAATTGTGCCCCATGCCAGTTATTTAGCCTGCTCTACCACACAGCTGACAAGTACCAACTATCATTTGAGGATCTTTCATGCTATAAATGATGTCTGTGGCTTCAGAAACGGCCCTGGAAATAATGCTTCCTACATTTCAATGGTCTCAGGGTGTGTTCACCGCAGTCAGGTTTGGTTAGATTAAAATGAACCTTGGTGCCTTTGCAGAGTTACTGTTGCATTTATGGAAGTGTGAAAGCTGCCATTTGAACCATGAAGAAAGTAGATGTTTAAGATTTGAGATAGTAGAAAAATATCTTATATCTTAAATTGATATCTTATGTGATCCAAGTGTGGAAGCAACACTAACCAAAAAATTTAACCAAACACAGCTTAGAAAGTACTATATCACCGACTATGTTTTTGACACACGACACCCCAAAAAATAATTATTGCATTAGTCCGATTAAAACTGGACAAGGATTACAAATCTTTACAGCATATGGAGGAAAAACTGTGCTCGGTAGCTTCAGGGGTTACATGTTACCTCGACAGAAATCAAAGCTTTCAGAGTTGGATTAACACGTCCAAATAACGTGACAGAAATCAGATCTACTCCTGCATGTGTATACAGAGCAGTCATACTTATACGGGAAGAGGGGTTCTGACAATGTACCAGAACTCTGCAGCAAATCCTGAACCAGAAATCAAACGGTATGCAAAAAGTAACACAGGACCTCAAATAGGAGCCAGCTGACGCATGTGAACAGTGATTTGAGCAAATCATAATTGATGTATGCAACAGACATTACTGGTAATATTAAAGAAAAGAAAATATTATTGATTCTGTATGCATTTCATTTCATTTAACCTCAAATACAGAAGTGTTGTGAGAACTATAAAAGCTGTGCCACAGTCACATTAGATTTAAAATAAGGATAACCAGAGAGTAAAGATGGGATGTCCAATGACATATCCTTGATACACATAAGATGTCTCCCAAGGAAGCATTTCTTGTGTCACCGTAAAGACATGGTTAACAAAGGTGCACCAAATAAGGAAACCTTGTACAATGTTAGTAGTAGCTGGAATCATGTTAGTGAATGCTTATGTAAATGAGACTGCCGGTGTCAGTAGCAGGCGTGAAGGAGTCACTGTTGTCACAATACTGTATTGATCAGACGCCCCTGGCAAGGTTTCTTTGTAAACACCGTTCTCACACCGACCTAATCAGCAAGATTAAACAGATGATCAACAAGTCAAATGCTTGTTTGTGGCGATCACAAATAATATTAAAATCGATGTGTACCTCCACTGTGATTGTCCATTTATAAAGAAACGACAGAGTACTTTCAGATTTGAATAAACATGGAAAACAAGATGTCAAGATGTGAGAGAAACTTAAGCAAAGAAGAGGCATTTTAAATAAGTGGACCTTGCGTAGTTTCAATAAATATCCCATTTACTTGTAAGGGTATTTTTCTTTCTTCAATTGGGAGTAAACACTGACAAAGACAAGTTTTAAGCGGGAAGTGAGCGAAAGTGAGTTTCAAGATAAATGTGAATTGTAAACCTCAGCCTTCCGGAGTATTTCTGTTCTAATCATTACAGACGTAATCCCAAAATAAAGCAATCTGAGCAAGCTGAGGTCAGGAGTAAACATTGTTTCAAGCATGGTCATCATGGCTGTGCGTCAAAGTGGAGCTGATTCAAAACTGCAAATGTAAAAAAATAAAATAAAATAAAAGATTTTACTTTTTAAGCTTATTGATGGTTGAAACACCTTGTTGCCATTAAACATCACCACTTTGATCATTCAACAGTATTCAGTGCAAGAGAGCTACTATGTGTGAGAATGGCTTAGCATTAGAAAGACAGTGTGGATAAATCTGTCAAATATAATCGCTGTACAAAAATATTCTTAAAGGAGAGATTTTGTCTATTGCACCAAAACAACTGGGGAAGAAGCATGGACACAATCTTCAGTCCTGATTTCACAGAAAAAGCCAATGTTCACTCTAGTGCACTTTAAAATTTAATCTTTGTTTTCCAAGCTGAGTAATGAAGAGTTGTCTCTGCCTAGTTGATCAACTCCTATCAGAAAGTGTTGTTAATGTATTTCTAGCAGCAGCATCTGATATTGCATTCTGTCCAAATCTCACATACATGCAGTTGGTTTGTATCTGTGGCTTTCCATGAAACCCTCCCACAGGTGCTCTGGGATCTACTCCTAAACAAATCTTTTATTCTATGCTAATCATTTAACATCTAAAGCAAAGAAAATGACTTTGCATATTAGCTTTGCATTAAGAAACAGACCAGATACAGGCCTCATCTACAAATGAAAACGCATAAATTTTGCACTTCCGTTTCAGCAAAAATGTCACGTTTACACAGCAACAATAGAAATACTGAAAACCTTAGATCGCATTTATGGATGACTCTGAACTATAAAACTACCAGGTCTTAGGAGAATATGGATTGGGAGTCATGACACTCCGGAGGCCACCATTGTTGTTATTGTCCATCTACTCGTGCATGTGCAGAAGAACTATTTACTATGGCCATGGTGCACGTGTGCAGTAGCAGCACTTCCACCTTCTACTCCGGATTGAGTGGACGGTGGAGTCAGAACGTTTCCAAACAGTTCTACCTTGGGAGCAGTTTTCAAAAAGTTTCTTTTTCAATGGCTCCGAACCCTGTTTTTGTGTAAACAGACAACTAAAACGCAATGAAACTTGTGCGTTTTCAATTGAAATCATTGTATCCATAGCCATCATAGTAATGTATCAAAGGTCAATTGTTTCAACTTCAGGGGGAAAATAAATTTAAAAAACATGCTTAACAGTTCTTTTACTCTTCATGAACAGACAGTAATATATATTGAAGCCACTTAACCATGTGCCAAACTGAAAAGGTCAAAGTCTCCGGAGATGATGAGACGGTTCGCTCTGTACTCAATTTAATCAGCTCATATGTTTGTAGCTCATAACACAACAGGCAGGTCATGTCTTCAACACAGGCAGAAAAAGAGACGATCTGATGGTTATCTGAGTACTATGAAAACAGCCCTGGAGTTCTGTGACAAAACAAGCATAGGCAACGTCCATAAAACTATCTGATCTGGCTTGTACCGGAACATGTATATGTACACTGGAAACTTCCCAGTTTATCCTTAACACACATACCAGCAGAAATGACAAAAGACGACAACTATTAATGCATTTCTTACCCTGACTGAGAGGCCATGGCCCCAACCACTGAAACATTGGAAGGAGGAGGGGAGGAGTGCTCAAAGTATCTCCCTGGGATTCAAAAGTATTCTCCTCATGACTTCTTAGCCTCAATTTGGACGCCAGCTTTCTTCAATGAAGACAACCTCACTCCATTTTTTTTTTTTTTTTTGCCGAGTGTATCTGTAGGCGTCCAGCTGAAAGAGTGTAACTACAGTTTCTTTACTCGACTAGAAGGTACAGTGCATTTCCTTGGAGTGGAGACAAATCTGACTTAGGGAGGGGAGGCGACTGCTTGTTCTCGGGAGATACCACCTCTGCGAACAGCGGGGGTAAGTTATATGCTAGGGTGAAATCAGGGGGCAGCAGCAGCAGCTTTTGTTTCTGTCGGGGTGTCCTGAGGTTGAAGCATGTATTGTGAAGCGGGGATGCGCAGAGGGGCGGTGGGTGAGGGGTCAACAGTTTGTACACATTAAAGCTGTGTGTGACAGAGAGAGATCGGGCAAAAGAAAGTCTCCTGCAACAGTGCCAGATTCTTGACAAGCAGCTCTGTGAGCCACTTTAATCTTCAACAATGAGGAAAGAAATGCTCAGCAAGGGGCAGAGGAATGTTTTAAATCTTATTTAATTAAGCATATCAATTATCTGAAGAACGCACTGCGTGAGCACAATGCTCACCAGGAATCTGTAAAGCCTTCTTAACGACTGAAATACATCTCCACATCGATCAAACCAACGCAACAAATTACACTTTTAAATGTTAAATCCAAGAAGGGAACAAGAAAAAGTAGTGTTACTCAGAGCTCAATCATAAATACTCCAAATTAAGTAGAAAATGATCAAATAAAATGTTTAAACGAGAGGATTAGTATAAAACAAATAAATGAGCTCGGGCAGAGACAACTTTACAGCAGTGATGTTTTATAGGACAGCGTAGCAGGCCAATTAAGGTTAACATCTAGCAGAAGGAAAACAGCATGGAGGGATCAGAGAGAGGGGAATAAATCTCACCTCTTTTCTAGAATGGCACGGTCCACCTCCTCCCATAAAAGGACATGTTATTTTACACCACAGGGCCTCTCCTCCATGTGATGTCACGGCCCTCAGCCAGGCCGGGCCAATCGTAGGTCGTCTTTCCATCAACAACGGCCCTCCCTCCCCCAGTATGCCTGAAGCACAGGGCCCAGCGCCCATGCAGCCCGTTAAAGTCACAGCGTGCTGGTTGTAACAAACACGAGGCGATTTTTCAGCAGCCACACGCACAATGATGACACAAGCTGTCAAATGTAGCAACGCCGCACTTTGCATTCAGTCCAATGTGGTGTGAAAACTGACAGTTTCTTGCTAATTTACATCTGTTTTCTCCATCTGAATGTTTCATGTTGTGTTGAGGGGGGGGGGAGATGATTCTTAGTTAGCTCTGACACACAAAACACAAAACAAAAAACAATCCTAATTTTCTGGTCCTGTTCGATTGCTGATAATGTTTGAACAGCAGGGGCTAAGTGCTATTGAGAATCCAAACAAACACTTTTACATTTTAGCCTTAAAAAAAAAAAGTGTATTTTTATACTTCACAGTACTTGTCAAAGTCTACACCACCGATTCTGAAAGTACAATTCAATCTAATATCTTTAAAAGTAAAGTCACTTGCTGTCGTCAACAGGTTTAGTCCTCCAATGTCTTGATTTTCTACTTTAGCGTGTTTGCTTCGAGTTTAATTGTGAGAAAACCTAATGGCTTCACAAAAACTATGTTTTGGGGATATGCACGGCTCCTGGCACCACATAATTTTTCCGATTTTTTTTTTACTCATAGTGCCAAGTGAATGAGAGAAAAGCAAGATAAAATGGTGAATCCAAAACTTGGGGAAACTCCCTTTTTCATGGATACAATCGATATACATAGTCCAGGCGTAAATGGAGGGTGGGACAGCATAGACCAGGGAACAGCTGCACATCTTTACGACGAAGGCTTTTCTTTTTCCTCCGTTTCAAACTATTTCAAGTCAATCCTGATATAAAAGCACAGGCTTTCTTTATTTCCTAGGTTTTGGTTTGCAGAGTTTCCTGGCATTTTCAGCGCTTTGTTATACAACACATTTATCTTGAGCAGCAAACTCAAACCATTGCTTGATTTAATCGATAGCTGGGCTCATTAGAAAATGAAACAAAGCACCTACAAAGCAATTTAATACCACTGAAGTAAGTCTAAAAAAAAAAAAAACTTGTAGGTTTTGATACTCTGCACCAAGTATAATAAGGTCCGAGCTACGTATTAAAAGCAAGGTTATACACAACTCAAAAAATAACTGCTTCTTTCGCTTACTACAACAAAAAAATGTTTTTTTTGTCTTTACCACTGCGAAGAGCAGTGATATAGTAGTATAGATGGGCAGGCAATGTCACCACCCCTGGTGCTTTTGAAGCAAACCTGCTGACTGCAGGAATTCCAGTGGGAGTGTCCTTTCAAACTTGGCTCATATAAGCAGCTGTTTGGGAAACACTGCTTTCAAGACCACATGCAGCCGGGGCAGGAGGTCTCTGAAAAACTGTCAGAGAACAATGATTCCTCAGAGAGTAATGCAATGCAGCCAGTACAAAAAGGAACAACTTATCTACTCAATTTACAGACAAGAAGCATCCTCTCCTCCTCACAACAAAAGAAAAGAATCAGCTTGATTTTCTGCGTCTCTGACATTAAAGCACTTGGTTGATATTTGATGGAAGATGGTCTTAAAATGATCTCTCTTGTCACCCTGCTTCAATATCTCAGTTTCTCCAGATTAGCTCTAATTAACATATCAAAACAAGACTCAAGACTTGATTGGCACGTTTTTTAAACAACCTCTTCTATCTATTCATTCAGGCATGTTTTAAGCATTTCAGCCGAGCACTGTTTGGAATGGCTGCTCACAGCAGGCGTGCATTATCTGAATCAGAGGAGGCCTTCAAGTATTTACCAATCAGCGCCTGAAGCAGTGACTGCTGCACATTTACTACTTAATCAGATTATTACTGGAGCTACTTTTGCGTTCGACATGCAGCAAACCTGTTTGCAAAGAGGCGAGAGTAGCAATGTCTTCCTATTAAGATGCCAACATTACACTGATAAGATGTTTGGTAGAAGCTTTACGGCCGACACCAAAATATGTACTAAGCAAGAAGGTCG
This sequence comes from Lipophrys pholis, assembly GCF_963383615.2. NCBI lineage: Eukaryota > Metazoa > Chordata > Actinopteri > Blenniiformes > Blenniidae > Lipophrys > Lipophrys pholis. The sequence continues at coordinate 18,959,464 of NC_137634.1, forward strand.
GCTTGTTTTGCATTCCATTTGCTTTTCATTGTTTGCATGACTCAAAGCAGCTTTGGTAAACTTGGTGGCAACGTTGGAGCACATGTACTTAAATGTGAATTGAAAAAGCTAAATCCTTTTTTTTTGCAGCCATTGGCATCGATGACAAAAACTTCAGGGTGTTTTTGGTGTCACATTACTAGCAGAACACAACACGCGTCCCTCAATTATCTTGGCTAACGTTCTGAAAGTCCTGCGTCATTCAAGCTCCGCAGCCTGCCAATCAAGCTGGCCAAGAGGCTTTTAGTTTTCTAAGCGACACTCCTCACCCAAATGTCAACTCTGGAAAGATTATGCTTATTTTAATGATTGCATAATAAGAATAACCAAGAAGAGTACAAAGGGTGTAACAAAAGTAAATATACAGTTCACGCCCGAGTCACCAAGGGGAACGTGTCTGAAAGAAGACATTCGTCTCAAACCACTCATGCAAAGCCCGTTTACGCGACGTGTTCAGGTGAAAACAAAACTTTTGATGTGTTTGGGGTGTCCACTTACAAGACAATGGTGGTTGGAGCCACTGAATATGCAACTTTTTGAAAATGGCGCCCAAAGTGGAATTTCTTGAAAATGCTCAGATTTTATCACGATGGAAAAGCACATTTCTGAAAATGCTGCTACGACGCATGTGTACTATAGCCGGAGTAAATAGTTGGGACTCTGCACTTTGTTTTCTAATTGAGAGTCACCGGTAATCGCTATCAACTTTGTCATCTGTCCATACGAATGTCACTTGTACACGCCATGCGTGATGCGTGTGTGGTTCCATTACAAAAACAAACAAAAGCAACCACGGGTGGCTCTACGTGCTAGCGACATCATTTTACATGTTTCTTCCATTGCTGTGTGAACAATCAAATGTCGCTGCAAAACATCTCCGGAAAAAATTGAAGAAAGAAAAAGGATGCATTGCGTCAACGGGGCCTTATTCTCCATTTTTCTCCCCGCATGTTAATCTTTTTCATGCACTCAGCTAACGTCAACCTGACTATAACACTGCAGTGCACTGTGCAATCAAGTTCCCATCCAGCACACTGATGTGTAGACATGTGATTGACACCTGACACTGGAAAATTACCAGATGTTTTACCCAAAGCATTTCAATTGTTAAGTTATCATTAAACTAACATGAATTGCCAAACATTTATGCTCAAAGCTTATCATACGGCACCTTTTTTTTTTTTTTTAGTTCAAATTGAACGCCTTACATACGTAAAAAATAAATGAATTGTTTCACTTCAAGAAAGAACAAGTACCCAGAAAACTTGATCTAAATAGCTTATTTTATACTGCAACAACATGAAAGATTTCTCAGTTTTGATAAAAAGCAAATGAGGTCAAAAAATACTTTAACCCAACTGAGAGGCCAGAGGGAGCTTGTGTAGTGTGCAGTAGATTCCCCCGTATTGGGCACAATTGTGTTAGTCAGAAGAGTCTAGACTAAATATAAAGCTGAAATATCCTTCTAGCTCTAAATAGAAACATGCCCAAATTAAAGCCTACTACTTGGAGCCTAAATAAACCTTGACAGTCTTCGGAGGCGTGACTGGGGCCAGTGTAAAGTTGAAATCGTGGGGATTTTCTTAATTAAATAAGGAAAAAAAAAAGTATTCTTTTCAAATCCAATTTTCTGCTTCTTACCTTCTTAAATACGGAAAACAGAACTTTCATGGCGTTTACCCCAGTCTCATTTTCAAATAAATTAATGGCTAGTTGCGTCACAACAATAAATACCGGTTCTTGGTTTAGCACTCGAGCTTTGAAACCTGGTTGCATCAGGAAGGGCGTCTGGCATAAAGACCAGCCACGATGCATAAGTTATTAATAGTTATGCATGAATCTGGATTTAAAAGGTTTATGTTTATGCTGTTTTTATACATACACGTGTTACATGTTTTAATATACACACACCAAACTAAAACGTTCATGCCAATCAATGTGATCTGTTTAACATGACAGAGGTTACCACTTTGCAACCTGAAAAGCAGCTTGATAAAATGAGCATCTTGCAGCACAGATCTATGCGAGCGCCGTGCAACAAAATGGCTTAAATGAGCTTCACCTTCACAGGACTTTACAGCCTCCAGAGAGCCTAACTCACATCCTAGAGAACAAAAGCAGAAGAACAGATGCGCGGGGTCAGGACACTGAGAAGCAGAGTTTTTTGCTGCGTGAGCAACAGTATTGAAAGATTAGAAAAAGAAAAAGAAGAGCGAGAAAGCTGCTGATGTGCGATTAGATTCAAGCTAATTAAACCGGCACACACCAGAAGAGCCTTCAAACAACTGACTTTTGACAAGCATTACTCTGTAAAAAAAAAACAAGATTAAATTTGATTCTGAATTCACAGACCTGAGCTGAAGATATAATTAGCTCTTACTCTGCGTAGCAGTGAGCAAAACGGAAACCAGATGATTGCAATGATTTCCTTTTGACTAGTTACATTTTTCTGCCAAGGGAGACGCAGACAAAATCAATGAGGAGAAAAAACTCAACCGAAACAATCCCCGGCTTTTAGTTTATTCACACAAACGCTCAGCCATACAGTTTTTGTGCAATCAGTTGTAGTTGTTGAGCAGCCCGGAAATAGGCTTCGCTCATTCGCCAAACATCCAGCCTGCAAAACCACAGTGTAGTAACAACTGCAGTGTACAATAGACTTGTGGAAGCCAAAGAAAGCACGCACCCACGGCTCTGTCTGGGACGGACAAACAAGTCACCATAACATCTTGACAGATCATGTGGCCTTTGCCTTGTCAACAGAGGAAACAGTTAGACCAGAGCCTCCGAGAAAAACCCCAACAGGAAGTGGAGAGGACCTGACAGTGGGCTGCGTCACAGGGAGCGCAGCTTCACATTGCTTCAAACAGGCCGTTTGCTTCAGTGGCTTTAGGCACTGGTTTTCATGGAATTCTCACTATGCAGCAAAAAATGTACTTCTGAGAGTCACAGAGCTTTTGGCACATCGTCCTATTCCGGTGCTTTGCATTGTTAAAAAAAACAACAAAAAAAAAACCAGTCTGACATATAATGAGCTACTGTAACACTCCATACTCACGAAACTATTGACTATCCGTAGGAATTCATTATTTCCAGCTCTTGAGCACATCCAAAACAATAATGTTGATGTCTTTGTGCTTCCAAATAATAACACACTCTCTTTTTGGACCCAGTCTCAATCCATTGCAACCGTGCAGATATTTGTTGTTGTTATTGGATCAGATGTAGTTCTCGTCAGCATTTCAGAAGCAGAGCAGTTTGGTTGATTTTGTCGTTTTCTGTCATTTTACTTGACTTCTGCTCTGTTGTCACACGGCGAGAAATAATGACTAAATAATGAAGTGAAATGTGATATATTGCCACCACAATCTCAGGCAACCGGGCTCCATCTGAAAAGCTAAATATGTTAACATGCAGAGCATGTGTGCACAGTGAATGGAAACATCGTTTATTGCACTTCAGTCTGTGTGTTACACGTATTGTGAAACGCTGCGATGTTGTTGCATCACAAACAACATATTTGCCTTCTGATCAGATTGATTTAAGTCGGGAATACAAAATACTGGGAAACCGGTAACTGAGAGGCCAGCAACAGAGCAGCTGGTCTATTTACATTATGCATTAAAGCAAATTAAAATACACAGCGTGTTGTGCAGTCAGCACACGTACTACCTCACCTGGCTGACCTGATGTCTGCCTGCGAGTTTATCCCACTCCTGGTTGTCACTAAGAGCTGTGTTATAGCTCGATAACGACCCAGTCATTGACTTGAGGTGTGTGGGAGTCGGGAGACGTCGAAAACATGCGGAGGGCAGGAGTGCCGGCACTTCACGAGTGGGTTAAGAGAAATCAGCATTTGTTTGTTCAGTCTTAGAAAATGTTTCACAAAGATCTTAAGCTTAGTAGGGAGGGGTTTTGTTGGGTTTCAACGCGGAGGCAACGTCATCACTCTTGTAGCGTTTTGAAAAAAGAAAAAGAGAGGAAAAAACTCTACTACCGACACGACCATAAACCACTCATGCCAAGTGCAAACTCTAACTATTATCCTACACTTGACTGCAGCTTCACCACCAGTTCACGGCTACATGCTATAAATGAGTTCATGACCTCAGGCCACCATAAAAACTCGACCAGTTAAAAAAATAAAAATAAAACAAATCACGCTGTGGTCACCTATTTGCACACGCATCTGTGAAATTATAAAACGGTGTTGAGGAGGAACTCTGAACTTATAATGCGTTTCCAGCCCTTCCCCCACCTGCTCCATGTAAAATGGCTTCCCAGAAAAGGCTCATCAGCTGTCCCGTTGCCAGACCAAAACACACAGGCTCCTGCTTTGCCTTCCAATTGTAGTTCTCATGCAAATCGTAAGAACATCTGAGTTGACACTGCGGGGAGTGGCACCGGGGGACGAAGCGGAAGAAGCACAAAGATAAAAATGCCAGTTTTTCCTCTACAACGTTTGCACCGTGACAACTGTCACTGCTCTGGGAGCGATTCTAGATTGTGTTGCAGAAAAACCAGTTAGAGTAATGAACTGCCCATGTTTACATTTTGACAGTACCTTGACTGAGTAAATTCAGTTTGTCGGTTACAAGTACTACTTATTGACGAGCGCGACACTGGTGCTAAACCCAAACAGATGCTTTGCAGCGACAGTGGCAAAATGCGTTTAAAAAGAAAAGCATGTGTGAGGTAAAAAAAAAACAGTTTGAGGATTTCTCTCCAAACACATAAATGCCACAAGGGCGAGGGCTCCGTTCCATGTTCCGCTGGGGTTCTTTTTCATAAATGGATGGGCGCATGCTTATGACATTTTAGTCTTGCGCAGTCACATGGCCTCACGTCTATGTGGGCTGCAATTCAGCTTGTGGTTGCATCGTGCAGTCTGCACACAGTAAACTTCATGTCGGACCCAAGGTTTATACAATCGTACAGTGTGGCTAGCGGTGAACTTATAAGTTTGTTAAAAATCACACAGTGTGTAGCGGGCATTAGACGTGCAGGTTTTCTCTGCTTTTGCTTTTCTCAAACTTTATTTATACAACAACCAAATGGTTTTGTTTACGCATGGTAGCACATGCTGTAAGCCAAAAAGTCAATACAATGGATACAATTATAAAAAGCTTCTTTTTTTTTAGTGAACACAGATGGATTTTTTTATATGCCTTAAAGGAAGTAAAATTGGCTTTACATTCTTGCTGGTGTGTTTACATAATTGAAATCAAGAAATAATTGGCTTAGGATAGATGAAGTGAGTCCTTTTTATAAAAAAAATAAAGCTGAGGGTCAAAAGAAAAATTCTGAAAGGTTTTTGTTCCAGAAAAGATTAGGTGTCCTTTTATTTCTGAGCACTCAACACTCGGTCCATGTTTAAGATTAACTGAAATGACTCAAGACACATTTTTAAACTATCAAATCAGCATCTTATCATTGTATGATGGAAGACTTGATATGTCCGTGTTACGATATGTTGTCAAGATATGGTGTGATATGACACTATATTTTTATTGGTTTTAAAGGTCAGTTTGCGGTCATCATTTCTAAAACTACACAACATCAAAATGTAGTAGAAACTCCAAAAGCCATCCGTTCAATGCTGTGAAAGTGTTTCATTTTAACGCGACTCCGACTACATCTCTTGTCCCATACATCGAGTATAAATTGGGCACTTTACAGTTGGACAGTATCTAAGTATCGGCCATGTTCGGATTATATAAAGTCATAAGAGGAGACAAGATGAGCCATCAAACTCAAGCAGAGGTGGCAAACATCAGGCCCACAAGAGGCTCCAGTCCGGCCTGCCAAACCAAGAAGCAAATTGTATAGTTCAACTTGAAAAATGTAAACTAGTTTCTTAAGAGTAGAGGACACAACACAACACTGAGACCGAGACAAGATATTGGTGATGTTGCCATGAAAGCGATCTACCTTGTTGCATAAATGCAAACTCGCAAGCTCTCGATAGTGTCAGGGTGAGTTCATAAAAACATCTATAATACAACAGCTGTGGGCAAAGTTTAAGGGGGATTTCACTGTATTCTTTAGCAGAATATATCATTAAAATGAGCTTTAAGTTGAGATTGTAGGCATTTCCCATAGTAATTGTTTGGTTTTGTGAAATATGTGCAATTTCAAAACGTATACTCTGTGTCACAACAAATAAAGTTGAAATTTAAAAAACCCCTGCTCTAAAGTGTTACTTTTAGACCGTTTCATAGTAAAGAATCGACTGATTTATACATGTTTGTGTGATCATAATTCTCACCAAACCCGACTTCAAATTCTATTTTCACCAGTTTTGCTATTGATCCAGTTTTGCTGCTGGCATTGGGGCATTTTCTAGACAAAAATAAAAATAAACAACAACAAAAAAATAAATAAAAATCAGATCTCCCCCCGATTTTTCTTAAGAAGAAATGCTTGAGATCCTGGGACTTTAGGTGAAGAGCACTGAAAACAAAGAAATGTTAGGCGAGTAGAGGAATGCTACTGGCTGTTCATCACACCGCAAGTTAACATGGGATCCTCCTTGTTGAGACAACAGTCGAGGATTCCCGTCAGGAGATTCGACACAAACTTTTACCGTATGCACATAAATGGTGTTGATTCATCAATGAGCAGTAACGGAGTGGAGGTGAATTCTGTCAAACACAACAAACATCAGACGTCATGACCTGTTCGCTGTATCACAACAGGAACAAAAACACGATCACCATCACTGCGACTCGGTATTCCCTCAACGGGAAAGCCGCCGCCACAAGCGGGGAGGCAACATTTCCTCTTGTCGTTTCACTACATAACAACCCGCGATCAGCCGTGAAAGTGGCTCCAATCATCCAGCTGGAGGCTAAACACGCTACCTACCGGGACTACCTGCCCCTGTAGCGTTAGCCCGTCCGGCTACTAACGTTTGGAGGCTAGGCTATAGCGGCTAAGCTAGCTCGGAAATCAGTGATTTCTTTCGCGGAAAACTAAATTAACATCCACGACAAACGCCAAATGGGCAATGGGGGACGATTCGTCGGCAAACAATAGTGTTCCGTGAGTTCGGGCAATCCTTACCTCTTGTCTTCTTTTTAGGCCCAAACCATTCTAGCTATTGGAAAGCTCTTTTTCTCTTTGTCTTTTCCACTTCCAGTTAGACGCAAAATGGATTCAGCAAAATGCTATAACAGCTAAAATACCGACACCCGGTGGACGGTCTTCATCTTCCCCTCACGATGCAGCCGCACGCCGAGTGGGGGAACCAGATATAATCATTTCGCCCATCGTTCACATTAATAACTCCTGAAGAGAAGTAAGTAATAGGTAGGACTGCTAGCTAAGTTAAGCAGCCAGCAGGTACCACAGACAGCACTGAATGCATGGATGGCACCAAGCGGTGCTGCGTTCACGACCGTCGGATTTTTCTAAAGACTTATAGTTCCAGAGTCACATTGTTTACCTGTGAGTACACACAGTGTGCGTGTCTGTTATGAAACAACATGTTTTTAAACTATTTTCATAAAACTCACTTGCGAATCGCTTGTGAGGATAATAATTTGATGTAGTGTTCATGAGTTTTTAGTTTTTAGTTTTTTTTAACAATTCCATCTATCAATACTCTTTAAACATGCATATTTATGTATATCTTCACACGCACTAAAAAAGACTTTCCAGACACATTCCACAACGTTTTCCTGTTACTTCCAGAAATCCAATGCTGCCCAACGAGGTACCCAAAGGACATGCAGTTTCTACTTTCCTATCAAATTCTGTGAGCTCAAACGCTGTAACTCTCTGGACAAATTACTTAAAGTGTTTCCCTCTTTGGTCGCTTTTAAGGATTAATTATTTAATGATCTTCTTGTGTCTAAACAGTGTCCTGCTGATTCTGTGTTGGTATGTCATGTAGTTTAGATGACTGTTTTATTTTTGTTTTTTTAAATGAACTCCATTGTTTGTTTTATTTGCTTCACCCTTTGATATTTTTTTATTTTTCATTTAGTTAATGTTTATTGATGAGGGACGATTTCATATAAGCCCTTTGGGCTTCTTTCCTCTCCTGTACAGTTTGGTTTCATCTTCTTATAATTCTGTGGTATATTCTTATTGTGTGCAAATGAAGAAAAAAAACCTATGTTACATGTTAATGTATACTTCTCTCTGGTACATGGTGATGATGAAATGTAATAGTAATACATTCATTTATCATTATCTTAAAAAGTGAGTTGTACATTTATTGATTTATCTTTTATATTGTCTCATTTTTCTCTTATAATGTTGTCATTTATACCTTTATTTTTTTTATCTTATCTGGATCCATCTTACTCAAAATTGTAAACATGGGCTACTTACAATGTTCCGACATCTCCAATTGTCCAATGTTGAAATGCTTTCTTGACAGAATGACTGATTATTTATTCATGTTGTGAATGACTGTATGCATGACTGTACACTGGGAAGCTACAAATGAATTGCCCCTTGTGGGAAAAATAAAGTTGTCTGAACTGAACAATCTATATATTTGTTGTGATGATGGTAAGAAAAAATATTTCAATAGTTAAATGTACCAGCCATTAATGTTATGATGAAGGATCCAAAAGTAATTAATGTCACAAGCTGGATGTCAGGCTTTATGTCGAGTAAAGGTCACTGAAGTGCATTAAAATGAACTATGAAAGGATACTAATGATCGTTAATAGAAAACCTGATAGGTGGCACCATGTGATATATTGCATTTCCTTTTCTTTTTCCTTTTTGTCATTAGTGCAATAACTTGGCTCACTAACATACGTCATCTCACTCTTTCTCGAGAAATTTGGTCACCCTGTACCTGTAGGACTGTTGAATCTCAGTGTACACAGTGGTATTTTATGTTTCCTGTGTGTTTGTCAGTTTTTTTAATTTGCTGAGAAGAAAGTAATGAAAATATTTTGAAAGAAAAATATGCAGTTTACCTCTGCTTGCGGTCATTTGAATTGGCACATTGTCTTTTTACAGCTATTTTATTTATTTTTTATTTATTGTGTATAGCAAAATATGTAAAGTCATAGTCAATCGTTGATTTAACTTCAGGGGAACATTTGATTTCAAATTGTGAACCCTTTCAGCATTCTGACAGCCTCAATCAGCTGGTCATTAAGGACTTGTGTGATTTCCTTAATGTCAGTGAACGCAGCATGTCTGTGACGCACAGGTTGCTCGGACTTGACGTTGTGGACGGAAATCACCGAGCGCCTCATTGTTCCCAGCAGCTGATTGATTGTTTATCTTCCTCCAAAACACAACTAAGAACATGCAACTCCGCTGTCAAGATTCTTTGCAAAATAAACAAGTTGAAAAGTGGCGCCGAATGAGTTACACAAAGCCATCGCACGTTTTTAGAAACATGTGCATGTGTGTGCAGGAAGTTGCATTAGTTACGTAACAATACGTTCACAATAGTTTGACATTTTTCCTGTTTAATTTTGTCATTGGTCCAGCTCTAACACTCCATAAAAGCATGAATTTAAACAACTGAGTGTCATCTAAGAATACTTGGAGGCTCTAAAGCAGGGGTCACATACACCCCCCAGTGAATATCAACTGGGTCATACCGTTAAAAACACTAATATAAAAACCTTTTAACAATAACTGTTTAATTTTAGTGCAAAAACGTATATGTATACACTCATTTTGCTTGCAAACCAAGGCATTTGACTTTTTCTGCGGTGAGGTCTTATGCACACAATCCATATGCATGGACAATTACAGGGGTATATAGCATGTTTGACTTTTTTAACGTCTATTTTAAAAAAAATCCTGTTGCACTCGTTTTCTTTTCTATATTCTCTATGTTCAGATGTTTATTCTATTTTGGGTGACATATTTTGTCTATTGTCTCTTTATTTTTACTTTGGGTGAGATATGTCTACACTGTAGGAGTGCAAGCGAGGTTAAATTTTCATTCCACTGTGTGTTCTGTATAGCAAAATTGACAAAAAGGTCACTTTGACTTTACTCCTACCAGCTGTTAAATTCTATATTTTACTATTTTTCTTTCGACTAATATAGTAATTTCATTCAAGTTCCATAATAATCAATTAATTTTATTGAGAAATGTACTGTATTATCTTATTTCATCCCTCAAGCTGGATTGGACTCTGCAGTTCCGGTTTTGCGTCTGGGTACTATATGTTAAGACACCCCGACTTTGACTTCACTGTAAAACACAATTTACCCCTTACACATGATAGATTTGACATGCAGACAAGCAACATGTTGACAAAAATCACATATTTCAGCATGACCAGCTTAAGAAGTCTCAAAAGTTGATAGATTCTTCAATGAATTTCTTCGAAAGAATGGCCACAGAATAAATCCTATGTTTGAATAGCTTGCAATAATTGTTGTGCAATGCTTCACTTCGGCACAGCAGATAGTTTATAAGCAAATTGCACCAATTGGGTGCAGCACATTGGCTTCATCGTGAAAAGTTTGAGAGATTTTCTCTGTGGGGTGTCTCTCTGCGCATGCTTGAGTTTTCTATGGAAACTCGGGTTTCCTCTCAGTCTGTCAGCATGCAATTGAGCCAAAATTGCCCTTAGGTTTGAACGGGTGTGTGACTCAGTGTTTACCCTGTAATGTGATGTGTGTTTGTACCTTGCCCTTTGCACACAGTCACCTGGGATCAGCTCCAGCAACCTGCAACCCCACAAGGGTTGATGGATGGATGGATGAATCAGGTCAACTGATTGGAAGACAACGCTTTGCCAGAGTAGGTGTGACGTCTAAACAGACCTGCAACAGCAGCTTCAGCATGAAAGTCATGTTTTTATCATTATAAGATTATTATCAAATATGGTCACCTGCCTGATCACTGGCATTCAATTCAAACTTTTCAACTCTTAAAATCAAATGGTGTAAATGGCTGAATATAAAACCTCATGCTGCCTCCTTTGACCCATAAAAAATACGAATAACAAGTGACTCACTTGTCCACATCGGACATTACAAACCACATTTTTCCAAGGAAAACAAGAAGAAGTGCTATGATGAACGTCATTGCACAACGACCCAAAGGATTTCTAGTTGAATCAGTCTGTACTTAAAGCAATGTGATCTTCGAAAGTCAGATGCATTAACAAATTAGACATTAGACAAATGTGTCCCTTTTATTGTAAGATTAGCTAGAAAGTTGTAACAGAAAAAATAACCCAGAATACTCAAAGGATCGTTTCTACTCTTCATTTTCACAACTAAAACACTTTTGATTTGATTTTGATCCTCAATCTGTTCAAATATAACATTTTTTCAAAAATAAAATGAAAAAGCCAGAAGTACAAAAACAAGCACACTTTAATTTGAAAAAGTGACGGAATTAAATTTAGCTTTCAAATTTTAAAAGAACAATATTTATGGGGCCTCCTTTATAAAGTCACATTTTGTTCACGTTTGTAGTCATGGCGTTTTTTTGTTTTAAAAGGTCAGCTGTACAGGAGTTTGACTAAAATATACTAAAGTACAAAATGCACAAGGGATAACATGAATAATCATATCCGTTTCCTCATATAGTCAAAGTCTGTGTTCCTAGAAGCTTGAGAAAGTATCACACTAGCAGATGCAACACCGGAAATGACGACGTCTAGTCTTCGTATATTATTCATAAACCTATGCAGGTGTCCTCCCAACCAACTGTGGCTGCTTTTAGAAAAAGAGAAAAAGAGAAAAAAACCACAAGAAAAACCCTCTCCATCGAGTAGTCTATTTCTTCTTTTTCTTTTTTTTGGGAGGTCCTTGATCCGAGTCGTTGCCGCTTCCCGAGTCTGAACTGTCTGAGGACGAGGAGGAGGAGGAAGAGGAGGAAGATGAGGCAGAGCTGTCACCGTCGCTGTCACTGCTGCTGTCGCTGTCATCTGAGGAGGAGCTGGAGGAGTCGCTGCTGTCGGAGGATGAGTCTCCGGAGGAGCCGTCTGACCCGCTGCTGCTGCCGCTGGAATCTTTGGCCCTGGGGAGAGGCAGGGCACAGCGGGGCAGCATGAACACACGCCGCACCTGTCAACACCCAGCGATATGCACCCTTTCACCAAGTCTATATCCCGCTTCTTAAATAACACTAATATGCTGTTTTTATACACGTCAGAAGTCAAATGGCACAACGTCGGCAGTGTTACAAGTCACACCGCGGGAAAGGCCTATCGGGGCTTAATCACTGATGTTTTTATGAGCAGCGAGCGATGCTGTGAACGAGTCCTCCAGATGATTTCCCACGCACAATCGCAGCTTAGTGCATCAGTCCCTCGCGCCAATTAACGTCACCAAAAGAAGGCCAGTATACCAGGACAACACCAGAAGTTAACTTAAATATTCACGTCACACAATTCAACATAATGGCGAAACATCAGTTCAGCTCAAATTCTTGTTTTTGGACTTTAGCGGATTTGGTGAACACAGAATGGGCTCCAACCGGCGATGTTGTCGTCGTGAATCGAGACCACCGACAACAGCACCACTGTGAGGCCCCAATTAGGGACAAAACATGTGCAAGTGATAAAGTTTACGGTTTTATTCAAGTTTTAGTGTTGTGCTTGCTGGCTGAGCAGAAAGGCAGTCATTGTGAAGGTTATTACCAACACCTGTGACTTTACGACAATTTGAAGTTAAGAGGAACTGTGAAAATAAGCCATTGTTGGGAAATTTGGAGAGAAGAAATATCTTGGTGCGTTTGAGAGACGTGCTTAAGAAACTGTGCTTGTGTGTATCCGTGCGTGACGTGGATCTGTGGAGAGGACTGAATGATAGACCAAAACATAAACTGGTGATTCTAAAATCGACCATAAGTCATGATGTGAAGGTGTGAAAGTCATTGTGCAAATCTGACAGAACAATATTTTGAACTTGGGCAGACAGTTTGGTGTCAAAGTAAAATCTAGAAACCAAGAAAATATGAAGTCTAACTTCCACTTCCTCTTTTGGAAACACTGTATTTTGTGGACATTTTATAAACTAGATTTATGTTCAGAATAATTATCATGACTTCATAAATGTCATTCAAAATGACAAAATGCAGACTCATTCGACAAGAAAGTACTGCATTATAGAAAAACAAATATTGTCATTTTTGAAAAACATGAGCTTCATACATTTTGCATGCAGATATTAAAATGCTCCACTAGATGGCGCGTTTTCTCAAAATCGACAATATTCAAAGTTTGAGTAGAAACATAGATGCCTCTATAAAATAAACCATAGTTTAAGTAAAAGTACTGATATAATCTATTATTCAAAAGTAATTTACAAGAAACCTACGAAATAAGCTTAAGTAGAAAAACTATCCCTATTTAGGCCATTATTTCCTTCCTGCTTCAATATTCTCAGAGGATAACCTCAAACATTTCTTATGAAAAAGATGTTTATGTTGCTGCTCTATCACCAGCGTGATCTGATTTGCTTTAAGCTATGTGTGTAAATATCACTGCAAACACAGAGATGGAACATTAACAACAATGTTGGAATGAATTACTTTGCCTTTTCTTAAAAAAAACCCATTGTGGTCGTGCCAATACAAGGACAACAGACACCTGTTAGTGACTCCAGGGGGACAATAACAGGACGGCATCGTGCTGCACTGGTTACCACTCTCGCCTCTTTGTGAGAACGACCCTGCTTCGAATGTGGGTTGTGCTTTTATGATATTTGTGTGGGATTTGCCTGTTCTCCCTTTGCGTGCACGGGTTTTCCCATACATATTCTGATTTCCTCCCGCAGTAGCAAAGACACGTGTTTCAGAAATTCTGAATTTCCAACCGACATCCATGATATCGTTGTTAGTTTTTCTGTGAAGAACTAGTGAAAATCAAACAAAATCAACTTGGACCAACTCCAATGACCAGTGATCCTGAGCTTGAATAAAGTGGAATTGAAGGTAGATAGAAAGAAGACTGAAGTTGGCAGAAGATCAACACTCAAAAGGACGGCGGAATCCTCAAAATTCACCCTATGGAATTCTTTCCTAAAAATTTCTGCACTTCAGCTTTATCTCCTTAAACTGCAGCGTTGATCTTATGTTAGAAACAGGAGTGGGATGATGGTGCAGCAAAGGATCTAAAACAGCAGAGGAGTTGCGCCACAGCACCAGCTGGCTTTCCTCGCATCACAACATCGACTCCAGCAGCTTGCATGTGACCCTTTGCACCTTCGGGTGACAAAGTGTAAACGATTGAGATAAAGTGAAAGCAGCAACAACCCCCCCCCCACAACGCCCCTCAAAGAAAGTGAAGAAGCCTCTCAGATATGCTGGAAAAGATCTTTCACACTCACATGTTCAATTGAGCTTTTTGTCAATTGAAATCATTCAGCTGTGTCTTTGTATTGACGTTACACGACTTTAATGAAAATGGAACAAACATATGTATGTGTTGTTCATTTGTCTTGCAAATATATACACGGATGTATGTTGCCGTTATTAAAACGTAGAAAACTATAGAATTTCATGTTACACAAGTTAAAATATCCCAGAACACTGACGTGAGAATGAAAATGTATCACTTGGCTATAGATGCAACTGCAGCAGTGTTGTGTCACCATATGCTCCACATTGTGTGCATGCCAAGTACCTGCTTCAACAGACAAGATGTATATTACTTACTTTCTTTTCATTTTCTTTTCAGTGGAACTGTCACTCACCGGACTGCAAAGGAATCAAATGAAAATGACAATGAGTGAATCTTCAATAAGACGTGTTATAAAGTGTGTTACCTTTAAACCAGACAAAACAAACTTTCCCTCAAAGAGCCGATGCTACATACCAGAGTTACCAGGTTACACATGTAAACGGCTTTACATAATGCATTTTGTTTCCATTCTTTGGTGTTCAAAAATGTAAACAAGAACACAAAAGCAAACCCGTCAAACTTTTGTCTTTCTTTTTTGGGAATTTTGATCAGCACCAGAAAACAAGCCACTATTAAAACGATTTCAGTTTCACTGTATTGGTCTGAATATAACACAAGATGTTCTTCTGGTGGGATGGCAAAAAGGTGAGACAGTCTTATATCAGGATTCTTCTGCGTATTGCCTTTAAAATATCAATAAACATACTATGATAAAGTTTGTATTAGACAAAGAAGTAAAAGTATCCCTAACATCCATAAAACAGCAGCCTGAGCCTAAACAATGGAGCACTACAGTGATCATCTGTGGGAAAGTGGCTCACAAGTAGGTCAAATAAATCAGCTTCACAGGAGGCGTAATAACACCAAATTTAATATGATGCTGATCAATGCAGCTGAGACTTAGAATAACAGTCAATCTAATTGGAGAGCACAAATGTGAAGAGGCACATAGAAGAATCAGCCATAAAGATTAACACGCAACGCTCTGTCTTCATGGCGAAGAACAACTGTGGTCAGACAGCTGAACTCAGACTGCACTAAGAAGCTGCTGTCTTTACTGCCTCATCTCATCAGTCTGAGGAAAACACACCCAGACCCCCTGAATCAGTTATTGAAGCAATAATGTCAGTTGATCCCCGTTATGCTGCATGTCTCACTGACAGAATAAACGTCCTCTGCATGTTGTCCTACAGAACAAAGCTGCTCCAAAAGAGGCCGGCGGGCATCACCATACATGGAGGAGAAGGGCGTCATGGTGTGTCCTTTTAGATATTCTGACAAGTTAAACTGTTTGTTTGCACACACATCTTCAGTTGAACATGTTTCAGTTATCTGTAAGAGGCTTAGTGCACCTCAGTGAGAACCAGATTGTTTCTGCCTATTGTGGAACGAGTGCACGTCTGCAAAAAGTAGTCACCTCAAAGGAGAAAAAAACCCACAAAGTAATCTTGCAATCGCAAAGTCCTCACCCAGTGATGCTGAGAGGCGTATTTTCAACCTCCTTGAGTTTCTTTTTCATCTCAACTGTTCTTGAAGGTCTGTGCACATATTTCCGCTTCCCTGTGCACTCATAGGTCCAGTGTCCCATCTCCAAGCACTTCTGGCAGCGGACATGTTGTTTGTTTGCCTCCCTGCAAGTGATCAAACGACTCATTAAAATGCAAACTCTTCAAAGAATGAAGACCCACAGCGTTGCTGTCAGAAGATGACACGAGTGGAAGCATGCACCCACCACTGTACACAGTAAGATTGTCAATCAGGACCTGCTGGGTTTTTGTAGTTGATTGGCAAGTCTCAATTGCCTGATGCTTGGAAGTATATGTAGAAGTCTCTCTGTTCCCCTATGATGAACCAGGATGCTCTCTAGTGAGTACCCCACCCTTCAGCTAATATGAGCTGGGATAGGACCCCAACCCACCGACAACTGGATGGATACTTGTTTACTTTGAGCTGGGAATGACTTTGCTGTGACTTTAATCATAATAAAGGATTGACATTAAGGGCCATATGGAGGTGTAAATCCATGGTTGGGTCCGGGTTTGTAAGAGTACATTGCCTTAACCTATATTCAGATGGGCTTTGTGACTCTGAGATGGCTAAAGTGGTGTAGAAGATGCATTGGATGGGTGGGAACGATATTAACAGCATGTCACTGATATTGATAAACATTTGTTGAAAAAAAAAAAACCGCTCAAGGGCTTGATGCCACACATAGTTCCATAAGAAATAGGTAAATACATTTTTCTGTCTCAGTAAAAGGAAATAGATATAAAACTATTTCTAATTGTAACTAACCGTACAAAATATGTATAAAGAGTGTATAATTCGTCTCCAATTTATAATTTGTCTCCAATACTTCGAGAAGAAGGCTCAACGGGACAAAACGGTGTTTAAGATAAACTGGTTCCCCTGCTGACTGGTGGCTAACTTCCTTTAACGTTCATCACTGCTGGTAATAAGAGCAGACGTTAAAATAGAAGGTACGACACTTTATTTTAAATGCGGTTACACGGCGTTTGGTGGGACAGCTACGGATGTTTGTCGGGTTGTTATTAACATTAAACATCTGCTGTTACCAGCAGCAGCAACGGACGCTAAGAAAGTCGGCCACGGGCCTCGAAACACGGGAAGGTATTAAGACCATATTCATATTTTGAGACATATCACGACAGAAGTCCTGTCAAAAGTTGTTCAGGGTTTTAAACCCACTGACTAACAGAGAGATTAAGTATGATCACATTTTTTATTGTGCAGAGAAAACGCGGCGCTTCCGAGCTCCCATTTAGACTAAAGCCTGCGTGTAGGTCACCTCCCGCATCGAACACGGACCTCGACACGCTGAAAGCCGGCTATTTGTTCTGTTCGGCTGTGTTCGGTAAAACAAGGAAAAAGCCCGGGTTTGTTTTGTTAACAATACTCACGCCTGTCGGCGGGCTATCAGTCTGTGCATGGGGGTCGCCATGTTGCCGTTTACTTTTTCTTCTTCGTTGGTGTCACTTCAATGTATGACTGCGGGTGACATAACACCACAGCGCCCCTTATTGGTCGGTTGTATTTATGTCTCGTATTACGAAAACATGAATGTGTTCTTTTCTTCACAATGATCAAATCGCAAATTAAAATTTATTGTATCACAACATCTTAAATGCTTTTTAAATCCTGTTGGAGTTAAGACATTTCAAAATGCAAAGACCCATGGATTACTATCACTTATGAATTATAATTATTATCTATTCAGACTGATATAACAGTTATGACACATTGCATCGATAGCCATCCCATCTATCCATCTTCTCTCCCGCTTTGTTCTAAGAAGAGTCTATTCTATTCTATTCTATTCTATATCTGTTGTCTTTAACCAGAGATTTTTTTTTCATTATATATATTCTTTAATCCTTAGTCTTTTTAAATGACTTCATCATCACAGATTAATAATACTTGTGTGAATGCCTTTCACTATTCACACAATAGTGATCCAAATATTTTATTATTATTAATATAATAATATTATTATTATTATTATTATTATTATTATTATTATTATTATTATGACTTCTTCCGTACTGTGCTTTTCCTCCTACAATCTTTAACTGATTTGAATCTACCTTTTTAAAAAAGCCTTCTCTTAATTCTCTTTTATGTAATCATTTGAACCCAATAATGCCTCAAACGTTTTTACATACCTTTAAAGTTTTTTCTGTTGCATTTTGAGAGATTTTTTAAACGTAAAATGTGTTATGAATAAAATGTATTATTTTATTATTCAATTATCAAAATATGCAGCTTTTTCAGGACGTTTCTGCTTTGCTTTATCCTTTTTATAGCTTTATTCGTTTAGAATAAATTGCAAAAAACTACGAAATAATGTCCCATACAAAGCAGATAGGAGAAGCACTTCATGGAAAAGCAGATCAAAGCAGATCCCTTATCGCCTTCAGCATTACAGTTTAGCTATATTCAGCTTCAGCATTCACACTTCACACAAACCTCTAGTGTTTTTTTCACTTCATATCCCCCCTTCCCAACATTTGTAGTGATCTCAGTCATTAACTTATTTTGCTTTCTTGAGTTTTCGACGTTACTTGAAATCTCAAGTTATTTCCAATAAATTCATGCGTCTTCATTCATTCGTCAAGATGCTGTGGAAAAGTCCAGAGAACTCTAGAACCATTCAGATCTCGCGATACTTCCCGGCTCGAGGCGAGAAGTGCGCAGCTACCTTGCTGCCTCTGCAGCCTGCCAGACACAGATCAGAGGCACCGGTGTCAGTCAACGGTCCGGGATTATGACCGGCAGTGGTTTTATTTAAGACAGCACTGCACAACAACTTCACCCGACTTCAATTTGTTTTGGAATCCG
Source organism: Lipophrys pholis (assembly GCF_963383615.2). Taxonomy (NCBI): domain Eukaryota; kingdom Metazoa; phylum Chordata; class Actinopteri; order Blenniiformes; family Blenniidae; genus Lipophrys; species Lipophrys pholis. The sequence continues at coordinate 18,978,219 of NC_137634.1, forward strand.
CCTTTGTACCGTTTCCCTTAAATCGCGTCGTGGACAACGTTAAAGCAGGAAGACAGACGTATCGCTGAAGAAGATGTCAGTGGTGGGATTTGACTTGGGTTTTCAAAGCTGCTATGTAGCTGTAGCCCGAGCCGGAGGAATCGAGACAGTCGCAAACGAGTATAGCGACAGGTGTACACCGTAAGTACCTTGGGATTTCTTCGTGGTTAGTTGACGTGGTTTGCACCAGTAGCAACCGCAAACCTGCTTTTTATATATCTGTTACTGTTGTCTCGCACTGGTGATGCACGTGAATGCAGCTTTAGTGACTTAGCAGCCGCTAGCTAAACTTGTATTAGCACGTTGTTGTGTTAAAGGTTCGGCAACGAAGTTGACCGACAATCTCGGTGCGTCAGTCATTGAAGCGTTTGAGCATAGAATAATCTGGAATACACCCCTTAATGTACACGCCTCGCTCCACCGCCAACCACCAAAGTCCCTGGAGTTAGCTCGTGTTAGCTAATCTCACGCTTCGGTTAACGGTTAGCACTAAGCGGTTTGAAAATGTGCCTTTCGCCGCCCGGCGATCACGACCCGGGCGGTGTTCACCCCCGCCACACTCCGTTGTTTCAACCAGTCACCGGTTTACTTGTTTCGAGGCACCGGCCAACCGGCGTGCCCCGTGTGGCAAAGTGTGCGTCTCGCCGCCGCAATGACGACAGCATCCAGTCTGTCGTTGGAATATTCTAGCAACATTTACTACATGACGATTTAAATGGCCTTCCCTGTGTTTGTATTTAGTTTATATTGGCTACAAGACGGAATAATTCTCTTTTTAACATATGATACTAAGCGGAGTGAGCGCTTACATTGTTCAAGTTCAGATCATTTGGCACATTTTGTACTTCTACAAGTCGAGTTCTCATCTTTCTGCACCCTTCTCAGGGATTAATAAATCTACATCTCAGATTAAAGAGACTTTGTTTGCGATTTTTTAACATAGGAACTTCTTGTCTCACACGATTAGAAATGTTTTTCTTCCAATTCTCATTGTGTGATGACATCAGATAGTTTATGTTTAATCTGAATTGTACATAAAATCAATTGAACAAGTCTAATTTGCATAATCTCCCTAATGTTAATCTAGTTCTATTTGTTCTGAAATCAACGTACTCCAACATGAGATGCCTGAGAGATGACTCTTTTTATGCTGTATATACACCCCCACGAGCATATAAGCAGCCATATAATTAAAGACTACACAATAATCAAGTCTTTACCAGTCTATTTTAAATGACTTCATATCCTGGCCTCTTGTTAAAATTATATCATCCCAAAATTTTATGTAATGTAAATAGAATCGTAATATATGTATATGAAAGAGTGAGAGGGATATTTTAAGTGGTTTGGTCCTGGTCATGTCCTTTTTGAATTATATCACTCCTTTATTTGAGGTATGTCCACTATTAACAGAACCCCTTGGTTTATTTTCTTTGGCATCAATAATTTGCTTTAGCAATGTTTATTAAATTGAATTGTTAGAACATCATTGAGGATTGCCATTGACAGAAGATGCCTTTCAAATTCCTAATTCCAAAGTTTTTAATCCAGCCGTCTTCAGACTCGTAGTGTTGACCCCCCCCCCCCAACGTCACCAACAACGCTCGTGTTTTCACAGCAACTGCAGCTGTGTGTACAAGCATTTGCGTTTGATAGGAGCGATGATGACAGGTGTGTTTAGACTAAAACCCAACCCAATGAGACACAAGTGAAGTGACCACACAACTTCACACTGTGTTTGTTTAACACAGTGTATGAGATGAAACTCAACACACCTGTGTCTTCTTTTCAAAAAAGTGTCTTTCCTGCATTATGAAGTTATCACTTTTCTGCTATACCGAGCTGCGAAGCAAACATTGAACACGTTAAAATCTTCTTTTCTACAAATTGGTCCAAACAGCTTGTGTGATGACAGTCATTTATGTGGGCAGGGCTTTGAAATGTCTTGTCATGCGTATGCATGAGATGACACCATGTAATTACTTCGATGGCTGGAGGTGTCCTCTCGCATAGACGAGCTCAAGCCTCTTGCATATAATAACATGTTACTGTGTTCTCCAGGTCATTCGTGTCATTTGGACCTCGGAATCGAACTGTAGGAGCTGCTGCAAAGAGCCAGGTGAAATCAGTTCATACCCAGTCATCATTGAATATAAAAAAAAAAGGTGACAAATTAAACATGGTTATTGTAACTTAATTTCTTCTCTTTCTCTACCGCCATCATATTCAGGTTGTGACCAACTGTAAGAACACTGTGCAGGGCTTCAAGCGATTCCATGGCAGGGCGTTTTCTGACCCTTACGTGCAGTCAGCCCAGTCTCACTTGGTGTACGACCTGGCACAGATGCCCTCTGGCTCCACCGGTATCAAAGTAAGGATTGTGATTCAGATGCAAAATACTGAATGCCATCTGTCACTTCTTGCGCTCGAGAAAAAAACCCTTCATTTAAATCTGAACTCTTGTCCGACACTTTCTTTTATCTTTAGTTCAGGATTTCTTTTTTTCTGAAACAAAGTGTTCTTTTTTTTTTTTTTTAAACCTGTATTTCAAGGACATTTACTTTTGTCTTAAAGAACATTGTTCAAGCCATTCATATTATTATCCACTCATACTGCCCATATGCAGTATGAACTATTTTACCCACTTTTCGTTCATTGGGGTCAGACTCAAAACAAGCCCAGAGGTCATGCAAGTTCTGTAGATATGAATAGTGTGAACTCCTCTGGGTAAGTATGTCAGATGAAATCAGGAGTCACATCAGTGAGGAGCTGCACAATTACTGTTTGCATTTAGAATTTTCACTAAAAGTACATATTTTTCTCAGATGGAACTGGTCTCGTGGCAATTATTTTGCATGTCTGTTGTAATTACTCACTCTTCTAGCATATTTTATTATTGATAAAAGTCTTCTTTGATGATTCAAGCAGTCTGTCCTGAGAGTCTGCAATTCCCCTGATTGTAGGTGATGTACATGGAAGAAGAGAGAATATTCACCATCGAGCAGGTCACTGGCATGCTGCTGACCAAACTAAAGGAGACTGCTGAAAGCGCGCTGAAGAAGCCGGTCGTTGACTGCGTCATCTCAGTAAGTGTTCCCGCAGCGGGCTGTCTGAAAATCAGCAATACACTTCAGAGATTTGTCATTGCTGCACATTAGTTCAGTCTGCTGGGGCAGTACCTTTCTGCTCTTTATCTTTTGAAATTCTAAGTAGGTGTTAATTTACTTTCAGATCCTTGCACACAGCTCACTTTAACATGTGATATTCCACTAATGGGACTTCACTGTAAAACAACTTTCTTCATTGAGTTTCTGTTTTCTTTATTTATCTTGCATTGCATTGCATTTGCATGCTATTTGGAAGCTATTAATGTCATTCTGTCACATTTTCAAACACCCTTGGTTTAAAAAAACAAAACAAAAAAAACAACAACAACCCCAAAACAAACGTGTGATGTGAAGGCTGCCTACAGGGTGCATAAATGTCTTGCCACCTGTTCATGTGACACTTTGAGCTCCAGGTATTCCACCAGATGTCTTGTCTGAATGCTTCATTTCCTCTCTTGCACCTTGTCGGTGAAGAGTGGGATGTGTTTGTTTCTCGAGAACCGTATATGAATTCACCAAAAGCATCTGTTATGTAATGTTACCGAGCCTTCAGAGAGAGGTTGAGGCTTTCCTTGGTTCAAGATCTACTATTTACATCAGCCCTGGAGATGGATAACATGTTGTTATTAATATGGCCAGCGGCTAAATTTAGCCTTTGAGCTTATCCACGAGGAGATGTTTTGTTTTGGCATCCAGAGTAACTAAACTACCACAGTAATGTTATCCAGACCTCTTGTGAGGCAGGAGATTAATTTATTTTATTAAGAATAGTTTTTTTTTACACCCTTTTATAATTACACATTAGTAACACATGCTGTGTACATTCTCTATTGTTTTTACTCCTTTAGGTACCAATTTACTACACTGATGCAGAAAGGAGGTCCATCATGGAGGCAGCACAGATCGCTGGCCTCAACTGCCTGCGACTAATGAATGAAACCTCTGCAGGTACAGAGAAACATGGTGAACCAAATGAAAGACAGGAGACATCTGACTTAAAAACAAAGAATTCCATATATATATATATATATATATATATATTAATTCCTTACAGGTCTTGTTTGCAATGAGATCACATCTAGTTGATAGTTTATGTTGTTTTTGACCTGCTTGAACAGTCAAGATGAGCAGACGTCTTCGGCATCATTTTTGTTCTGTAAATTACAGATATCGATACTCTTGACCTGCTCTCCATTCCTATTCATGGACTCTATTGTCGTGACAGTTTTTATGAGATAGAATCTGTTTGATTTTCTAGCCGAATCACTTCTTCCAATACAACACTTAACAAAAACTAATCCCACTGTGCGTGTGTGTGCGTGTGCGTGTGCGTGTGTGTGTGTCACAGTGACTTTGGCATATGGAATCTACAAACAGGATCTCCCAGCTCCAGAGGAAAAACCCCGGATCGTGGTGTTTGTTGATCTGGGCCACTCTGGTTACCAGGTGTCCCTTTGCGCTTTCAACAAGGGAAAGCTCAAGGTGAGTAATAAATATTTAATGAGGAATTATCCAAAGAAAAACAGAAATAGGTCTGTTTTAAGGAGGTTACAGTGATGGCACATCTTACATGCTATGCATCTTCAAGAATAAAGTGTTTATTATAAGCATGGTATCAAAAAACTTCTTTTTTCTTTTTCATTTTGAACGTCTTCTCAAACTTCCATTAAAACGTCTTTATTATTTCATGGATCATCCATTCTTTATTTGGGGCTTTAATGTGCAGTTTCTGAATACTTCTGTCTGTTAATAATTCAATTCAGTTTTATTATTTCCATAACGCCAAATACGACAGTCGTTTCAAGGCAGTGTTACAAAGAAAAACCCAGCCATTCAGCATGAGTATGCATAAGAGATGTTGGAAAGGGGAACAACTGAATTTTAACAGGAAGGAACCTGCAGAACCAGACTCCGAGGTGGAGAGTTTGGGGTGAGTTGATGGAGGAGAGAAAAGAATAGCACAGAGAGCAACAAGCAAACAGACATAAATCCACTCACTGCAGATGGATGACAGCAGGAGTCTCAGAGCACGAACTTCCAATTCCACTGTCAGAGACCCCGCAGGGAGAGAGGGAGCACCGACTGCAGGAGAGAGATAAGATGTCAGACATGTAATAGTGAAACATGGTGAGTGAGAAAGGAAAGCAGCTCAGTGTAGGTCTCCCAGCAGTCTAAACCTTTCGCAGCTTTGTTAGAAAATGCTCCAGTGAGATACTGGAATAAATACGAGAGAAATGTAAAACTTTTGATCAGACAAAAATAATGCTGAAAGTTAATCAGTTGATGCTGTATTTCTCTTCCTTGATTATTTTCCAAATGTAAGAATTTGAAAGTGAATAATAACTTAAGGAAAAAAACTCCCCGAGCTGTTTTTTTTTTGTTTGTTTTTTTTCTTTTTAAACAGTATAATAACAAACTTTACAGTCTTTTCAAAGTCCACCACTTATATTCACACATGAGTTTTTCCCCCTCGGTCAGATCTTGGCTTCAGCGTTTGATTCGGAGCTCGGCGGGAAGGACTTTGATGACATCCTGGTCAACCACTTCTGCGAGGAGTTTGGGAAGAAGTACAAGCTGGACGTCAAGTCAAAGCCCCGAGCTCTGGGGCGGCTCTACCAAGAATGCGAAAAGCTCAAGAAGCTGATGAGCGCCAACTCCTCCGATCTGCCCCTCAACATCGAGTGCTTCATGAATGACATTGACGTGTCCGGTAAACTTAACAGGTGAGGTCCACGATGACTTCAGTTACAAAGAGAATGATTCTTTTTAGTTTAGGACACTTCTGCTGCGGGCTACTTTATTGAAACAGTCGAGAGGAAAACTTTTGTTAATGTCTCGCAAAAGTGGCTTACCTCAGGTTAGTCGTCATACTGTTTCTCTTTGCAAAGTGTGTGTGTGTGCGCGCGTGCGTGCGTGAGGCTGCATCTATTAATATTAAAATGCCCGTGTCCCCAGAGGCCAATTTGAGGAGATGTGTGCCGGGCTGCTGGCCAAAGTAGAGGGTCCTCTGCGCAGCGTCATGGAACAATCCAGTGAGTAAACATGACATTATCAGCCAGTTGGACAAGCCGCACTGGCACGTGCACTCTCACATGGACAAGGCTCAATGACGTGCTTTGAAAAGACACTTTCTTTGCACGCTCTTTCATTTACATTTTAATTGGTTATTTGTCTGAAAGTAACAAAATGTCATGTTTTTAATGTCTTTTTACGTGAATATTATACAGTCAACACATGAGAGTTGAGTTAAAGCGGAACAAATCAAGCATTCAACATTACCTAATTTCGGTCTCGTTGCATATATCACTTCGTTGGGCCTCCGAGGAAAAAGGACAATAAAGGAAATCTGATTCTGATTCTTCTGATTTTGATTCTACTTCTCAAAATGTTGGTGGCGTCATGACTGCGAATTCACAGAGCCTATTTGGTTTCATCCCGGCTCTTCTGCGTTTTGTTACTAGAACTGAAAAAGGAGGATATCCATGCATTGGAGATTGTGGGCGGTGCCTCCAGAATCCCCGCCATCAAAGAGCGCATCAGTAAATTCTTCGGCAAAGAGCTGAGCACCACTCTGAACGCAGACGAGGCCGTGGCCAGAGGCTGCGCACTGCAGGTACAGCCCCATGGTCCTGTTCGTCACTCACACTGGCAGAATAGGACACATCTATTCTGCTTGTGTGCAAGATTTGTGTTAAACTCCATGAATATGTTAAAATATTTTGACACAGTTGGTTGAAAAATAAGTCGGATGTTTTCACTTCATGGCAAGCAGGCTGACCACAGCATGGAAAAGAATTGCCTGTCCAGCAAAGTATTTTACTTGTTGTTGTTCTGGTAAAGAACGTACAGCTTACCTTGTTTTTCTTTTGTTTTTTCTCCTCAGTGTGCTATCCTGTCACCAGCTTTCAAAGTCAGAGAGTTCTCCATTACAGACATCGTCCCCTATCCCATCTCCCTAAAGTGGAATTCTGCCGCAGAGGAAGGGCTGAGGTACGACCTGTGATCGTCAGTTTGGCATAGCTGAAGAGAAACTGGACTTCTAACGTCTGTATGTTAGGCTTGGATCTGACAGAGTGGCATGACATTTTCCTCATGGCCTTTAAAATGAATGTGTTTAGTAAACTGTTCAATAGAGCAGATTTGTGTCATCGTGTATAGGTGGGTGTGATGTCGACTTCTTGGTGCAAACGCCAACCCACGCCGAGTCCTGTCCGCTCACTGCGTTTCTCAAATAAAACAAATCCTGTCATCAGCTGCCGAATATTTAAGCTCTGCCAAGTAGTGCACCATTTACAAGTCATAAATTAAAAAGAAATCTCACTGTTAAACCTGAATTTGCATTCTAATATCAAGTTCTCTTTGACATTGATCTCTCTTTCCTGTGTTTGAACAGTGATTGTGAGGTTTTCCCAAAGAACCATGCTGCTCCCTTCTCAAAAGTTCTGACCTTCTTCCGGAAGGATCCATTCACTCTTGAAGCTTACTACAACAATCCCAAGGACCTGCCCTACCCCAACACCGCTATAGGTACTGCATGCTCACTGCATCATGTTTATACTGAATGCATTTTTATTTGCTTTCAAAAGCGAGCTTGCTCATTCACCTTTAAAAGGAACAATCAAATGAAAGTTTCAGATTTTTCTGCTTTAGGTCATCCACACATGTGTTGTAGCTCAAAGTGTCCCACTTGGAAAGCTTCCTGGATAATCACTGACTTTGACCTCTTGCTTGACATTTTTCCCCTTTTTTGCTCAGAGATTCGACTAACGTTCAGGCTTAATGGGGCACTTGTTGAAATAAACTGATATTTAATATTTATATGTGCTTCATAATGTTCTAATGAAGACAAGTGTATGGCACTTAAATGTATAACAAAATGTTTTCAATGTACAATAGACAAAAACTGACAATTTATCGATCCTGCTATTTCATTGATTTCACCATTATTTTGAGATTTGCCATCCTGTTGTCATCGTGCATTTACTAATAATTTAGTTTAAAAGGATTAGATTAAATAATGGAGTTACACTTAAAGTGTAAATATTAAGTAGATGTTTGTTAAAACATGAATTTAAGTGCTAAATAATGTTATTTCTTGTGCTGGATTGTTATACCTTCCTAGTTGATTCAATAGCAGATGTGCTGACAAAATGTTCTCTTGGTTGCCGTGCAGGCCAGTTCTTGATCCAGAACGTGGTTCCTCAGGCGTCGGGGGAGAGTGCCAAGGTCAAAGTCAAAGTTCGAGTCAACATCCACGGTGTGTTCAGCGTATCGAATGCGTCGCTAGTAGAAGTCATAAAAACCTCTGAAGAGGAGGAGCCAATGGAGACGGACCAGACGGTGAAAGAAGAAGTGTGTAGAGAGTGTGTGTGTGTGTGTAGAGAGTGTGTGTGTGTGTGTGTAGAGAGTGTGTGTGTGTATGTTTAAAGTGTGTAACTGTGATTTGTCTCAGACATGCTTTTCACAAGCCCCCCCTGGTTTTCGTGTCATCCCTATGGAATCTGGATATGTTGCCTTAACAAGCTTCAGTCCACACTCCCTGCATTTGCCATCATTTGTCATTGAATTCTCTGTTATTATTATACTTTCTTTTTTCCCCCCTATAAACACTGAAGTGCAGGGAGCCAAAGCTGTAAGAAAAACGCATAATGGACAAGCAAAAATATACTGAACTAAAACAATTAAGCTTTAAATCAAAAAATCCCAACAGCCGAAGCAGTTCTCTGCACTAAAGCCACTGCACTTTGTCAAATGTTCAAAGCTCTGTTCTCTTCATAACTATCAACAAGTGGGTGAAGCCGGCTTGAAAGTAGCATTCGGCACCTTTAATATGATCCCCGTGTTCCCTGTCTTTCGTTGCCTTGTGTCAGAACAAGATGCTGGTTGACCAAGAGGATCAGAAACTCGCAGGCGGAGACACTGAAGACAAGAAATCCGAGGCTGAAGAAATGGAGGTACGCTTGGCCTGAGTGAATACGACAACCGTGTCGATACAGCCAAAATGCCACTTTTCATGTGAAATGACACCCCAAGTGTAAAGAGAACAGATTTATTAAGGCTGTTTTGGATAAACATGAATTGCTCGGGCATAACATGGAACATGAGGTACTCAAGAAAATGGGCCTTGATTTCTCCCCGATATCAGCAAAATGTCTGCAAACTGATTCATGATTATTGTCATTTTCATCGTGCAATTGATGCGTGTTGTCAAACTTAAACTGATCCCTGATCTAACTCCGAGTTCCCTTCTCCCTGAAACATCGGTCTGCAAATGATCTCGCTTTTATGCAGAAGTAAACTTGTGTTAAAAAGTGAAAGGTAGACTAAAATGATGAGTAAAACATTTAATGCATTCAGCATAATGGTAGTTCTATTTAACCCATACTCAAGTCTGTTCCTCCTCCTTTTTTCTTTTTTCTTTTTTTTCCTAAAGATGTCCACAGAAGACACGAAGCAGGAGAAGAAGAACGACCAGCCTCCTCAGGCCAAGAAGCCCAAAGTGAAAACGAAGACGGTGGAGCTGCCAGTAGAGAACAAGTTGCACTGGCAGCTGTCCAGCGAGGAACTCAATATGTTTGTGGAGAATGAGGTAATGCTCTAAAAATCACCAGGAACGTCCAGCATGCACACTCAGTGTTTGAGCTGGAACTAAAAGCAATGTGTGCTTGTGTCTCATCAGATATTTGAAGACGACTAAGAAATATAATTAAAACATTTTTCCCCCACATTATTTTTAGAACTTTATGCCGATTATGCTTCTTCCTGCCTTTGCCCACTCTTAACGTCATGAACACATATGAGGACGTTCACCTTTTCACCAGTGGATCGTTCTCACTCGGTCATTCACTCGGCAGCTTGGCTGACTGATTCACTTTGGCTCTTCCAGGGTCAAATGATCATGCAGGACAAGCTGGAGAAGGAAAGGAACGACGCCAAGAACAACGTGGAGGAGTACGTGTATGAAATGAGGGACAAACTGCACGGCGCGCTGGAGAAGTTTGTGAATGAAGCTGTGAGTCCACAATAGAATTTCAATGGACTATTTAGCTTATTTTAGACTTTTCCAAAAGTAACCTCATTTGTACAATATCACAGGATCGGGATGCTTTCTCTTTAAAACTGGAGAACACAGAAAACTGGCTGTACGAAGATGGAGAGGACCAACAGAAACAAGTTTACATTGATAAACTGGCTGAACTCAAGGTAATTAAGTGTGAATGAACTGGTCCTGTGTGTCTCTTTTCTGTTTCAACGCATGTATTTGTGGTGATAATGAGGCTTATTATTCATCTGTGAGGTTTCTCCCTCTGACTCTGATGTATTGTCTTATTTTTATTATTACTCTTCACACACAATGATGAGCTCATTATTCCAAGTGTGTCTAATTTGGTAAACCTAAAGCTGTATTTATAGACCTTTTCCCGCTTGTTGGTCATGAAGTTTCCTCTCAACAGAACATGGGCCAGCCCATTCAAGAACGATACATGGAAGCTGAGGACAGACCCAAAGCCTTTGAGGACCTTGGCAAACAAATTCAACTGTACATGAAGATTACTGAAGCCTATAAGGCGAAGGTAAGTTTGCACTATTATACAATTAAATGTCATCAGGAATTTTGTGGCTGCAGTGATGCCAAAAGCGTCATTCCTCAAAGCATTTCCTGGGTTGACCGGGGCGTCCGAATTGTGGGATTGAGCTGTGCGTCGTCCCGACAGGATGAGCTGTACGATCACCTGGACGAGCTGGAGGTTGTCCGGGTGGAAAAGCAGGTGAACGACGCCATGGTTTGGATGAACAGCAAGATGAACCAGCAGAACAGCCAGGACCTCACAAAGGACCCGGTGGTCAAAGTGAAGGAGATCCAGGCCAAGACCAAGGTACAGAGAGAGAGAGAGAGTGTGTGTTCACACAATATGTGCCAAATATGTTTATTAATGCTGGGGATGTCCAAAACATCAGAACTTTCTTCGATATGACATCTAAAATGTGAACACAGCAGAGTTTGTAGGGTTTACTAAGAGTTTTTGTTGAGTGTGTGTGTGAGAGCAAAACTGAACTCTGGCCATGCAATAGCAGCTGCTGCTGCGAGAGTAGATTGAAACGATGGACTCAGCGTAGCAGCAGTTGAACTCTCGCAGCCTTGTTGCAGTGTGAAAGCAGTTGCACTATTCCACAAGTTTTAAGCTGAGAAGGCTGCGTGTGTTCTGGTCGGGAGACACTCTAATCGAATAAAGGCAAAGAAATGTCCAGTTCTTTACTACATGACAGTGACGTTTTTATATATTTTGGATCTGCAGTCTAACACCGCCTTACCAGAGCTGAAGTACGAGACTTCATCAAAGATCATTGAGACAGGAAGTAACGGCTGTCAGTTTGTGCTGCAGACATCTGGAGCTCAGACGTTTGGCCCATGTCACTGAGCGCCTCACTGGATTGATTCTGACACTTTGAAAATTGAGCCGTTCTGCCTGTACAGCCGAGCCTGTGAGGGACGTCGGGCCTGTAAACCCTAACACCAGTTGAGCGAATGTATCAGGTTCAGAAGATACTCTGTTTAGAAAAATAAAAATAGAAAAATCACATGGGGCTCAGGGGCCAAATAATTCTGTTCCTTGGAACTTTTCACCTTGAAAGTGACCCGCTGAGCAGTTTTTGGACATTGATTGTCATTGATATGAATACAAGAGCCACTGCATCATTCCTCCGCTCTCTTAACTTCATATTCATTCTCTACCACTGCACAATATCGAGAAGAAAGTTAAAACTCAATTTTCTCTTTTGTCCTTCAGGAGCTTTACTCAGCTTGCAACCCTGTGGTGTCCAAACCCAAACCCAAAGTGGAGCCTCCTAAGGATGAGAAGACTGAGAACGGACCAGTCAACGGGCAGGAGGGCTCCGAGAACCAGCCAACGAACCCCGACAAAGCGTCCGCAGGCACGGAACAAGAAACTGCAGAAAACAAACTTCCCGAGATGGACATCGACTAACTGTCGCTGCTGCCAGCTCTGTTTCTCCCTCCTCTCGTCCCCATTCATGTTCCTGATGAGAATGTTTCTAATGACATGGTAGCCTCCTGGAGACAGCAGCTTCTCTAAATGATACTTTTTAATCCCCCGGCCTCCTGGCCATGTCATTTCTCCTTTTCTTCAATGGATACAAAAATACAGCATAATAATAATAATAATAATGAATGCACTACTTCATAAGGTGTGTGAGTGTGGGACGGGAACTGCTTTCTCTGTGCTGCTTTAGTGGCTGTTCTGTTAAAGAATGTTTATTCCATATCTCCTGAGCACATCTAAGACACAAAATGTCCAACTTGAAGAAATGGCTGTTCAGAAAAATACTACTAATTTCTAGAATATTCTCGCTGCAGTATATTGATGAAAGTGTTCAGCCATGATGGATTGTTTCAAGTTGTACATGAGGAATTTTGAATTTATTTTCGACACAGTAACTGTCAGCGCTGGGTTATGATGTATTTAGTTGATGAGGAAGTAAGGAGTATTTGAGTTTATCTGTTCTGTACGTTCAAACTAGATACTAAGGTTTACTGTCATGCAGTATTTCATCGTTTGGCTTTTTCTCATTTGAAAGCAAAGGTCCGTTCGTTGTTCTCTGGTAGCCTTGTATTGGTTTTTTTTCTACTTAACTGTGAACGCTGGTCCCAACGAAGCACCTTCTGGGGTACTGATGTTGTCTCCACTTCACTGAAAAAAGCTTAATAAATATTGACAAAAAGGCGTATGATGTCAGAATATTTTCTTCTATTTTCATTTGATTTTGGGAGGAAAAAAATGCATCACAAGCAGCTTCAACATTCACACTTGTATTTTCTTTTGGAAATGCAAACGTTTACTTTGCTAGTGATTTCTCAATTTGTTAGTGTTTTTTTTTTTAATTGGTAGTGTTTTCGCTATTTTGTGTTTTTTCTAATTTGGTGTTTTTGGGATTCAGTTGTGTCTTCAGAAGTGAGTAGTGTTCTGCACTTCCTGGCCATCGAGCTGAAAAACGCCAGACTGATTTGATCCAGCAGGGGGCAGTAAAGTGACCAACCGGACGTGGCGCTTGCAGGTAAAGCCAATCTCCGGAAGTTGTAATGCATTGAGGAGTATGTTGGGGGCGCTACGCAGAAATGCAGCCCATAACATGAGCTGGTCAGAGGGCAGCAATTTGTAGCGCCTTGTCGGTTAAGGTAGATCATTTCTCTAAATCTGTACATTTGTTGTAGATGTTTTGGTGGTAGAAATTAAGTTGAAGTGTTTTGTGATCACATACAGAGGACACGTAAGACCGTTGTTTCGGATTAACTGGTTCCCCTGTTGACTGGTGTCCGACTTCCTTTAGCGTCCGTCATTGTTGCTAATAACCGCTGATATTATAAGATTCACAAAAGCTATGGCACTTGGAAACCTATTTGGTGAATGAGGTAAATGGCGTCCGTACGATTTCTCTCGGGTTCATAACATCTACTGTTACTTGCCACAACGACGGACGCTAAAGGCGGCCGGCCATCAGTTAACAGGGAAACCACTTAATCCAAAACACCGGTCGTAGCCACCGTTTTCATGTTTAAATCCGCTCGCTGTCACTTAATGACAGCTAGTTTGATGACACGTTGGAAGCCCTTCAGGTTTGTTCGCTGGCCTTCAACAAATAACACTTTCTATAACTCATTCCGCTGCTTGTTACATGATGTTGCATCACCACCAAGGTGCATCATTTTTAACTTTTGCTTACTAGCTTGCTAACTTTTCTGCTACAGCTATTTTAGCTCACGTTAGCTGAGATTAAAAGTGATCCCTGATCAACTGCGAACCTCGACATTAATTTACTGACTTGCTGCTTGCGTGGGATTACAAATGCGACTCGCCATGAGTTGCAGCGCTCTCAGACGAGCTGATTATATTGGCTACACCTCCATGCAGGCTGCGGTAATGATTGTCGTCATTGCAGGAATGTAAATGTCGGAGGACAAGGAAGCCCAAGAGGATGAGCTACTTGCTTTAGCAAGTATCTACGACGAGGATGAGTTTAACCGGGCTCAATCGGCTCAGGGGGGAGAGATCCGCCTCTGCCTGGAGCTTCCTCCAGATTTCAAAGTGGCTGTCAAAGGTATGGCTGACAGGGGACCTAAGGACAGAGTTTGCATCTCATCACACTGAAGACACTTGCTACCGTATTGCACGATGACACGTGTTTAATAGGTAATGTGCACAATCGATTTAAGACGAACGTGCCCATCTATGCTTTTCACTGCCCCAACAATGCCGATTCGTGTCAGTAAGTTGTGATCGGGGCTCCTTCAGAGCTGCTTGGGGATTACATATTCATCAGATCTAGGGTTGTTGGGGCAGGAATATGTCTCAAACTCTTCAAGCAAGAGTTTGATATCTTTCATTTAGGAAGTGCATCTACCCCCCCAAACACCTGCTTCACTCAAGTTAGCATAATGTTGATAAAGTCCCCAGTATCTCTGAAAGTAAGTCACTCTTAACTGCACTTTGATATTGATGTGTAATTATGTATTCTCCATTTTGTTTTCATAGGAGAGAAAATAAGTGAATATAATGTCAGCTTCTTACCTCCCTTGGTGCTCAACTTTGAGATTCCTTCAGACTATCCATCAACATCTCCACCAGCCTTCACTCTCAGCTCTAAATGGATAACAAGAGCACAAGTAAGATTGCTAAAAATGCATTAGGAAGTCTTGCTGGCATATGTCAGCAAAGTGCAAATGCTGTGGAGGATATTTGATGTTTTGTTTTGGGTTGAACTCGAGATTCTTTGACCCTCCTCAGATGAGTGCTCTGTGTCGACGCTTGGATGAGCTGTGGGAGGAAAACCAGGGCTGTGTGATTCTTTTCACATGGATTCAGTTTCTCAAAGAGGAGGTTGTGGACTTCTTGGGAATCAAGTCTCCTCTGGAAATCATGAGGGGAGCCAATAAGATGGGTTGTGAGCGAAGGAAAACCGACCCTGCAGCCACAGGTGCAATACATTTTATTTAATTTAAAAAAAAAAGTTATCGGTGTATGGCCGTTCTTATTTCAGTTTTGACATCTATTAAATATTTCTACCTGCACAATTTAAATAAAATTGTAAGCTTTGGTAATTGCTTTAGATTGAAGCTCTGTTATGTTGAGCTTTCAATGAAACTCCATTCAATATGAATTTATTGAAGTGTGTTTTGTTGTTCAGCGCCGGCAGAATGTGAGATTAATTCTGAAAAAGAAGAGGAGAAGAAAACCGAGTTGAAGATAGAGAAATCTGAGAAGCAATTTTCTTCCTCGTCGTGTCAGCTTGACCCGCGGACCGTCCTGCTGGTTGACCCGCGTTCCGACATCCTACCTCAGCTCCTGGACTTCGACGAGGCGCAGCGGCAGAAGGTTTTCGACGGCAAGGTGTTCAGCTGCGCAATCTGCTTTGTGGAAAAGCTGGGCGCCGACTGCCTGTGCTTCAAGGAGTGCCAACACGTCTACTGCAAAGGCTGCATGACTGAATACTTCCAGATCCAAATACGGGACGGCAACGTTCAGTGCCTTAATTGTCCTGAGCCCAAATGTACCTCCGTGGCGACACCATTGCAGGTAACAAATCCGGGAGCAGTTTGTGTGCGCCTATGTTTTTGTATATCTAATCTAAAGATTGTCATTGGGGATTTTAGGTGAAAGAACTGGTGGATGAAGAGCTTTTTGCCCGGTACGACCGCTTGCTGCTTCAGTCTACCTTGGACCTAATGGCTGACGTGGTTTATTGTCCCCGTCAGTTTTGTGGCACGCCTGTGATGGTGGAGCCAGACACAACCATGGGCATTTGTTCGGCCTGCCAGTACGCCTTTTGCACACTGTGCAAACTGGGCTATCACGGTGTCTCCCACTGTAAACTCAATACAGGTAACGTCATTGGAAACACTCGACATCTCTAAAAACCAACTTCATGACACATTTAGCAATTTCATTCAGGTGGTGCTGTTACAATCCAAAAAAAGTGATATTTTCATCCTGATATCTTTCATCTTTCTAACAGAAAAGACTTAACTAATACAATTCTTTAATAGAGAATGTGTTAGTGTATTTTAAACTGAAAAAAGATTGAAATATTCCAAACATGTATTAGATACTATTGGAATTATAGTATCAGACATATTTGAACAGGTTTATTTAAAATAAAAATGAAAAGGATTTCAAATAAACCATCATTTCATCAATCCTCACCTGGACTTTTCAATCTCAAACCCGTGCCGTCCCTGTTGTCTGTCCTGTGCCTCAGATGAGTTGCGTAACCTGAGAGATGAATACCTGTCAGCTACACCTGCGGCTCAGAAGTTCATGGAACAACGTTTTGGGAAGAGAGTGATCCAGAAAGCAGTGGAGGAGTCCTATAGTCAAGAATGGCTCAGTGACAACTGCAAATCATGCCCCCGGTGTGGAACCAATATACAGGTTAGTTTCTCCAGCTGAACATTTAGTCTCCAGTACCTGTGGTCAGTGGACTGTGGGGTGGAAAGAAAATTTGAATTTATTTCATCAATGCGGTTGTCGGACACAAATAATAGAATACAACCACTGTTTGACACGCATTCCTTTTACCCAAAGAAAAAAAAAAAAAAAAAAGAATACAACCACTGTTTGACACGCATTGCTTTTCAAGAAATGGTTTCAATCTCCTGTAAAACGCTCTTAATTCTGAAGAAAAAGAAAAAGCCCAGCTATATAGATTTTGTGTGCTCTAATTATTTTGTTCTAAAAACCTTCTCGATGGGTTTTACAAAATATATACATCTTGTCTGTGTGAATCTTGAGCCAATGGCTTAAACCAGACATGCTGCCCTGTTTCTATTCGTCCACCAAGCAAAGTTAAAAAAAACAACATTCTGATTATTGATTTCATTGGTTATCAGAAGAAGAAAGTAGAACCTTGTTTCTGACGTTCATACTATGTATAATTCAGATTAAATTTTGTGTGCCTCCGGCTCGCTCCTGACGATAAAGTACCAGTAAAAGTTAAAGATATAATTGTCACTTAAATCACATCTGCTTTTTATTTCATGTGCTTTTTGTGTATGTGCTCCCAGCCCTGTGCCCAAAATAGGCGGCAGAAAAAAAAACTAAACAAAACTTAACAGACACCTCAGATAGTAATCTTTGCGCCTTACCATTTTAAAGACGTAGACGCACAGGATAAAATATCAGCGGAATCCACTGCCACGCCGAACTGATTTCTAAGCTTGACATGTAAGTGTGCAGAACTGTTCTACAGATGTGAAGAGGGTGTTACAAAGATCCTCCGAGCGTCCCGGTGTGGCTTGACTCTACACAGTAAACGGAACACACTGAGTGAGCTTCGAACAGATGAGTTAATGTGCCTCAGCACTGAAGTGGCCGACTTGCAGGATGATTAAACGTTTCTTCGTGACGACGTATTCTTAATAGAAGAAAGAAATCCAGCTTTTTAAACTGCACAGTTTCGGTTTCTGTAAAGCTGACGACGCTCTCTCTCTCCCTCTCCCTTTCGCTGCACGACTGTAGAAAGACGATGGCTGTAACAAGATGACCTGCTCTTCTTGTAAGCAGTATTTCTGTTGGCTGTGCATGAACGTGGTCAGCAGGGTCAACCCGTACAGCCACTTTAACGACCCCAAATCGCCCTGCTTCAACCAGTGAGTACCTCGTTCCCGTCCTCACGCCGCTTAACGCGCTCCGTTGCGTGCGCCGATTGAACGCTTGTGTTTTTCCGTCCGCTGCAGACTCTTCCGGGGCGTAGACGTTGATGACGAGGATGCCTTCTGGAGTGATGAGGACGACTGACACGCCAGTGCAGTGTCTCACTCCTACTCGCGCCATGTGAATGCACTTTATCTCACTCCACCACGACTTCCATCTACGACTCTCACTACGCCTGCAGCCCGACATATGTTCATCACTGTCGATGCATTAAATGTTTGTCAAGCATCATGGAGAACAAAATGTTCACTGGCTGGTATTGTTCATTCATATTCTTTTGATATTATTATGGTAGATATTTAGTCTGAGGAGAGGTGGTGGTATTCATAACTAAGCCACCGGCGATATTGAGGAACACGCAGGGTTATTTTTGTTAAAGGTAAGCATGGTTTCAGTTTCCTTGGCCCAAACTCACACAAAGTGAAGACTTATGCTGAATTCATCATCATCGCACAGTCAATTGGCTCTAACGGGCTTGCGTTCTTTCTTTTTTTTCTTAATTTGGGCACTCAAAATGAGTTAAAAGATTTTTATAATGCAATCCAAAAATGAGCGAAGATGCAGCGTCGTTGCACCTGGAGGCAAACCCGGTGAGCTGCAGATGATTCGCCTTCAGGCAGTTTGAGAAAGCTTTTCACAGAATACACACTATATGTTTGGATTTTCACTGTTTGACGTGATTGAGGTTAATAAGATCCGTTCAGTTGTGGGGAATGATTTTATTGGTTCAGAATGTAATAAGTGAAGATGCAGTGGGGGATTTTGACCGTCTTTGGACACTGTGTTAAACTGGGATTGTCTACCTGTTGGAGGGACAAGTCATTCAGGGAATAAATCCACTCTTGGTTTAAAAAAAATAATTGGAAATAATACTGAGCAAGATTGAATCTGTTGTCATTCAGACTTTTTAAAGTTGCCAAAAATTGGTGTCAAAAGATCAAAAATCTGATTGTGTAATGATTTTATTTATTTTTTTAATTGAAAAGATAAAAAGGTGTAGGTCAAACAGAACATTAAATGTGTTTTTACACTGATGTTAATAATATTGGCAGGATTAATGCTGGCTCAGGTTTGGCAAAAAGATCTCATGTTCAGTCATGATTCACACAAGGATTCACTTTTCCTCATCGTTGCATCCCGTCTGTCATGTTCTGCAGTCACCGTTTTCAAAATAAAACATGGACTCCCAACATTGTGTCTGTTCACGTCATTCGATCTGAGCTTCAGAAATTCAATGCAAGCGAAAGTGTTTAGATTCACATACCTGCAGCTGCTTCTCAAAGAAAAAGAAAAAAGATAATGAACGTCAGTCGTTTCTGCATATTAAAAGTGTGTGTGATAATTACAGCCTCTGGTTTGATAAAATACACTTTCTCTGTCCACACATAAAGAGAACATGGAACCCCCCCCCCCCCCCAGACTCGAACCGGGCACAGTCTCGCTACGAGGCAAACTAAAATATTACCAAATGTTTCAAATATTTTTGCGATACTGCAATTTTGATTGTTGTGACATTCAAAATAATGGAAGTGGTTAAAGATATTGAGCAAAAAAGAAGTAAAACAGTTAAAATGGACAAAATACACAAAAAAAGCTTAAAGTAGTAGAAATGTAAAAAAAAAATTAAATATTGGGCGGTGGGGGCAAGCAAAACATGATAAACATTTAAAATATCTAAAAGATACAAAACAGCTGAAACAGCTAAGAAAATGGCAAAAAAAAAAGTGTGAAACAGCCCAAAATAAAAAGTAGTTCTGAAACATCACAAAGGCAACTGACGATAACGTGTTTGTATCCCAAAGCCATCCAACTTTATAAGCTGTTATCATTTTAAAAAGTTAAACATACTTATAAACTGCTTTAAAAGACTATACCTATCGTGTTCTACAAGTATTTTGGTTCTATTCTTAACATGTTTTGTGCCTCCAGACAGATTATATTTGAAGGAAAGTGACAAATGTGAAGATGTCACACACCATAGTACTTATAGCGTCAGTCTGTAAGTACACACTCTCGTTGCTAAATGTGTAATATTTAGTATTTGGCAGTCAAGTTTTTTTTGAGGGCTTAAACGTTTTTCAGATAGATGGTTGGTGTGGAACAGAGAGCCAACCAAAGTGCAGGTTTTACACAATTTCAACCTCAAGCCATAACTTCTTTTAATAGCACAACTATGCAGTTTTCTCCCTTTATTAGGTTTCTGTTAATAAGATCTTGTTTTTAAATGGTCGTACTAGAAGGGATCAGGGTTCTAGGTTTGTGTAAGTAGCACGTGGGCTACACAATGACAAGAATGCAATGTGGCCAATAACAAACGCTTCTTTGGTACCTCTACATTTCCAGAGTATCCTGGTGCCTTTCTAGACTAATAAAGTAAATAACACTTTAACAAAAATGTACAAAACTAACATTTTGTATCTACTTGTCCGGCCTTTTATTTTTATGTCATCGTTTCTGATAAATGTGATCTCACTTTCAATAAGAAGCTGTATTTCTCTTTTGTTTTATTCAGAAGTCCCCCCCCCCCACACACACACACATTTGTCCAGACATACACCAGAGAGATTATTTCAAAGAAGATAACAAAACCTGGCTCCCATAGAGACGGAGTATTTTCTGTTTTGTTGGTTGTTTTTGTTGTGTGTGGGGGTTTAACGTTAACTCTCGGCACTCAACTTCTTGTTACCTGAAATCTGACCCATATTTACCCTTTAATCCAGAGGTTGTGCTTGTGACAGAGAGGGAAACAATGAAACACTAAAGGAACAAAGAGCTCACGTTTCAGCCCGAGATTGAAAAGAGACGACAACATGAGGGTAATCCCTTTGGCCAGACTTGCTGACGGGGGATAACCCTTTAAAATGGCCCCTCTCTCCTGTCCCGTCCTGTCCCATCCCCGGCCCCGTGCTCTCTGTTCGGCCCCCCAACTTCTGCCTGCCTTTCTCCACACGCACCGGCTGGACGGTGACTTTGCCCGTAAAGACACCTGCTCTCAGAAACACGTGCAGCACCTGACCAGCACGGCGAAGCCTCACTGACTCTCCAACCCACCGCCACTTTCTCTTGGTCCAGCCGTTCAGGCAGGAGCACACTTGGAAAAGGTCAGTGGATTTAGTTGTGGCTCCCCGATGGGGAAACGTCCAGTTGGGCTTGGGTGATGCTGCTGAAGGTTTGTCTGGTGTAAATCTGTGATCTGTGGTAAGGCATGGTTTTACCCAGTGGGGGGGAGGTAAATCTTTTTTTCACAATACCGAGAACAATAACGGACTCACAGTCACGTCATTACCGATGGCGTAAGGACAGTTTCCTGATTCTGTGGCCAGTTTCTTTGTTTTAGGATTTTTTATTTAGTGACATTCAAGTTTTCAAATATATTTCTTCATATTGGTGAATATGGGTCTATTGGGTTGGTTTTTTTTTAAAGAATGACTATTATCTGTGAAATGTCAATGAATAAATTAATAAATACACATGTTGTGTCTGTGAGAAAATGTTTTCTGATTAAAAGTGAAATACAAATGAATAAAAGCTTACAGATTTAAATAACTGATCAAAATAATATATCAATTTATTTGACCTTTTTTTTAATCCACTCATAATAGATCATGAGGCATAATAACTTACTCATCTAAATCATCTAAATACCTTAATAACGCAGGGTTTAAGAATTCAGTTAATACCTTTATTTACTCCCTCTTCTCGCGAAAGACAGAATTTTCCAAATTAATATTATTCATGATGATTTAATCAACGTTCGTCTGTTAAAAGTTTATTAACGCGTCACTCAGTCCAAAATATGTGCTTGGTTTCCAATCAGACACTGCTTAGTTTCAAACAATTAAAACATTTAAAATGATCTTGAAATACTGAAACTTGAAAATGGCTCAAACGTACTTTTTTTTACAGTGAACTTTTAAGCATAATAAACGAACCATGACTTTATCAGTGTGTAACACTGACTTCTTAAACTATCTGCTGCTTTGCTGCCTAAAGAAAGCCTGTCTTTGCTTCCGAAAGTTAGAATGTGGTGTGTTATTTAGTCATTTTTAATCTGAGTCGTTTAAGGGTGTCAAACAACCCGCCGTGCGGCAGAAAGCGAGATGAACTGTTGGTTCTCCTGTCAGAAACTCTCCATCCAACCACTGCGGATCCATCGCGGGAGCAGAAACCCAACCGAGCAGTTCCACGATGATTGAAAGTGACAGAGAGCTGTCGGCCATGGTGCAGGAGCTATGGGACAATGACACCAACAGACTCAAACCAGGAAAAGACTACAGGATTTCCCTCCAGGTGCACCACAAACACACACACACACATGAAACCTAAAGCCGCTCCTCTTCCTCATCATCCCTTGACACAGGGTCATCGTATTTGTACTTTGAAGCTGATCTTTAAACACAAACTCTTCATAGCACAAAACAAAGGGCTTATTACTATTGAAGAAACATTTTAATTCTCAGGGGAAAACAGACTGAATTATATTTGTTTCTGTCCTCACACACATGGTTTATTTCACACTGTGGCACCACATGAAAACATATGAGAAATGAATGAATGTACAAAGATTTTGAAGGCTTCTCTTTCTGATGCAGGGCAAAGCTGGAGACAGCATGGCCATCAATGACAACAACGACGGAGCAGGATATCCTCTCTTCACATTTGTTGATGAAAACATATTCAAAAAGGAGACATTTTTAGGTAAGCTGTTTTATCCAGCTTGGGCGTTTAGTGGCATTGTTGTAGGATGCTGCAGCCGACAGCTCGATTACTGAAGCAGCAGTGTGTTTCTGCCTCTTATACAACGGCACCGTCAGGAATAGAAGAGTCGACGTGGTCTCTTCGTGCACTCACTGGCACAGTTTTGCCAGTTTGATAGTATTTTACTTGTCGCCTCGCCGTCAAAGCAGAGCCTTGCCATCTCCTCATAATCCCCTTATGACGAGCAGTGGCGCGTTGTGTAATCACGGAGCACGCAGAGTCCAGCGTGGTGGATGGGGAACGATGCTCCTCTACGAACGCTCCCTTCTCATGTCAGTCCTCCTCTGTATGATGACTGCTGAAACAGTCTGTGTTTGTCCTGTGATGTTCTGACTGACTTATATTGTGTTCCATGTAAGAGCAAAGAGCAGAGTGCACAGGGCTGCACAGCCGAGTTATATAATACAGTGCGTGGTGTTTACTCAGGGTTCACAGTGTAAAAAAAGCAACCTTGATATTTTTTGATCACTTGGACATAATAGTCTCTGTGTTAGAGGACTCTGTTTCAATATTCATTTATTACAGGATAAAATCTGATTGCAATCATATCCACATATCAGGAATTGAACATCCCCCAATATTACATAATATTGTGCCATGCTGAAAATCTCTTTTGGTTGTCTGTGTTTGCTCCTGCAGCCTTTATCTCCCTGCTGGATAACTATGTGAGTGACACTGGTGAGCCAGAAATCGTAACTCCCGAAGAGGTGGCGGAGAACCACAAATTCTTGGACTCCATCATTCAGACTCCCACCATGAAGGTACCATAGGAGGCAGTAGGAAAAACAAAAAGCCGTGCCCTTTCTCCACAAACGGAGTCATGATAAACACTTAAACTGCTGCTGTCCATCCCGGCCTGTAGAGTCGCAGACCGACATGTTTTTGACGCCTTTCTCCTCCTTTCACATCATTAACTTCATTTTTGAATCCTCGTCTTTAATTCTGTTCATTATATTCTTAAATCCATGATATTCTCATAATCATTATGCTTTGTCATGGGCAGCAGGCAACATCTGGGTGAATTTAATGGAAACCAGGAGACCAATCAAAAATAATAAGATAAGGTTTAGTGCAGCTGCAGACTAAATGAAAATGTACCAGATGGATTAAATTCAGCGCCTATACAATATAATTGTTTTAAAATGTATACAGTACATGGCCAAAATATGTTTATTTGATTTGAATAAGTGCAGCTGACCTAAGGAACATTACCATGGATGTCAGCCAAAGTAGAGTATGAAGTATAACTGTGACCACACGAGGGCGATAGATAAAAGGTTAATAAAAAATCTCTGTCTGGGAATTCAGATTTGATTTTTATTTACTGGTAGGGTTCAAGTTGAAGGCTCTAATGAGTAACAAGGATAAAAGAAGATAATTGAAGGTGGCCCATCCGGGCGTTGACAAGATATTTCAGTCAGGCTGTGCAAACTCATCAGTGTGAACGTCTAATGCAAATATATTCTTTGTGTGTAGCTAGCCCACAAATACCTGGTAGAGAAGCAACTTTCCCCTGCGGATAAGACAGCATTCAAGGAACAGCTGTACAGGATCTGGTTTGAACTTTATGCCAGAAGAGGCTCCAGCAAGTGAGTTTCAACAGCCTCAAATAAAACTCTGCCACATGAATCTCGAAATGCAGATATTTACTATTTCACTATGAGAAACTCTCTGTTCAGTGGCAGCATGGTCAGGACAAAATCAGTCCTTTACAGTAACTGTATCATTGTCAATTTTGCACTTAGAAATTGGCAGGTTTTAAAGTTCTACTTATGCTAAAATGAAAAGACTAATGATCTTTTTGGTATGATAATTATATAACATTGATTATATAAGATTGAATCCTTTGCTCAAAGGAGCTGGAGTCAGCATTGCAGTCCATTGACAAAAGTACTTTGGGATATCATGCTGTATTTTCCATCCCCTTCCAGGCCAGACTCATCGGGGTTTGAACACGTATTTGTCGGAGAGACCAGAGGAGGCCGGACTGTCATCGGCTTCCACAACTGGATCCAGCTGTACCTACAAGAGAAGCTGGGACACATCGATTACAAAGGCTACAGCGTCAATGCAAATTCCCCTCAGGTATGATTGTGATTCAACCCAAGTGAACCAAAGGGGTACAAGAATACATTTTCACCATCGATGTGAAATGTCTGATGATATGCACTGAGAATACCCATATTTTCTATATTTATTGCCTGTGTGTGTTTTTTTTTAAAGTTACACTAATGTCTGTTTCTGGTGGCTTCAAGCTGGTTTCTCCGAGTAGACAATAAAGTTAGAAATAAAACGACCTTTGACCTTTGTGGATCAGTCTGGAGAATAGATTTGTCATCTTTCTCTCTTGCGATGTGTTTTCCCGACCAACTCACAGTCTTCACAGCCTTATGCGTGCCTCTCT
The DNA here is from genome assembly GCF_963383615.2 of Lipophrys pholis. NCBI lineage: Eukaryota > Metazoa > Chordata > Actinopteri > Blenniiformes > Blenniidae > Lipophrys > Lipophrys pholis. The sequence goes on from NC_137634.1 coordinate 19,003,253, forward strand.
CTTGCACACTCGTGTGGAAAGTGACATCCTGCCGTGACCAAGTTCAGTCTTGTTCATCATCTCTCTGTCTTCTATGTTCTTGGCTTGAGCAAATAATACTTGTGACTCAGAGCTACTTATGTTAACCCGATCTTATTTTAGGTTGAGTTCAAGGCCTGTGAACTCTTAAATGTATTTCTCTTATTCTATACTATTACTAAACAATGAATTCCGTCTTGATTTTATTTTCTGTTCTTGCATTTCTCAGAGGTGTTTGTTGTCATCATACTAAGCACATGTCATGAGCTGCTTTTGCCAAACAACCTGACTTGTTTCTTTTCCTTCGTCTTTCCTTGTTTTTCTTTTCTCACCACAGCCTGATGAGAACAAGCACATCCTGGCACTACAGTTCAGCTGGAAGAATGGGATAAAGCCCAAGGGCAGCATCTTCATCGGTGTCAGTCCCGAGTTTGAGTTTGCCCTCTACACCCTCTGTTTCCTCACTTCGCCCAACGAGCGCGTCAAGGTCCAGTTCAGTTTTTATGACGTGGAGATTGTCTGCCACCACTACAACCAAAAGCACATAGGCACCACCTACCCTGTGCTCCTTAAGTACCGGAAACCTTAAAGAAATCATGTAGAGATTATCAACACTTGAGCTCACATACAAAGTGTCACGGGTATTGTTGATGTCTTTTTATTTTAGATAAAGATACAATAAAACCTTTCAAGACCCAAATCAGTGTTTGTGTTTCATTTGTGTGTTTTAGAGTATATGTGAATGATTGATGTGCAGAGATTATTTCAAAGAAAAGCAAGATGATTGCAGCCACATATACAGTCTCTGAAAATTGGATTTATGTTCTGTAAGTTCAAAAGAACAAAAAAAACATTTCTATTTCTTCATTGGTTGTATAATTCCCTGCACAATTTGTATGTGTTTATAACTGAGCAGTATTAAAAACAAGAGACATTTCAATGCTTTCAAAGTTTATGATGTTTTCATCTTATAAACAAAAGGTCAAGGTCAAGGTGGTAAGTAGGATGAAACCAGCGGGTATTGCTGGTGGCCTTTACAGGTTATGGTGGTGAAGGGTCAATGAAGCATTGATCAGACATGGGCACCTCCAAATACCAGGATCTACAAGTTGCAAGAAGCAAGATCAAGGTCTCATAAAATATGTCAAACAGAAAAGCTACAGGTATGCATGTATTGTGAACAAAAGCTAAAAGTTGGCTGTATTATTCTTTCAACTGGAAGTTGAAACTGCTGGCCGCCGTGCTGGCCGCCGTGCTGGCCGCCGTGCTGGCCGCCGTGCTGGCCGCCGTGCTGGCCGCCGTGCTGGCCGCCGTGCTGGCCGCCGTGCTGGCCGCCGTGCTGGCCGCCGTGCTGGCCGCCGTGCTTGCCGACAGCATTCTCGCCTCACAGCAAGAAGGTTGTGGGTTCAAATACAGGGCCTTTCTGTGTGGGGTTTGCATGTTCTCCCCGTGTGTGTGGGGGTTTCCTCCAGGTACTCCGTTTTCCCCCACAGTCAAAAATAACATGCACCGGAGCTCCCTGAGCAAGACCCTCGGTTCCTCAGGACACACTTATAATCTCAATAATTTGAGATTATTAATCTCAATGTGGTTCTCCTGACTAAATAGAGGCTAAATAAAATAAAAAGCATTACTTGTTTTATCTTTTGTCTTTTCAATTCTGCTTTTTGTAGAATAGAATAACCTTTATTATCACTATACAATGTACAACTAATTTGGAGAGCTGCTCCTCTCACAGAGCAAATGAACAAGATGTAAAAGTGTTCTATACCATTGTACTGAGGCTAACCGTGAGAACAGAGTGTGTGCTGTCTTCAGAAATGACACTGGCTTTCTTTTCCATTCTGAAAAATACAGTCGCTGTGGATTTTATATTTTAAATCCTGACCGGAAGCGTGGTGTTGGTTCGGCCAGCTGAATCCTTGCACTTTATTTCGAAACACAAACCGGAAGCATAGTCTCGGTGCTGACAGCTCAGGCTTCACCCACAGAGAGGAGTAGCTTTCCATTGTGGCGAGCATTGAGTTTACAGTTGTTCTGTTATATAATTCGGTCTTCGCTCGGTGTCTCGGCGCCGTGTTCCTCCTCGGGTGTTGACAAGCAGCCGTCCAAAGCCGGAATGGCCGAGCCGAGCGCGAGATATCAGCAGGTAGGCGGAAACTCCGCGTTAACGTGTTTAATGGTCCTCGGCTGTTGACGTTTCAACGCTGTCTGGTCTTCGGGTTTTCCGTTTTAAGACAAACAAACACCACTCGGACGGATATATGACTGTAGTAATTTGAATACTCTGATTTTTCTAAGACAAGGTGTGAGTTAACACAGCTAACTGGCAAACGTATCCCCCTAACAGAGCCTTAATAACGGGTTAGCTCTAGAGTTAGCCTTAGCGCTAATCATTTCCAAACATGACTTCTTCTTCTTCTTCTTCTTCTTCTGCTTCTTCTTCCTCTTTTTCAGTCTGTGATTTGCGATAGTTTTAAGATAACTCTAATACGGGGGCCAGTGAGCAGATACATAACCATGTGTGCATCCTTATATTTTGGCAGTAGAAGTGCAGCAGTGGGTGTGTTCACTACCTGGATGATGGCAGGCTAAATCCTCCCTGCTGACCCGCTTAGCTGGATGTTATTAGGACAGACAGTTCTTGTTGGAAGTCTAACCCTAACCCTGGACAGTTAATGCACACACTGGCCTGCTGGAGGAAAAAAAAAAAAAAAAAACAGAACACGAAGCCTGTGCGAATACGAAATGTTCTGTTTTCTACAGCTGTTGGGACAATAAGTGCTTTCTGTGAATAACAACAGGATGACATGTCTGGTGCTTCTTAGTGGACTGTACATCAGATACACTTTACCAACAACTCAACATGAGATTAGAATTTGATGACTGGCTCATATCGCAATAAAGTTAGGACAAGGCCATGAACCTCATCCCTATAACAATAGTCTGTATACATCTGGGGAATTCACCGAGATTAGACTACACTGTATTAATATTGTTCCTGAAACAGCCAGACTCGGTCTGTCATATGAATAAAAACAAAACTTTGTGGTTTGACTGCTTGGTGTTAAATTATTTTTTAAAGTCCTTTCAGTTGATATCCTCTCAGGGCATCCAGGTGATGTCCAGTTGTGGATCCTTGAAGATATCTTGAACAGTTTCTTTTGCCGTAGCTCAGTTGTAATGGTCTGTTTATGGTGTGATTTGCTGCCCTCACTACTTGCTGCAGGCCTTTCCTTCATTCCTTCCTGTTGGAAAACCACACAGTGCAACAGTTCATTATTGTTAATGTCATCCAAACCGCTTGAGCAGTCCAGAACAAGGCTCTTCTATTTATGTGTTTTAGCTTTATCTGCCTGTAATATAAAAGGCCTTGCCTGAAAGATGCATGGACTGGATGGAGGCAGATGTTGTTATATAAGTCCTATATATATATATATATATATATATATATTTAAAGATATATGCAACTAAAAGATAAGAGTGTGTTTTTTTATTTCCTTTCATATAACCATGAGGTGATTTATCTCCATCCCACAGCTTCCCAATGAGGAAGATCCAGAAGAGAGTCCACAGATGGCTGCCGATGCTCCTCCACCATACAGCAGCATCGCAGCGGACAATTCTGGTAAAACCGTGACTCATCCGCCTCTTTCTTTAGTGCTGGGGTCATCAGTTGTGATGGCACTTAGAGGAATTATTTTAGTTTTATTTGTCTACATTGTGAGGCTTGTAGAAATGCTGCTGCTTTTCTGATAATGTCAGAAAGTGAATGACAACCAGTTGTACGCATCTTCAAGACTGCAGTTCCAACCTCAGTTGTTTAAATAAACGATTTGATGAACTCAGCATAAATGATTTGGACTGGGAAAAATGCGTTCATACCATACTTTGGATCTTATCATTGTTTTCACTCTTGTAAGCACTGAGACACAAACATACCAGACAAAGCATGTGGAATGTCCCTTTCTACTCACTGAGACCCTTCGCAGGTTTCTGTCAATATTTGACAATGTTTCCACAATATTCTGTCTTGTTTCTCTACTGCAAACGTCAAAGTCATGCACTGCCTCACCATCTGTTTTTCACTCTCAAGTGACACCTCATGTCAGTGGAACTTCTCAGTATGTTTCTGAAACAGTTTTTTTTTTTTTTCTTCTTCCTTTTTAGCTTACTTTGACTACAAGGAAGACGGGGTTTTCCCTAAGCCTCCATCATACAATGTGGCAACAACGCTGCCTTCATATGATGAAGCAGAACGAACCAAGGCTGAGAGCACCGTTCCCCTGGTTACCGGAAGAGTGAGTGTCTCACTTTTTCTTAGCCTGAGGTCACATTCATTCCACCATGTCGTATACAGGCACACTCTGCAGCATCTGCTCAGATAGTTTCTGGGTTATCTTTAGGGCAGGAAGTGTTGAGCTGCTTACTGTGATGATTTGTTTTTGTACTTCTTTGTATTTCTGACCGGAATCTTTATCACTTGTGTCAATTAATAGATTTTGTTTCCACAGTGTTATCACAAGTGGTCTTTCTTGATTACTCAATGCAAACATACTTTTTCTGCTTTAAACTCTGTACGTCACCTGGGTTGAGTTCCTCCTAATGTTAGCTCTTCCACCTCGTCCATGCTGGCAAATTTGCTGATTGTCAGTCTAAAAATGCAAAAAATGACAGTTTTATGGAGAAAAACAGTTTTTAAGCTTTGCTTTGGCTCTTGTGCTGTTTTTGTCTAAGAGGTGCTAGATTAAGGTAATAATTTAACCATAAAAAGCTCAGAATAATGTCTCAACTCTTCTCTCTTAACTTTATTCTCAACATTCGGACTTTATATTTACTATTTCGACTTCACACTGAGCACTGACTAACTCCCCACCTTGCATTCTTTTCTTTGTTGTGATCCAGTTATAGAAATTGGCGGTAATTGACGTTTCTGAACATTTAATGACAAGCTTGCTCAGGGAATCCTTTGTTTTCTGGCCTTTCCTTTCACCTGGGTGGGGCCGTCACCTCATTCACAAAAGGCTGCGTGATTCACCTTTTCCAGAGAGCCAGTTCACCTTGGGGCAAACAATGCTGCATGTTAAATAACACCCGACATCAACAGGATTTGAGATGTCTTTGGCATCCTGAACCTTTACTGGAACAAGTGTCCATGGAAGGAAAAAACCCAACTAAAGACTGCTCCTGTAGGACTTCTAGTGCACCCAGTGTTGCATTGCTCCTGACTGCATGTGGGGCCACCCGGTTTGATTGCTGCTGTTGTGTTTCTCTGCCACACTTTGCCTCGCGCTCATCAGCAGCCTCAGCACAGGGAACGCCTGGAGACTTTTGACGATGTATTTCGCAGTTCACTGGAGGTAAAGTAGAGGACTGGGCGGGGAGTGTATGATGGTCCCAGTTTTTTGGCGTGTGAAAACGCAACTGTGCTCACAGTGTGTATGTATTCAGTATCCCACCCGCCCTTCTTGTATGTCTGTGCATTTAGCCCGACAGCAGATCTTTAGCTGCAAACTGTGCAGGATGTTGTGGTGCTGCTGATGTCGTGCTTCAAGTCTGACAGACCAGACTTACGAGTAAAGTCACAGTGATGTAATTAAACGGGCTTGCCGTGTTGTGATGTTTCCATTTGTCTGTTGTTTTTTTCATATTTGCTGTCTGTCACCAGCAGTGTTTGGTGTCCACCAGCAGGCGACCACCCAGGCTCAAAGATACAACCCATTTAGCCACTACATGGAACTCAGATGTTAAGTCGAGCTTCAGTGCGAATTGTTGAAAATTGAACAAACGTCACCTAACGAGTTCGACTTGTGGCTGGAAAGAAGTTGTATGGGCTACGGGATGCTCTGCTGCTGTCCTCTGAATGATTCCGGGACTAAACAGTTTTTCTCTCGATTATTCCCTCACAGGATGAAGACTTTGTGACCAGAGATGACTTTGAAGATGCCGACCAGCTGAGGATAGGAAATGATGGCATCTTCATGCTCACGTTCTTCAGTCAGTTACCTAAAACTTGTCTGTTTTTATCTTTCCATGTCTTGCGCGGCGTCTCCAAAGATACTTAAGCCTACTTCACTTTAAAAGCTTAGGAACTCTTTCTTTTTCTTAAACACGTTCAGCTCATGCTCCCTCTCGCTTCCCTCCTCCTGTCTATGTCCAGTGGCATTCCTGTTCAACTGGATTGGATTTTTCCTGTCTTTCTGCCTGACCACCTCAGCGGCCGGGCGCTACGGGGCCATCTCTGGCTTTGGCCTGTCCCTCATCAAATGGATTCTCATTGTCCGGGTAGGAGCCACAAGCAGAGATGACACAGCATACCAACACACACACACACACACACACACACAAAAAGGGCTTTCTTAGTATTCGAAAGCAAAGCAAAAGCACCAAACGCAGCCGCGGTATTTTAATTTCGCCTCTGTAGTGGTCGGTTTGTCGGTGCGGAACTATTTCCTCATGGGCTTCTGAAGAACCGTGCCACTTTCTTCATTCACTTCTTAAAGTGCAGCGATCCTTTGAGTGGAACCAGCCTGGACAGTATTTATTCTAACTAGTCATTTGTGTCATTTTTGTTGGGTTTCCAGTTCTCCACATACTTCCCTGGTTACTTTGATGGACAGTACTGGCTGTGGTGGGTGTTCCTGGTGTTGGGTAAGTAGTGGACCTCTGGCTCTTAATGAGTCGCAGTTTAGTCCAGATTGTGACGCAGTTAAGGTTACCGGAGTTCAGTTGCATCAGTGTTGATATTTGTCATGTTGTGTTACAAGATAAGTCAGTCACACTCTGCGCTCTTCTTTCGTCACTTACTTTGGCTCCTCTCCTGCCAAAGTGACCAGTGTGACTTTTCCACCAACGTGTTGTTTATACTTTACCAATTATTCAGCATTTCTTTGCAAAGCACTCTCTGCCTTTGGTGTGGAAATGGGGCGTATCCCAAACAGAGCTGCAGATCATGAAATAAATAATCAGAAATCGCAATGAAAAAAAAAAGAAAACACAGTACTAAAAGCAACACAGAGTGAAGAAAGAAAAGATGCTTTTTTTTTTTTTTTTTTTAAGCTAGCATACTACTGTGGTCACATATTCCACACCACTATGTTAAAGTCACACGTGTTCAATACCGTTTCTGGATGGAAATGGTGAGACACCATTGCTACAGGAACTGCAGTTTAAACACAACACCAGAAAATGAACATATATATATATATATATATAATATTTTTACATTTTCAGGCAAACAGAAAACACAACAACAACACAATAGCTCACAAATGGCATTATATACCTTCATTTAGATTCAAATTTTTGTTAATTCTTGATAATAATTACATAAGGTATCAGCTCAAAATACATACATCCTAGTATAAACAAACGAGGGAGTTGCATCTAAAAACAGATTACGCTGACTTTGGGAATCTTTGTAAGAGTGTTGATGATATTGTAGTCCAACATATTGTAAATAAAAATCCCAGACTTGAGCGAGACATAAAAGTAAAAAGTTCACTTGAATTGCTAACAGGGCTTTTTAAAACACCACGGGGAGATATCTCACTTAAAGGTTCAGCATGGTAACTTAGTAACTCCAGAGGGCAATGGGGGTGTCTTTTAGTTAATTAGCACCGTCTCTGTCACACTGGTGACACATTTGAACTCCTTACACTTGTTTGGATCAAGGCAACGCGACTGTGCCAGCTTCAACATCAGAGAAGCAACAAATGAAAGCTGGAGTTCCACTTTAATTTCTCCAAGAATTGTTTACATGTGTTAATATTTAGTTGTATCTGCTAGTCATATTTCTGTTGTTTGTTAATAACCAACAGTCGAAAATCCAAGGAGCTCCTGAATATATATCCACTGATTGACCATAACATTATGACCACTGGATTTTGAACATCTGTCTCACAGCTTGTGAAGTTGCGATGCACTACAGTGTACAGTCGGACACAAACCGACTTTAATGGCTGCAGTGATCTGAGATAAAGCAACTTGTCGGTTGGCTCTGACCACATGAAGAGAAAAACGTTTCAGTTCTCACACAAAATCACGTCAAGAAATGTCTCGTCCAGATGAAACCATTGAAGATGCTGGAATGTCTCTACTGGGCCTGTCGTGGTGCTGTAACGCTGCCGCACTGAGGGAGATGTTCAGCTCTCATAATGTTATGGCTGATTGGTGTCAAAGCTCATTTGTTTATATTTAGGAAATGACTAAGGCTTTGGGCAGCATCAAAAACACAATATTTACCAGCTGTGTTTATCATTGCCAATTGTTTTTGTTTGTCTTCGCTTCAGGCTTTTTGCTTTTCCTTCGAGGATTCATCAACTACGCCAGAATCCGGAAGATGGCAGACACCTTCTCCACCCTGCCACGCACCCGAGTCCTCTTCATTTACTGAGCCCGTAAAGTTTCTCCATGGTGTTTTCATTTTCATTTTTTAAATTTGTTTTTCTGGAGACATTATGTCCGGCGTTGTCCAATCAGAAAGGAAGAAAAGAAGAGTTTGGACAGTACAACATCTTTTGTCCCCACTTGGTGTAAAAACAGTGATTGCTGAGAAATCTGTCAAACCCTTCAGTTGTTAGTGGTGAACTGTCAAGTGCTATTTGCATTTCTGAAGTGTGTAATGTATAAAGGAATGCCTTATTTTACTACGTTACTGTGGGTAGCAGCAGCATGCACTGTTCTCCTGTTTAGCCACAGGGGGGCAGTCTTGTATCATTTTCTTCACAAGTCTTCTCTGAGATAAACTCGTTTTCATAGAAAAATTCATTTCTCAGCCCTCTGGACTGGTAATTCTGGGCTAATGGGATTATTTAGAGAACTTGGATGATACACTTCACCTAAGAATTTAGTGTGCTTTTAATCTCTTTGAACAATGTTTTTATTACTGTATACAAATCAGGGAATATGAAACTATAAAGGGAACATTATCAACATTACGGGGCTAAAAGGGTTGTGGAAGACTTGTTTTAAAGATCACAAGCTATTTGCCCCTAACCCCCAAAAGGTATTTCTCCTCATGTGTTTATGAGTTCTCCATACACTCGCTTGTAATTAGGAATGTTGTGTCCCTATGTGCTATATTTGTATATCAGCAGAAAAGGTGAAGTTGCAGAGGCGTTTGGATTAGTTTTATGAGGGCAAGTCGATAGTCTATCGCTGGATTTAGACGTGCAGTTCAACATATTTGGTGAAGTAAATAATGCTATTATCATGATCATCTTGCACCCTGTTGGCGTTTTCAGTTGGAAAGAAATATACTGTCATGCCAGATGTGATTGGGAAACCTGCCATGGGAAGGCAGAAGTTTTTTCTTTTCTTGGTGTAATAATAAAATATTAAAATAATCTTTTTTAGTTCACCCTCATTTAAGTCAGAGTGGAATGATTATTTTACTTATGTTCTAGTAAAAGTGCAATCTGGCCGTTTTAACTGTTGAGGTCAGCCAGAATTCAGGTATGACGCCAATACTTTTAAGACTGGACCGAGTGACTGGATTTCTGTTCTTCCGATTTTATGGTTTTATGGTTTGTTAAAAAATATGCAACAAGTATTTCTGCCCCCTTTTCTTGTAGCTTTTTGTTTTCGACAGTACGTACTGAGAGGCTCATGTTACTCGTGTGAGCTTATCTGTGATTGGACGATCATACATTGTTATGTGACATCAGATTCACAACGGAATTCCTGGGGGGGGGGGGGGGGGCACTGTAATGACTGTATGTGCTCCGTCCCTCTGCCTTTTGGTAGTCCTTGAAATTTCTAGATGTCAAACAATACAGGAATTATGGTTCTGAGAAGTATACATGCCATATCCTGCCAGCGGTGACGGGATAGGAGGTAAATTCCTTCTACTTGGAGTAAGAAGTTATGATAAAGACGAAGCAAAGTATGTTGATCAACGCCGCCTCCTGTGACAGGATAAGATGGCTTCGTGTTTAGTTTTACTGACACTTTACTGACTGACTCGGGAATAATTCATTGTACAAGCTCGACACAGCCAGCCTGACAAGTACACCCAGGTACTTTTAGTTTGAACTGGGGTCAATGAAGCTGGTGGGAAACCTGCACAACTTCTGCCTGGACAGAATTAAGTCCCTTCGAATTGACTTTAACTTGTGTCGCTGTTTCAGGTTTCCTTCCACAGCGCAAAAATATACATTTGGGGCAACTGGTGACTTTAATGTTTGAATATGAGTGTGTGTTTTATCTCTTTGCGTGCCCTCTAATGGACAGGGTGTACTCACGGTGTGCTCCGGCTTCATCCTCAGCCAACCCCAAGCTAGATAAAGAGGTAGAGAAGGTGAATGGGTAGGGTTTTCAATGTTAAGTACATTTGATGCCTTTAACAAAGCATGAGTCACAAACTGGTGAAGCCTAGACATCTTCTGAGATGTGACCAAATCCACTTTAAAGATGCTTCCTATCTCGACAAATAAGAATACGAATAAACATATGAACAATTTAACCATATATTCTTGTTTCAAGAGAAAATCACACAGGCCATTTAAATCATTTTACTTTCCATTGTTTTATTAAGTATTTTTTTCTAAATATCATGTGCGGCAGAATATTAGAAGGTTGTTGTACATCCTGGTAATGGAGGGGAGTGCTATCGCTGGATTCATTTGCATGCAAACACTGAGGCTCGTCTGACTGATTTTTAAATAGAATTAATTGTGTGCCATCTCTGGTTTAAAAATAGAAAGTCTGTTATAGAATTAGCCCACATTTGGTTTGAATTCAACTCCAGCCTGATTATCTCAATGGAATTACACACACAAAAAAAATGGCCTTTTATCTTTTGAGAGAGGCTTCAGAAAGGTTGAAGCTGTGTTTACCACCATGTTCTGTCACTGACATGAATCCTTCCTTTAGCTGTGCTAAATTTAACACACGAAACACGTCTATGTGTGTGTGTGTGTGTGTGTGTGTGTGCAGGAATTGAGATGATTTACTGGGGGCGGCTAATTATACATGTCAGCAGTGTTTTTCCTTGCAGTTGAACAGGAAGCGAAGGTCACCCCACCTGGAAGACGTGTCGCGCCGAGCGAGACGGTCTCCGGTTTCACTGGAAACTTTCAGTGTCACGCAGTGTCACATCATCTCTCAGGTCTCCCCCCACGACTGCTTGTGGGCCTGCAGTGGGACTCGGCTGACACCACATTCAGTTCCCCTTCCACAAGACCCCTTTGGAAAATGACACTATAAATTTACTTAACAAAAACCCCCAACGCTTTATTTAATGGTCCTAAGAGTAGAATGCAGAAGTAAAGCAGAGTTTCATATAGTTTTAAAGGTTACTCAGTGTGCTCAGCATTAACTCTAAACTCAAGCTACTCGGTCATCTGTGATTAAATGATTGGAGATCTAATGACAGGATCTTTGTTTACAGCGTGCCATTAAATACCAGCAAACTTTAAAAAAAACATAACAAAAAAACAAACGTTCTTTCTTCACGATGAACTATAAATCTACCCTGTTGTTTACTCCGGAGTTTGCTGCACCACTTTTGAAAATCGGATTTCCTGAAGTAATTTCTTCTTTTGCAGTGTGCACTTTGTTAAAATAGAACCAGCTGTCGCTCAGAAGTTGCAGATGTTCCGTGGCTCGGCGCTGAAGACGTGAACCTATAAGCTTTGGAAAATCAGCGCTGGAGTATTTTAAGAAACACGTTCGCTTGGATTTAACTTGGCATGAAGAGAGGGTTGTCCAGAAAAGCTATAGGAAAGAAAAAGATTATGTACTGAGACCGACAACCCCGCTTGAACAAATGGATGCAAATGGTTTAACTTTGGACAAGTGTTACAACTGTAACTCCTACAAAAGCACACAAACAACCAACTTCCCCATCAGACACATCTTGTACAAATTGAGCTTCAGTCCCTCTGTAACGTCACTCCTCCGCTGCTCCGGCAGGGTCACCCGGTGCAGGTGTTCTTGTTATCCAGATGTCATTCATAAAATAACTCCATTGTGCCAAGACCTGTCTGTGTCTTGTCAGCTGCCCGCGATTTACAGAGGCGGAAGTATTTCTCCCAAGTAATTGATGGGAATTATGTGTGCTCGCCAAGTGCCTGCACTGCTTGCATGTTTTAGCTATCAAAAGATAAGAGGACTCTCCATGATTTACAGAGAGCGTAGGAGTGAGCCATCTATTCCAAAAAAGACATGCTTTGCTCTTCTGGCTTCTGTTAGGTGGACCTTTTGTGCAAATACACGTCTATGTTTTTCGTCTCTAAAAAGCCGATATGATGCAGAGGTAAACATTTTTAAGCAGTTTTAGCTTATGAACACTCGTTGTGTTCAGAGTTTGCATTGTTTTTATTCCATTTGCATGAAGACTGGAAGAAGGGCAACCATTTACCAATAAACTGTATCTGGTTGGTTCTGCACAAGAACAATAGAATTTCACAGTTTTAATTGGGGTTCAACATTTGGGACCATTTTCTGGCTGTGACCGGTTGCCAGGACAACAGCGGAGACTCCAGGAATTTACTGGCTGTAGCCAAGAAACTGATTGATCTATAGCCTGTTGTAAAATTGTGATTTGTTGGGGTATTTTTTTCTCCCCCTTTGGTTTTTGTACAGATTACACAACAGAGATACAATGCGTTAATTAGTGAGCTTCAGGGGTGCTGGAGGATGGTTTTTCAGATGATGGGACAAAGCCAAATAAGCATTTTTGTTGTTGTTTTTTTTCCTGTTTGCAGCCTTCACGCTAAACTAAAGCTTGCCGGCTTCCAACATGAACATGGATGTGGTACAGAGCTTCCCATGTAACCTTTGGGAAGTTATTATTGTTGGATCATCTGCCACTGAAATTAATGGATTCATTTTATGTGATCATATTTTGCAATAACCCCACTCCAGGCCAATGCATTCTCACCTTACATCTCTCCACCAAAGTTACCAAAGTAGTTTCCACGTGTCGATCTTCTATGATCACGTGAAGGTTAAAAAAAAATCCCTGCACATGGTAACATAAATTTAGACACATCAATTCTCTTGCTTTTTAAGAAGGCATGGCGGATACTGTGGGCATGGCTCAGTTTAATAGTTTTACCATGTATATCAAACACAGTCATTCATTGACATTCATTATATTCTCCATCTATCTTCTATACTGCTTTTTCCAATTCAAGGATTTTGAAAGGCTGGAGCCGATCCCAGATTTCTGTGAGTGAAAGCAGGGTACACCTGGAGGGGTCAGTGCTACAGTGAGACAGACAGTCACACTCACAGTCACTCCTGCAGGCAACCTGGAGTTACCAATTCAATTGAACGTATGTTTTTGAGTGGTGGGAAGGCTTCTTTGAACATGTGGGAAAAACACGCAAACTCCACTCAGGAAGTCATTCTTTTGACATGAACACTGGATAGTCCCACTGAGAGGCCCCCCTCATTGTAAAAAAAAAGAAAAAGTCAGACTCAGTTATCACAAATAAAACAAAGGCCACATTTACACGATAATGTTTTCAAGTAAAACTGCAAAACTTTCATTGCATTTTAGGTGTCTGTTTACATGGCAATGGTGATCGGAGCCACTGAATACACAACTGTTTGAAAAAGGCTCCCAAGGTGGAACTTTTGGTCAGTGCACCAACTTAGTCTCTAAATGGGTGAAAGTGCAACTTTCTGAAAATGCTTGGGCTCTGTTTCCGCAAAACGTTTCTGAAACGAAAATGCAAAAAAAACTTTAAACGTTGTGGTGTAAACGGGCCCTGAGAGGACACATTACAACAGTAGCTATGCAGCACATGCTTGTAGTTCTGGTAACAATTTGGAGAGGGCGCTGTTCAGTACAAACAGAGCCAATGAACTCTAAAATTCATAGATTTTACATCCTCCATGACCCCAGAAGAAGAAGAAGATGATGATGATCCCTGCTGCCAACATACCTCTAAGTTGGATCACTGGTCCAATAGTAGAGAATAATTTAGCTTTGTGTCAGCTGATGTTTGCTGGACTTATATTGATGTTGATTTCAAAGAATTGACTTTAACGAGGAGAGAACAGATGTGCAAAAGCTTAGTTTTTACTGTGTTTTTCAACCCTCTTTATTTATTTAAGGTCATAATAACCTGCCAGAGAATTCCCATCACCTTGGACAAACTGCAGTGAGCCGGAGCCTCCCGCTGTCAGTCGGAGTTTCAGATGGGAGGTTCCCAGGATGTGGGGAGGATGTGGGTTGCATCCAAATGATATCTTTTTCTTTCTTTCTTTCTTTCTTTCTTTCTTTCTTTCTTTCTTTCTTTCTTTCTTTCTTTCTTTCTTTCTTTCTTTCTTTCTTTCTTAATTTTTCTTATTATTTTGTGTGTGTGTGTGTGTGTGTGTGTGTGTGTGTGTGTGCACAAGAGATTGGGGCAGGGGGAGGAGTGTTATCATTGAAGTGTGAGTCATCCTGACCCTCCCCTCCTCTCCCTGCACTTCATGTGGAGTGTGTGTGTGTGTGTGTGCGCGTGTGTGTGTGTGTGTGTGCGTGCGTGCGTGCGTGCGTGCGTGCGTGCGTGCGTGCGTGCGTGCGTGCGTGCGTGCGTGTGTGTGTGTGTGTGTGTGTGTGTGTGAGTAAGTGAGGTGTGATGATGTTGAATGGAGGTGTTCATGCTTCTGTTGCGGTAAATGTGTGCATGCACGATGTGTTATTACACATACGTGTGTGTCATGACGGGTGGCGTGAACATCCCTGCATACAGTGTTTGGTTTGCCTGCCTGTGCGATTGGTAAAGCCGTGGTGAGTCATCCACAGGCCGGTGTTGCCTGTTACCATGGGTCACACACAGCAGGTACCCCACCTCTCTATGTACTTCTTTTCTTTTCCTTTTTTTTTTTAAACCTACCCCTCTTCCTTTTTCTCCTCTTCTTCTTCCTCCTCCTCCTCCATCTCCACCTCTTCTTTTTCTTCTCTGACTCACAGATGACTCCCCACCACCACCAATGACATCACCACCCCCTCCCGAACACTTTGTTGTGGTGAATCATACTGTACGTTGAGATTTTCTCTGCTCCTCTCTTCCTCCAACAAGCAGGGTAAACCTAAATGTCACCCCCTCATTCATAAAATCAAGTCTGCTGTTGCAAAAGCTTTCGTCTGTGACGACTGTGACTGTAGGTTGGTTAGTGATGTCAGCCCCCTTTATCGTACAGCGATGCAATCAGAAGACGACCATTGAGGAAAGACGGAATATTTAAGCCAGACAGACGCAATGTTCCTTATAGACACATTTGAAATGACTTTGTTGTTATTTAACCACCCTTCGCTGCTTATATCACCACAGTAAATCCATGTGTAGGACTTTGCATTCTCTTGTACAATCCGAATCACACAAGCTTATAATGTCAATACAATTCTTATGTCTCCATATAGACATATGGAATCCTGTTTGATGAATTCAGAGAAAAGTCAGATTTAAAATGTATACTTTTTGCTTGAATGTTAACTGTTACCTTACTTGAGTTCTGTATTATATTTTACAAAACTCTAAATTAGCAGTTGTAAGATATTTTCCTCTCAATGATCAGTTTCTTTTATGTCAAGACAATATAATACAATGTGCTGTCTATTTATTTTCCATTCACCATTTATTGTAAATGTATCATATCCAGATTTTTGCCCCTTTGCAGTGTATTCCTGTTTATCCACTGGCAGTAGTGTGTGGTCATCACATTGTTTTCCTCCAGTTTCTTGCCGTGTGGCTCTTTTCTGTCTATAATATGAAAAATGACCCTTGTTTCTCACTTTACCGGTCACCTCCACGGACTGCTGACGAGCTGCAGATCTGCCTGAATGTCATAAAACATGCGTGTGTTGTGTCGTCTGTGCTGCGTTGTGTCTGCGAACGCCACGGGTTAACAACAATGCCACCGTCTCCGAACCAGAGAGGTGTCGCTGTGTGGTGATGTCAGAGAGTGTGGAGTCACCTGCTCTCTTTGTCTTCAGACTATTTAGTTTTTCCTGTTTCTTATGGAGATTTACATTATTTGTTGTAATCTTTAATTTGCTCCAATGATATGTAATCTTCTAGAAGTCCATTGTGGCGTGTTGTGAAGCAATGTAAAGCACTGTATAGTTTCTAACATTTATCAATGTCCTTCATCACTGCCTTTCATAATCCACCTAGCTGAAGTGGGCAATGCGTACAGCAATATGTTATACTCTATTCTATTCTATTGAAACTTCTACATTATGTGTCGTCCCCTCTCTGTGATACAATGGGACACCTCAAACACACTTCCTGTCAACAGTTTAATTACTGTAACAAATCGGTGCTCTTGGCAATCCCACTCTTGCACATGCCGTAACCATGGCAACAGTAAATCGTGCACAACATTTAACGGGTTACAAATCAGAAATAATTGTGAAAGTAAGCTCACTTTTTGAACCAGAGATAGATGTCGCATAAGGCACGAGATTTGTTCTTCAATTTCTCACATCTCATATCCTTAAGACGTTGGAGTATCATAAGTGGATTTCCTATTTCTCAATCTGAATCACATCATATGCATCTACAATATGTTTAATAGTTATACTATCTTTAGTTACATGTCATTGTTTCCCACAATCTTTATTTCACCCCCCTGAAATGGACAGCTTTCCACTGGAGTGACAATTAGTGCTCGTTGTGATGTTGTGAATTCACCTGCCGTCTCTTCCTCTCTTCCGGCTTGTGGGGCTTTTTGTGAATGGAGGCTTGCTGTGCTATGACGGGAGGACGGATGAATGGGAGGGAGCGACGGACATATGAATGGGAGGGATGGGGGGATGCGTGCGGTGAGGGAAGGGAGAGGTGGAGGCTACGTCACATTACGTTTCCGCAGTGCATCAAGGGAACTAGTCTGTCTGTGACTCATACCATCAGGATGGGGAAGGGAGGGGGTGATGGAGAGGGGAGACAGAGAGAGAGAGAGAGCGAGAGCGAGAGCAAGAGAGAGAGAGAGAGAGAGAGAGAGAGAGAGAAGGGTAGAGACAGGAGGAGGAGGAGGAGGAGGAGGAGGAGGAGGAGGAGGAGGAGGAGGAGGAGGAGGCAGAGATGAAGAGAGAGAAGGAAAGGAGAGATCTGGTTCTTTTTCTGTCCTACCTTTCATTTTTTTCTCCTTTTCCACCACTCCATCCCCCATCACTGATGTAATACAGGTGACCTATTCCTCACCGGGAGAAAGCCTCCTCTCCTCTCCTCTCCTCTCCTCTCCTCTCCTCTCCTCTCCTCTCCTCTCCTCTCCTCTCCTCTCCTCTCCTCTCCTCTCCTCTCCTCTCATTTTATCTCCATCTCTTGTCCCTCCTCCCTCTCTCCTCGCTCAGCTGACTGGCTGAATGCATGAATGAACAGGCCTCTTTCCTTTTATTGCGGTGGGGGAGGGGGCGACACAGGAAGCTATGAGGCAGACGCAGAACAGGAACAGAGGAAAAGAGTGAGTGATGAAGAAGAAAAAGAGGGTTGGAGGGAGGGAGGGAGGGAGGGAGGGAGGGAGGAGGAGGAGGAGGAGGAGGAGGAGGAGGAGGAGGAGGAGGAGGAGGAGGAGGAGGAGGAGGAGGAGGAGGAGGAGGAGGGAGAGTTCCCATGGTATCTGTACGGATACACACTGACTGCTGATCTCATCCTCTACGTGCGAAGCTGCTATTGTCTGTCTATGCATGCGTCTATGAAGGCGTACTTACCTGTGTGTGTATGAATGGATGCGCCTCCGTTTCATTCATTGAGAAATCCAAGTGTATATACTCTGCCTCAGAAACTTCCACGGTGTGCCACATTAACCTGCTACTCGGAAATGGCAAAATAAATCCAAGAAACACAGCAAAGTGGTGTGCAGAGCCTTGGGCATTTGGTCTCAAAAGTTATATTTAGCACATTTCTATTAAAGCGTCATCCACTCACAATGTTGGACATTTTAGCTGTTAGCACTCTTTACGTCTCTGCATCTATATAGTTTCTTCAACAGATTTATTTTCATTCAGAGTACTCTGTGTTGCCACATGCATGAACAAACAGAAAATATATGATGAACTTAACTATTGTCTGTTTAATATAATTTACATGGAATGTTCTTGCACATTTTCTCTAGCACCATTACTTTTATTATGATTTAGCCTCTTCTTACCCAATAAAGCCTTTTAGAAATGACAAGACTGTTATACTTGAGTGCCAAGAGCATGTCATAAACTCTATGACTACAAGCAAAAATAATATATGTATGGAGTGTGTACATTCTTTACTTCTCATCAAATCCACTCCCATATCAGATGTCGACCACCTTTTGGGAACTCTCTTAAACTTCACATTTTCTCGGTTTGACCATGTTCAGGATAATTTTTCTCCACTTGATGTTGAATCATGTGACTGTGGTGTAGTTCCGCTTTATTGTGAAGATACTATTTAGTTAGTTTAATCTGTTTAAATAATTGTTCATTGAAAAAACTAATATTATTTATTTTGGTGTGCATGATCTTAATTGGAATTCTTGAAAATTTTGACAATCGTGAATTATATTTGTATAGAAACATTATATATAAACACTCCAAAGGTTAATTAGCAATCACATAAGCTTTTTGCCCCAGTGGGATGCTACGTCATTTTCTTTTCAGAAGCTTCCTGCTGGCTCATAATGATGTATCGCCTCATGATCTTTGACCTTTTGTGAATTCTGCATTCACTTTTGCTTCCACAATATTCAGTAAATACATGGTTAGGTAGCGTTTGTTTGTGGGAGTGGGATTGATTCTGTGTTTGTGAAAAATCAGCAATTAAAAGCAGGAGGATCGTGTTGTTCATTTGATTTGCATTTTAAGAAGCCAATGGCACGATGTGACATGTGCAGATAAAACACGTCACAAAGGTGCGTGTGCATCATAACCATATAGTATATGTGTGAAACCTCACAACATTTCTATTGGATGCTGAATTAATAAATGTCTTCGAGTGCAGGATGAGTCATCAGACATTTGACACCCTTTCTCAACAAGAAGAAAAAAGAGAAAATCCGGAGTGAAAAAACACCAATAATAAAGTTTTTGTGTGCCGATTATAAGAAGTAGATGAACAGTTAACCCAGAGAGAAACAGAATGAAAACTGTACTATTCTGTCACCAACAGTGTGCTGACCTGAATTGTTAACGCAGGTTGTGTTGGAGGTTTCAGGTGATATTTTAACAAATACTTTCCAAGGCAATCAAAAAACACATGTTTTCTGTTGGATCACAGTTTCATCTGTATTGGAATGACTTCTTATTCTACCTAATATGATAAATGAGCTTTTGAAGACACTTTCTTTTCTTTTCTAATGGACTGATATTGGTTTATGTGACACATCTTACCAAAGCTTTCTGCAAAAACACTGGATTATACAATCGAAAAGATAAAAAAGATTTCAGAATTGGTTTAGTTTCTTTTAACAGTTGAAGCTCATTCACAAAAACTTCCCATTCATAAAAAGTTCCCATTCAACTCTGCTTCTGTCTCACTCTCATTTTGCACACAGAACACTCTATGCCATATATGTGATTGAGTTGTGTTCACACCAGTTTACATTTCCATACAGACGACAAGTGTGTTTGTGTATATACATGTGCGTGCCTGCTTGTGTGTGTGTGTGTGTGTGTGCATGCATGCTTGTTGCCAGTCATCAGACCCTGGTTGTCTCTGCCTCCACCTTGTATGAGTCAGAGCTGCAGTACTGTGTGGGAGGGGCTGGGAATGGATATCCTGCTGGTGGCCCGTCCACACACACACACACACACACACACACACACACACACACACACACACACACACACACACACACACACACACACACACACACACACACACACACACACACACACACACACACACGTGGCTGAGGGTCCACAGAAAATAGACTGCACACGCAATCATTTCAACACACACTATACACAAGATACACACATAGGCAGGTATATAGTGACAAAAAGTAGCCGTGACATATATGTCTGTGCTTAACACAGATAAGAAGACACGCAAACACACACACGCACACACACGCACCCACATGCACGCACGCACGCACACACACACACACACACACACACACACACACACAAATAGCATGCTGTCACATCCGGCCCTGCGCTCCACAGCGTGGCCTATAATTAGCTGCCTGCAAAGCTGACTGCCTAGAGATGAGATGAGCTAACCAGAGAGAGAAGGAGAGGAAGAAAAGGAGATGAGCTAACCACATGTAGGTAGATGCTGATGCTCCACTAAGCGAGGAGGAAGAGGAGGATAGAGGAAGAGGAATCCTGGGAGGGAGGGAATTCAAGGGGGAAAGAAATAACCAGACAGTAACTTCATGAAGGTAGAGACACGTATGATGAGGCTGAGATGCAGTGCACTCACAGGAGTTTATCCAGAATGTGTTACAATGTTATGGGTGCACACATTCTCAGTGTGGGTGGCCCTAGCAGGGATTAAACACCAAAACCCAGCACTGACACACACTCACTCCCAGCCCATTCAGCTGTAAGAGACAACCAAATATGGGTTTGGAGATGAGGGTGTATGTGAGTGCATGTGTCTTTCTCTGCACATACTCAGAGACTGGAGCATTTTTATGAATGGGACTCCAGCAGCCAGTGCGATAAAGTATGTCACAGCACTATAATGAGAACAGCGATGGTCTCTTAAGTAGCACGATTTCATCTGTATAACAAAAGCAGGCTTGAGACTCGGCTGTGAATGAATGAGTCAGGATCGACGTAACCGGGCTACATGGGGAGGGGGGAGGAGGTGTGATGGGTGAAGGAGAGAGGGAGGGGTTTGTGTATGACTCATACTCTCTCCTCTCTCATTGTCACACCACTGCAGTAGCACTGGAGGACTTCTGGCCTGCTGTGGGCTCTCCCTCTATCTCCATCTCCCCGTCTGCCTCTCCATTTGCTCCACAGTTTGTCTTGGCATTGCATTATCACTTGGTCTGTTTTTGGAACATTGCGCTCTTTCTGTTTCGATGCATGTAATCGGGGAGCCCTGAAACCGACTGGCTCTCACGGTGGGTCAATCAGCATGAACCCGGAGTGTGCAACCACAAATTGTCAAAACACTTTGTTTGAAATTCCAGCTGAGAAGAATGTCGGTGTTAATGTTGGTGAATTTCTGCATGCAACAGAGCCAGATAAATGTTATCTGATAGGACATTGTATAAAAACAAAAATTGAAAACATTCCCCAGTGTAAACAAATTGAAGAGTCAGTGAACAAGTAGAATAAGCTGTTAGACAGCATGATGTCAAACTGTGCACAGATCATTCCTCCAAGCCTGAAGTGGCTTTTATTCAAGACATCCAGTATCAATCTAATATGACTGTGAGAGAGGGATCATGCTTTTCACAAGTTTTGTTGAAAAAAAAGGTGTTTCAGCTCATTTTTTAGTTCCAAGCTGTGCAACTGTATTTTATGATTCGGTCTTTAGGCTGTGCTCACAATTTTGGGGAGTGAGCTGGGAGGCTGACAGAAACTCCAAACAACTTATATTGGTGACTTCTTCTAGACGTCTGATGATGATTTGTCTTCCAGATCATGCAAAATACTCCAAGGAGTTCATGTTACTAGATCAATGTACAATATACAGAGTGATTACTAATGCCTGAAATGTTTAAATTGTTTATGATCGTTTCTTTCTCTTTTTTTTTTACATGTTTGAAAAGGAGTTAAAATCAAAGAATAGAGATGCTGCTGTTAATATGGTAACGGGCATTTTCTCAACTGGCGCCCCACAGCTCTTATTTATGGACTTTGATTTTCCACCAGCTTTGAATTTGTGACTCCTATATTGCATTTTTATTTTTTGCCAAATTCAGATTTATTTGCTGCAATGCTCCATAGTGTCACTCTATGGAATGACATTTCATTTTGTGCTTATGGGGGTTCCATGATCCATTCTATCACTCCAGCAAACAAACACAGAAACAAAACTGTTTTCCAGGAGATTTTTCTCAGTTGAACAGGGCCTAAAATTATAACCCTCATTTGAATATTCCTGTAGCACTTTGAGATTCTGCATGTAAATTGGACAACAAATAAAATGTACTATTATTGTCGTTACTAGTAGTACACCAGGCCCATCACATGGTCATGCAATGATAAAGTAATTAAACAATATTTCTGATTAAGGCATAGCAAAATAAAATACGGAGGAAGCAAAACAATTTCACATGAGCAAACTCATAGGTGAGAGTAGAAAGGAACAATTCATTTTTACTGTGAACAAACCACCAGCAGATCCAACCTCAGAGGTGGTGGCTTACAGCTTGCACCAGGTGGGCAATCAGAAGGGCTTGAGAACAGCAACAAACAGAAGGTTGACCTCAGACAACAAGCTAACCCACACTGCAGACTTGATGATGGCAGGAAGCACAGGAAACAAGCCTCCAGTTCCTCGGCCAGAGATCCTGCAGGAAGGCATGAAATTAGTGTTTACGATAAAATCCAGACTTGTGGGACGATTGGCAAAACAAATGCGGGACTGGTGATTCAACACAGTAAAGGAGACCACAATGACACTAGAGATTGTTAAAATCATGGCTACAACATGTGAAGTAAAAGATAAAACAATCCTTGGTCAAAAATCTGAGTTTCAAAGTTTCTTCTCCTGACAGGGAATGGAGAGATCTGCGGCGTTGAGAGAAACATACATTTTACATGATGGAATTACCTTCTGGAGACTCGCTGGTGGGGACGGCAGCAGTGGTGGTGGAGCTTTACTTGCTCATGCATGTGAGGTGCGTTCATTATTATTCCATGCCTTCCTCGGCCTGACTAATGGGTGCACCGGGCCCTGCGCTTTCACGCTGCGCTGGAGGAGGCACGGAAATAAGACACAGAGTGTGTGAGCCAGTCGGTGGTCATTACAAATTACAAATAACCAGTCGCCTATGGACGAGGCAATCAAAACTACAGACCTTCATGGAGTACTTTGACAGTCATGTGCACCTGTTTTATGATGATCAGTATTCATGTGCACAGTGGGATGAAAATTCATTGAATATTTTGTACGAAGGGATTCTTGTTATTCTTTTAGGTATGGAACAGGTTCAGAAGAGTGCATAAAAAGGGTGATGATATGTTCAACTGGCTTTCAGAAAAAGTGCTTTTGTCTTTATATTCTAGGACTAATATTCAGCTCCAAGCAAATGGTAGCAAGGATTATGTGCCATGGGAGGAGCAGGTAGAATCGGAGTATGAGTGCAATGATAGCTGGAGCAAAATCCAGGGAGGCATGAAATCTGTGCAAGGACTTGCCTGAGGTCTTATTTAAAGACTCAATAGAAAAAAGGCAACAAGTT
The DNA here is from genome assembly GCF_963383615.2 of Lipophrys pholis. Lineage (NCBI taxonomy): Eukaryota > Metazoa > Chordata > Actinopteri > Blenniiformes > Blenniidae > Lipophrys > Lipophrys pholis. Next base: position 19,026,560 of record NC_137634.1, read on the forward strand.
TCATCATAGCTTAAAAAAGGGGTATTGATTTGGCATACAAAAATTTAAATTGCTTCTGGACATTCACAAAACCATTCATGCAAACAGACAAAAACACACATGAGTGCAAGGTGGGAAGTTAACATGGTTCGTCTTGAGGAAAACATGTATGTCCAAAGCAGGCTACATTATTTGATTTTAGATGGAAAAGGTATCCGGTGCATATCAGGTCTGTAAATGTAGTTGTTTTACAGTTTTTTCTAACTAGCAGCGTATTTCATGCAGCCATTCAGAAAGTTACACGGTCTGAGGATTGTCCGGAAATTCTTTGCAAATCCTGCAAAGCTTTAAAAACTTTGACTTTTAACATCTGTACGCTTTACAAAAAAAAAGAAAAAAGAAAAAAGAAACTGCTCAGGCTGATTTGGTGTCATATATTAGACCTCAGTGATTCATGATTAGGGCTTCACTTTATATTTCCTGTGAGCTGCTTTCTCTCAGAGCGCTCTTGTTAACACATGCACTTTCCAGATCGAAACATGTGATATGTAAACAATTCCTATTTCGACATACGGCACACATTACAGCTAAATATTTTTTTTTAGAAAAAGCAATGAAAACAAATTAGTTTTCGTTGCATCGGACAATCTTTGGTTTTCAATAAATGTTATATATTTGAGATAGTTAAACATTTTGTGGGGAATATACATCATTTCAAATCATCCCCAATTGATTTGAATGTTTGGAATACGATTCTATCAACACACTAAATTATTCTATAATAAATTAAAACCCCTCTTTGTGGTTACTTTGCCCTGGCCAGTTCCTGATTGGACGCCAGGACCAGGCTCTGATGGACCATCAGAAGAGCCATAACATTTTTAGCAGCCCTCTGTGTGCGCCTGTCAATCACAGAGCAGCACATGAGAGCATGTGACTCGGCTCAACTCCGACCAGATTCAAATTTTTCTTAACTTTTCCACAATAGGTGCTACTTTTATGAGCATGAGCAAACAGTTCAGCTGCTGACAGATGTGTGGTGTCACAGGAACAGCGAGTCATTGTGAAGCAATGACCAGAGGAAGCGAGGAAGAGGAGAGGAGAGGTAATGAAGGTGTAATTTGCTAACCATCTGTGAGGTGCCTGGTTGCCCCGGGGGTTTCCTCTTCTCCGGAACTTCCCCTCCGCCGGGACACAGGTGCTGGAGAGGAGAGGAGGAGGAGGAGGAGGAGGAGGAGGAGGAGGAGGAGGAGGAGGAGGAGAAGGAGGGGTGAAGGAGGAAACGTAATGGAATAATGATAATAAAAACAGGGAACGAGGGCGGACAGATGAGGAGTGTAGGAATGAAAGATGAACAGAGGGATGAATCTGAAAGTATAGAAATGAAGATGTAAGTACGTGAGGGAACAGAAAAATTATGATGGTATTATTTGGTGTCTTCGGTGCTTCAGAGATTTTAAGGTTTCCCAACTGCTACCCTCAACAGTAAGTGTATCTTTCAAAGAAGAAAAGGGGAGGAGAGAAATGTTGCTCTTCCACTGTCTGGCCACTTCCCCTCTATCCAATCCCTCCTCCATCATTCACCTCCCACTTTCCGACCTTAAGCTCTATAATTCCTGCCTATCGCTCCCTCCGTTTCGTCTCCATCCCGTCCTACAACAACCTATTTGGCTTTTTTTTTTAAAAGCAAGTTACACTGCAGACTTGGCTCGCCATTAATCCACATGATTTTTCCGTTGCAACCTGGTGGATTTGAAACCGTGTCCCAGACACGCAAGGTCAAGACGGAACCTATTGTTAAATACTGGAAAATTAGAAAACTTATTTGGGTTTGCTTTGATTCCAGCGCCATTATTCCCTGTACAACACAAAGAACCTGATTGACGAAGATCTTGTATAAAGTGTGCGAAATTGCAAGTCCTCGGTTTGCATATATTTTGCAGGGTGATCAACTCAGAATGAGAATATTGAAACAAGGGTTTTGCATGCATTACTGTTTGTGTTGGCCACTGAGTGATTGGAGCTCTGCTTCTCCATAAGCACAAAATGAAATGTGACACCATGGAGTTGGACATGTAAGGTATCAGACATATCAGAGCGTGACCAAATATAAATCTGAATTTGGCCCCAGAACAATGGGAAAATATAAGAAGCAAAGTCAGAGCTGTCAAAGAAGAAAGACCCGAGAAGGTCTCCAACATAGATTATATGATAAACTCCACATATAATTGTCATTGCCAGCCAACTACAGAAATGTGTCTCAGAGTTCACATTGTGCAATAATCATTAGCATTAACTCCTCATAAGCACATTCCCATGAAGGCACATGTACTAAATTGGTAGCGTCTGTCAGATGTGATTGGTGCACACCATTTGTAGATCAGCTTCCACATGTCATCATGTTTATGCCTGCATGCACACTTTTGGTAGAAGTGTCTCTCTTGGGAGAGTTGTTGCAGCACTTCAAACCACCAGAACCTCCTGAAACTCAAACTTCATCATTCAAAGTAACTTAAATATAAATGTATTTGGATTGAACATGAAGCATCTTTAACCTGATTTGGGGCACATCAGCATCACTGCTCGATTGTTTTTGTTGCACATTGGACTGTTTCTGTCTCTCCATTTTCTCAGATAGTCAAGCAAATGTTCTCAGCTGGTACAAATTGGTGTTCACTGCACTTAAGACCAAGATCTGTAAGGCAGATATCCTAAAACTTCAGCCAGGTCCTAAATCTGCAAAGAACATTTTTTTTTCCAAAGTCCCACAAAGTCTTTATCCAGATACCCTTGTATCTCTTCTCATCCTTCCTGCCCCGTCCCCCCATCTCACCCTGTAAACTCCTGCAAGCTGGTGGTGGTGGTGGCTGGGCTCCTTCCTGCTTTGAAGCGCTCCAGTCAGGCGTGTTGCCTCTGACTGCCTCTCTCCGAGGGGCATATAATGGCTTTAAGACGCCCTTGCTTCCTCCATAATGACTGCTTCCTCTGCTCTTGTCCTGGCTGGTTGGATGTGTGGGTGGCTGGCTGGCCACCTGACAGGCTGACCATTGCTTTTCTTAGACCCGTAGTATTACGATAAATCTCCACCAGAATGGAATGAAGAAGGTTCGGTAAAGGCAAGTCACAACTTGCATCGAGTTTCACAGATCACATATAAACAAGTCTTAGGACTGTAGATGATAGATGTTTTATTGTTGATATTGAGGAAAGCTGGTGTCCAACACAAGTTGATGATTTTCAAATCAGCTCTCCGTTTTGGGTCCAGTTGCTTGGAAATGATTGCAAATATTTAACTAGTAAACGCAAACTGTTGTCTTGCTGGTTAACCTCTTGGATGGATGGTTGCTTTGCTGCCCGGACTCTTTGACTGACTGGATGATTAAAAGCTGGCTCCTTAAGTAGCTGACTTATTGGCTGAGGAATGCAGCAGGTGGTTGAAAATCTGAATGGCTTTTGCAGTGTTTTGTGTGTGTGTGAGTGTGTGTGAGTGTGCACGCCTGTGTGTAAGGGTGCATGCCTGAGTGCATGGTTTTTTCCCATGGTTGAAGCCACTGAGCTTGTCTGCAGGCCCTCAGATTTCAACTCTAATCTGGCATGTTTCACATTCCCAATTTCCTCCGCCAATGCATGACTCCTCCGCTCAGTGTTGGACTGGAGACCGCAGAGAGGAAAGAATGACAACTGTCTGTCTGTCCGTCCGACCGTCCATCTCTCTCTGCTTTGCTGTGGTTCTTTCTCCTTTGCTGATGAAGCCTATCCTGCTTATCCTTCAGGATGATGCTTAACTTCTATACTTGTCTGTCTGTAGTCCTTTTTTCTGTTATTTCCTGTTTGCATATCTGATAACACGTCTCTCACTGTAGCTCATTTTCTCACACAATCAAAGCTGTAGCATAAACTCTGTCACGTACATAACCTGTTTAACCACTTTTATATGACACCTGTGTTTTGTAAAACAATCGCCCATCCTTTTACTTGCCAAAACATTGAAAATGAACACAATCCATCAACACATATCAATGAGCACATAACTTTCATGTGTCAGATTTTCTTTAATTATACGTTAATAGGAAAATATCCACCGGGAGGAAAAAGGGGTCTGGTTGTGGCACAACGGAAACTGAACACCACCCACATAACCGCAAGTAATCATACGCAGTTGCACACACACATGCACACATACAAATCCACTTGATCATTAGGTAAACAAAGGGCAGCGGAAGCTAGGGAACACTCTATCAGCAGGTTATCTACAGTACTGTTGACTCTACCGTCCCTTATCTGTTACATGAACTCTACACTTTCACACAAACATGCCCCGTGTGTGACTGCGCTCTTTTCGCGCACATTTTACTGACACACTCATAAAACTGTGTTGGATTGTGTAAGCCTGTGTATCAGCGGATGTATTTGTGTGGTAGTCTATATTTATGGGCGGGAGAGTGAGTACATGAGTTGGATATAGGTTGTGAGGAAACTGCAGGACTCGTGAATGTGACATCGGCAATTTCTGATGCAACAGCATGGCTGGATTAACAGTGTTTGTGTTACACGCCATCCATGCCCACAGTCTTTTCCAATAAAGTCGAGATGTTCTTGAACTAAGTAAAGTATCGGATGTATGAGTTGTAAATTATTACTGACCTGCTTTGTTACTGCAGATGGACAGCAAATTCCAGTTAAAATGATAATTTACAAACCATGACCAGATACTCAACAACACTGTTTACCTTGTGATAGCATGAGCACAACTTCCTGTTCTCTCCAAAACTAGCACCAAATAAGCCAGAACAGGTTTTTCCCCTTTGTTTTATGAAACTCTGCTCACTGTTTATGCTTCCATTGTAAAGTGCAGAAACTTTTCCTTTTGTGAATATCTAGAGCATTTTAGCCCAATTTAATCTCAAGTCCATTGTTTTAGAACAAAGAGGTATGGTCCATCCATCCATTTTCTCCCGCTTATCCGTTTCCGGGTCGCGGGGGTGGCAGTCTGAGCACTGTCACCCAGATCACATTGCACCGATTAAGAACCTTTCCTGCAGGTGGTGAGCCCACAGGAAGGTGGCGCCCAGCGTGGGACACGAACCCATGAGATTGTGAGTCCCATGCTCTACCAACTGAGCTCGCCGGGGGCTAAGAGGTACGGTACATTAAGAAAAAGTTTACATTCCAAATAGATATCTGTATGTATGCATGTATGCATGTATGCATGTATGCATGTATGCATGTATGCATGTATGTATGCATGTATGTATGTATGTATGTATGTATGTATGTATGTATGTATGTATGTATGTATGTATGTATGTATGTATGTATGTATGTATGTATGTATAAATAAATAAATAAATAAATAAATAAATGGAAATGTAACATTATATTTTAACATTATACTATTTTTTTTAACTATGTATCTTGCTCCAAAATATTATATAATTCCATCTATTTGTGCCCCCCGCCCCCACTGCAAATTCGCCCTCACTGCATTGGTTTGATGCTAATTCTACTCCATTAATCAAGTGGTGTTACGTCCACTATCCTTGCTAAAATGCTGCAATCCACAGAAAATTGAATTCAAATGGTAATCACTTTTATCTAAGGTAATGTCTTTTGTGAATTTTTGTTTTGTCGAACATTAACCCACCGGCTGCGTTGGACCCTCTGGCATGCCGGTTTTGGCCTACAAGCCTTATGTTTGACACCCCTAATCTGGAGAACGGTTTATATACATTAACACAATAATTGTGTCTGATGAAAGAGTAGGGTTTTACCATGTAATTTGTGTTACTTATGCGACCTCAGCTCACCTTTCTATAAAGGATCAGAATTTACTACTATAGATGTATGCTCCAAGTACTATGTAAACTTTTCCCAGGAAAGGAGGTTATTGGCGTGAATTCATCTCACTGGGGTAACTGGGGTAGAATATATTTGAATAGTGGAAATAAGAACAATCGATGTACATAGTCTATCATGCTGTCATAATTGGGGCAAAACCAGCTCAGTAGTTTTGAAAAGACTAGTTAACTTTGCATGTCACACCAAGCTCGTCCAGTTAGTTAAATAAGTTTTCACAAGACTCCCTCATCCTTTTTCTCTTTCGATCGTCGCCTTTCCATGACAGTCAGCAGTCACCGCACTCTTTTTTCCCTCTGCGCACCTCTCCTGTTCTTTCTTCTCTTGCCTTTCTAGGCCCCCTTCTCTCTTTTGGTCCCATCCTTCATACTAAATGAGAACCAGACGTTGAGCAGACCTAATCAAGATGTCCTCAGCTGAATGAGCCTTATTATGGGACGGGTAAACACAGAGTTCCGATTTTGCCGGAGGTTAAAGTCCCGGGACAAGCCAGGTTTGATTGGGAGTAACAATACTGATTCTGCACAGTAAACTCAGTTACTATACTACTATTTAGTGAAAAACGAGGAGGATTAAAGTGAAGATTAGGTTGTTTTTTTTGCGTGTGATTAAAATATCTGTAGATGTGTTAGCATGCAGACATCTGTTTAGCAGAAGTCATTAGTGGTACATGGTAAAAAACATTGAATTACACAAATTAAAAGACTGATGTGTGTGAGTGTGTTGTAGCTCTCTTGAACCTGGTCACAGAGGTCATAAAGGGTTTTGCACAGGGCGGGAGTTTCCTGTGCTGATTTAAGTGGCCCCATTGTAAACTGGAAGATGTGCTTGTTTTACTCCCGGTGACAAGCGGCTGATTAGACTAACAACCTGTTCATAAAGCACGGCCATAAATAGCAAGGTATAAATGCTGCTCTTAAAGTGTTAAGTATGAATCAGACTCTTTGTTGCAGATGACTAATCTCACAATTAGAGTGTTGAGTTGTGCCTGAGAAACATGAGAGGATATGTGACTGTCTATCTTTAATGCACATTGTCCTTAACAGGTTTATCCATCCATCTTTCTCACGAATGTTGGGTTTTTGGGTGCTGGGTGAAGACAGCCTACACTCAAGACAGTCCATCACAGGGTGGACACAGGGAGACAGTAACACGCTCACAACTAAGAGGAATACAGAGTTTCCAAGTAACCCCAAATGCATGCTATTAGAGAACATGCAAACTCCTGGACATTCTCGCTATGAGGTGAGAGGTCCAACCATTCCACAACTGTGTTGCCCCAACAGGGTAACCTTAAAATCAACAAGTCACCCAGAATAGAGGACATGCTCCAACTTCACATCTATAATACACACAAATCTTGCATCACAGAAATGAGATGTTGCGTCATGTTTGTTCCAAACCTGGAGCGCATGGATGCCAGCGTGACTCAGCTGAATTCTCAAAAGTTTAAATGTTTTATTTTTTATTTTTCTCAGGAATCGCAGTGCTTATTTCAGTCTTTTTCTTGACTGCAGCTTAACTGGTAGTCAAACAGAAAAACCCTTATCATAGGTAAACACTAAGTGGCCACTCAGCCATCCGGCCACAGAGATAGGCAGGGGGAGATAAACATCTTTGTATCGCCACACAGAGCCGCGTTTAAATCGAATTTCCGCTCTCTGATTTGGAGGCTTGTTTATATCCAAAAGCATCTGGAATATTAACATGCCCTTGAAAGAATTTCCTGGCATGCCTCATGCAGTGACCACATGCATCTTCGACTGCCATATTAGTGTAAGCATGCACATGTGTAGCAGGCCCCGTCGCACCGCGTGTATGTGTGCTTCTCTCAGCAAGCCTGCTCATGTGTGCAAGCAAAGCCAGCAGTGAAACTCGAAGATATGATGAAATCTGACAGCCATTTAAGACAGGTCATTTGTATTTAGCTGTTTTCTACTTCAGACGACAGCTTCTATTGTTCTGTAGTTTTTGTTATGGAGAATCTGATGTAAGTGATCGTTTGGTAGGGAAACCATTTTACACCTGTGTGTACACCGGTGCAGTGGTGCACATGGGACTGAATTGAAATAAAATTACAGTGCTTGCATTCGTTATATTTCAGGAACTTGCAACAGAGGGCAGTCGTGCGGTTCACTTATGTGTTTTTAACGATTACTGGACAGAGTTGAAGGTCGGTGGTAAAGAGGAATGAGCTGCATCAGGTTTTGGCTACATGAGCGATTCTTGTTAGGAGAATCAATGAACTGCTGGTATTGATGTTTTCATGCAATTTATCCACATCATCAGTCAAATGTGAAAAATCAGTATTCACAGTGAAGATTCATGCATGTTATATTGTGCTGTGTGCATTTATTATATTAGTCCCATTATTGTAGGCTTACAGCTTCTTAGTGTATTTTGAATTTGTCTTTGCATATAATCTTCTGGGGCCTTTCCTGGCATGCGTTGCCACACAAAGCCCGCTCCTTTTAAATGAACCTGACAACAGAGCTGACTCGGAAAAAGGATCTTGTAAAAAATCTAAAAACAACTCTCTGCATGCTTATTTTGCTCTTGTTTTCCTGCAGCACACCAGTTTTTCATTTTGGGGGCCGAGATGGAGGGATGAGGTGAGGAGAGGAGAGGAAGGCAGGCTGGAGTACGTAGCGTTGACAGTATTTATAGCCCAGTGTTCTGACCAAAATTATCAGTGTACCACAAAATAACTTCCTCTGGCCTCACCGCTAAATAACAGGAAGCCTTCAATTGTGTGTATTTATTAATTTTAACACACACATGTGCACCGATGTTGACATTCACAGTTGTTAGAATGTGCACATACAAACAACTCATGAAAACATACTCTTAAGTATGCGCACACACACGTAGGTAGGGTTTGCTGTCTTTATAAATAGAGCAACTCCTGGAGCTTTGCAGAGTCGGCTGTGTAAACTTCCTCCACTTTCTGGAGTTGGTTTTTCTTAGTACTAGAGTCTCTCTCTCTCTCTCTCTCTCTCTCTCTCTCTCTCTCTCCCTCTCTCTCTCTCTCTCTCTCTCATACTCATCCAGATGGGCACAACCTAGTTTGAGCACATGTGAAAAATGCACACAAACATGCACACACTCCCAAAGTCTGGCCTCCATTAGCGAGCCATTCAGAGGGCTTTGGGGTCAAAGGCGAGAGTGTGTTAATGGGTGACATGGGGGGTCTTTTCTGCTTGAATGACCATCACTGCCATGTGTGCACACACACAGACCGAGACATACACATACACTCACCCCACTTCCAGACACACAAAACTATAGTATGTTTATAAATTTAACTTAATCTTTCTTTATTCTTCACGATCACTGTCCCTCTCTTCCCATCTTTCTCTCTGCGTTGTGGGTCTGGGTCTGTAAATCACAGATCGGGTGTATCAACACAACTGGAAATACAATCGCAGACGCGGCACCTGGTAGACATGTTAGTGAGGGCGTGCACATGTGCAGCTCTCTGTGCCTACATGTGAGGATCACTCGCCTCCCAGGCTGATATTTTGACTGACTGGTGCTGCGTTCGTGGCATGCCGGCAGAATTAATAGACCAAAGTCCCCATTGCCACGAGCGAAGCTGAACCTGAGCCAAAGTGGACGGTCCCTGTTGGTACATATTTGTAGTGTTGTGCTAACAATTAAAACCACTTTAACTCTATCCTATGACTCTGTGACTCATTTGCCAAATAGCATAATTAAGTGCATTAACGTTACCAATGACATTCATTTGGATCTTGCCGTATGAAAACTTGTGGACACTCTCAATATGTGAGACAAATAACCAAACTCCAGCACGCCAGGAATTACAATTAGTAGAGTGACGTCAACCTTTTTCAGCAGTCCGATGCTCATAAAAACATTCTGCATGATATGAAGTGAACTTCAGATTGATTTATGAGCATCATAAAAAGGCTGATGCCTTCTCATATTTTTTTGTGATATATTTGCAATTACTCATAGAAAATATTTCATACTAAGAACTCTATTACAACATGAAGGAAGCTAAGGAGATGTTGAGTCTATTTGTACCTCTCAGAGATGAGCTTGAAACATACAGTTAATTTACCTTGACCCTGATCTGATGAAGTGACACAGAAAATGATTGGATGAATGGATGGATACATTGATAAATGGATATCATGCAATATTATAGCTCTGTTACATGAAATAATTATTCTGGCTTTCTGCTGATGTTTGTCAAAATTAAAGGAGACACAAACAGTGCTAGACACCTCAGAATTTCTTTCACAATACTTGAGATTATCAATTTGACTCCTGGATCACTTTGACGAGGGTACGCTGCCTATATAGAACCGTTCCCACTTGCACAACACAATTACTGATGTGATTTATCAATCTGATAAATGATGAGTTTTGTCTCTACACAGGAGTTATAGGAGCCATATGTATCAGAGCAAACCCATGTCTTTTATCCATCTTACCACCAATTTATACTTTTACAGAGCACCAGCACATCGTTTGAAAAACAGTTTTTCCTTTTTTTTTTGTCATTTGTTGATAAAAGAGTATCAACAACTGACCCTGGTGTTGTGGCTGTTTTGGCTGCTCGTGTTCTTGTGTTGCATTTTTAATCTTGGACCATCATTCATGATTCACTCCAGGATTGTTCAGTAGACCCGTTCGATCTGGTTTCTCCTAGTTATCAATGATTCTGAGTGATGTGAATAATTCTGCAAAGCTTCCAACAATTATTGTATTCTAAAAAAAAGTGTCATTTCAACAGGAAGTCCAGTAGGGGAGAAAGCCAACCAAATATTATTGTTGATTGTGGAAAATGAAGAAGTTAAATGGACCCTCTTAACCAGAAGAACGACTTTACTTTAGCCAACAAAAGCAAGATCATGAAAGAAACACACATGCTGAATTATTAAAATGCTTATTTCCACTTGGTAGTCTCAATGATAAAGAGGGATGTCAGTGTCTTAATTGTCAGCAAAGCCAGTTAGGTCTCCTTTTACACGACAATGATGGGCTGAAGAATGTCAAAGTTTCTGCGTTTTTATTTCAGAAAAGTTTGCAGTACACATGGAAACCTCCCAAAATGCTGAAGATGCTGCAGTTTACATGCCAGTCCACTAGTTGGTGTTATTTTATTTAATTTTTTTTATAATACAACTATTCAAGCATGCACACAGACATATAGGTCCACTCAATGTCTGGTGTCAGAAACATGTCTCCAGAATTTAATGATGGTGTAACACATGTACACAAAGCTGTTTTCAAAAAGTGCTGTTTTCAGTGACTCCAAATGACTTTGCCATGTAAACAGCCATGATACAATTAAAGTTTACTGTATTACCTGGAAAATATGGCCTGAATGGCGCTCCATTCAAAGAAGTCAAAATTATTGTAACAATCATATTTTCATGTAAGGTAGCAGGATAGGAATGACCTCACTGTTAGCTCTGGAGAGGAGGAAAAAAAACACTTGTAACCCCTTTGTTTAGTCTGTGCTGGGTTTTACAGTGTGAATGATGTCAAGTAGCTGGAGCCGTCAGGATGTACAAAGAGTGATTGCTGCGTTGAGAAAATAAAATGGCCTGAATGCAGCCAATCCAGGTCAAACGTTTTCGAGTGAAAATGCAAAGCTTTTATTGTGCTTTGGGTATTTATTTACGCGACAAAGGTGCCCAGAGCCATTGGACTTTCTGAACATGTTCCAACTCCGTGTAAACGGGGGAAATGCAACTTTTCTGAAACACTGCTACTGCGCATGCGCACAACAGCCGTAGCAAATAGTTCTTCTGAACATGCACAAGTGGATGGACAACAATGTTTGCCTCCAGAGTGGCATATTTCCCAGTCCATATTCTCCTTTGACTTGGTAGTTTTGTTTGTAGCTTATTGTTCTCTGTGTGCATGTGTATGTACACAGCACACACTCATGGCCCAACATGAAAATTGCAATTATTTTCAGCGTTTGACGTTTCTGTATAAATGGGCATCATTTTTTAAATGTTGCTGTGTAGACACAAAACTCTACTGAAACGAATGTGTTATCGCTTGAAACACAGAGTAAATGGGGCTTGAATCAGATTAGACATCACCTCGTGACACCAAAAACAAAACCCTAAAAAAAAACAGTTTTTACCCCTACAACAGGGTCTTCCAGAGCACATCAACAGGCTACACAAATCCAACTTTAGTAACACTATTCTTCACATTTTGCTTTTTGTAACAGAAGCTTTTAGAGTGGCCATCCATTTCAGGCAGAATAAACATGAAGCAGTTTTGTTTTGTTTGATAAATACTGAGCAGAGTCGAGATCCCATTCAGTCCGCTTGAGAGCAATTGAATGTGCCTGCGCACTAGTGAGAGCATTTGTTTCCTCACCCAGGTGAGTGCATTATCTGCACGCACGCGTGTGTGCATGTGCATGTGTGTGTGCGTGCGTGTGTGTGTGTGTGTGTGTGTGTGTGTGTGTGTGTGTGTGTGTGTGTGTGTGTGTGTGTGTGTGTGTGTGTGTGTGTGTGTGTGAAAGAGGAGTTGACTGGCGTTGCGTAATCACCATGTGCCTGGATGCCTGGAGCCGGCAGCTCGTTAACCTGCCTTCCTTCCTGCTGTCACCTCAAACTAAATAAACACAGAGGCGATCTGCTGTGCATGCACACGTGCACTAGAACACACAGTCCACACACACACACACACACACACACCCACACACACACACACACATATGCACACGTACACTTAATACACGTGGACATTTCTTTTTGTCTTAGTTGTCTTAGAACACATGAGCTGTGCCTGTATGTCACTGTACACTTTTATCTTCGTAGAGGACAGATCATGAATATCTTTCTGATTACAAACACGTGCATGTAGTGTAGATGGTCATTCTCTCATGCACTCTTAGTCCTCACACATATATTCTTCAGTTCCTTAGTGGACATTGCATTGAGTAACGTTAATTTCCTGCAATCATACTGTAAACAATCAGAACAAATGTATGCCTGATCTTCACCTTTGTCGAACATTAAAATATGTTTTCACATAAAAATGTAATGAATATTATTATGTGTAAATAATCATTCAGTGTGTATTCAGGTTCTGGGGCTTTGCATGGAGTCACATTCATTTCCTGCACACTTACTCCAAACTAAACAGTCATTTCCCTAAACATAATTTTTTTTTACTCCCACAAGAGTGAAAAGTCTCTTGATTGAGAGCATGTAAATGGATTTTGGTCAGTATTAGGTACATACAAACACATGCATGCTCAAACGCATGCTCGCACTCTCCGCTGTTGAGATTTTATTTACCCTATGGGGAGGATGTTACAGTTAGGATGGGATACAACATGTCATTGTGGAATCCAGCCTCCTTGACAGTTGAAAACAATCTGCTGGGTCTCTGCAGACTTTAACCTTCCCTAGTGCTTTGCAGCAAGGGCTTATTGGCACCTGACAGCAGTTTTGTAGATGTTGTGACGGGGCAACCGAGATGTTATGGCAAGAGGCCTTGCAGTGTTGCACTAGGTTTAAAGGTGCATGCAGCAGTAGAGTCATAGTCTTCAGATAAACATGTGTAGTTTGAGCTCCACTTCCAATTAATACTTTTTACAGTCTATATTATTGAGCAAACTGATAACAGGGAGCAGTAATTGCTTTACTGCTTTACAACTGTGTAATACCAATGTTTTTAAAGCCAGTTTCACATTTGTCTACATTTAATTTGTGTTTGGAGGAAACTTCTCTTGAAAATGATGCATTTTCATTCTCAAGTGATTGTATGTAAAGCACCACGCAATATTCTACAAATGCACCGGTCGCAGTGGAGATAACACAAGCTCTCGCCCTCCTGCTTTTAAGAAACTATTTCCCTTAATCTCGACATATTACGAAACAGTATTCGGCAATGTTTGAGCTCATCTGATTCAAGCTTTTCTTTGTCCTGAGGCCTTTAAATCCATTTAATACCCACATTGAGACTTCAGCTTTTCATTTCGCAGACACAAAACATCCAGACCACATGTAACAAACCCACATCAGTGACTCATGTTTGGTTCATAAAAAACAATTACATTAGCATCCCTCTTTTTTCTGACTCTCCTCTTTTAAACGTGAACTCGGAATTTCAACATCAAACTGTGTTGTGCCTCCCAGTGACTGGAGCTTCGGATTAGTTCATTTCTTAAAAAACAAACAAAACAAAAAACGCAGGAACATGGAGGAGGATTTGCAGTGGAAGCATTAATAAACAAAGAAATAAATAATGTTTATTGCGAGCCAGACATCACAGTGAGTTTATGGCTGGACTGTAAACTAGAAGGCCCGGTTTAGAATTTATATAATTACTTCCTGGTGTAAATTGCTATCCCCCTCCCTCTCCCACTGTGCTTTTGCCGGTCTGTGCTCTCCCTTGCTTTTGGGTCACTTTTAATTGTAACAGTTCCACTACACAACTTTTCAGTTGCTCTGGCTTTACTACAAAATACCATTCTCCAGGTGACACTCAAGGTAATGTCGTAATATAAACAAGTAGACCATTCCCCCTGTTTAGAAAATTATATCTATTATTTGTCAAACACCTCTCTCTACAGTGGCATTGAGATAACTTATATTTTGGCTGGGTTATATTTTCAGTAAAGAGCTACGTCAATTACAATAACAGTATACCAAGGCTGGGTGGAGGTGCAATAGGGTGGATGGTGAGGTCAATGAGGCACTCAACAATCAAATCAAATCAAATCAAATCAAATCAAATCAAATCAAATCAAATCAAATCAAATCAAATCAAATCAAATCAAATCAAATCAAATCAAATGTCACATTACAACCACAAATGTAAATGAATTATTGGGCTTTTTTGTGGAAAATGATACATGGTGCCCAAATGTTTTTACAAATAAAAAAACTGATAAGTATAAATACCTCTTTACTTTGATACCCCAAAATAAAATCCAGCACAACCCGGTGCCTTCAGAAGTCGCCTAATTAGGAAACAGAATATGAATACTTTTGCCAGCCACCGTACAACATGCAGGGTCACAATAAGACAAAACAACAAAAGACATGTAGTCATGGCTTAATAAAAGTAAAGAGATGAAATAATATTACACAATTAAGAGAGAGAGAGCAGAGAGCAGTTATCCATTTGTAACATCATTGCTGGTGTTGATTGGTTGTTGTTATTTATTACTGAAGAATCCAGGATTTGCATTTATTTCTAGTGGATAAGAAAAAAATGACTTGAATGGATGGATCCTTGTTGGTTTTTATTTGGGCCATTCACAAGCCTAGACTTAATCCATCCATCTTTACATCTTCTATACCACTGTTTACATTGTAGTGTTCCCACGAGGAGCTGATCTCGGCTGACTATATGGAAAAAGCCAGTAAACACAAGTCGCCAGTTCATCACAGGACAAACACAAAGAGATGCCCACACACTCGCATTCACTACTATGGTCAATTTTAGAGTCACCAGTTAACCTCAAATGTGTGTTATTGGACTGTGGGAGGAAACAGGAATTAAAACCTATGCATGGCCAGGAAGAACTTGCAAACTCTCCACAGAAAAGCCCCCAAGTCCTGACTTTAACTGCAGATATTTCTGTGTGAGGTGAGAGTCCTGACCACGAGAAAACCACATGGCCTCCAGATATACTCTTTGCTATTATAAATAAGTATTTCCAAGAAGTTGTATCAAAATAAATAAAATGAATCACATCGCATTTTAGAAGTGATTTTTTTTTTTTTTGCCATTTCCCAGAACATTATTATACTTTTAATGACCTTATGACTATTCATTGTGGGATGCAAATATGCTGCCATTTATTCACAGAAATAACCGGGAAAGGATATTTTCTGTTATATGTTAACTTTTTATATATATTAAAAAAGTTGCAATTATTTATTTCTAAAGTTTTTTTTAATTTCCACAAATAATGCTCGAGCTGCTTCTCTTAATGCAATGTGATGCTCTTTCTTCAGCTCACAAAACCGTGACGCTGATGAGTCACAGACATCAAAAATTTTAGTTTTCTTTTGGTTTGCGTTTGTACAATAAAACTTAATGACGGGCCTCAGCTCGGAGCTGCAGGGAGTATTTTCTCTCTCTCGTCCAGCATTGAATTGCAGAGCACAGGGTTAGGTTAGCGGAGGTCAGGGAACACAAGGACAAATTGCTAAATGAAATGTTTCTCCCTCTTTGGGTCAGACTATGTCCTGTTGTTTATGTCCTGGGCTTGAGAAGAGAGGAATGCTGGGTGACCTGGATGGGAGAATGACAGCCTTCACTGCATGTTTGCTTGAAGAAACAAATGTGCCATGATATGTTGTGACCATTTAAAAAAAAATAAAGGTTTTCTCTAACCTTATCCTTATCCCCCCCCCCCCCCCCCCCCCCCATCTCTGTCTCCCTTCTCTCTTTCTGTCTCTCACTGTCCCTCTTTCCCACTGGGACGGCAGCCATGTGCTTTGGAGGCCCTCCGAGATGAAACCGCACAGTGGAGCTGCAGCAGGGGGGCAGGCGGAGATGAAGAAGACCAAGAGGAAGGTTCCAGAAAAAGTTCTGCCGGCGCTCCTGGCCAAGGCACCGGCCAGAAACCAAACTGGATGTGGTGAAACTGTCAAATTACTTAAGGAAACTGCAGCAAAACCTCAGAAGGGGAAAACAGAGAGAGAGAGAGAGAGAGAGAGAGAGAGAGAGAGAGAGAGAGAGAGGCAGAGGATTATTTTTTCAAAAGTGTGCTGCAAAACAAGCAGAGCAAAGAAGAGATTTATAAAAGAATTTATGATTTTGAAAACTGTCAGTGGGGAGAGAGGCCTGGGATATTACACAGCTCATTTCCATTACTCTGCCATAGTCAGTTGTACAAACCAGATGTAGTTAGCACACTTTATAGAAATAAAAAAGCATTTTTATCAATATCAAGTACCGTTCCACATTTAAGATCTTGTGTGTAAGTATACTTTTACTGGTGATGAAGTGGTCAACAATATGACATCCTTCCTCATGAACCTGTGCCCAAGTCTTCAAAGTGCTGACCATGTATGGCAATGTTCAGTTCAAAGCATATCTCACCACTCTCGCTGCTGAGACGCTTCCAGCTTATGTATTCAGATTTATTTTTTCCATAAAACAGCATCAATATTTGGTTTTCTACTCACACAAGGCCAGTATTGTCCCCCAGAGAAAAACAAGTTTGGTGGAAAAAAAGTGTTGCTTCACAAAGTTGAGGAGTTTAGATATGTAGTATTCATTTTACAGTGTTTTCTGCACAGAAGATCTACATCTTATCAGTCAAACGTTTAAAGAATAAAATGCATAATGGAATAGGTGGCAGGCATCTTATTGTGCTGAAGTAGATTTTTCAGATATTTGCACTTTAATTGAGTATTTCTTTTTCTGATGATTAGTTATTTTTGCACCCTACATTGACCACAAATATCTGTATTTCTTCTCACATTATAAAAAGCAGCTCATAACTTGTTTTGATCTACATGCGGAAGAATTAGAGTTAAAGGACACATGTAATGCATAATTCACATGTATCTTTATCTGTAACAGATATAGTTTCAAAATTGACAATGAAAACACAACAAATATATAGTTTAGTCAAACTAAAGATGCTTCTACAAGCTTGCATGGAGAAGTAACTTGATCTATAATAAGTTATATTTTAAAATGAACACATGCAAAGCCTGTTTGGAGGCTGCATTTCTTTGAAGGTTTAGTGAGAAGTGTTTTCTGTTGTGGGAAGGTGCCTGAAGCAGATAAAAGCTATAATAAGTAAAGTACTTTTTGAAAAACAAATGTACTTTGGTCAAAGCTGAGGACGCTTTAAGGTTTCCACTACTTGTCAAAATCAAAATAAACAAAAAGTGTTCACTTAAAACCACTTTTTTATAAACCTTACCCAAGTGCCCCCTGGTCTTAGAATAATCCTGAAATTCAAATGGAATAGTTGGAAAAAGAACTGGTTTGCATAGTCTGTAACAATTTGCAACTTTAGCAGCATTTGTTTGGCGGCAAAAAGTACAGCTGACATTTGAGTTATATAGCTGTTGCAGGTCATATGCATATAAAGATAATTTCTTGAAGACAGATTTGTAGATGTCAAATGTAGAGCTGCACAGTAACAAGAAGTGGCGGTGGCATCAGCTTTCTCTGATTTTGTTGCTTGCTGAGTCTAGACATTAACAGAATGTCCCTTCACCTCAGAACATGCTCTTTCTCAGCTGGTGGCACAGCTTGTCTTCCCCCTGTTCATTTGTGTTTGTAAAAAGTTTATCAATAGTTAAAAAAAAAAGGTGTCCGTAAAACCCTGTTTACATAACCTGAGGTGATGTAATATCGTTTACGTGCAGTTTTATGCTGATGCTGAAAAGTTTAGCATCCTCTTGAAAAAAAAGTAGATTTTTTTTTTTTCTTTTTTTTACATTACAGCCTGTGAAACTGACACAAGATTCCAGTTTCACGTCATTTATGAGGAAGATGTAACATGAAAACGTTGTAAGGGTTGACATACGGGATGAATCAACTCAAGGCCTGAGTGGATCATTAGGCTGCTATAAATCACTGCTATATGTTTCAAATAAAGTGTTTCCATTTGTGTGTGTGTGTGTGTGTGTGTGTGTGTGTGTGTGTGTGTGTGTGTGTGTGTGTGTGTGTGTGTGTGTGTGTGTGTGTGTGTGTGTATGTGTGCCTTTGCACCGTGCTTTGGCTCCACTGAGACTCCATGCCCAGCAGTTACAGACAGCAGCGACGGCTATATAACTTCCATCTCTCTCTCTCTCTCTCTCTCTCTCTCTCTCTCTCTCTCTCTCTCTCTCTCTCTCTCTCTCTCTCTCTCTCTCTCTCTCTCTCCCCCTTCTCACTCCATAACGAACAGCAAGAGCCTGGGCCCCCAAGGCTTCCTGTGTCCTACACACAGCCAGCAAATAAACACAATCACATTCATTTACCCCCACAGAGTCACACACACACACACACACACACACACACACACACACACACACACACACACACACACACACACACACACACACACACACACACACACACACACACACACACACACACACACACACACACACACACACACACACACACACACAAAAGCATTCATTCGTGCAGCAAACATACCCACAGACCCACACAAGCATTCAGGCATGTGCAGACACACAAACTGAAAGACTGAACGAGGACTTACGGTACACCAAACGGGTAACCACTACTATTTCTTCCCTCATTAAGCAGCAATATTACAAACTGACACTCTGAGAGGCCTGTGGGCTTGGATACAGTGTCCCGAGATTTTGGCTGTCAATGGGGTGAGTATCTCTTCTCTAAGAGGAAGACAAAAGTGAGGAATCGCAGGCGAATGCACAATGAATCCACAATGATTTAAAGTCCATATCTCAGAGGTCAAATCAAGGAAAATCTGTCCACAGAACGATTTGAGTCACAAAGAGGGGACAGTTTTAGCAAATGGCTGTCACTTGGACTTAACCATAAAGATTCACAAAAGTCAAAACCTGCAGCTAATCCCATCACCAACACACACAAAGGAAAAGAAGGACCAATAAACTAATTTTAAAAGAAATTACATAATTTGTATTATTACTATTTTAATTGGCATAATTCAATTACTATTTATGCAGCTCTTGTTTGGATAAGAGGAGCCAGCTGGAGAACGTGGGAGTGGTGGCCTTGAGCTGCGGGCATGTAAGATAAACTTTTAATACGAAAGATTGAGTGCAGGGATTATATATTTTTTTTTCTTCCCAAAGAATATTTAGGCCTCATCATTGTATATTTAGCCCTTTTTGTGTGAAGTTTGTATGTTCTCCCCTTGTGCGCATTTCCTACAGGTCCTCCAGTTTGCATAAACATGTCCAAAAGACTGCATGTGAGGTTCATTGATCACTCTATATTGCCCATAGGTGTGAATGCGAGTAAGTGTTTCTTTCTCTGTGTTTTATCAATGATGGACTGGACTGTTCAAGATGTACTCGGCCTTCACATTGAGTGAGCACTGACCTGGATAAAGAGGTATAGAAAATGGATGGATAGATATTTTTAGCAAATACTGTCATCCACAGTCATCGAGACCTATTGAGCTGTGTCGTGTGTTTAAACTCCTTGTTGGGATCTTGATGTCTGTGTCTCTTTTGTCAAACTACACCTTCTTAGTAATCACGGGTTTTAATATAAAACCACGACAGTGTCAGGTTACAGCACAAATGAGAAATGTCCCTTTAAAAAAAGAGTGAGCTTTACAGGGCATGTTGAATAGAAAGTACTCCCTGTGTTTTACTGTCACGTTAACGGAAACATTTCTTTCACTGAGGCAAAGACTGACACATCCTGTTGGATTAGAATGTGTGATCTACTCAGGTACAAAGTCTCACTCGTCCAGTTGAGCTGCCTGAGCATACAGCTTACCTGAGTACGGCTGGTAGTGAACCTGTGTCTGCGAGTCGGTGATTCCTAAAATAATACAACAGATTAAAACCGGCAATAATTTAGAACAAATATTTATGTTTTAGGAATTACTTACCATGCAAGGTTAGACTATAAGAGCTGAGGCTCGGGTGGTTCATTCTAAAGTTGGTGGTTCCAGCGTTCGTGTGTTGAATGGACAGGGGTTAGGGAAGAAAACACGCTGCTCACTCACATTTGGCTGCGTTTGGATGTTTGTGCGTGAATTCGTGCGAGTATGCAGTTCAGCTAAACATCTTCCTTCTTTGAAACCATTAAAGCCAATCACTTCGCACAATGGCTGGCTGGAGGAGAGTCCAGTGGGTTTGTGATTCATTCCCTCTTTGTGTTTTCCAGAGGTTCTCTCCCGGGGGAACTATTGATTGGCACCTGGATTCACCTAGATTAAATAGTGGTCAGTCGATTTTTATAATGTCTGTAGAGGCAGCAAAAGAACCAAGATTGTCTAACAATGACTCAGCAAAATGAAAGACATTGCACTTTTTAGTGATCAGATGTGTCTATCTTGCAGAACAATGACCGTTTCATGAAAATTGGACATGTGACTGACTGCATGACGGTGTCCATTTATCCGAGCAAAAGTTCCTGACTCAAGGCCTGCTGCACATCACTGCTGCTCTGGTCCAGTGTGCTCATCTCACATGCATCGCCATAACTCTTTAAATTCCAAAAAAGATATGTATCCTCATCTAACAAGTATACATTGACCATGTTTGTAGATTGACGTTTCTTGACAACAGCTATGCTAGTAGAGTATAGTAGTGAGCCGACAGAAAAATACTTTTGGGTCTTCCTGGGTTGTTGTTGTAGCTGTACTGTGGGAAACCACAGATGAGCCCTTTTTACACAGCCTGTGCTTTCAGAGAATTGACTGTTGTGTTTTTAGCATTCACGTTTCAACTTTTGTCCTATTCATCCAAGGCTCTCAAACCACAACAAAAGTTGTATACCTTTATTTAAATTGTATCATTTAACAAAAAAAAGGGCACAGTTCAATCATAAGCTAAACAGATTTAGGTTATTATCAACTATTAGAGAGTTGGCAAGTTCCTCTGGTTTCCTAAAATGCAGCGTAAAATGTGGTAAACTTCAGACCTTAGCCGTTAACATTGCTCCTCACGATGCAGGCCAGTCTAAAGACTAGAGGTTGCATTCGAAGTCATAGGCGAACTGAGTGGAATTTACATTCATTGTCAACGTTACAACATGGATTTGGTGAATGCCATGACTAAAATTATAAAAAAAAAAAAAAATTATATGACAATACACAACAATAATTCAAGTAAAAATGTATTTAATTTGCGTTTTCGTTCCAGAAAAGTTTCACATTCAAACGATGTCATTTTACAAAGAAACAGCAGAATTGAGGAAAACAATGTGGTTGGATTGCCAGACCACAAATTGGACACACACACACACACGCGCAGAGAACAAGCTATAAACATTAACTATGGGATTACACATTTGAAGTTGGATTGCTATTACAGGTGATTCTCAACCATAAACTACTAAATCCCAGGAGAATATCGACTGGGAGTCATGACACTCTGGAGGACGCCATTGCTGTTATTGTCCATCTACTCGTGCATGTGCAGAGGAACCGTTTACTACGGCCATGGTGCGCATAAGCAGTAGTTGCGCTTTCCAAAGAATTGCGCGTTTCCCACATTTCCACGGAGATGGAGTCGGAGCTGTTTTCAATCAGCTGCATTTTCAGTGGCGCCGAGCTCTGCTGTCATGTAAACAGACACCAAAAATGCAATGAAGGGTTTTCCGTCTTCACTTGAAAACGTTGCGTAAACTTTGCCTGAATCTTCTTACTTTTTGATGGACTCAGATGCAAACTTTACATGTATGAAAACTGCATGTTTATTGCTGTTTTGATAATACTCCATTGCTTAGTCAGCGTTTGTTCAATCAAAAAAAAAAGCGGACATATTTTCCAAATACATCGTTTTTATTTAAACAAATCTACATTTTACCTTGACTGTCAATTATGTGTTCAGTTCTGTTATTGACTTGAGTGAACTTTAAATGTGCTGATTGATGTGTATTCAAAAATGTGTCTTAAAAGGCCAACTCTGTCATGTTCATGTTTTCTTTTTAACTGTACAGAAAAACTGGCTCCACCTATATACGTTACCTTAGACTGAGAATGCATGACAGGAACTTCACAAGGAGAGGAAAGGTCAGCCAACAGGAACCCTAGAGTGCTATCTGAGCCAAAAGGAAACATCTCACTATGGTGAGATATGCCAAGATGCCCCACCCTGAGGTCCTAAACATGCACATGCAAAAATGCACACAAGTATACATACACACAGCTCTCACATCTCTAAGAAAACATGGCTCGAACTCGTTTTCTCTTTACGTTAGGCTGAGCGAGTGTGAGAAGTGGCGAGTCTTGTGTGAGTGTGTGTGGGGTTTCTTTTTTTGAGGAGTTGCCATGGTAATTTTCACTGTTTCTTATAATTTTATCTAAACAGATGTATGTTAACAGGAAGGAAACAGAGCCTTTTAAGAACCAGCGATCTTAGCGGTGGACTGCAAAGAGAAGATCTGACCGGGTGGAATTTACAAGCGTCAACTTTCACAAGAGTAAAGGGTCTACTCCTCATCCTTCCTGACACATGTAAAGAGCTTTGTTTAAATCACAGACTCAAATAATGTTAGATATCATAAACCAAACAGTCAAAACATTTATTTTTTTCACAATACACAAAAGGCCTTCATAACCATAGAGCCTGTTGTCTGCCAATGTGTTTGGAAAAAAAAATGTTACCAATTGATTTTGAGCATGAATTCATGCTTGTGATTATTACCACCTCAATGAAACATTGATTGAAGTGTGACTCTGGACACAGGGTCACAGTTGCAGATTGTGAGTTTCTAGTTTTTACCCATTAAGTAATAAAAGAAACCCTTATGAAACATGAATAGAGAAACCTTTATGAAACATGCTCACCGATTCTGAACTCTTGCACATGGGATTTGCATATCCAAGAACCCTGTTGGCAGGCCAATAATGAATAATTACAGCTGTAAGGCATTTAGAGGCAGCAGATATAGTCTTTTTCTTAGGTGAGATAAATAAAGGCTATAATTCTGGATAGCCATGTTACATCTTCATATTGCATTTAAGAAGTGGAGAATTGTACCGTTTGAACTGTTCAACAATACACTAACTGAAACAAGCTCATCATCACATACAACTATGAACAATATAATAACATTTAAGCCATTACTGTTAGAGGGAGTGAAGACAATAACTTATGTGTTAGGAGTAAGTATATTTCCTATCTTTCTTCAAAACCACTTGTTTCTGAGAGCTCTTGAAAACATTCTGGTGTTTTTTTTCCAACTGCTTTATACTCCCAGTTATTCATGAACACACCATCGCTCTTGCTAGACATGGCTTTACGCTTGGATTTTGAAGGAAAAACTGAGTAATGTGTTCTACAAAATAGAGATTTAACCTTTTGGTATCCTGCTCAGACATACCCTTCTTAACCAAAAGAAGTGATTATTCTGCTGTTAGGTAGTTTTTTCTCTCCCAACCTTCACAGAATGAAACACAAACAAACAATGCAAACATCTTGAAAAAATTTTGGGGGAAAAACAACAACTACAAATACAAAGCAAACAACACCCACACAATATTAGACAAAATTAAGAAAACAACCAAAAACAACAAAGAAAGTACAAAAATCAATAACAAAAACCAGAAACAAAAAACAAAACACAAAATACAAACAACACCCAAAATGACAAAAACCTATAGGAAACTAAAAAGAAGCTATAAATAAACCCAGCAAAAATGCTAAGAAAACAAAAATAAACAAACAATCCTAAACTTCACGAAACAACAAAGAATATATACAAATGGGAAATCTGCAAAGCACTACAAAAAGTTTGACTGCTTTTACAAAATCCACCACATAAATGCTAATGATACTTAGCAGCAGATTAGCTATAGCTACTGCAACATCACCACTTTTAAAATTCCTTCACATGTTTTCTTTGTAATACTTTCCTGTCATCCAGCAGGCCTGTATGGATCCTCTGTTGGGCCGTATTTGGAGCGCAGACCTTATGTTTGACATGCCTGACTTCAATAGATGTAAAACGTTGCAGGACCCTGCTCGCCACTTCGTAATTTGGAAGTGCAGTGGGCTGTTCACCTCTCCGGCTCCACAAACACGACAAACTCAAAGACACAGGAGACACACTCATGAGGAAGTACATACCTACACAAGATGCAAAGTGTACATCTGCAGCGAAACACACACTCACAGGTTCACAGACTCATGATTTGCACAGACCTCGGGAACAAACAGACTCACACACACAATGGTACTGACTTCCTGTGAAGTCATAGCGGTTACATAACAGTCTCCCTCTGTCTCTGTGTGTTTGGCTGCTTTTGTGTTTGTTCCAATAGAATAGGAACTAGAACACAGATAGACAAGTAGACACGTGAATGAAGCAAAGTTAACCTTGAAAAACCTCGCTGGGAGTGGTATGAAGCACGCACGGGTGATTTTAGTTGGTTAAATGTGATAGTGCGAATGCAAAAGTGCCAATGTAAGCAACAAATATATGAGATTTCTTGAGTCTTGTCTCGTCTATTGGGTTTCTGCATTTTACTGGGGTCACCACAGGAAATACGTAAGTTGACATTGATTATATATGAGATGTCCTCCTACTGCAGCAGGAATCTGGATCCTTCACTATCAAAGGTCTCAGTGCAACATGACACTGTATATTATTGTGTCTGCAGTTGGTGTTATTCTTAAAACAATCATTTCATGATTTAAATTAAGTCCTGTTTGAGATTTCAGCCAAAGCTGATTTGATCTAGTTAGCCAAACTTAGAGTAGTTTTAACAGCAAAGAATAGTGAGTTAGAGTTATATTATCACGTGTTATTTACAACAATCAAAATACTGAAGTTTTATTGCCCAATTATGGACAAAACACTATAGCCTTTATATCACCCAGTTAGAAAAATGGTCAAGTGTTGAACTTTTGCCCGGATAAAGTCTCCCAATCAGATCAGTTAATCAACTGTAGCCCATAACAAGTGGAGGTCAGGATGAAAACAAAGTATTTGCTATCTGGTGTATATCATACAACGGAAAACTCAGTGTGCCAGAGAAGAGAAGAGAATAAAAACAGGATTAGAGACAGAACATTGATAGGGAAACTTGGACAGTGGAGCAGAGAGAAAGCGAGAGCAAAGATAAGAATCAAAATAATGTTTTGACGTACTGTTTTGCATGTGTGCGGATGTACACATACTTATTTTTTAAATGCGTCAGCGACGAGTGTTTGAGACTCAAACCAATAGATAAATGTATGAAATGTTATTGTGGCGGTGCTGGCCCTGCTCCAGAGGAAGTGCTTGGCTTTGACAGTGCTCTCACCAGGAATGCACTGCAGGCCGCCGCCAAGAGGGCGTGTCGCTGCTCCGGGGTCGGAAGCCAAGTTTGGTCGGTTCAGTTTTTTGGCCCCTCCGACGCCTCGGGGGACCATCTTGCTCCGCTCTTGTTCCGAGAGAGAGAGAGAGAGAGAGAGAGAGAGAGAGAGAGAGAGAGAGTGAGAGAGTGAGAGAGAGAGAGACAGAGACAGAGACAGAGAGAGACAGAGAGACAGAGAGAGAGAGAGCTGAGGAGAAGGAGTCTGTTTGTGTGTTCTTGTAGACTTAGTTTGTATGGATTTCAGTGTGTGTGTGTGTGTGTGTGTGTGTGTGTGTGTGTGTGTGTGTGTGTGTGTGTGCATGTGTGTGTGTGTGTTTTCCTTTAGAGAGGAGGATCTGAAAGGAATGCAACTGTTCCTTTACACATGTCCACCCCCCCTTAGGCAGCCACAGGGACTGTTGAAAACAGACACGCAACCATGACACACACACACACACACACACACACACACACACACACACACACACACACACACACACACACACACACACACACACACACACACACACACAGGTTGTGGAATGGAGGGAAGTATCAAACTACACCGGCAGAATACTTATCAAGACAGAGGAGCAAAGCTGCCCATTAAGATTCCAGACTTTCACTCCTTAACTTCTGCAATAGGAAAATAATGGGGTCACAGTAGAACCAACTAGAAGGGAACAGAAAAAAGCAGAAAACCATTTAGTTTACCACAATCTACACTTCAAATGCTTGAAAATAGTTTTCCGAGTTCTACAAATCCAGCAACTAAAGCAGCCGGCTTGAAGCCAGACTCACTGAAAAAAAAAAAAAAGAGGACTGACTTCTGCACAGCTGAATTGTTGTGCAAGAGCAAAAGCACAATTCAATGTTATTTTCTTTGTTTGTTTGTTTGTTTTTTTTACAAAATGTACACTTTTAGAAAAGCAAAACGTGAGTGGGAAAGATCCCCCCTTAATGTTTGGAAGCCACGCTGAATTCAGTGAAAGATGCAGTTTGATTTGCTTTTCTTTTTATGTGTTGCCCCTTTCGTTGACACTCTTGAAAGCTGAAATCCAACCCTCCCCCTGGGTACAGGGTTAGCATAATGGTGGTATAATGGGAGAGAGCTGTAACAGAAAGCAGTAAATAGGCCGGTGCGATGGAGGCCTTGGTGTGCTTCAGACTGGCAGTGCCTGGTGATAAGAGGCTGCGGCCTGGTTGGCCTCTCTGAGGGGAAGTGATGCAAGACAGTGGCTCTTTGTTCAGTGGCGATACTTGGTCCCGTGCCAGTGGCCCCGCTGAATGAAATGGACCGGTTGGCTTGTTTGTTGGCTGGGTGACTGGCTTCATGGTGGACAGGCTGACTGTCTGCTTGACTTGCTGGTAGGCAGGCAACTGCGGCACGAAAAATCGTGGCTAATCTCTCTTTTCTCCTCGTCCTTCTGTCTTTTTTTCCCCCCTCTTTTGCCTCTTTGGGCTTCGAGGATTACTTAAATTGTGAATTGGGAAATATTTTGGAAAGAAACTGAAAACTATTTGGATGTTTGACAGTTGCTGTCAAGCCTGGCCACTTTCCCAAAACCTTTAGGATGTCTTTAATTTAATATTTACCACTCTAGCTCAAGCATACTGAAGCTTTCATTGCCGATTCTCGGACAGATGGACATTAAGTCAGACAAGCTTGAACAACCACTCCTCCTTTACTCCCTGTTCTCCTCCTCCCTCTGTCCCACTCCTCTCCTCTAGCTATCCCTGCCACTTCCTGAGTGTTGAAATGTGTGTTTTTCCTGCAGCTGAAGCCGTCCTGTCACACTTAGGTTCATTTTACTTTTGAATTCCACAGGGGAAAGAGAGAAGGGGAATGGAGAGGGGGGGGGGGGGGGGGATCCTGTGTGTTTGTCAGAGTGCGTTTGTGTGTGTGTGTGTCGGTTGGCAATATAATTTTGCAGTCTTAATGTCAGGGGTTCCTTTTCCTAAAAGAATTGCACTCGCCAATTCTGCCCTCGTTTCTGTGAGCGTGCATTCCTGCAGACCTGCATGGGGTCCCATGTGTAAACAGGAGGAAACACTTCCCTAAGTTACTTCTAAAAGTAAAATGTGTAAATATGCAACTGATTTAAAGTTGATGAGAAAATCAAGATGAGAAGCTCGTGGCCTAAATATTATATGTAATGTGAATATATCGTTTTCTGAATATTTTTATAAAAAAATTTCAATGGATCCAACAGAAAACAGAGCACAACATTTTAAGCCTTTTTCTTTTAGTCTTAATCAGTGTTGAGTAACGAAATCTGGGGAGAAAAAATAAATTCTATTTGTTTTTATCTATCTATGCTGCCACACAAATGGTATTCATGTGATTCCAGGAGAGAGACTATTTGTACAGATATCTCTTCAGCCTACTGTGAAAATCATTGACAGTCCATGTACATCAATAAACATCTCCAAGATAAGGAAAGGGACATTGGTACACTTATCAAACTGTCAAACTGAACAAAGTTGACAGTATATATTTACTGAATTAATGATACTTAATTTCGTCGTCATTAGTTGAGGGGAAAAAAACATGACAATAATACTGGAGAGCAGTTCTGAGAAGCTGCTCATTGTGTTTAATTTAAAGGATCCAGCTTCTGTGTGCCTGAAAGTGGGTTTTTGTTGGTGTTTGGCTTCACTGTAATGTTTTGGGAAATCAGGGATCTGCAGGCTTCCTGTGATGTAATGTGTATGGAACTTTGCCATAGTTAATATAGTGTGGTTCAAGATATCAACCATGGTGTTATTGTCTTTATGGTGTTGATTGTAAAACCAGGAACAGCATGCACTTGAAATACGGGTTGGTTTTGATATCTCATATCTAAAATTGTGATGATTTTTGCTCATAAGACAACTATTGCCTCTACTTATTCCATACAGAGCGACTCCTTTATCTCTCTTATATTGCTTGCATCATTTGAAAACAGATATTGTTACCATGTTTTATATTGCTTTCTCCTTTTGCTCTTAAGATGTGACATTTTGCTTCCATTGCCATTGCTTTAACAACATTGAGCTGGAGAATGAGAAACCCGAACCTTTTGCATAGATGTATACAATTTCTACTATTTGCCTGGCAGGCAAAAACGTTAGTATTGAGTAATTCCCATTTTTCTTTGGTTTGAGGATAATTCTCTATGGATTGGTAAGACATTTTGATAGATAAAGTCATGGTTTGAGAACAAGCCCACTGTATCATAGAAGTGATTTAAACAGGTAAACTGTTTCCAAATGGTCTCTGCTGCTGCAACCTGGAGATGATACCAATCAACGGAGTGACGTGACTGCTCATGAGGCAATAGAAACAGGAATCTGTGTCATATTGTACAGGTTGTCAAAGTTAGTAAATAAATGCTAAAAATCGGACTTTCATCTTTTTTTTTGCAGAGCTGTCTTATACATACACAGCAAGCATTTTCATAATGAAACACTTGTCAGCATAAAAAGAAAAAAAAAACATGCCTATTGGTTTGAGTCATTTTGATGTCTTTAGGAACAATTTTATGGAAACTAAAATACATCACATGGCTGGGTTTTCTTTGTATATCTACTGCTTAACTCTATCAAAGACAGCTTTAACGTACTTAGTCAAACTTTCTGTCTCCATTTATAGAGTTATTTTGTAACAGAGAGAGAGAGATGGGAGTAAGAGGAAAAAAGGAGGAAAATGTGTGTCTGAGTGTGTATCTAGGGGTTGTGAGGGGTGCGAGGGGGTTTGCTTGAGCGCTACACCAGATGTGAGAATGGCTTTTGCAATATGTCATCTAAACAGCAAACTGTGGGGGATTTACTTGAGCTAACTTGAAGCACATAAGTGCAGGAGAGTCAAAATTACAGTGAGCTTCTTGAAAATCTCAAAGAGATTCAGAGACCAGCTGAGGGGAAACATCATTCACTGCAGGAAACTGGCATGTGGTTTTCCCCCTTGGCCTCAGAGCATTAGTCTAACATATGTTACCTAAATGCAGATTCATGCTGAAAAAATGGTGGCTTGCCTCTTTAAAAGGTATCTCGGGTCACATCTGGCTATGCTGATATGGTGACTTAGCAGTTGGAGCTTTGTCATTTGTAAAACACTGCAGATAAGCAGACAAATGTGGGATGGGCCGAGTGAGATTATGTCGCTTGAATGTTGCACCTGATGATCCCTTTTGTTATGTTATTGCAACGCAACTTCTGTCAAACACAGTGATGGTCCAACCCGCCCTGCTCACCATGTCACATGTGCTTTGAATGGAACAAGCTGCCTGAGGGCCACTGACACACTTTTATAATATGAAATGACCCCCCCACTGTGAGTTAGTATCCAGTTCTGACTTTAGACA
Organism: Lipophrys pholis; assembly: GCF_963383615.2. Taxonomy (NCBI): domain Eukaryota; kingdom Metazoa; phylum Chordata; class Actinopteri; order Blenniiformes; family Blenniidae; genus Lipophrys; species Lipophrys pholis. The sequence goes on from NC_137634.1 coordinate 19,056,689, forward strand.
TTGCTATTACCCTGTAAAAGTTGGATTTGTAAACATCTGTATCTGTAAAATATAACTAATGTGTGTGTTTCTGTGTATATTGACATGCATTTACTATTGTTGTGGGGGATTTTAATGTTTTACCCACATTATGGGTACTTGTTGTCCTTGGTGAGACGAAAATCCAGTCAGGAACATTATCAAACATGGATTTGAAAAAATGCTTTGGGGTTAGTTTAGTTCAATGTGTGTGCGCGTCTGTGTGTGTGTATGCTTGTGTTTGTGTGTGTGCACTGGGTGTGACGACCTTATTCTCAACACTAGCACAATAAACCTGCATGAAACAGAGCACTAACTTGTGTAGTATGACCTGCCACAGTAACTTCTACATACTGTTTAGCAAATAAACATAAATAAATGAATAAGCATATATTATGTAACATACAAAATATGTAAAATAGATTATGGATATGGGGTTGTTTTTCCCGGCTGGTACACTTGTATTGTCCCCAGTAGCAAAACCCAACCTCTTCACACAGCAGGCCAAACCTACAGCACACTGTTATTTGTATACACAGCTTCTGACCCGGGACTCAGTGAATCCAGGCTGCTGTAATGCTAGCTTATAATAAATGGTTTCTTTTCCACCTGCCCATGCTGAAACTTCCTGTGTTGATGATATGTATGCGGCCCAGTGGGGTGGAGATGACAATGTAGGTGTGGAGGAAGTCAAATGCAGGTGTGCATGTGTGTGTGTGTGTGTGTGTGTGTGTGTGTGTGTGTGTGTGTGTGTGTGTGTGTGTGTGTGTGTGTGTGTGTGTGTGTGTGTGTGTGTGTGTGTGTGTGTGTATGTGTGTGTGTGTGTGTGTGTGTGTGCCATCCCAGGTGGGTGCTGACAGACCGGCAGGTAAACAGGCAGCTTGGTCTCTGATCTCACCTGTTGGAGCAGACACCGCAGCGCCTACAGGGCTTTTGCAGCGGAAACACACTCTTTATGTGATGCTGGAAGGCCGGGCAAGCTCTTCTCTTCTCTTCTCTTCTCTTCTCTTCTCTTCTCTTCTCTTCTCTTCTCTTCTCTTCTCTTCTCTTCTCTTCTCTTCTCTTCTCTTCTCTTCTCTTCTCTCTTCTCTTCTCTTCTCTTCTCTTCCTCCTATCCTGGGTGCACTCAGGTAAACACCCAGGAAACAAACGTATACAGGGGAATAGTAGGAGATTGTATTGGGGGTGGTGGGTGGGTGGTTGCACCAAAGGAGGAACGACGCCTCAGGGTAACAGCAGCACAGGTGGGCTGGGGGGTTGTGGGTGACGACAGTGCAAGTTTTTGTGTGTGCTTCGGCTTCATAAGGTGGTGCTTTACAGAGAAAGGAATGTTGCACATGCAGATCATAACAGACCACCCCTATAAAGTCAAGGGAAGTCGGTTTAACCTGCAAGCCACACACACACACACACACACACACACACACACACACACACACACACACACACACACACACACACACACACACACACACACACACACACAAACACAAATACACAAGCAAGACGACCGTCAAGTGTGAGCCCTGATATAAAGCGACTGTTTGATTAGTTTGTTTCTCGTGTTATGCCGTCCAGAGGAAGCCTGTGGATTATTTCCTCTCTCTTATGTAATGTTTTCTATTCTGTTTAAGCTCACACGGCTTTATTTGGCCTTCACCGCCCCGTCAGTGATTTATAGAGAGCAGCTTATTCACGCGCAGGAAGGGGGGACCTCAGGAATTTAAAGTGTTGATGTGAAGCAACTAAAATGTGTAAATGTTCTACAACAGTATGATAAATAGTTAGAAATATACTCATAAGAAGCATTTGAGTGGCTACTAAGAAGTTGAACATGGATGAAGACTTACTTTCTGTCCAGAAATGGATTGTGTTCTGATATTACTGGTCTTCTAAACTATAGAAGGAACTATTAATCATAAGTAACACAGACTTAAATTACAAGTGAGTTGCTGGCTTAATGTTTAACTTACCGCTTCTGAAAGCATGAAAGTGTTTGTTCTGTGTATGAAGTACTGTCAGTGTGTGTTACTGGCTTGAAAACATCTCGCAAAAGTAACGACACAACAGCCATGTATATTTAACAATATATATTTCCATTGTCAATGTACATTCCATTTCGACATAAGCTTTCTTCACAAACAAAAAGTTGGCATCTAAATAAATACTATATAAAATAGAACTTCAAAATAAATATATCTATAAAGGGAACCTTTTATATGAGATTTTTTTTTCTTTTTTGTTATATCTAAACAAAACAAACGCACAGATCTCGTTTCTTAATCCCCAACATTGACATTGCAAAGGTGTAAAGGAATGGAGTAGCATCAACCCAACTGTATGAGACTTTTCCTCTTGCTTGGGATGAAAAGAAAAAACAACAACATCTGTGCCTGCAATTGAGTGATACAGGGACATACACAGAGTGTGTAGAAATCACAGCATTGTATCAAAAACAACAACAAAAAAAAAAACTTTTGAATATTTGGGTTGTCATTGTTGGTGATTACTCCACACCTTCAACAGGCTAGTGAGCACGTGTGATCATATAAAGCTAACATGAAGTAAATGGCATTACTTTAGCAGTGACAGAGTTGAGAGAGGAAAAAAGAAGAAAGGAAAGGCAACAACTGTTTAAAGAAGAGGTCCACTGGTGCCACTGGTGAAAAAGATAGCACAGAATGCAACTCCAGAGAAAAACATCACCAAGAAGGGGAGGAAAATGACGAGAGAGGGCAAGAAAGAGAGGCCGACGTCTAACCCCCCCCCCCCCCCCCCCCCCCCCCCCCCCCCCCCCCCCCACCCCCAGCCCTCACCCTCCCTCCCCCAGTCTCTGTGGTATGACAAGTTTATGCACAGCAGCTGTGTTTGTCAATCAAGAAAAGCCAGGGGTGTTTGTTGGACAATTTCTCTGGCAGGAAGGAGGGAAGAGAGGAAGGAAGAAAACCAAAAGGGAAAAAAAACGGAGAGAGAGAGCGAGAGAGAGAGAGAGAGAGAGAGAGAGGGAGAGAGAGAGAGAGCAGTAACAGCAGGAAATTGGTTGATAGGGGCAGATTGTGTTCCCTGTGTGGATTCAATGAGACCACAGTCTTTAGGACTCTGAGAGGAACCAGGGAATTAGCTTAGCCTCTCGACTGCTAATGAGCCATGGATAGCATAAACAGCAGGAGTTTTTTTTTTTTTCTTCCACTTTATTGCCGGGCACACTTTATTTATTTATTCTTAATGTAAATCAAGTGCTAGTGATAGAAAGACCTGTCATTTTTGTTACCCCTTCCAGAACCTTCTTCTCACCATGATCCTCTCCCTTTACTCACAACCTCGAAAACATCTTATTCTTACCCTCAAAATATATATCTAATATATTCTCTATATATTTTGTACTGAATTGTAGTTATAATGTACCATGCAATCTTTCAAGGACATTTAAAAGTCTCTTCTAAAGAACACAAATGTTGTGAAACTATTTACAGCAAATAACATTTCACCTGCATAGCTCTATTACTAAATATATTGTCAAAACATTTGTGATTTTTGCCGCCCATCTACACTTACCGAGCCACTTGCCCGGTCACACAATCATTCTCAGTTTTGGCACCTTTCTCTCGGACTGAATTGCTAGGTTTTGAAAATATTGCCTCATACATTCAAGACTAAGGACCATGTGTTATTTTCTTTCCTATTTTTACTGTGTGATATCAGCTTTGTGCAACAAGACAAATACAAGTATGAACAAAGTTAGGCACCCTAATGTAGAAGTTAAGGGTCCAAAATGAAAGAGAGGTCTGTGAATGTGCGTGTGGGTGTGTGTGTGTGTGTGTGTGTCCTGTGTGAGATGGAGCAACAAAGACAGCATGCCTTTATTGCCAAACGGAAACGGCCATCTGTATTAAAGAGCAGCACGCCTTTTAACGACCAACTGCCGTCAACTTCATTTGGCAAGAGTGCATAAACAACTGTGATCACTCAGACTGCGAAAAACATGCTACTGTATAACAGCTTCCTTTGGCAAAGTCCTAAGAACGTCATGCAAACCACAAAAATAGACTTTAAGGATAAAAGAGAGACTATCTGACTTACACAGCTATGCAGCATGATGATTTGAATTCAATAAAGACACATGTGTGTGTTCGTGTGTGTGTGTGTGTGTGTGTAGGGGGGCTGGGGTGTGCGGACTAAATGTAGTGCACGTCAATGTAATGTGAGATAGCTGAGGTGGTTAATACTGTGCTTTAGTACATCCTTTAAGGGGTTTGCGTCTTCCTAAAAAGGTTGTGCAAGTGGCAGGTTTGATTTCGACAAAGGCTGACTGGATACGAACACAACAACAACTTTGCGATGCCTTCTCTCCTCCTCTTCACTCTCTATCACTTGCATCCCCTTTCCTCCTGGAAATATTATTTTTCTGGCCAGTTTCTTTCTCTGTCTTAGCTTACTTGTTTTAAATATTCATTATTGCCTTTTTGCCCCTAAATGTTTCTTTGCATTTCTGTGCAAAGAGGAAGTACAACAGGCTCCTAGACAATTCAGAAATTAACACACGGTAGGCCAAGTTCAAGAGGATTACTGTAACAGTCCCTGAGAAGGTTGGGTGTACTGTAAATTTTTGTGATTTTTTTTATTTTTTATTTTTTTGTCTTTTGTTAAAACAAATTTTCCTACTACAAATCAACTTCCAGCACGGTGGGTAACCATTAGACTAGAGCATGCAGGTCATGACATGCATTACGTCTGAGGTGATTGGTGAACTGCAATCAAATGTTATCCAATGTGTAGGCTTTGCCACCAAAAAATAGAAAAAACACTGTAAAGTGATTATCTCTCACTTGCAGCACAACTGCTCACGCACAATACAGAGTGAGAGCTATGGGAAATTACTATCATTTTGAAGGCTAAAAATGTTTTTACAGCTCCTCCATGGAGATAAAAACGTGGAGATAAAATGTTAGCAATACCAAGCTAGCAACTTTAAGGTATAAGAGGAAAATGGCGACGCTCAAATATGGTGATCATCATAATGGTGGAGAGAGTGAGTGACTTAGTGGTGGTTTTACTCTTTCACTGGTCTATTATGAAGACACAGAATAGAAAATCTCTAGTTTTCATGTTTGATACTGGGCTGTGCTTTTGGGGATTGGGGGAGAGTGGGGATGGGGGGTGGGGGTGGGGGGGGGGGCGATATTTATCTCAATCATTGATTTTCATGTGATCTGACGATCGTCCACCAGATTCTGGTTAGTTTGCGTTACAAAATTAGGTGAGGAATATTGAGCAGCAGAGAGGTACAATGACTTTGTGCCATCAGCCATCTTCACAAAATACAACCAGTTCCACAATTTGCTTTCTTTTCACCTTGTCACTCTTACAAAAAAGAAAGAAAGAAAAAAACATCTCAGGGCCTGTCAGCCATTCTTACCAGCCAACTCTCTCAGATAAGGCCCTTTTTGATCATCCACCCTATCAAACATTAGTCAATAAGCCATTTAAGTACCTTTGTTTTACATAAGTCATCTTCCAGCAGATTAATGGGATAGTTTAATGGGTTGGTGTTGGATTGTCCTATCCATAGAGAGCGAGCAAGTACGGTGTGGTCCTGTCCAGTTTTTTAGCAAGGTCACTGCCAACCAGTTTGGTCCAGTATCATGACCCTTGCTGCTGTTTCTCTAGTGTCCCAGATTTTGCTTCCACGCCTCCGTTTTTACACACCGGAGCACTTATGCTGCCCTGTGAGTTCTTGCAGCGACAGCCAGGCCTGCTAACATTGTCATAACACTTCTGTCCCAGTTTGGCCAGACCCGTGGCTGGTAGGTAGCAGACCAGGCAAGGCAGGACAACAGAAAGGGCGGCCATGAAGGACCAGCGTGCACAGCAGTTGGCTTGCGAGCATGAGCACGGCTTGTCGGCGCAGGAGCCCTCGTCATCCTCGTCCTCGGTGCAGTGGTAGAAGATCCCTTTGACCAGGCACATGCAGGTGGCTGTATCCACCAGGCTCTGAGCAGAGCACAGGCACTCCTGGTTGCAGACCCAACAAGAGGGTAGGGTTCGGGGGAGTGTACACTCTGTGCATCGGCACTTCCCGCAGTGCTCGCAGAGAAGGAGGTGCTTCTTCTCGGCGGGGGAGGAAGGGATCAGCACCAATCCTTGCTGACCTCCAGCGGTGCACAGGCCTCCTGCAGGCAACTTTCCAGACTTGAGGTCTAGCGATTTAGAGGAGGTGGAGCAGGTGGAAGCAGAGGAAGAAGAGGTGAGGACCTTGGATTCAGAGGAAGAGAAGCAGCCCGGAGTTCGGGTTGTGACGGTGTTGACAGGGCCCTGGTGAGGGTGCAAGTTTGGGTGGTGGTCCACAGTTGGGGTGGGCGCAGCGTGGTCCAGCAGCCTCTGATCAGATGAGGTACTACTGCTGCTGCTGATCGAGCTGGGTCTACCGCTGAAGGAAATCCAAGGGTGGGTAGTGGTGTCTTGGTGAGGGTGAGACTCGCACCGGCCCTGCTGGTGGGGCTGGTGTTGGTGATTGTGATGATGGTTGTGATTTGCCCCAAGAAAGGCTTCCTGATTCTGACCTAGCCAGGTGATTCTTCGATTCATAGACTTCTGGCTCGGGGGCTGCTGAGACACAACCGCGGGGCTGTCGATGTAGTCGTTCTCCACATGTGAAGACTTTATCTGGTCGATAGGGTAAATGGTGAGCGGGTGCTGAAGACGGCCGTAGGGCACTCGACTGTCCAGCAGGGGCTGTGATATGAGGGAGGAGGACACTCCGGGGATATGGTGGGGAACCCTGGACTCCATGTGTAGGCCGGTGCCTTGCACGTCTTCACTCTAAAGCAGCATTTAGCAATACTGCAAAGACAGATACAAGAAGAGACAGTTATGGCTGGCTGCCTTTGCTGTTAAGCCGTTGCACTTTCTTGATCCAACCATTCATTCTATAGGTCTTATTTTTAACCACAAACCAAGCAGAATATATTTTAAAAAGGGCTTCAGTAATCGAAAAAGAAAACATTTTAATAGTTTTATCCTGAACAAAATCACACAAGCAACAAACTCACAAAAGATGACAAACAAGTGATTTATATTAAATAGTTTGGTTAAAATTTCCTCTATTTTAACTAGACTAGACAAGTCAATGATCAAAACTGACGGTTTATTTTTTTTTATTTTTTTGTGGGTTATTCAACTGATTTACCTAAGAGGTTTCTCCCTCACTGGAACAAGCATTTAATGATTATAAGAGAATGAAGGCTAATTTCAAACACACACCACTGATAAGATGTACAATAAATGTGTTATGCATAGTTTAAAACATCCAATAATCATTAATAAATGCATAAAACCAAAGCATTACAGCATTTCATCAAAAAATGTATATTTTTTCCAATGACAATCTTTTCTGTAATATGAAAAGTGACCAAATAATCTACATTTTTAGACTAAATAGCAGCAGGATAATCAGCATAAACCTCCTCCATTCTAACTTTGACATTAGAACAATAGAGCTTGGTCACACATTGCCTTCCTTCCAAAGAACTGGGAGCACCAGAGAGCAGGACTTGAATGCAAAAGACTCAAAGATGCAAAAACAAAGCAAAGTAATGAGAGTTGCAAAAGACTGAACTTTAGCAGTCACAAAATCAACCAGTGGTATATAAACATATAAGACATCTATAAATTCACTTAAATTTAATATATTAGGCACATGATTACCTTTTTTTAAATTCTCCTTCAATCTTTAAACGTCGACTTGAACGGCACTAATTTCAGTATTTGTGAATGCGGCTGATTTTATGAAGTGCAGGTTTTTGTGAATGAGAGCTACTGTCTGTACTCGGTGTTGCAGGCATGAATCAATGCGTCCACTTGGTGTTGAGACTGAATGAAAACGGTTTTCATCGGTGTCATCAATGAATGCTCGACAGTTGGCAGACCCAAGTTACTTTACAAAAAGACCAAATGATTGATGACGACAAACTGCGCACTCATACCGATATTTTCACCGACCGTTTATCAAAATGCCAAGTTTTCACACTATGAATGAGTTATTTTCTACTAAAATTAAAAAAAAAACATAATTGAAATATCCAAACTCTTGAAACATGTCCTATTGTAGTTAATTACAGGCATTTATCTCCTTATAGACAGTTTAATTTATGACAGATTCTGTCTTTATTCGATTATATTTTCTGACCGTCGGCTCATGTTTGTCTCTTCCCCACTCGGTTTTGTAAAAGCCTGGTTGAGAAACCTGTTGCGACATTGCAGGCACCTACACAAGCGCTTGTGATCGACAAATCTAGACCATTATGAGCTCCAAGCCGGAACTATGCATGTGCAAGTGCGTGTGTGCAAAGAGTGTGCGCGTCCCTCCCTTCAATATGTGAATGGACTGAGTCATAAAAACCGGAGGCGGCCGCTCGGCATACTCAAATTGCGTGTTTTTTATAGGCATTGTGACCGTCTCCCCACCACTTTTATCACCTTTATAGAAGTAATGGCGGTAAAGGAAGAAAATTCTACACAGACGCGAGGTGTAGTTTTAATCGGTAACAGTTTGTGCGGAGTTTGACGCGTCAACGTGGACGCTGTCATTCAGAATAAAAACCTATGTAAGATGTTTTGTTGCTGCTGTAATTTTTAAGAAATTTTATATTTTGCAGGATGGGGTTGAGATGATAAAAAAAAAAAAAAAAAAAGATTAATGAGGAAAAACACCTGACTCGATGTGTCGCTGCAGAGCGAGAAGGACACACGCAATCGAACCACACAGGCTGCAACGGGAACGCAGACTGGAGATTTGAACCGAGGTTTGTCATCGTGACAGCAGCTTTTAAAAAAGCTACAAAAAGAGAGATGGTTTTTTTTTTTCTTTTTTTAAAGAAAGGTATTTGCTGTGGAAAAACGCGGAAAAACTACTCTGTTCCCTACGTGCGCTTTTACCCGCACGATCGGTCCTGAAACGGTGGTTAAATATTGACTTAAAGCGCAAACACCGCTCGGGGAAACAGCTTGTTGCAAAATAACAGTTTACAGGAGGTCTACTGAGACGAAACACTGAAGTTTGTGCAGCACAGGGACTGAACAGTTGTTTCACACATTCGCTGGGCACAAATATTAGAGTGTGTGTGTGTGTGTCGGGGGGTGGGGGGGTTACTTACTGTGGTTTCAGGATACAATTCTCATCTCTTCGTTGCGCACGACGTTTTCCTCGCAGGTTAAGTCCAGTCTTGAGAGAGTGAGTAGCTCCACAAATGTCAGGTAAAGTCCAAAACGTTGAAAATAACGTGAACAGCGTCGGCGAAAGGCTCTCCAGCGCTATTCTCCACTCGCTGGTGCATAAAAGGCGACTGCGGTTGTGGACGCAGAGCTTTGGATATGATGTTGCAACCGAGGGGGAGGGAAGCGAGTTTTTATGAATGGGAGGGTAGAGGAAAGGAAAGGGACGGCACTGCGCAGATGCCTCAGCTTTTTTTTCCCTCCTCCTCCTCCTCCTCTCTCTCTCTCTCTCTCTCTCTCTCTCTCTCTCTCTCTCTCTCTCTCTCTTTTTGTGAATGGGAGGGCAGAACGACTCGGGAGGGCTGAAATGCGGAGGTTACATTTTTATGAATGGGGAGGACTCCGAATAGCATTGCGCAGGCGCGATGCCCGGATTTTTATGAATGGGAAGAAATGGCGAATGAGGCGTGTGTGTATATGAGAGGAGGGGGTGTTTTTTTTTTTGGTCACAAGGGCAATGTCAGGCCTGATTTACATAAAGAGTCGAGTCATCGGCTCCCCTGATCTGTATTTTAACCCGCATGTTTTTCCAACAAACTATGTGAAGCCTGGGGGGGGCTATAGAACAAGAGATGTGATTATGGTGATGTTGTATAACTGATTTAAGGGAGAGAGAGAGAGAGACGTGAGTGGGCTAAATTTGCAATGAATTGATTCATTTTTTCCTGATTTCTTAAAACCCCCAACCCAAATGTGACCCCACAATTCAACACAAAGTACTGTAGCTGCCAGATTTGTTTATAAACTCAACATCATGATAGCTTCAGGTTCATCTTTCATTTTAATCTGTATAGTTTCAGAAATGAAATCAAAATGTTAGAGGTCACACGCCTCAGCTCCATTAGGCTAAATAATACCCTCTCCCCTTGTGTTTCTGTTCTATCTAAAGCCATTTATTGAGAACAAGGACGTGCCCTTCCTTCCTCTACAACAATGTGAGGTATGACTACAGCCTCTGTGGTATAGTGTAAAACACAGAGGAGATGAGGAGGAGGAGGAGAAGGAGGATGGGGGAGGAGAGGAGAGGACAGAAGAGAAGGGTGGGGGGTTATAACGCCTACTCTGAAACGCAAACCAGCATGAGGGCAGGCAGGATTCACAAAAGGACAGGATGTTGTTGATTTGTACCGAAACCACACAGAGGAAATGAGTGTGAATTTCCTTTCTCTCTAACATCCCAGTGTGTGTGTGTGTGTGTGTGTGTGTGTGTGTGTGTGTGTGTGTGTGTGTGTGTGTGTGTGTGTGTGTGTGTGTGTGTGTGTGTGTGTGTCCTGCCAAGGCTCTACCCCCTTACTCCCTCAGCTTGGGGCTTTTAACCAGTCAAAGGTTAACAGTTGTCCCATTATCCAGTTTGCACACATCACCATAGCAACCACTACACCTCCAAATTGGGATTATTGTTTTGAGGAGAGTGCGGGACAGAGAAGAAAAAGCAACGGGGCAAGGGAATGAATTTAATATCTGAAATTGTCTTCCGTCACTGCCATTATTCATGTAAGTAAAATAGTAGTGAAAAGTAAGTTGCAACTTTTGATGCCATTAAAGATATTAAAAAAGTAATATTTACATACAATAGAACATTATATTATATTTTCTACTGTAGTTTTTTTTTGCAGAGTTTTTACGATATTTATCAACTTGCAAGGGCTTAAAGAATATAGAAGAGGATTAGATTTATTAGGGTGGCAATAATCCTTTACTTTGACTGTCTGCCAACTTTAAAAAAAACTCCTGGAAAAGTGCACAGTTTCACATTTTGGCCATTTTATTTGGCCGTCTAAATATGTGCTTTTCGCCTTGTAATTAAAAAAAGAAAACAATTGTGTGAAACTTAGGACAGGGCTGGTAGACAATGGAAAACAAGACTTACACCATATGCAAAGAAATTATGGTGGCTTACAATTAAGTTGATTAAGTCTTTCAAGCAGAAACAGTTAAAAAAAATTTTTTATTGGATGTAATATGATTAATTCTCTAACCTTATCATGCATGTAGCATTCAGAGACAACTGTTATATTGTCAATAATGTTTCATATATCAATATATAAACAAAGCAAAATATGTTTGGCACACGTGATTATGAGATTTCTAACAATACCTTTGTAATATGAGTATCAGAGGTGTGAGACCAATTCACCAGAGGGTTGAATCCACCCTTAAAATATAAAAAATACAAAGGAAACAATACCTGTGTTTATAGAAATGGAAGGAAATACCATTTATAATTGTTTCACTAGAGTTTGTAAAGCTTTTTGTAAGGTTTGCAGACATAACACAACACTGAGACCTCCAGCCTACTGCAGCGAGGTGCTGCAATGGAAGCTAGCTTTTAAAGAGACGTTTTATATAAAAGCCTAATTAATTTATGGTGATTATGAGTACATCTTTTAAAGAGTAAACTCACTACACCACTATGCCATTTGTAAAAATATGCTATATACATCAAATACATTAGAATAGCAAAACTTTGTTACTATTGTCTATTATACTTTTAATAGCTGGAGAAAGAACCTGTTAACAAACATTTACATTGTAATTTAACTGTTTTATTTGCAGACAAAGCTATTTTGAACATGACAGGAATGAAAACTTTCATAATGGAAGTCTCTCTTTCCCACATTTCTCTCTGATTCTGTCACTCTGATCCTCCTCCTGCACACACAGATGTGCTGAGCTGCACAAAGACTCGTACTGTAGATGCTTGCAAATGTCCGTCCACAGCTGTGTGGCTTACAGGCACGGCCTGCATGAGGCGCTTGTTGAATTGCAGATTTCTCATCGGTGTGATCATCCAGGCATACATGCATGGAGGAGAAGGCCTGAATACGGGAGTCTTCCCTCTCAGCCTTTCTTCCTGCCACATCTGCTGGCTGCTGCTGTGAGTTTGGGATTATAATGGACGGCCACATCTGTTTTTGTCACTTGTAAGTATTTCCAAGACTTGTTTCTTCTTGATAGTCCTTCGATCTTTTTCTTAACAAAATGCCCTTTTTAACCCAATATTTCTTTCTCAATGTCAACATTACAGACAAGTGTATTTGACTACATTTCTGTACTCCTCACATAATAAAATAGCTTAGGATAAGGGGGTCATTTATTTTGGTCCATTTCTGCATCTGTGCATGTGAACAGAGTGTGTTACGTGACAGTGCTTAAATGCAAACCACAATCATGACTTCACATATACTCATCAAGCATATCAAAAGCTTTCTTGTTGCAAGTAAGCCATGTTTCCCACCCCCAGCCCCACTGGTTGACACTTCACCATCACAATACACGTCCCTCACCAATTAGCAGTTGTGTAGAGCTCTTGCAGTGCTGCAGCCTTAATGCCTTCAAAGTGCATTTCACACCAGGCCACCACGTTGGTGTGCTCACCGAATTTCTCATAGATGTGAAAATATAACCTACTGGGGGGGAAAAAAGGAACACATGGTGGTAAAGCAAAAGAAAAAAGAAGAATGGAGTTTCATCAGGCAGGACGGTAGGCTTTGTGCAGTCACATTTGGCCCTTTGACATCCCTGACCAGGGGTGGTGGGTCATTGAGAAATCATGAATAAAAGGAAAATTTGTTAAGTGTGTTTATAGGCATAGCTTTACCTATCATGGATGTATTGAAAGGTCTGAAGCCTTCAAATTTTAATTACCGTCTTTTTGAAAAACAAGTAAAGAAACACATGAACTCGACAAACGCATAACAGCAACATTCAATTAAATCAAAACGTACTGCTTCTTGATAAAATATTTTTGTTTTGGGTGAAATTTGTATTGAACTTTACAGTAATATTTACAGTAATAATTTAAGCCAATATCCTTGCTGTAGTGCATTAATGCAAAAAGGTGACATTTCCTGTAGGTCACCACGACTCATTTGCTCACGATTAGCATTGAGCCTTAGCTGTGGAAGAGAGGGTTTGTTAGTCAAACGCCTGGAAGCATGTTGATGCAAAAGAGGAGAGAAGGGATATCTCCTGGATCCGGTCAGGATTACATATCATCAGTATGTGACTGGCTTTGAGAAGTACTTCAACGGTCTGTTAATAACCAATGGCTGAGAAAACTTAACTTAATGAGGTGAAAAAAGTGTCCTTTTCTGTCCTTTTTGAGATTAGATTGTATTTTATTCATCTCACAAGAGGGAAATTCCCATTGTTACAGCAGCAACGAGGTAAAAGAAGCAATTTGAATGTATATTGAAGTGGATATTGTTTAGAAATTATAATTGTAATAAAGATTAGATTAGAATACCCCCGAAACCTTTTCTGAATAATATTTAGTTGTTAAAACATAATCTGCACTTGCATAACATACAAAAATATCACAAAATCGGTGGCCTCCTCATTTGTAACAACATTGAATTTGAGTCTAAAACATCTTGTTGGTATCACAAAAAGAACTTGGGTGAAGTTCAACTCTTGCCACACGGTGAGAAAATCCTAAATTTGAGTACTTGGATTTCACACTGCACAATAAAGTGGCTTGTATCAGACTTTTGTTTGTTGTCAAATATGATCAATATCTGATCAGACCATAACTGATCAGAGGTGAGTCATCGTCAGAATTCTGTGCTGGACGACATAGACGTGTATATTTTGGATGCCACTGCCTTTCTGAGCTGATGAATCAATGTTGGTGGCCATATTGGATGAGGACCCGCTTCGCCTCATGTGCATTCTCTTCTTTTGAGGAATTACAATATTCATGACATTGAAACATTTCAACCGATTTTCATGCAGTTTGTATTGTTACAAATAGAACTCATGCAGTGATGCTTTTGCACATGAAAAAACTCTTAAAAAAGTTAGATCATTTGCGTTAGCCATTCGCTTCGGCCACATAGTTCATAGGACACACAGTTCACACCTGAGCCTGATGACAGTCACATTTAAAACTAATGTGATCAACTGCGAAAACAAAAACAACAACAACAAAAACCATCTGATTTGAGCAGTATGAACGTAGCACTTGTGATTTTTTTTTTTTTCAACATCTCCAGCAGGTGTGAAGGTGGTTGTGTGTTTCTGTGTTTACACTGTGATGGACTGTGACCTGTACAGGGTGTCCAGGCCTTAAACCTTGTTTTGGTAAAGTGATGTGGATGGATGGATGGATGGGTTGTTCAAGTAGCTAAATATAAACCAAGTAAAACAGTCATGAACAATACTGTGATTGAGTTGATCGATAAACCTCTAACAGCACAATGTCTTTTGTCAGAGATCAGAGTAGTACAGGTGTACTGTGAGGGGAAAGAAATGTATATATATATGTATCCACATATAAGTAAAACCACAGTGTTGAATAACATTCAGTTTAGTATAAATACTTACGAACATATGTTAAATGACAGATTTGACAAAAGCTTTTGGAAACCGCTGCAGCAGAGCACATCAGTGGTACATATGTTTCACTAAAGTGCTACTGTTAGGGTGGGTTTTTCTTGTAAATGGTGGGACAGGCACAAGGCCAAAGGTAACAGAATTACCGAACGTAATGACGTGTTAACCGAGAGCAACGCTCAATACAGAGTGAGCTGAGAGCTGCATTGTAGAAAACTCTATAGTTTGCCTACAGTAAGAGGCGGATCTCAACTGTGAGGCCGGGTAGCTCAACTTCTCAAATATTGACTTCCTTCCTCGCTGCCCGCCTGCTCAGGAGGTGTGTTTGTGTGCTTTGGAGTCAGGAAAGGTGTGTGGTAAGAGAGGTAGGAAGAAGCGGGGTGGGGGGAGGCCGGGGTGCATGTATGTGTGGTTGTGTGAGCCTGTGTGTCCACATCCATCAAAATAAAGAGTTTGATGACTTTGGCCTGCCCTCATTGCACCATAATCGGATACATTAAACCTAATTCACTTAGAGCCATTAGAGAGCTCCAAAATTCCTGTAAGAAAAAACAACACAGAGCTGAATGCAGTCTGCTGCCAAAGAAATTTTACAACAGGTCAGTTTGTAACTGACTCCAAACTATTGTATTACTTTTCAGCAAACATTTATGTGCAGACGAGGCTAAATCGTATTTCCTTGTTAAAATCTTGGTCCTTAACAGAACATTTTAACTGCATTATCTTTTTCATATATAAGATACATTTAGTCATCTTTAAATAAAATTTACATTGAGTGAAGGGATTGTGAGCTGTTCTGCATATATTATCAACTTTATTTAGACTTTAATTATCCACAAAAACCCAAACATCTAATTTGTAATTCTTTGGAACAACTTTTTCATGGAAACTTTCCGTTTTGTTTGCATATTTTGTATGTATTGTTTCACTATTTGTTTTGGGTTTAATCAGTGTATACACGAGAAATCAGCAGAATCAGAAGCTAAATACCGCTGCTTGGACTCCAAACCTAAACATTAGTTTGTCTGTCAGCTTCAGTCTCAAGTAACTTCCCCCCAAAAACCAATCTGAGAGTTTTGCAGGAGCATTTGATATTTCGGAAGTAAAAACTTGTGACCAGTAATTTGACTTAAACAGGAGGAAATGAGTTTTGTGGCTCCCTCCAGATACTGCAGTCACACCCTCTTTTTAAAAATCCCTGGTCTCCACGCAGTGATCGGCCCTGGTTAGCAGTGAACCAATGACATTCTTGTTTTCTGTTCTTTTTGGGAAGCCATTTCCAAAAATATGGATTCGTTTGGTTGGGTTTGATGTATTTGTGTGGGTGTACTTCAGACACCAGGCAGCATATGAAATGCAGCATGATCAAACTCGTGTCGTCAAAACCTGTGTGTTTGCAGAGATCGATGAAAAGGTTGCAAAAGGTTGAAATTTGTGGACTCTATTCAGTTTCTAGGCTGTGTGAGAGTGTTTGTTGACCGTTGACCTGTCCAGGGTGTAAACGTCCTTCATCCATAGTCAGCTAGGATTTGGACCTCCACAACCCTGAAATGGAAGATATATATTAATATTTTTAACCAGGTTGTTTTCCACTGTCCATAATATAAAATACTCACACTCGAAAATTTATAAAATTCACTTCTATGAAATACAACTGCCTGAATTATTGATAAAACCTTATAAAAATGTTCATGTTGGTGAATTGTGAAGATATTAGTGTGTGAGCAAGATTGTTGTGGTCTGGTTGGTTGCGTTTTGCCTTCTGGTTTAGTCTTTTCCTTCGTCTGTTCCTTTTTGTCACTATATAGAATAGGTTTGTTTTTGATTTAATGGCCATGACATCATCCAAAAAGTTTACAATCAGTGAGAACTTCTGTCCATTCAAGCATTATTTAAACGTTCACTATGTTGAAGTTCTTTATTATCATGATGTGTTTTTGGCAGAGAAAATGGCTCATGTTTCAAATAAGTGACATGCTGGTCAATGTTGTCTGTAACTGGATGGTCATACTAATGAAGTCATGGGGGGAATTGTAATGGCTAGTAAATAGGTACAAAGATTGGTGGTTTCTATTGTCATTTCCTCAATATAGTATTATAGTTGTGGAAAGTATGATGCAAAGTCCTGAATAAATTCAATGTGAAAATTGTTTGGAAAAATAGTTTTAATGTGTTTTTTGACACCACCAGCTTTATCTTCCTGTTGATCCACAGGAAAGCTTGATGATCTTGGAAACCCCTGACCTGGAGGTCAGGGTGACTATATATTCTCTGGATGACCCGGAGTTAAAGTCCACGTTGACAAGCTTCTCCTCTGCTCAAATGCTCTGGAGCGAGACCCTGAATCCATGTCAGCTGCAGGGATCCCTCTCTGTCCCTCGCGCTGACCTGTGAACTTCCGGGGCTGGTGGGAAAGTGATGAAAGAACTTCTCTGCAGGGATCAATAAAGCCCTCTCATTAAAACTCTGTGATACATTTCTAGTTGGAGGGTCACACAAGGAATCTTATGCTTTGGATTTAGAGGGCTGAGATTGACTCACTATTTGCTCTACAGTTTTATGTTGTCACAATGCAACCTAACCCCAAACCAGGGCAGCATGTCAAACCAGCAGAGTGGATTCAGGTCACTTGAAGATTACAGACTGCATAACATTCCTAAAGAAGCGTTTTCCACTTTTTAAATAAAGTACTGTTTTAGAAACATACTCTCATAATATTGTAAAGATATCATCTGTCCGTGCACATTCACATAATTCATTCTGTGTTATGTGGTAAGTGTGTTTTTATGACAAATGTTTATAGGAGAAGCCAGAAGCAAATGCCACATTTTGGATGATACAGTTTCTGTATTTTGTGTGTTGTCTGCATTTCCCACAACTAAAACAAAAACAAAACACAAATTCATAAAAAACAAACAAAAAAAAACCCATACCTAATTTATTGCAATAAGGTAGCGACAACTTGTACCTTTGTTATAATGATGTACACATTGCAGCTCAAACCTCATTTGTAGTTCAGAATAGAATAGAATTTAAATACTTTGTTAATTCCAGAAGGAAAATCTTCAACTCATTGAATTCAAGCAGTACCCATTTGATGTTACTGTAATAGCAGCATAGCTACTGTTTCAGGGATTTAGTAGCCAATGAACTTAAAAGTAACAAAAACACCAACTACACATACTTTGTTTTGTTTCAAATTAGTTTGATTTTGGTTTTAGTGTACAGGCTCTCTGCGCAGTGGCAACTTGTGCCCCTTTCGCTGCTCTTGTAACTTTTTATTTCCTGATAAGCGTGATAGTTTGGCTTTAACTCCACAACAGAACAAAACTTCAATGACAAGTGCTAAAAAGGATGAAGAAATAAGCAAGTATAGCTGTGGGGAAAACTATAATGTCTACTTATCTGAAAGTAAGATGGAAATTACTTTACAAAGAAATATATGTCATACAAAACAAACAAACCGAAAACAACCAAACCCCAGAAAAAGCACAGCTATTGTATCAATAGCTTTTTGAAGTGTAACACAGATGCATCATGTCTAAAAAACCTCAAAATATCATATTTGGCCTGCCGCCTGAAATTACATTAATGTGACAGTAACTTTAGAGTGTTGATGCATTTTCTTTTGCCATTCCTGTATCATATATCCATGTGTCTATTCATTTCTCAGTATAATACCAAGGAAACAAATTTTTTGTAAAATCTATGTTAGAAAACATTACCGTTAAAACTGTATCACTGTAGTAATTGTAGCACATAAAAGCTATAACAGATAATAACATCTATCATACTTTCTTACATGCAACTTCTCCGGCAACAAGAATCTATATGTATTTATGCACACCTTTCAGACATCCAGATACATTCATGGACATACAATGCAAGCACAAGCCTCCAACATATGAACACTTGGCCCTCCATCACTGTTTCCAAAGTGAACCGGCTGGCTGATATTATGTCTAATTTCAGGCATGTAATTAGTGTGTAGCTTGGGCTGGTTCTGTCTGGGTCAGTGTGTGTGTGTGTGTGTGTGTGTGTGTGTGTGTGTGTGTGTGTGTGTGTGTGTGTGTGTGTGTGTGTGTGTGTGTGTGTGTTGTTGGGTCTGATGTTAGCCAGCACCACAGAATGGGAGGATGGGATAGGGACTGGACAACTCCTACTTGAACCACATGGTGGGTGAATAAAAAACACATTTACAGAGTGTGTGTGCGCACACACACACACACACACACACACACACACACACACACACACACACACACACACACACACACACACACACACACACACACACACACACACACACACACACACACACACACACACAGTCGGCTTATCCTTCGTACACGCTCCTGCCAAGTATACTAGGAGTCACATGCACATATATGAGTAACAACCGAAATGAGGCGCTGATTTTCAGCAAGCAGCCGCAAAACACACACATCAGTCAGGCGAAAGTGCCTGAATGTGCCAAACTAAGCAGGCAGACAGACAGTGACTGAGTTTTGCCTTTCAAATGTAGTCAAAATACTAATGGGGCCTATCCCAGTGTGTTGTCAGACAAAGCAGAGTTTTAAAAAAACAAACAAACCACCATTTGCTCATTGTGGGTGACTTGTTACATGTAAGAAACGTATTCTGACGTGTTTGAGATAGTCTTTAAGAACAAACTTTAAAATATCCACGTTAATTACAGAGGGGAAAGCATTTTCCTACAACGTCCCTGCAAGACATCATTTTCTTTTCCATTCTTCCGGGATGGCAAGTGCAGCGCACGGCTTATGATGAACTAACAAAGATCAAGCAGCTGTTGGCATGTTGCAAAGTTAGTATCTTGCCTTCCACACTGATAGTGATATGTTCTATAAAATCTCCTTTGGCTACACCATAATGTAATCAGACTTTATAAACCATACAAAAGTTATACTTCAAGTCATTCAGTTATCCATTTCTCTTTTCATCAGTGTATTTATTGTGCTTAAGGTGTTAATAATATAGAGACTTTTGTATACCGAATAAGTGGGTCAATTACTTATTTGCTTTAGATATATTTGACTATTTTTATCAAAACAATTTAAATTGAAAGTGGCAGTTGGTGAAAAGATGCGACTCAGCTTTATTTAAAACACACGAGAAAGCCATTTCATTTGTCGTGTTACTGCATCGTTTCTGGCCGATCATCAACACGGTGCAGCGTTTTAGGAGCCTGAAAACTGAGCCTTAAAAAACAGATTCCAGAGCGTGGAATATTTTTTTCAAAACACCGCTTCAGCTTTGAGGTGTGAATGGACAACACGCACATTTGCAGAAGACAATGATGTCATTGCCCCACCTCTCGACCCGATAACCCCGCCACGGCGTCAATTATTCACAACAACAATGGCGGACTACGTGCTCCAGGTCGTGCTGCAGAAGCTACTGACACTGATGCTAAGGCGGGATGTTGGATTTCTCGAACACGAGAATGAGCAGGAGTAATTTCTGTCTTCTTCTCCGCTTCTGGTGCATTTCTGTGGCAGAGAAACAGCGCCACCTAAAGGTCTGGCATATGTACTACTTCGTTTTGAGCTGTGTTAATAGTGACGTGTGGACGGAAATTAATACTGTGGCCTACAACATTGTCCAAAGTCTGAACTGTGAAGGTAAACACATGTGGTAAAAGAAAGTAGTCCAAGGTATTTTCTTCCAAATCTTAGCTATTAAAAAGATGCAAAGGCCACCTGTTTTCTTTCTTATTGTGTACAGTATTATCCTGTATTATGTAGTAAATGAATGTAAGCACAGAACCTCAAATTGTGCTTATAAATTTTGGATGGTTATGCTTTGTTAAATGTATATTTGCTCAGTTTAAAAGTGCCTCGTGCATGTGTTTTTTCATATGCGTGCATTCGTCCTCGGGGTGGCTGGATGATATGTGTTCACAGCGACACTTGGAATGTCCAGAATGCGAGAGGTGGCGAGCAGAATTGAAGTCCTTTGTGGCCCCGCCCCTGATGGCAAGTCACGCTTCAGTGATTGGTTGGTCCCAGGAGGTCGGAGTGCAGTCGGGGTCCTGTCACTCTACTGAACAGAGGTCAAAGGTCGACTTCCTCCTTTCCTCTCCTTTCTTCCTCACCCCCGGCAGGGTTCTTTCAGCTACGACAAAAGCCATGAAGTCAGAGCTCAAGTTTTTTTCTCCGTTTTTTCCATTTTTCAGCTGCACAGAACAGGAAGCTTCACTTATCAAAGATGTACCAGATAAAGAGAATTCAAAAATCCTTATTGTGAAAACCTCACTGTGGTTTGAGTTGAACTCCTGACTTGATGCATGTTTTTTCTTTTCTAATACATTTTTGACCTTTATCAATGCATGAATATTTATACATTTTGTCCGACCTTATTCCATTTTTCTCCTGTCCATTTCTTTTTATTCAATATCACAATTTAAGCAACATTTCCAGTATGGTTTTTATTCTTATGATTTTGTTTGCATTTTATCTTGTCCCTAATTTATACTATCTGTGACTGTGTTTCTCTTTTTCACTTTTTTCCATCATGTGCATTTACAGTTGTCACCAGCAGTGTCTAAGAAGCAGAGAGATTTGTTGACTTTGCCTTCTTTAGGCACTTTTTTGTGAGTTCTGCCTTGTTGCTACCATATATGAAAAAATGTTGAAGAGATGAAGTGAAATGCTGCATGGTTGTATTGTTGTTAGCACTCCCGCTTCATAGCTAGAATACCAAAAACTGGTGGCAGACTCGAAGTTGGCAAAGGCATATTATTGCAAGTGCAAAACCTGGCCTGTCTGGTTCAAGCCAACAGATGAGCAACTGGAATTCCAAACTGCTCCAGACATTAATGCTGGTTCTGATAGTAACGTGTGAGTGCACGATGCACCGAGTTTGTATGGAGCACTTATGTCATATTTAGACATAATGCATAAAGCTGATCACTATTCACAGCACAGTTGTCATGTTCTTCTCTTTTAAAGCCAGCCTACATCTTGTCTTGTGACCCTTGTTTTTCTTCAGCTTTTATGCAAATTAATTCACTTTGTCATCTGAAACAAGAATAGAAAACCAATGGTGCAATAGAATTGCAAGTGCCACTGAAGTTGTGATAGCAGCATCAGCAGTATCCAACTTCAGCTCCCAGCATACTCCGATGACAAGCTTAAATTAAGCCTTCAGAAAGGAGAGACATGAGGACAAGAGGAGAGGAAAGAAGCAGAGGACAGGAGGAAAGACAAGAGGATCAGATGAGTGGAAAAGGGGGAATTAAATGGAAGGAGACGGCAGGAGGACGGAAGAGAGGGAATAAAAGAGGCAGATGAGAGAGGCGAGGCGATCAAAGGAAAGAAGGGAAGAGGTGAGAGGAAGATGAAGAGATGAGTATAAAATGATCAGAGGGGAGGAGATGAGAAGTAGAGTACAGGAAGGACATGCATTGGGAGAAAGGAAGGACAGAAGGATGAGAGATAAGTGTCTTCCAGTGAAGACATGAAATACATTTTGTGAAGAGAATGCTTATGCATATTTTCCAAATTTTATGTCATGTTGAGGTGACCCTGACCCATAATCTAAACCGGCTGCCACTAAACCTCATCTAAACCAGTGACCGGGGTCAGACCAGGGCAGTTTGACCAATGTTCACACCTTCTTTTGTCAATTCAAGCCGAGTTGGTTAACACGGGTTAATCCCCCTTCACAGCAATTCAGATTGGAGCCGGGTCACAACCTGCACATCAATTAACTCACAGGCCAGAGAGGTGGGGGAGGACCCATGCATTATCTGGCTACTTATACAAATTTATCTGATAAATGTAATGCAGATAGTTTATATAACATAACAGTAAATAAACTACCATAATAAATATAGACTGTGAAATAAAGACATTTTCTTGTGGTCATGACTCTTTAGCAGTTTTCACTCTTGTGGCTTGACCAAGCTTAAAAGAAAAAGACCCATAACAAAAGTCTCCTTCGGTTTACATTGTGCTAACTCTGGCATTTTTACAATCTAACCAAAAGATGTAAACAAAACACATGCTGGACAGCGAGACAGCGTGTATGTTTGTGTGTGCATGTGTGAGCTGCACTCTGCAATATAACTTCCACAATAAAGCTGTGTGTTGGGATAAATGCATTGCATTGTATGTTGGATTTTTGTGGTGGGATTTTATTTTCTTTTTACCATCAAAGAACCCCCTAACAGCTTATAAAATGTAGGAAGGTGTCAAGCAGCAGCAGAAATTCCTCCTGTCAGCCCAACAATCTGCTGCAAGGATACAATGTTTCTAAACTCTGTCATGCGCTGTGTTGAGTTGTTTAGAGCTCTTTGACTGTTGCTGCACTCAGACCTCCTTCAGTCTGAAATTGCACCCAACCAGAGTTTGTTTGGAAACAGAGACCTTCTTTTCCAAGGTAGTTCGGTCCACTTTTTTTTGCTGTGCATCAGTTTGGATTGGTGCGTTCAAGCTTCCTTCTTTAGGGATTAGAAAGTTGAGTAATCGAGGTTAATTTAACAAGACCATCAGTGTAATGACTGCAAAACTTTCTTCACTTTTGTGGGGTCCGTTTACATGACAGCGGTGTGCAGATTCACTGTATCCACAAAGTTTTCACACTCACTTCCAAGGAGGAAAGACTCTTTCACGTTCCCGATTTCTTGCTGCAGAGACTGCCGGAGGCGACAAAGCGTAGTTTCTGCGCGTGTGCCTCCCTCTCGTTGTAAATACTTCCTTCTCCTCATGCGCCTCTGAACAAACATGGTGGAACCGCAATGGTATGACTCGCGATATGTATTCTAGTTTTATAGTCCATATCGGTAGTTTGATAGTTGAGACTCACCCCTGATGCCATCCGATGCGTCATCAGTCCATGCGAATGTCGAGTTCTCTCGATTTTGTTCTCGTTTATAGTGTATTGTTCTCTGCACACTTCTGTGTGGTTTCATTATGAAAACAAGCGACAGCGCCCTCCCGTGGCCCGGCATACTAACTACATCATTGTCAGTGTGTCCGCTGCTGCAATGTAAACACACTCCTTTTTTTTTTTTTTTTTTACGGATTTGGTGTTGGTACGTGAAATGTTGTGTAAACAGGCCTTAATTTATTCCTTTTGGCATTATAACTAAAACTCAAACAATTGTCTGACTACAGAGAGCAAAAATTGCAATCAATATGTTCCTTGCTTGAAGTAGGAGTTCATTCTTGGTTGGACCATTTCTTGGTGAACCTGTATAACTATTCTTTTATGTAAAACAGCAGAACCTTTTCAGTTCTGCTTGGACTGATAGAAACCAGGTAACAAAAAACTCAAGAACAATCCACTACCTACAAAGGTAAATCCGGTTCAGGTCTTTACAGCTGATGCACGTTTGTGTGCCTTTGTGTCCAGATGTGAGTACACCGAGCATGCTCTGCAAGCCTCTGATTAATATAACAAGATCTCCTCCTGAGCTGAGAGGATGTGGCTCAAGAGGGGTGCTTTGACTCACCGGCTCTTTTGTTGTGATGGATGATGAGGTGGTCAATTTCCGAACGCAGACCCAGTCAATACAGGATATGAATCAGGATTCAATTCAATATGAAAAGAAAATAAACAGGAGCTCTTCACTATGAGGTCTATTTTTGCATGATATGATTCTCTCTAAAATGAATCATTCCAGCTTTAGGAGCTGAGTCAGTGGTAATGATTACATTTGAAAGCTGAGCTTCATTTGCTGTGCGAGAAAGAATAATTTTCTGCATTACACGTAAAGAGATACGAGGTGCATTTGTTTCGACTCAAATGACCTGACTACTTACATTTACTTCCGGTAAATTAAACCAAAGTATGAAATAAAGATAAATCATTAAAATATATAGTTTATCAAGTATCAATGCATCAAATAGAAGACAGTAAATATTTAATTAAAAGTAGTCATTTCTATTTATTCTATTTCGATCAATTCTAAAATCTACTTTGAAACATTTGGCATTAAACGCCGTGGCAATCAATGACATTATGACTTGTTGGAAACTGTGGTACTTGAAATTCTTAGGCGTTTGTCAAGAAAGATTCAGTGATGAAGTTGTAAACATGGTGTAAGTGGCCATTTCCTTTCTTTCCTTCCCACTCCTCCCTTTATCACCACACCTTCATTTCCTTAATTGACCCCCCACCACCCTCTCCCATCCTGCTGCATATTGGGCAGATTAGCCTTGGATTAACCAGGTAAACACATCTGTGTGTGTGTGTGTGTGTGTGTGTGTGTGTGTGTGTGTGTGTGTGTGTGTGTGTGTGTGTGTGTGTGTGCTAAACCTGAGGGGGAAGTGGAGTCTTTGATCAGGCTAATGAGCTGCCAGTCCTTCCTCCAGGGCCTGCTGGTTGGCTGGGGGGTGTGGGGACACCTGAAACAACACAAGTCCACGCATAGCCTCAAGTGGCACACACACACACACACACACACACACACACACACACACACACACACACACACACACACACACACACACACACACACACACACACACACACACACACCCGCATCCTGCCACCATTATTCCCCGCCTGCCACCTCCCGCCACCCCCTGCTGGTCGTCTCTATCCATGTGTCAGTCACACCCTCACTTCACCTCCAATCTCCTCTGCAGCTCCCACCCAACAGAAGCCTAACCTTTCAGTGGCCACACCACCCACCGCTGTCTTTCCCCCTACGTATCATTTCTGTTACACTCATCCAGCCTCCCGCACCCCCCCGCCCACCACCTCCACCACCACCACCACCCTTGCTCACATTCATACGATTCTTCGTTTAATAAAGCTTAAGGTTTCATTACCTTCCATCTATACATATCGGATGGCTTGCTGGGTTGAAACGTCCCACCCACTGGAGGAGTGCATTCGGCCATTTCTGTCACTTTCCTGAGGCGACAATCTGACTGTCACCTTATTCAAGGTGTGATGAGCCAGAGGTGTCAAGGAAACTGCTGTGTTTCAACGTCCCATCTTGCATTACCATTTGTAGGTTTATTTTCTTGGAGAGATTCTCTGAAATTGAGCAATACTCTTCTATGATGGCTGTACTTTCAATTTACTTCATATATATATATACACATTAGGCACACTAAGTTACTACTAGCTGCAGGGTAAGGATATTTCAAGTTTTATGCACATTAAATGCAGAACTTGCTTTGACCCCACTTGGGGCTATTTTGTGTTTTATGCCTCCTCCCAGATCCTACTTTATATTATATGTACACACACACACACACACACACACACACACACACACACACACACACACACACACACACACACACACACACACACACACACACACACACACACACACACTAGCCTGCTTCCTTCCTTCCTGTCATCCACTCATCTCAGCCACACACACAACATGGTCTAGTGTCCCTTCAAGTGTCTCCCTTTTATTATTTCCTGTTGTTCCAGCCACAGGCATGAAGTGTTTCTGACCTCAGGAGATGACTTTACAGTACCGTATTTCCATTGCTCTGCAATGAACACAAACCGCTAAAATAGTTTTGCAATTTTAAAGTGAAAAAACATGCTGTGTTCTTGATTTGATCCCTCTGATTATGTGACAGATGATGAGTGACATGTGTCTGAATTGCTGCAGTGGAGACAAAAGTCAGTAAAATGTTCTCCTCCCACGAGCAGAGTAAATGCATAGAATAAGAGTAAGGTATTTGTGAAAGGGCTGTAGCAACTAAAGTGGGAAAACCTGTTTTAAGAAAAAATACTTTTATCTCAATAACGTTCTTGTTTGGTTCCTGAGATGATCAAATACATTTGATCTGATAGGACATTTAGTAAATGTGTGTTACCTGTGTCACAATAAGTTGTTGGTCTTATGACCTGAGGCTTTTTGTAGTGGCTCTTTATAGCTTCCCTAAATTATTACATGAAAAGTGAAGGTAATTGTTAAATCAATAAATGTTTTTATAGTTCATACAATATGACCTGTAAAATGCTGTTATCTCACTTGGCTATACAGTGTTATTTTAGTACTGCAACATCATTTCAACAAGCCTATTCAAGGCCTTTACCTCTATTTCTTCCTACAATTATGTATTCCAGCCATGGTTCCTGAAATATAATTTGTGCTTCCCAAACAGTTACTGGCTGCAGAGGTAGTACTTTCCTGTAGCTTATGAAGAATTCGAAAAGATTTACAGCATGAACAGCATCAGCTGGAACACCGCAAGCCTCATGTGCGCCAGCGAACCTCTGTGTGGCTGCTCAAGTGAGTACATGCCAACACTGGTTGACTCAACCAAAGGGCCATCCACTGTTTATACTCGAAGGTGGGACTTTTAGAAATAATGAAAAAAATCATTTGTTTTAAAATTAGATCTTTGGTCCATTTTTTACTCGTTCTACTTTTATCTGTTTCATTATTAAAGTTTAACACTGATGAAGCTCAAAAAAGGGTTAATTCTTGATTGCCACATTTGGTCGACAAGGTTTGAAACCTGTGCTGCAATTACTGCTTTTATTGCTTCTTTCACAGGACATTTACAGCTCCTGACACACTCACACCCGCATACATCACACCTCCTCACCCCTGCTGACCCCCAAACCCTGATGTGTGTCACTCACGGTGGTGACAGTCGGCGATGACGCTGCCGACGTGAGGGCACTCAAGCGATAAGCATTTGTCTTTGCCCTCCTGCTTTCTCTCTCTCTCTCTCTCTCTCTCTCTCTCTCTCTCTCTCTCTCTCTCTCTCTCTCTCTCTCTCTCTCTCTCTCTCTCTCCCTTCCTCTGTGGCCTTTGCAACCTGTTGCAATGTGACCCATTGAGCCATGACTTGATTGGTCTCTGACAGCCATAGAAGCACTTTGTTACCTCAAAATGGCAAACACTGGGACAATATATATCCTTTAATGTTTAAAATACATTTAGGGATTAGCTTTTGAACAAGGAGCAGATTGGTACTCTGATGTCAGATGGGCTGTGCTGAAGTTAGAACCTAGAATTTCTGTTGCCCTTGCTCTGTTCTTTGCCCTGTGTTTGTTATGTTATCTAACTTTCTGAACCTATCATAACTCAAATTACAGGCCTATAATGATCAGGAGGAGAAAGTTAATATTAAGGTTGAGAATTCCTGAAACCTTCAGGCCGGCGAACCACGTGGCCTTTTCAAATAAAGCCACATCTCCTGAACACACATTACTTTAATCCTTAACCTGTCTGCAAGCTGCCTTACAATAACTGCAAAATTCACATTTCCACAGCCCAAGTCTCTTCAAAGCGCTTATCTGCATGATTTCAAAACCGTCTCACCGCAGTTTTGTCTCTGTGTTATATTTAGCTCTCTGGGGTAGCAGCACTTTCAGCTGTGTGCCACTGACACAGGAAACCGAAAAATAACTTTCCGAGGTGAGGGAAATGGAAACAAACCACTGATTTGAAGTTTCTGTAGTTAGATTTGCTGCTGAAGTATGGTGTCACGGCATGTACAGATGCTGCAGGATAAAAGTCCTTCACATGATTTTTGCGGTCGAGGCCTAAGGGGCTGTTCATTTCAAGGTTTAGTCGGCCTGTCAAAACACGAGAAGTGCCATTTGACTCATGTATTTATCCGCAACACATGTACTCATGCTCCGCTGACAGTCATGCAGAGATGTAAATCATAAATGTTTATTTAAATTTTTCTACTTTCCATCTCCCCTGCCTGCTGAATTATTGCTCGCCTCACATGGACAGATGTAGCATTTGCGTGCGTGGGCGTGTGTGTCTGTATGGGTGTCTCAGTGTGCTCTCAGGATGTTTTCACAGCACTCACTTTTGACAGGGTGATTTACATCCTCTTAGACTGTCTTATTGAAGAGACACACACACACACACACACACACACACACACACACACACACACACACACACACACGCACACGCACACGCACACGCACACGCACACGCACACGCACACGCACACGCACACAAAGGCACACACAGCGCCGACCCAAGAGCGGAAGACATGCTCAGCAAGAAAACAGGTTGATGATCAAACTGGTTTAACAGAGGCCTTCTCATGATGTTTGTATAGAGATCTTGTCTTAGAAATCTGTTTCACATACTCAACCCTGACAGCACTTCCGCTGAACTCTGAATGGTGAGTGTGATGGATATTTCAGAGCTTCGCGGAATCCTGTCACACAAACATTCTGTTTCGTTAAAGAATAGTTTCTTGGCACGGGATTAGGGCCAGTCCTAAAGACATATTTCACTTACAATAGCAAAGCAATACATTTTTGTACTCACACCTCCACCCGTCATGAGTAATAAACCTCTAAGTTGAACCTATTTTGTGATGGTTAACGCTTGATGAGTTAATCCACTGAGAAATCTATTTCTAAATTTTTAAATCATCATTTGACAAACATTAACTTTCTCTGGCCCGTCGTCACATTTCCATGTTTTAGATTTGTGAACTGTTGAAGAGTAATGCAAATCAGTTTGTAGGTAAGTCTGAGAATGTTTAAAAAAAAATTTTTTTTAAAGGCAACACTTTTTATTAAATGTAAGGCCTCGTGATTTATTTTAGAATATGTGATATGACACAGATTTAGCTTTATCCAAATGAGTATTTTTATTTAGTTTTTTTCTGGTAATGTGAATACGTTATGGTTTGAAAACATCTCCCAGAGTGGATGAATTTGAAACTTATCTTCATCTTTTTAAAAGCTGAAATGCTGGCGTTATAGTCCAACCTCTCTTTCTTCCTGCGTATGGTAACTACGGTGGATTACAGGGTTGAGTTCATGCAACAAAAGCTACTGAGCTCGTTATGGCTCTTTCAACTAAATCTTCTGCTTCCCTTCTATCACCATGCATCACATGCTTCTCTGTCTGCATGTTGAGTTTCATGTATGCTTTAAATTTTCAGATTTTGGTGTATTTCTTTGGCAACGTTACATCGCCTTTATAGCATAGGTTTTCCAGGTTTTCTGTGGTTTATGAACAGACTTTTTTGGCTTCATGTGTACAGAAAACTGTTTCCTATGCTATTTAATGTTGTCACACTGTCTCTAGTTTCTGGCTGCTTGACTTTCCGTCCTCGTGTCTGATTGCTGTTCCCTGCCCTGATGTCTTTCACCTGGGCTTGAGTGTCGTTACCTAGTGGCCGTGGTGCATGCGGGGCTTCTGTTATGTATCTTGTATCTCGCCAGTTTGTCTGTGTTTGTTCTTGGTTTGTGTGTCCTCTCTGCGTTCCTGTGTCCTCCTTGTTCCTGCCTTTCTGGAGTCTCTTTGTAAGCTCTGTGTTTCTTGTTTAAGTTTGATTTT
This sequence comes from Lipophrys pholis, assembly GCF_963383615.2. Classification (NCBI taxonomy): domain Eukaryota; kingdom Metazoa; phylum Chordata; class Actinopteri; order Blenniiformes; family Blenniidae; genus Lipophrys; species Lipophrys pholis. Next base: position 19,086,597 of record NC_137634.1, read on the forward strand.
TTTTGATCTGATGACTGTGTGATGTCTGTTTTGCTGGCTGCTTGCTCCACCTAACCCCAATGCTTAAAATGAAATCAACGGCAGTTTCTGAGCTACTGAGCCTTCCACTCTAAGCAGGAACACTTTCAATTCTGCCTTAGAGTCATGGGTTAAGCTGACATTTATCCATGTAACATGTAAACCACACATATAAGACCATGTTGGCTACAGGTTTGAGCAAGAAACTTGCTGTGAGCTCCCAGCACTAACCAGTGTACCTCTTTGCAATGCATGCCACATCTGTTGGGTTTCTGCAATGATTTACAAATGATGTCAAATGTTATCCCAAGTCTGCCATGTTGCTTTGAGGTGTGCTATCTGGTACTTTTAAAAGACAAATCTGTGGTGATGGTGTCTGACAATTGTCGGATATTTCACAATGACAGCCTTAACAAGAAGGCTCCACAAAGGCTTCCAAGGAGAAACTGTCTCGCATTATGTGGTTTTCTCCCCATTTTGAACATGTGCCTTGTCTCTGACAGCTGTTTCTTTCATGGTGCCTCTGAAAGCAGTTATCATAAACTTTACATGCCCGCAGATGTGGTGCTACAGCACGTCAAGCTAAGCAGACAGTGACATGGGACAATGAAAAATTTATGCTTGAGTATCGTCTTTGATACCACTTGGATAATTACTATTTCACAAGATTTTAGCTTGTGTGTAGGCATGTCCAATGGACAGCTCCACACACTGTAATAAGTAATACAACAGTTATTCCAAATACAAGACACGACACTTAAGTTTAATACAAAATTGCAAATTAAGTACGGAGATGTTTATGTGTATAGAAATAGTAGGTGAACTTGCACACACAAATGTGAATGCTGATCTACTGACAGGGCACACTGGGGATTGGGTCTGAGAGATGAAGTACATGCAAGTGGATTAATTAACAATTTGCAATAGGATTGCAGTTTTTTTAAAAAGTAGGTACAGCTTAGCTTTCAGCCTTTATTGTTGTGCGAAGCATGTCTACAGCTAGCCCACCCACAACTTTTATTTTTGGACTTTATTAATATAATTTCTGTATTGTACCCCTTATTATATGTAATGCAATATTTTCTTAATGTCTTGGTTTTTGTTTTTGCAATTTTTCTTTTAACAGATGTGACAGATCGTCTCCCACATTGTCTTCCTTCTGGTTTTATTTAGATATGTTAAATTTAGACTAAACTTTGACTTGTTTTATAACTTTTTCAACCAAACTGTCCAACTCTGTCCCATTGCATGTAGGATCTCAATGGTCCATCCAATCACCAATCAGCAAATGTGACCAATAATGCATACGTCATCCTCATTTGAATACTTCCCATGATTCCTGTTATGGTACTATTCTTAGTGGTACACCCACAAAATACATGCAAACCAAAAGGGCCATCTATTTGTGTGAGCGTGCACGTTAGTATGCTTTAGACAGGATGTTAGTAAATCGTGTCCCAGTGTTTGTCTTGAAAGTGCTGAATTAAAAATGTCTGGAAATGACAACAGAAAAAAGAAGCTTTTATGCACGTTGAATAAAAGAACATAAACTGTGTTTATATTAGAAATCACCTCCTTTAATACTCGTGTGAATGTTTGTTCATGCTCGTTCTTGTTCTCCAACAGCTTCTCTCTGCATTGCCCTTTCCTCCCCCTTGTTGTTCTCCAGCTCAGGTGAAAGGGATCCTGGGAACAGCCAGGTATGAGCTTCCCCAAAGCTTCTCAGTGCTCGCGTCTCACAATGGAACAAAGATTGTCTCAGTGTTGCCATGCTTATGGGAAACCCAACCTCAAACCGTAATGGCTACAGTTTGACAGGAGGGAGCTAATCGAAGGATGTAAAGTGGGTTTTACTGTACAGATGAAGCGATTTTACACTTTTTTGTAGCTCCTCTGCAAGCAATAAGAACTTTTTTTTCCAATATTATAACCATGTAAATATGCTATATCGTCATGTACAACCAACATGATGGTCAATCAAACCATTGGATAAAAAAAGCACATTACGTTATAGCATAGTCAGTGCTGTGAATAAAATGTCAACTTGAGTATGGATTGATTTAATAATGAAATGTAAAGCGTCTTTGAGTGTCCTGAAAAGCGCTATATAAAACCCATGCGTTTTGAGATTTTTACCAGCCAGGTCCAACTTGACCAGCTACTTTTTGCTTAGAGTTCTACAAGTATGTCACTTATTTTAATATAATTAATGAGCAACCGTGTTATATGTGGCACTATATAAATAAAGTTTAATTGAATTACTAACTTTAAATGACTTGCACAACATTGAACATAATATGCCACACCAGTGAAAGAGAGAGAGAGAGAAAGACAAACCAAGAGGAGATGCTTTCTTTTGGTGCGGTTTTACAATATCCAACACCTCAAACCAGGCACTCAGTTGCGCCACACGATAGTTGATTAAATGACAAAATAGAAGAGAAGAGTCAGTCAGATTTACAGGAAAGCCACAGTGTCAAACTATTGTATTCTTCCAATGGAGACCTTATGATATCAAAGCCATCAGCAAAACAACAGAAAACACATGGTGAGAGTGAAGAGGAGATGGTTTAGAAAAAAAGAAAAAGAAACAGGTGACGAAAGACAGAATGTGCATTATTCACAGGGTGTGACACCACAACAGAGAGTCCAATAGTAAACATGTGTGGTGGTTTGGGGCCTAGTGGCTCCCCCAACTCCCAAAACGCTGTGTAGTTTTTTGGTAAAGAAACTGGGCTTGGTCATATCTTGATCGTATGTTCGTGACATTTTCAAGGACTTGGATGTTGTAATATATTACCCACATGTACACCGAAACCTTAAAGCAGTGCCAGAATATGCCAACGTGCTTTAGATTGTATGTTTAAATGCAATGAGAAAATGCTTCAAAAAACACCATCCTTCTGAGCAGACACGTTTTAAGCTTTTTCTTTTTTGTTATAATTAACTCCATAATGCAGCTGCAGGCAGAACTCGTACCATTAAGTCTTCTTCAGGGCGCAATCATTCAATCTTTGACATTTGAGATTTGGTCGTTGCCAAACCTGTTGTGAGGATGTCGGAACCAAGTAGATTTTTGTGCTTTTTAAAAACAACTGTCCAGAAAACTACCCAGGATGCTTTATATAAAATATGGTAACTTCAAAGCCACAACTGACAAAACCTCTTTTACGATCCCAACTATCTAAATTGGTGTTTTTAATTAACTCTACTTCCATAAAGCCATGTGTTTTAAACAAAGATCACCAGAGACTGTTGTAAACAGATGCACTTGATTAAAATAGGTTGCTGATATCTTTACTCAAGAAATTCTGTCAAATGCGCTCCAGATTTTTTTTATTTTGGTGAATATTTTCTATTAATAATGTTTTTAAAAAGTGAGTTTGATGCTTCAAGTCATGCACCATGCTGCCTGACTGGCACACCACGTCTAAATAAACGACAGGAGTAAATCTTTACATGCTGTTCCATATGTGGGTTTATATTGGACTGTCTTGATTGCCTGTGCTGGTTTTTCGATGTCTGGATGTCTTTGTAAACCAGGATCTGAATCTCCTGGCTTCAAATACAGCTACTGAAAAAGTATTTAACAAAGGTCCAAAATCTGACAAGCTTCCAGTCATTTGTCGCGTCTACCTGCCAGGCTGTCTGTCCATCTGTGGGTGTGGTCGCGCCTGTGTGAAGTCACCGAGGCTCACCACAGAGCATTGTACAAAGTGACAACCCCATCAAAGAGACCGGCTCTGCATAAAAGGACATTTTATGGCTCTGCCCTTCAAACGAACAGTTTGGGGAGTTCAAAGCGCACACACAGGGAGAGGCAGGCTGTGGATGGAAAGTTCAACGCAAACCCAACAGAGTATGGAAGAGAGAACGAGTGAATGGGGGGGAAAAGTGAGGAAAAAAAAACCATAAAAGGATAAGACAGGAAAACCCTCAAAAAGCCATTTGATATCTCCCATCAAAGCGCGATACTAACCTGCCACACTTTGCATTTCCAACTCGACGCTAAATCTCCAACATGAGGTTGTCATTCTCTCCACGGCACATCAAGCCCAGCCACGGCGTTTGATCGATACTCACCATTTCGCACGTGCGATTTTAGGGCGCACACCTTCCAGCCATATGCCAGAGGATTTCTTCAGAAGACAGGAAATGTCATTCTGTGATTTACAGTGGGGTATTGATGTTTGGCTAAAATGGGAACAATGGTCATTGCTGATGGACTGGCCTTTGCAGCGCTTATTCGCCATTTTGAAGAGATTTAAAGCTTCAGCTGAATCATCTGGTGTGAAGGCAGACACTTATGGTGTTTTTAATTAATGGCTGCAAATCAAAGTGGCCTTTCTTTGCAAAATGCTCTCAACCCATAAAATATACCGTACATAATATAGTGCCTGGATATATAAAGATGACAGACGAAATGTTTTTAAGTTCTCCCGTGAGTGTATTTGTCCTGTATTTGTGGATTATGTGTTCACAACACCTGGCAGCCTTTTGTAGGATTTAGGTCATGTGCATGAAATCTATTGATTCAGTTTTTTTGATTAACCCAAATTACACAATGAAGCCTACATATGGTATTCCAAGTAAGATTTTTATTTAGTACTGTAAGATGACATGCAATTGACACTTTAAAAAAAACATTAGAGGAAGAATGCAAGGGAAGCAAGCATATTTTGCATATATGTAACGTCAGTTAAAGTTTTATCTTTTGTTTTGATCTTCACTGTGACTCAAACACATTGTGACCAATGTCTTTAATACTTTATTTTCATGTATCCGCTGATATATTTTATGTGCAGAGTGACACTGGATGACTGTTAAGACTCTTGGGCTGATTGTGGAAAGTTTTTTTCTGCTCACATGCTCCCCGAAGGGAAGTAGAGTTTACGAGATTACAAGTTGTGTGAAGGTTTCGAGAGCAGCAGCAACAATGTTACTCATAAATGGTAAAGGGACTTTGAATAACATTAATACTGAACCTATCGGTGCTGATTTAAACCTAATTTCCTCTTATATGTGAGTGTGCAGTACAATAAAAACATAAAAGGAGTAGTTAACTTCCTTCTTTCCTCAAAAAGGTTTTGTTGTGCATTATCGTAGTACAGTTGCAGTTAATGAAAAATAAAAAAGATATCTTCAAGAAAAAGTTTTGTTTTTGTGTTTTTAAAACTTCTATCTGGATTTGAAGTTGTTAGGGAAGGTTTATGTTCAATGTGAAATCATTCAGGATGAAAGATTAGTGGAGTGGCACGGCTCACTTTTTCGTGCAAAAAGTGTTTAAAGTAAAACTTATAAAGATATAGTTATCAAGAGAAAGCATAGGTACAACATATGATACAACTCACTGTGTGTGTGTGTGTGTGTGTGCGTGTGTGCGTGTGTGTGTGTGTGTGTGTGTGTGTGTGTGTGTGTGTGTGTGTGTGTGTGTGTGTGTGTGTGTGTGTGTGTGTGTGTGTGTGTGTGTGTGTGTGTGTGTGTGTGTGTGTGTGTGTGTGTGTGTGTGTGTGTGTGTGATTAGAGGTGGAGGTGTGGGTGTATGGTGTTGGAGGTGGCAACCCTACCCTCACCTCCCTAACTAATCAACCCAATAACAAAGGCCTGCTTCTCTGCTCTGCTGGATCCTGAGCCCTGCTGGACTCTGCCTGGTCCTCCAGGCCCCAGAACCTGCTGTTTACAATTTCCCCTCTCCTGCTTTAAATATTGCTTCACTGTGAGTGAGAGAGAGAGAGAGAGAGAGAGAGAGAGAGAGAGAGAGAGAGAGAGAGAGAGAGAGAGAGAGAGAGAGAGAGAGAGAGAGAGAGAAGGGTGTGGTGGTGGTGGGGGGGGGGGAATTAGAGGGATGGAGAGAGTGAGGCGGAGAGGACACAAAGGTGCCGTGTTGTCCGGCGGGAACAAGGGAGCTATTACATGAGAGATGCTGAGAGGAAGGAAGGAAGGAAGGGAAAATCAGGAAGGGGGGCAGGGTGGGAGAGAGGGAGGAGGTGGAGGAGGAAGAGGAGGAGGAGAAGGCCCTGTCAGGGATTAGCAGGCCAGCTGCTCCCTCGGGGAGCAGACATGAGCGACATTTTTATTCTGACAGGAAGAGTGAGTCCAGAGAGCCCAGAAGAAGACACAGGAAGAATAACTGAAGAGGAACCAAAACCATATCAAAACAGAGAACGGAGGGGGGAAAACAGCAGGTCAGAAAAAGAAAATAGAAAAACAACCGCAAGAAAGGAATAAAGATTAAAGAAGTCAGGAACTGTAACTTCTGCTGTGCATATATCAGAAGTTATACATTTCTGAATAATACAGTAATACATTTCTGAATCAAAGGCCACTCAAAACAAAAACAGAAAATCTAGTGAGGATACAAATCAGTTCTACATTAAAAACGGCGCAGCTCCGCGTACATGATCTGAGACGACTTTACTATTCATCGCTGCTTATTTTTGTCTGACACTTCACTGCTGTCAGTACTTGTGACTGAATGATCAGTGACTTAGCATATTTCTGTCTTAAAATATTGCTCTGAGCTCATCCTCGAATATTTGATGCTCATTCTTGTCTGGAAACTCACTTCCTGTGTAGTTCCGCATCATTTTCAATGTCCTTTGCCAACTCTTGCTCCTTTTAAATGCACAGCAACTGTGTGCAAGATAACTGTCGAAGGAACTGCAACATAGGATGAGAAGAATCAGGCTAAACATATCAAATAGGGCTTGTTTTCAGAAGTACATGGGTTATTATTAAATATACAATACTGCAATACTAGTAAAGTGGTGTGTCATGAAAATTAAACCTCTTCAATTATGATTAAAATAACACTATTTATCCAACAAGCAAGGAAATCACTCCTCCTGAATATGTATGAAAATGTTTGTCCAGCTCGCATAAAACCAAAAATTGGATTTTGTTTTTAAATTGCGTTTATGCTTCCAAAGACAAATGGTGATAGTGGTGTATTTAGGCTAAAGTGGACTTTTGAGACTCCTTTCTCTGGGAAACATCCACAAGTTTTTTGTGTCCTATTTTTATATATAAACCATCTAACATGCACTTGTTGTATTGCTGACATTACCATCACATATGTTACACAGACAATAGCTCATGTCAAATGATCTAAAACCTTTGAACCTGGTTTCAGTGTATTTAAAGTGTCGCCCCGATGCTTTGGCAAAATGTGTCCCGGTGGAGCGCAGACACGTAGTGAGTGTGGTCATGGTTTATCTCTCACGGACTGTATATTTCTTTATAGTAAAGCCACTGGTGTTGATATCTCCATCAGCTCGATGAGACAGCAAACCAGCTCGGACCGTTCATGTGAAGCTATCCGACAGGAAATATTAACAACAGGCCACGCGTGTAAAACTGATCGAAATTTCAAACGTTCAGAAGAAAAACCTTGCCAGGCCAGAGAGAAAGAAGATGCAGAGAAAGTTTTTTTTTTTTTTTTTTTTCCTCCTTTCCTTCTCCTTCCTTCTGCCTCTGTGTCTTTCTTTCTCCATATGGCAGCCATTTGTCTGGAGGAGGTCTGTCAGACATAAATAATAGGTTATGAAAAAACAGAAGGAGGGAGGGGGACGCTTGCTTTCTTCCTGAGGGACGGGATCTCTCGAGGCCTGGTGTCCTTCACGGCAAAGACGGAGAGAAAGTGAGACAGAGTGAGGAGAAGAGAGATACAGATAGACTGAGAGAAAGTGTAAAGTTTTATTAAGGGAAGTTGTCAGTGTTGGTTGAAGAAATGTTGAACATTGGCAAAATCAAAGAAACGGCAGCTGGAAATCAGAAAAACCAACATTTTTTATGGCGCATGCAGCAGAAGCTTTTTATTTGGTAAGTACTCCAGGGCAATCTGTCTAAATCAATGAATTGTTGCACTGAAGCAAGATGAAGTTTGATTAATTCACCAATCAGCGAGGCAGGAAGAAAAAAAAAGCCAGGAAGAGAGAAAATTTGAAGGAAAGACAGAAGTTGTTTTTCCTTTAAAGATGAAGTGCAACACAAAGAACATTAGGGCCTTCTCAAGTTTGTGTGCACTGATTTTCATCTGTAACCAATTAGTTCCAAACCACGAAGACAACACCAAGCCGAGTTTTTAAAAACATCCTCTCTCTCTCTCTCTCTCTCTCTCTCTCTCTCTCTCTCTCTCTCTCTTTCTCTCTCTTGCTCGCTCTCTCTCCTCATCTTCCCCCTCCTGTCCATTCATGTGTCAGGCTCTGCAGCTCTCTGCTGGGTCTAGACTCGTGTGTGTGTGTGTGTGTGTGTGTGTGTGTGTGTGTGTGCGTGTGTGTGTGTGTGTGTGTGTGTGTGTGTGTGTGTGTGTGTGCACTTAAAGGCATCGTGATTAACATTCGCCCCAATTCGCTGAGGGACACGCATTCTAAGCCCTTCCTTCCTGCTCCGAGTGGAATTCTCATTAGCTGATAACTACTTTTCAAGAGACTGCTGCATTCCTCCACTGGATACCAGGGGCCTTACAGGACTCCAGAACACACACACACACACACACACACACACACACACACACACACACACACACACACACACACACACACACACACACACACACACACACACACACACACACACACACACACACACACACGCACACATGCACACACACATGCACAAGGCAGAGAGATAACTCGATACTCTCTTGATTTGTGATTTATTTATTTTTTTGTCTAGTTTTAATTCTAAAAGTCATAACTTTTGGTCATAACCCAAGAGTTTCCACAGACACAGGCCGGTAGACTGGCAATAATAATTGTGGATAACTTCCTACATCATTCTGTCTCCCTGAGCTCACTTCCTTTATTAGATTCTAACCAGAGGTTTTTGTTGGTATCTGTTAGCAGTGAAACCAAATGCTCCCCGGCATCTTTTACTCACTTCCCAGGACAGTGAGACAGCCAAACAAGCCAGGTGTGGGGGTGGGGGTGGGGGGGCTGAAGGAGAAAAAGTGAGCTGAGGGTGTCTGTTTTTTTTTTCTTGTGAGGGCAGACAGAGGAGAGACAGGGACACCTGGCGCTCAGTTTTCTCATCATCGTCACACCTCATGACTTTATTCGATTTTGAACTTTCCGGGAGAGCTGGAGAAATTGACTTCACTTTAAACGACCCAACATTCATAATGCCTTTGGGAGGCATGAAACCTGTTGATTGGGAAAAGAAATATTGTTATATGTCACACTGAATTAGAAAAGCATGTTAAAACGGATGTGGGAAAGCACATCCATGTGAAAAGATGCAGAAAAGATGGATCATTAGTCGGTTGCGTCTGGCCAGAATGTAAATGCGCGTGAGGTGCTCTGTGAGAGATTGATCAACAAATGACCAGCTGTCTCATATTCTTCTTCTGCTGCATATGTAAACTTGCCTCCTTTGCCTCACCATCTGCCTTTTTGCTTACAGTAACATCTGCGTGCATTGTTTTGCTTCACAACATTCCCTTTTCCCACAAACCTCCATATTTCTCTTGTGCTCGAAGTGCAGCACACGCTCAATGTTTCATGTCAACAAATGGTGCAATTAATTTATAATGTGTGATGCAGGGTGGCCTGGTTAATACGGACATCGAATGGGGGAGATGTACTGTATCAGTAGCGATGGAGGAATAAAACAACGGGGGAAAAGGGACACACGGGCGTTATTTTGAAATCCAAATGCAATGATTCTTAGGAAATTTCCATTAATAAAACCTTGATACTATTTCTGAACATACAATTATACCAGATTTCCTGTAGATCTTTCTCATGTTAGAAACGAATTACAATTAAAAGGGACTTCTTTAAAGTATCAAGTTCATTTTTAGCAGTGTTACTTTTCATGATCTCCTACTTCTTTTCCTGCCGTAGTAATGTGCACTTAGCCTATCGTAATGCAAGCGTGACACATTAGCTGAGTACAGGTCAGTCTGAGGACTTATTCACTAATTAAATGAGGTATTAGGAGAAAGATGTTCTATGTATTTTTTGCTATTCGTGCCCCACCCCCCTTAAAAAAAAAAGATTTATCAATCAGATCAAATCTACTTACAATGAGGCAGCAAAGGCAACTCTGAGATCATAAGATATTAAGACGAAGGCAGGGTGTTGTCAGACACAATCTATAGATTGTGCTCATTCATCACAGGAAGTTGTGGCTAAGGCAAACAGGAGTTCGATAAAATGGTAACTGTTGTCCTAAACAAGCTTCAGAACTAAAGCTAACAGAGACAAAAGCAACAAGCCCACTAAAAATATATTAATTGTAAATGTGTGTCTAGATCGTAATTCCTTGTGAAGCCGGTCCTGCCAAAACTATTAATGTGTTTCATTTTGGAATTTTCCAGTAACAAATTTAGTTACTTCAGTATTGAATAACCAGTGGACTTTTACCAAAATGTACAAATCAATACAATTTCGTACATCAATAAAACCTTTTGAAATAATTGCCTAAATAAGGTCATCGTGCTTTTCTGAAACAAAAGTTCAAGGAATCTTTTATATGTAGAAAGCTAGAAATGTTTGCTTGCTTGGCACTAGGTCTAAAAAGGCCTCATTTTCAGGGTTTTCTTACTGGTTGGAACTTTTATAAATATGTGACTGCCTTATTTCATTTTACAGGTCCATGACATGTCAATGAATCTTACCTAAAGTTTTCTGTGAGTACTTATTCCTCCAGGTCTACCTGTTGGGCTGATGTTCAGCTATAGGCCAGCATTGCCACCCACTTAGCTCCCATTCAGTCATTTGTCTGGCTCCTTCCCCTCCCCAGGAACACTTCCCCTCAGCCTGTAAAATGATCACCGGATGGCTATTTGATTTCCCTCTCTTTTTCTCTGTCTACTCTCCTTTCCTCCCTCCCTCTCATCTTCTCTCCTCTCCTCTTCTTTTCACTTTCCCTGCTGGTCCCTCCGCGCCACCACTCATAACCTTAATTCTTTCACTCCTCCTTCTCCTCCATCATTGCGTCTGTCTTCCGTTGCTCTTTTCCTCCCTAAAATGGATGCTGTTCCCCAGGGAGTGGTCAGCGGAGAGCAGAGGAAGGAGGAGGCACTTACTGTAGAGCTGCTGCTCCTTAAATAAAGCCTGTTAATTCGTGGAGGTTTTAGGTGTCGGCTGTTAAGAATGACGAGACGGGCACTAAAATGATTTCCTGTCTCCTAATTAAAGCTGATTAACACCATGATTAATTCTCAACCGTTGACTATTAAAGATAGTTTGCATGCTTTCTTTTTCTTTTCATCATCATCATCATCTTTTTTGATTTTTTTTTTAATCTTCACTTATTTGCAGCCTCTTGATTTGGTCTGTTTTCGGTTTGATGGAAGAGCATGTACTGTTTACTCGAAGCATTTTTGAGGATTTACTTTTAATACATCTAATCTTTATAAAATCAAGATGCCCATGACCCTTGGCTATAGTTGATCTCATCATCATGTTGCTGATTTCCCAAAAATTCTCCAATTTTGGTGATTATCTGCATTTCTGTACGAGGTTCTGAAGTGACTGGAAAGTATCCTCGCAGATTTAAATGCCTCATAAAAGTGATACCTAAAAAGCCCTGCAGGCCTTTGTATGTGATTGGCCCAGTTGTAAAGAGAAGGAATTTTGGCATCTAAACTGATCGGAGAAAGCTTTTAATGGAAGCCAGTTTGTGGTTTTTGACTGCAGTCAGGCAGAGGTTTATGGAAGGAAGTGCACCTTCTATAATTCATGTTTACAATAACCAAAGTTTGTCTCCAATACTCACATTGTAAAGTACAAAACTCACCTTGTGTTAATGGTAAACCACTCCCAGCATTAAAATCTTCAGAGATGTGATGTTGTAAATATTTTTTTTTCCTTCAAAGGTGGAATACTAATAAAACAAACTTTAACATGGAAGGATGTCTTTAATTATCCACTTTCTGCTCGGGGTGACAGAAAAGTGTGAACTTACAGGAACCAAGTGGATCCACAACAAGTATATCCATCTCCTGGCTGTCTGCATACTGAAACATGCCATATTTTAGGCTGCATGCTGACCTGTGTGGGCAGATGATGCCCCGCGGCTTCTTAGAATGAGCATCATCTGAGCTGAAGCTGCAACAGTCAATAAGATAAAAATAAATGTTTCTCTTGTATATTTTCAACTTTTAAACACTGTTGTCTTCCCTTGTGTGGCTACAGTAACTAATGCATTCTGATCAGTTGACTAAAATTAGGAGCATATATGGAAATAGATTTTGTGAAGAAGAATGCAAGATAACATGAACTAATCAAATTATAAGTTGGATTACATGCCCATGCTATTAGAATGCTCTTTAGTTTGTCTTTTGCGGGTGATCAGCTAAGACCACGTTTACACAACGTTTCCAGTGAAAAAGCATTGTTTTTGTGATATGGCTTCAGAAAAGTTTTGCGTTTACACAGCAAAATTCTAAAAACAATGTCCATTTATATGGCGAAGGCAGACATGCTGAAAATGATGTTGTTTTCATGTTGGGCCACTAGTGGGTGCTGTTGGTTGGTTTTGTAATGAAATCTCACACTCATCTGAGCAGAAAATACGCTATAAACATTAACAATCACGAGCACACAGACATTCTTACAGACGGACAATGAAGTTGATTGTTGTTATGGGTGCCATTCAAAAAAAGTGGCCTTTTCAGTGGCTCTGAGTATCATTGTTGTGTAAACGGACACCCAAAATGCAACAGAGGTTTTGCGTTTTCACTTGAAAACGTCATGTGAACAAGCCCTCGGAATATGAATAAGAGTGTCATCATTTACTAACAGGAGGATTCAAATGACTGTGCATTAGGTTGTTTATACCATTTCTGTGTCATAAACAACATAAACTCTTTTTGCAGAAATAGCATTACGTAGTAAATTAATCTATGGGCATAAACTCATGGGATTTTGCACACGCCCAATATTCCATATTCATAGTGTGGGTTGTTTTGCATGTGTCCGACCTAAACATTACTGTATCCCATAGATCTGCTTCCTCGTGTGTCAGTACAATATCAAGCTTACACCCGTTTTTCCGCTGCTTTATACATTCAGTCCACTGTTGATGGATCCATAAAGAGACTTTTGAAAAACTTTGCAAGACAAACTTCGTGCTGATCCAACTCTGCTCCAAACCCAAGCCTGGTGCCCCTGTGTTGTTGCGTGATCAGACAGTCTCAGGGGCCCCTGGTCGCACTGGCTGACTCCACTCCTTTTCAATGGGGTCTTCCGCTGTCATAGTCACAGCCATGGCCCTGAATTCCCCTCCACACAAACACAGGCCTTCTGCAACTACACACACACACACACACACACACACACACACACACACACACACACACACACACACACACACACACACACACACACACACACACACACACACACACACACACACACACCACACACGCACACACACACACGCAGTCATAGACATCAAGGGTGGTAGAGGTGCAGCCGGAGCCAGGGTGGGGTGGGGCGGGGAGCACATGGGGATAGCCCCGACCGGAGGCACGCTTCTAGACTTGTGGATGAGGCAGAAAAGCCATTATAGATTGTTATGGTTGGCTGATCGCTCTCTTTGAGCTGCTGAGCTGCAAACAAAAGCGGGCAGGCAGAAGCTAAAATAATGGATCTCTTTTCCACACGCCCCCTCCGGAGCATATCTGACCTTATGTGATCACAGATGCATGTTGAGAGATAGAAGGGAGTGTGTGTGTTTGTGTGTGTCTGTGTTTGCATGCATTCTGAAGTGCATGTGACTGTTTAAATGTGCAAAGGAAAGTCTTTGATGCAGGTGAGCTGAATGGTTTTAGTAGTGTTACATTTTCATTGACCAAAATGTTCTCGGGAGTTGATGTGCAAAAGGTATTAGTGTGATCCTCAGGTGTTACCAAGGAAACAAAGCTATATTTAGTAAAACAGACACACTCGGAAATGCATGCGAGTGTGAGTGTGGACACAAACACCCACACTAACATGAAAAGAACCACATCTTATTGAACACGATGCTGTCACCCTCCTTGCTTGACTTGAACCGCGATGTCGATTACTGTCAGCAGTGAGTGAGCACTAATGAAGATAAACAAGTGATTTATCACTGATAAGCTCACTGCACTGTGATTCAGTTACTTCCAGGAAGAAATGTGGATTAGAAAAGCTAGATGTGTTCGATTGATTTCCCCCCAAAATATGCCACTAGGAGCAATTTTACGAACAGAAGAGCTGTTTTGGAAGATATTATCCTTGATATAATACAATGACAGAAGCACACTCGCTCCAGTTATGTAATTGGGCTTCGGTGACATTGAGGGGAGTTACAGCTATCCATCCATCCATTAGTCTATAAATAGATCTGGAGCCATTTATAGACCAATGCCACATTGTGCAGCTTGAGTGCAGCCTTTTTACAAGAGGATTATGTCTCAGTTCTTTCTCTTTTTTACCCACTGCCATGCAAAAACCTACCTTGTTGTTTTCATTTCATTTTTGGTCTTTTGAGTTCATAACTGATGGCATCATAGTTCATGTTTCAGGCTCGCATGTTTCCTTTGAGTTAGTTCAAATTGTAGGGTTTACCTCCCTTTAACTAAAACAATGACTGGAAATGGCCTTAAAGCACTCTTAATCGGAAAACCACACATATATAAGGTTATACTAAATGAGGGAAATCCTGGTCAGACTACAAAAGCCCTACATATGTGCACATGAGCATTTGAACACCATGAGTTTTGGAAAGCTGTCTTTCAGTTGAATGGATGAATGGATGTTGTCAATGCTGATGTTTATCGTTCCTTCTCAAGTTGAATTTTGCTCACAGTTGAATACAATTTACACAATGTCATCAGTATCATTGCTTTCAAAACCATAAGTTGTTACTGAGTATGTTCACAATTTGAATCAGTATTCATTAGTATTTGAATTAGTATTTTCAACCCTTTGTCTGCATGTTTAACACAGAAGGCCACATATTGTTGACCTTTCAGTCTGACGTTTACCTGTTTTCCCAGAGTGTCTGTTTATAAAACTGTGTGTGAGACAATGACACAGCATTAAAATTTATTTTGTCAAATAATATTGAAAAAACAAGGAGCAATTTAGATTTTTTTTTTCTTCTTTTTGGGGGTGGGGGGGTGGGGGGGGGGGGTATAGTGCAATCTAGAGCTATTTCCCAACCAAACTGCTAAGAAAGCAGCAATGACTCACTGTTGAAACTGTTATTTCCTCTTATTGTGCCTGATTCAAACGCATCCGGGATCAGGACCTGAGTCTGGACCTTGACCTGGATTCCAACATGAGTCTGAGTCGACGGGCTTGTGTCTAGGCCTCGGAACTGACCTGGACCTGGACCTGGACCTGGACCTGGACCTGGACCAAGACCAACACTTCATAGGTACCTTATTGGCATTTTTAAAGGATATTTATAAGTTCCTTATTGGCACTTTAGACTCTGTATAGACACTTTACAGGCCCTGTAAGACTTCTTAAGGTCACTTTATAGATTCTTCATAGTCTCCTTATTAGAACTTTACTAGAGATTATTTATTAAAATTTTTTTTAACTCTTTGAATTAACTTTCTATGCCTTTTATATATGTCATTATTGGCATTTTAGTGCTCTATACACTCGATATGGGCACATCATAGGTTACTTATACTCTTTTTATACATTCTGTACAAGCTCTTTGAACACACTTTATAGGCAATCTCGATACACTTTTTAAACTCTGCATAGGTTCTTCATAGTTTCTTGTTAGGTACTTTATATATATATATATTATATATACAAGCATATTATAGGCTCTTTATACCAGATTTATAGGCTCTTTATAGGCACTTACTAGTTATCAAAGCAGTTCCACATTGCAGATTCCACATTGTCAATTAAAAAAAGCCTAAAATTCATCAACAAGAACCACAAAAAGCAACACTGAGGTAATACTAAAAAGAAAATTGAAATGGTTTCCACCTAAAACATTCCACATTTGCTTTGCAAAATATGACTTCCTTGAATGGGTTCAACGTCAAAGGAAATGCAAGGAATCTGTGTTTTGGGGATTTGGGAATATGCACATGAGTAAGGCAGTTGTTATTCGAAGCGCAGTGCAATGAAGCTTCATGCCAACTTTTAATCAGGCTTTTTCCATGTTTGGCTAAGATACGTGTATGAATGGATATCTGGTGTAGAAGGTATTCGGACACCTAATGTCCATTGACAAATGACCATTACACTTTAAAGTGATGTGTTTCAATGTTTATTTTGGTAATTGTGACCATTTTTGAATGTTTTAACTATATAAACAGATGGGAAAGATTTCACACTCAACTTTCTGAATCACAAACAGAATGTAAAATCACAAGCCAGAATAATTAAATATAACTATCCAAATAAATGTAACATTATTTGCGGCCATACAGAATGCTACTGCTAATTAACTATACTGGGAAGAAGCACATTTTGTAGAATAATAGAAGACGTCAAGATTTTACTGTCCAGTTGATACTGTTTCCCCTCCAGCCACCAGTATTACGCTTTGCTCCACCTTGTTGCACGGTGTGCTGGGTGAGATTGAGATTTCTTTTTAAAGTATTTGTGTGTGTGTGTGTGTGTGTGTGTGTGTGTGTGTGTGTGTGTGTGTGTGTGTGTGTGTGTGTGTGTGTGTGTGTGTGTGTGTGTGTGTGTGTGTGTGTGTGTGTGTGTGTGTGTGTGTGTGTGTGTGTGTGTGTGTGTGTGTGTGTGTGTGTGTGTGTGTCCATTTTAAACTCTAGAATTGTTTGCATTTATGTGTCAGAAGGTAAAACATAATTAGATCCAGCTCGAGCAACACAAACCATCATAAAAGACACACAACAAATCTTACCTCACCCCTTGTGGGTCAATTATTACATTTATAAACAGGCTGTGCATCATAGAAACTTGTTGAACCCATTATAATGGGGGGAAAACATCTATTTTTTGGCTCAATAATTAAATGAAATTTTTTTGTGGTACATTAACAAATCGAGTTTGAGTAACACTTACCTTTATCCAAGAGGAAATCAGTGTGTGCTGGGGTACTGTCAGCCCTGATAATGAGCGATTCTTGGTCATGTGTGAGTAATAAAACCCAATCAAGACCCTGTTTATTTCCTTGACTTGACCTCCTTTCGGAGCATGAATAAGTGGGATTATTACACAGATTGATTTCAGTTTTCGCAGTTTTAATGGATGCAATATGAAGCAAATCTTGGACAGGGTGTTTATGTGTCTATATGCGTGTGTGTGATTTGCAAAAACATCTTTATTGCTGCATACTGTGTAAGAGTCAGCAAATGTTGCTTTATTGTTAGCTTTTTTATATCCACAAACAATTCACACTTTTTTGCCTTCTTTTATTCCTCTCCTATTTTTATTATTATCTTTTTCTGTGTCTGTTGTTTCTTCTGCCCCCCCCCCGGTCCTCCCATGGGCCCACAGGAGATGATAAGGTGATGTCATACCTCCGCTTCCTGGCGATGTTAGTAACTGTACACTGTGTGCTGCGGGCCATGGTAAGTGTGTGTGTGTGTGCGTGTGTGTGTGTGTGTGTGTGTGTGTGTGTGTGTGTGTGTGTGTGTGTGTGTGTGTGTGTGTGTGTGTTGGTTTGGGGGGGGGGGGGGGGTGTAGCTTGTGTTTTTAAATGAGCGAGACAAAATGGAAAGAAGTAGAGGAGGAGAGAGTTGGTGGTGGAAGCACAGCAAAAGCTGGTTGGACAACATGTTCCTAAATGTTGTTTACTGGGTGGCAGCACACACATACACACAATCTGCCTCCATAGCTAATTAGCGCCCCAAAAAATTTTTTCAAGTCCATAACCTGTAAATATGACCTGAATTACTCTGTATAGGATCCATTTAAACATACATTGCGTTGAAGACCCAGTCTACAAATCCTTGAAAATACACACATGCAAAATGCAGGAAAACCAACTCAAAACAAAAATGGTTGTTTGTTTGTAGTTTGTTGTTTGTTGTTTGTTTTGTTGGTTCAGAGACACTCGAGCAAAGTGACAGTGACCAATACGGCTAAAATATGTTCATTCTAGCACAGCTCTTCTGTTGGGGTTAAGTTTAGGCACGTGACAGACTTTGTTCAAGAAAAATCAGTTCTTGGATCAAAATAGCAGACTTTCAGTGGTAACAATCATAAACATGTAGTAAAGGTTATGGAACATTCATGGTTAAAAGTAACCCAGCCTCCTCCCCACGCAGACTTTGTGGCTCTCCATCTGCGTCACCTCACTTCCTCCTTTGCTCCCACTGCTACAGCCCCTAAAGGGCACAATCCAAATGAAACATCATAGTAATTTTCTGCTACTTCTAGTTTAGTGAACTAAATTCAGGAAATATCCATAATAGTGTACAAGTACTAGTCTGTTGTTCTCCACTGGGGCAAAACGCCCTCTTTCGGTCCTACAGGTGAGTCAGATAGAGATTCCTTTTTTCCACAGTTGTGAGAAGTTATTTCCTGAAATACAGCTGATAAATGTCTGTCTCTTATTGTTACACAGCTAAACAAACATCCATTGTTCTATTATACTAACACATAATATGTTACTCTAATACAGTGGCCACTTTTAGTATAATTGTACTGTTAAAATCTCTGATAGTGCAGTAAGACCAGCAAAAAACAGGATTCCTTTACTCCTGCTGTACCTGTAAGACCTGCATGTGCCCCAAGCCCGAGGCAGGTACACTGGACAGCAGCGTGAAGCTGTAAAATAACATTGAGAGTGCGCCTGAAGCAGTTCCCTTATAAATCAAACATAAACCCATGCTTGCTGTGCTCTCCATCTTGGCCCACAGACGCACTTTGAATAGTCGTCACGTGGATCTTTGAGATCCACAAATGAGAGCAGAATGGTGTGCAGCTTCACCAACACCATTAAATGGATCACACCTTGCTTTTTTTATGCTGTACTGTTATCTCTCAGTATAAGTATACTCTCTACAAGTCTCATATTTAGTTTAAGGTGTTTTGCATTTATCGCTTGTCACATCAGAATTTTACTTCCTGTTATAGTCATACATTTGTGTAAGTCATTGCATTTTTCCCTGTCCACTCAATGTCAAGACTTAGGCCCTGTTTACATGACAGCATTTCAAGTGGAAGTTTTGATTTTTCGTAAAGTTCCACCTTGGGAGCCGTTTTTTAAAAAGTTGCATTTACACTGACTCCAAGCACATTTGTCATGTGAATAAACACCAAAAATGCAGAAAAAGTTTTGTTTTCTCATGAAAACGTTGTCGTATAAACATGGCCTTAACTTGATGGGGGACCTTTGTGCAATCAATATCATCTATAATTTAAAATGATAGAATTAAGCTGCAATCCAAAACCAAATCCAGGTGTAACAGGCACAGGTTATATATAGATCTATAAAAACTAGCAAATGCTTTTTAGTCCTCAGGAATTCCAACAACCTTTAATAGAAATATATTTTATGGCGAAACATATTTGGAATTCTGCTATTTAGTATTGTCGTGAGACAAATCAGAACAACTTTAAATACATTGTAGCAGTAGCAAGTAGCAGCCTCAGATGAGAAGAAGACCAACATGGTGAAATTAAACCAGATTAGGGAATAAACACTGGAGCAGCAAATATCCTTTTTTAATGTAATCCTTGTTTATGTATTTAAAGATGCTCATGCAAAGTGCTGCGGAATTGTCATTTAGAAGTACACTATATTTTAGAGCATGCACAGTTTTAGGTTTAAACAGGTTGAATCATGTTTTGGGTTTTTTTAAACTTCACACAAGTATCTGAACTTAAATAACGTGTAGTTTTCTGGCCACGTCTCCAGGAGACAGTAGGAGTAGCTGCTTTCTTCGCCCAGCTTTGTTTTGTATGTCGTCTCATCCCTCTCCTTCCCCTCCTCTTCTCCTCTGTGCACACACACCTTCCATCAAGTCTGCACTTTCCAGCTCTCCCTCCCTCTCTTCATCACCTTTTCACCCTCTGAGGTCGGCACACAATTGGCCACTTCAAAAGGTTTGCTTTAGACATTCCTTTTGGAGAACGGGAGGACAATTATAGCTCCTCCTCTGGTCTGGGAACACACAGAAAGGATGTTGCCTAAAAACAGAAAGCAGAGGAAGTGGCTACAGAATGAAACGGGGAGTGAGTAAGGCAGAAAGAAAGACAGAGGAAGCCACAGTATCCTGCAATGACATGGTCACAGCCACAACCAAACACGATGTGATATCTGGGATGTGCGGAATCTCAGATATTTTCCAAAAATAGGCTTCAGCTGTTTGTCCAGAGATCTATTTTTCCTCCAGTCCGACCCTTTTTTTCCCCTGCTCCCTTTTTATTTTCATGTTCTGAATGACAGGAAGGGGAAAAGGGAAGAGGAAGGCGATAAGAAGTTAAACTTGGACGTGTCTTTCCCAGAAAGGAGACTGGGCAGCGACGCAAAAAAGAGTGGGAGTAACGTTTGCTTACGCATTTACTGCCAAAATAAGAATTATTCCATGATGACTTAAAGGGAAATGAAAAGAGGATATTGTAATACTTATTTCACCATGTTCTTGTCACAAGTAAGGTCATGCCTTTATGTTATGGGATAAGAATAGTTTTTATTTTCATGATAAAATAAATTACAAAAAAACAACAACACTAGCATCCTTTTTGTTTTTTACACTTTTGAAACACGAGTTTGTGATTCAAGATTCAAAGAAAAAAAGCTGATAATGTGATTTTAAATGTCCCTTTAACTCCAGAAACACTGTTGAATTGTCATATAAGCAGGTTTTTGGTGTTTGTGTTGTAGCAGAACTGCTTCTTAAATGACCATCATCCCATAAAAATTATACTAAACATCAGACGTGCTATTTAATAAAGTATCAACAGTTTGTTACGTAAATCAAGTGGTTTATCAAAGTCATGACTTTTCACTTTTTACTACCTACCGTTGAATATTAATATATATAGTTTTCTACATTTCACATTCCAAAAATTGGTTCGTTATTCTTGTTTTAATTGCCCTTTGATTTATCCTTTTTACATCCTTCTACATTTCAGAGCCTATACCTTTCTTTACTTTTAAGAAGTTGAATCATTCCTTTTCCCCTTACCAAAATGTGTTCTATATAAGAATGTTCAGTGAGGGAATATGTTAAATCCCATAAAACCTTCATGGTTAGAAATTTGTAATGTATTTATCTTAACCCCTGATCATCACTTTGTTGAAAAGATATTCCTTTACCACCGATATAGTGTTTTTAATGTTCTCCACAGTGGACTCAAAGGGTGTTGTGTGTGATTATGGGTGTATATTTGAGATTTCTGAAATTGAAATTCTGACCGAAGTTCGATTTTATCAACTGAATACTTGATTTCAGAAATTCTTCAGTAATATTTTTCATCGTACACATAGTTTTCTTGACCTGTGTTATCAAAAAGGTTCAATTATCATGGATTGAAAGATACACTGGTACAGTGTGTTTTAGTGGGGGCTTTTGATTTCACTTCCAAAAAATTGGTCAACCTACTCATTTGCTTCATTGCCTGGATAATCAAAAGTTTCCTTCCAACATACGTCATAAGTTCATCCCTTTCATTTCAGCAGAAATGTGACTAATACTTAAACAATTGAATTGTAAGCCTTTTCCTTTGTTCTTAACGTCATCAGGAAGTCTTAAACGCCACACATCATTGGAAATACGTACTTCTACAAGGTGTTTTTAAAGGAAGGAACCAGTCTTTAGTTTCCTATTAATTTCTGTGGTACAAGACAGCTGTTGCCGTCATGGGCAGAGTCTAATGTTCTGATTCCCACCACATAATGTGTGTGTGTGTGAACGTGTGAGTGAGTTTTAAATAATCTTCGGTGCCAGACTCCTGAGTGTCAGCAGTGTAAATTCCCAGCATGTCAAAAGGAATAAAGAAAACAGAAAGCAATGTGACTTCATTGCTAACGGTTCCATTCAGGATATTTTTGAGCGTTGCAGGCGTCATCGCAGCAGTTGGTCTGTGCGCCAGTGTGTATTTGTGTATGTGAGACACCACAGCTGAGGAGACAAGCCTGCTTCCGGTCTCGATGAGGTGTGTATGTGTGTGTGTGCGCGCGCGTGCACGTATGTGCACTTTCTCAGCTACAACAATAGATGGCAGTTCTCCCATGACAGTGTCACACTTTTAATCTGTTCTGTGTGAGTGCGTGTGTGTGTTTGTGTGCATTTGCCCACATCACACTGATATGACACTTGGCTCTTATCTTCTCCCTTTTTTTTTATTTTACTATTTCGTTAAGAAATTTGATGGTTTTTCTTTCTTTTTTTTTTAGGACAGTGCATTTCAAGGCCTCCCTTCATACATTTTATGTCCTTGACTGTTGGCATACATCAGCAATGAAAAACATATCCTTGTGTTGGTTTAAGGCTTATATGTCGTCTGCAACTGTTATTATTGTTTGAAGCATATTTTCCGGTTTGATTCTGTTACACCTACAATTAAATAAACATGTTGGTTAAAAATTATGTTACAGTAAGGCAGCATTTATTCTCTTAAAAGGTGAAAAAACATCCTAAACTGTTCCTTGAAGCAGCCTGATTCAGCAGCTGTGCATCCAAAAGTCATGCATTCTTGCATGAAAGTAATTATTGCTGCTGAGTAATAACTCTTGCATGTTGCTGGTTTAGTCTGCATTTAGTCTGCACACTTGCATACCTCAAAAATTGGTGTTGTATACATGACTGTGCAATCATTTGGATTTCGATCATGTTGGAAATGTAAAGCTGCATAGAATAAGTTACTTTTGACTCTGTTCCTCCGGTGTAATGAGGGTAGGCTGCATCTCTGAAGCCCCTCAGAATTTGTCCATCGAGCAAAAATCATCTATTAGGGAAATTGTTGGTGTTGGGCAGACCACAAACATGTGGGCGATTCTCTGGGTTGTCAAAATGCTCCCTCTTGCTTTTCCTGTCCCCCTTAGTTACCCTGTCTCCTCCTTTCCGCCTCTCTCTTTCCCCCTTTACGTCTCAGAGAGCAATAGCAGATGGAAGGACCTGTGTCAGCATTTCCAGTTGGATCAGTTGACAGATATGCATCTTCTGCTTCCGTTCCTGTTTGTGCATGCGTGCGTTGTTTGTGTGAAGGAGAAAGGTGAATGGATTATCATGCATGCAGTAATGTTAACAAGGTGTCCCCTTTTTTATTACAAGGCCACCAGGACAGGATGAGAGTGGAGGACGAGCCACCGCAGAGGCTTAGTTACTTCATAGATTATCAAATAAAAAAACATTTTGATTATGCATTCACTATCCCGAGAGTCTGCTCGACACAAAACGGTTAGTTTACTGACGAGCATTCTTCATCGTTTGGAGGCCTGTAATTAGGGGGCTTCTCTGGTGGGAAGAGTGCAGAAAAGCAACCGTTGACTGACGAGACAAAGCCCAAGATGGAAAAGATGCGCAGATGTGCCGAAATAAACACAAGCAATGTCATTGAAAAAAACAAGGAAGAATCAATACTTGAGGAGAAAAAGATATGCAGGAGGGAAGAGTGAAGAAAGAAGAAATCAGGCAAAGAGACGAGTAACAGATGAGAGAATGTGTCCCAGTTCCAGGGTGTGTACGTCTCTATGTGTGTGTGTGTGTGTGTGTGTGTGTGTGTGTGTGTGTGTGTGTGTGTGTGTGTGTGTGTGTGTGTGTGTGTGTGTGTGTGTGTGTGTGTGTGTGTGTGTGTGTGTGTGTGTGTGTGTGTGTGTGTGTGTGTGTGCGTGTGTGTGTGTGTGCTGGAGTGGTTTGTGTTGCAGGGATCTTGGCTGCTGTCAGGCTTGGGGACTCCCAGAGGAAGCCAGTCCTTGTTCAGTTTACAGTGAATGATTCCCTTCCTGCCCTGCTCAGCCCTGCAGGCCAATGGCCAACCAGGTTTGTGTGTGTGTGTGTGTGTGTGTGTGTGTGTGTGTGTGTGTGTGTGTGTGTGTGTGTGTGTGTGTGTGTGTGTGTGTGTGTGTGTGTGTGTGTGTGTGTGTGTGTTCATAGGGTGGCCTGGTGGAAAGGACTTTATGTCCTGTTAAGTCAATGAGAGGTCACAGGTTGTGTGATGGTGCAGAGTTTGTCCACCAGCAGCAGCAGCAGTGTGTCTGCTCATTGTTTCCCAGTGAAGCAGGCCTACTCGTGTTGATCTTTGCACACCAGATGTTCCTATAACACTTTTTACGAGAAAAAAACAAATAACTTTTTGTGATTTGAAAAAAAAAGAAGTTTTCCATTATCTCTCAGTTCCTTCAGTCACACTTTGGTTGATTTGGTGGCTCGTCTTTTATTGGATAGTCCGAGGTGCAAGCTGAAGAGACAAAGACAAAAGCATGTCATTAGAGAATACATTTTTCAATACCTGAAAAAGAAATTGATAAACCTATCTAAAGTTACCAGCCACAATCAATTTTTCTCCATCGCTTTCCCAACTTGTGCATTTCTGTCGCTTGTACACAGCGTTGAAATTAGTAACACAATTTGATTTGACAAACTAAATATAGATTTTCTTGAAATCCTTGTCAAGTATGCCACAGAATAACTGGTAACAGTTGCAGTCAAATGCATTTAGTCAAATGTGCACTACTTCAGTAGAGTGGACGCAACTTGTATGATGAGATAAAATCTGACACAGAGTTTTAATAAATCATCACCACATCTGGTGGAAAATAGGATTAAGAGAATATTAATTCAGATCTGATTTGACATTTACAAACATTAATTGTTACAATGGGAACATGTCGGGCTCCCAGTTTGTGAAAGTAGTATGTCATCCTCATGGGGCTTCACTAATGATCCCTCTGTAGTATTTCCCGCCAACTCTGTTTCAATCCCACAATAATATGGAACTTGCTTGGAGACGTGAATCAGCTCCAGTCTTCTCAAAATCACGTTCCAGCGTTTCCTCCAGGATCTTTTTCCTGGCGCTGCGGCCTCTGAAACAACATTTCAGGCCTTGTTCTGTCTCAGCCGTTACATATTAAAGTGTGGATTGGAAGAAAAATGCTATTGCTTCCAAAAATGTGGTGAAAACACTTGATCTGGGTTACCGGAGGTCCTGCAGTGTGTTGTGCGGCTGTCATCTGTTACACTTTTATTGGGACAAAGATTTCAAGTGGAAAGCACAACATATTCAGAAAATAAGCTTTTCTCTGGTATATCATATATTGTACTTTTAACACAGTGGATATGAATATATGATTACTTGCAGTTTATGATTAAAGACAAGAAACTTAGAAACTCCATCGACATACGCTAAACATGCAAAATTCATGTTTGGATAACAAGACAGAATGGGGGGGGGGGGGGGGGGGGGATCTGTTAGCACATTAAGGTGTCAAAGATCTGTCTTGAAAGATTAACTACTTGCTAATGCATGTGATCGTACCCCTGTACGGTGTCTTGGTGATTGCTTTTTCAGATGTTTCATTACATGGATTTGCTGTTTCATGCTGCAGAACCGCTAATGTCAGCTGGCTATCACGTGCTATTGACTGTAACTTTGTGGTTTCTTACATTTACCTATTATAGTCGTGATTTATGTTCACTGGGATTTGGTGAAACCTGAATGTGTAAGCATAATAAACACCAGTTTATAACAGAAGGCGCTATTGATGCCTGCTGTCTGATCACTGAAACTGAAACAATGCTGCCATCTTGTGGCCAGTTATATGTTTTCAATGGCATTTTATCTAAAGTGGGCCACATGAAACTTCCCACTTCCTGGATCTTTCACAGGTGTAAACTATAAACTATGCACATAGAAGTAGCTTTCAAAAGGACTCTTTTTCCAAATTTGACATTTGAATTAAATAATAGTTCCACTCTTCTTTACTGCAGGTGACAAATGTGGCGTTTCCAAATGAATCTCCTCGTAGACCAAAAATAAATCTAAATATGGAACCGTCTCTAAGTAAAAAGAGTTTTTTCCAGTTAGGACTGTAACATTTGCCTTCATAGCTATCAATGCTGGTTTACTTGTATGTTGGACATGTAGAAAGAAAGAACAAAAAAGTAACGTAGAAAACTGTACATTTTCTAAAACTGCGAGAAATAGCAGAAAAACAAATTTAAAGTTAAAAATAAAGTAAAATAGCTTTTTAAAAATCCCACATGAAGGAGAAACACCTAAAAATCACAAAAAAATGTGAAGCAGCTAAAATGGCTAAAACACAAAACCACTTTGAAAGATAATAAATAAAAGCAAAACGCAGAAACAGTCACAATAATGAAAATGTTTTGGAATGCTAAAACAAATGAATAAGAATGGTTTGAAAAAAAAAGTCAAACAGCTAAAACAAACCCAAGATTCCTGAAATGGCTCAGAACCAAGACGGAAGCCCATCAGAAATAGCATAAAAGGTAAAATAGGCCAAATGTCTTAAAGAGTCAAAACCACTGAAATGGCTTGTCACTCCTGTCAGTAGAAAATGGCAAAGAAAAGACTCATTTTGGTCATAAAGCGTTCAATTCTCTGGTAATTCATTTTCCATAGAGGCCGACTATAATATTAATACTGAAAGGTAAAGTAAGAAGTATGTAAGTCTGCTCAATATGAATAAGTCACACTATCGTAACAAGAGGAGTGGTTACATGGTTCATTAACCCACTGTTCCTGCTTTTCTTTGTTCATTATTCCTGTTCTACAAATAAAAAATCTCATCTACTATTACAATTTCTGAAACTTTCTTTGATTTTTTTTTCCCCCACCGGAGAATAAAAAACAAAAATGCCAGGAAATAAATCTTTTTATAAGCAGCCTAATGTAGCTAAAATATTTAGACGTTTCAGTGTTTCAATCAAATCTCTTTATTACTTAAATGTTTAAAGGTGCATGTGTGTAAAATAATTAAATCAATAAATCCATAGATAGATAGATAGATAGATAGATAGATAGATAGATAGATAGATAGATAGATAGATAGATAGATAATGAAGCCTGTTGCATGAAAACATGTTGACATGCTGAAATATTAAATAAAATGTTAAAAAAAGGGATAGAAAAGTACAGTGAAACTTGCTTCCCATTTATTCTTTAATTGATTCATCACAATACATATTCATTCTACATTCAGTTCATATTATATGAATAATTAAAAAAATATACAATATGTATTACTCCATGAAAAGGCGACTTGTTGCCTTTTTTCTCCTTCAGTGTGCTGATAAATTATTGTTAAACTGTGCCACGGTATTGAGTAAATTGAAATCTTATTGTTGATAAAACTTTCAAAATAAATATCCAAACGTTAATTTAACTAGGCTTAATGTGACGGACCGATTAAAATCTGTATTGTTTTCTGTAGTGAAAGTAAGACAGGAAACCACACTTGGTCCATCGCTGCTTCCTGATAAATACAATCACATTGTTCACCTTTTCCTCTAGAAAACACAAAACATTTGGTTTCTCTCTGTCAGGTCTGCGCCTGTGTGTCTCACCTCACGTTTCCTATTAACCAATGGTCTTCTCCCTCTGTGTGCTCCTATCTGTCATTACCACTTCCTCCTGGGTCTTCCCTGTGTATTTAAACCCCTCTCCCTCGTTTGTCTGTGTCAGCGCATTGTGTCGCTGCCGTTTCCTTGTGTCCCCTGGACGTTTTCATGGAACTCTGTGAGTCTGCACTTGGGCCCATCTGCACACGTCCTGACACTCTCTTTCTCAAACCGTTCATGTAAAAATATAACTGTTTGAATTAAAAGACCAATGTTTTCATATCTGTCACAGGTGGACAAAAGCATTATAAAGAATTGTCTCTATCTAATGCTTTTAATGCTACAACACCATGTAGATTACATGATCCACTACATTTGAATGATAGAATCGTACTACTTTCTCTGCACTTTCAGTTTGGGTGTGACGTCGTCAAATTATCCACTTTTATTACAATGGATTGATAGAAACAGACGTTAAACAAAATCTCTTGTAAACTTCCCTAAACCTGAACATGTGTTCGGGGGGGGTTCTAGTCCTGTGACATGGGGGTTTGTCTTCCACTACACAGAGAATCGTCTGTGCTAGATATGTCCGACTGCGAGACTATATCTGCATCAAAAGCTCCCTTTGCTTCCTCACTGCAGTGGTATTTCAAGCCAGGGCTCAAAGTGAACACACATTTATCAAGGCTGACGTCCACTGAGGCCTCACATATTTTCTCATGGAGCACATGTTCTTAGAAGCAGAGAGCATTCTGGGTATTGGCTGATATGACGATCACATACAGTGGCTTGCATGAATATTCATACACCTTGAACTTTTCCCACATTTTAGCGTATTACAGTCACCAAATGTAAATAGATTCGATTGGGGTTTGATGTGATAGACCATCGCAACATGACTCATAATTGTGAAATGGAAGAAAAAATATAAAGAAATATTCTTTTAGGTTTTCTTTTCAAATATGACACTTAAAAGTTTGGTGTGCAGAAGTACCGTATTCCTCCTCCTTTGTCTGTACCAGCTTTGCACATGTAGACACTGAAATGTCCATTCTTCTTTGAAGAATTGCTCAAGTTCCATCAGATTTGATGGAGAGTGTCTGTAAATAGCAATTTTCAAGTCGTGCCAGAGATTTTTAATTGGATGACTTGGACTTTGACTTGCCCAAGTCATCGTGGCTGTATGTTTGGGGTCGTTGTCCAGCTGGAAAGTGAACTTCCGCCAAAGTCTCAAGTCTTTTGTGGATTCCAAGAAGTTTTCCTCCAAGAGTCTGTGTCGCCATCCATCTTCCAATCAACTCTAACCAGCCTCCCTGTCCCTCCTGAAGGAAGGCATCCTCGCAGCATGATCATGGTGGTGTGTTCAGGGTGATGTCCAGTGCTACTTTGCTGCCACTCAAAGTCCACAAAGTTCAATTTAGGTCTTGTCTGACCAGAACACCTTACCCCCACACATTCCCAACGTGGCTTGCTGGCAAATTGCCAGCAGGAGTTCTCAAGGTTTTTGTTTCAACAACGTCTGGTGTGTTTATTGTTTTTCTTGATGCTATTTGCTCACATATCTTCTCCAATGAAGGTCTGAGGCCGTCACAGAGCCGCTGGAGATTAAATTGCACACAGGTAGACTCTGTTTACTAACTGGGTGACTTCTGAAGGCCCTTGGTTGCACTGGATTTTATTTCGAGGTATCCGAGGTGTATGAATACTTTTGCAAGCCGCCGTACTCACTGTTTCACCTAAACCTCACCAAAGTAATCTGAAATATTTATTCTGGACCCATTGGTTTACAACTGTGAAACAGCATTTTATATTTGCTTTACCAGCATGTATTGATTTGACGTGACCTTGTTTGTACCGATAATGTGCATGAAGACAACCATGGGGTGGGTGAGGTCCCTGCTGCTGTCTTGGTTTACACGCCACCTGCAGACCGCGGCAGGAAGAAGACGGCCTTCTGGCCGTGGTGGGTGTCCGGTCCCGCTTTGGGCTGGCCGTTCCTCTTCAGAGCCACATACCAGCCGTACTTCTGAGAGCGGTACGTGTTGTAGTGATTCTCCTCGTACTTCTCCAGGAAGTAACATTCGTCATTCAGTATTTGCTGGGACAAGAAAGAAAGTGTCAAAAGTAAAGCATGACGTGACTTGGTCAGGAACAATGTTTCAAAGGGGAAATTATTGGACGCGTTTTTAGTTTGATTGGGAAACACATTTTCGATGCTGCAGGTGGATATTCGTTTTTGTCTCGTTAAGTTTTGAACCACAAAATGCAGAAACTCACCGATCCATAAAGGCTTCCGTTTTTGTCCATAGCCAGGTATCTGCCTGTCGTCTCCCCTCTGATGACCACGATTCCGGCGCTCACAGCCTTCAGCCTCAGGACGTCTGCAACAAAACACCTGTGTCACCATTACAAGGTCAAACTCAAATTATACAACACTTTTCATACAAAATACCCGGTAATACAATGTGAGGAAACACAATCTCACTGTGGAAAAATAACAGCCATAATTTGACAATAAAAGAAAAGGAGAAAAAAACAAACAGAAAACACAAACAAAATAATTAGACGTGACAGTTAAATTTCAAATAACTGAACGTATGACTACTAATACTAGAATATGAGAAAAAGAACTGAAAAAGAACTGAATGATCACGGAGACTGGATGAAATATGTGTGACAGTCATCACATGGGTGAAAGAAATACAGTTCCAAACACAACTCAATATATCTAGACACTCAAAATACACATTTCAGTTAGAATAGGTTCTTTAGCAGCTTCAGGTGAACTGTTTAGTTCAACAACTCTTCTGCACTCGATCTTTGGGATGGATGCACATTTTGACTTTTTGTTTTGGTTTAGTTTTTTGCATAAAACACTATGGAACTTAAACTGTGTTGTCAGATGAGTGAGCAGGATTGCACAGGTTTAAGTAGTCACAAGCAGATTCTTACTACAAACTAATCCACGCATGACAAATTGGGATGTTTGCTGTTGTAAATGAAAAGTTTGAATCAAACTGCGAGACTAAATATTAAAGCATTGATCTGCTCAGCTTTATGGTAAAAATGAGGTTCTGCTTTATACCTCATGCACTCTACCCCCCTTTATTTCTTAAAATACCAGCACAGATAGATATCAAAAGAAGTAAATGAAAGGAGTCTGGGTTATCTCTCACCATAGGAGTCATTTTCCTGCCTCCCACCGCTCACGGTGCCATCTGGTAAAACTCTGAGGTGATATCCTCCGTTCTGACTGTACAGCTTGGTCAGTGTGCGCTGCTCCTGTTTGGACATGTCCAGGGAGCCTCGTCCAAAGGGCAGCACTGTCACATCTCCCTCGGACATCCTGCAGCCGGTCTGAGGAGAAGATGAAGAGTGGCGTCCCGGTGTCTGCAATGACAGAGAAGATCCCATGTCTTCACGCTTCATGCCACCTGAACCTTGTCTGAGACCTCAGAGAGAGCGAGAGAGAGAGAAGAGGAAGGGGGAGGACGCTGCCACCATCATTACATGATAACAGGAAATTCTCTCATTCCTTGCCTCCCACAAGCACTCTAGATCGGTCTCCCTCTTACATACTTTCAAGACGCACATTTTTAACAAAGGGACAAAACCCAGACTGGGATGAGATCTGGACGGCGGCCAGGCAGAGCAGCAACATGACCCGACTTGTTTTCTGAGTGAACATCACTTAGATCCTCTTTTTGGAAAATGATTTCCAGATGGTGGTGATGTAACTTTGCACCTGAGACCGGCGCACAGCCAGACAACAAGATAAATAACACGTGGCCACAACAAACGATAGCAAAATCTGTTGTGGTGTCTTTACCTCCCGGCTGGACATGTTGCAATAGCCAGTAAGTATTTTATATTAACAGAGATCACATTTTATCAGCCACGCACATCACAGGAAGCAATGAACTTGAAATCTTTCCACAGCGGCACCCGGACTGCCCTGTTTGTTTTGCTCTCACACGCCTCTTCAAAAGCGTATCCAAAAAAAAACTATTAAGACTTTTTTTCTTCTTCTTCTTTTCAAGCCACAAGGTCTTTTTAATGAGACTCCACAGCAGCAGCAACTATCAAGAGGTCTGTCCATGTCAAAAGAAGACACAGGCAGACTCGGTCTGTACAGCAGCTCTGCTTTCAGTTATCAGTGGAGGTGTAGTTACATCTGGAATGTCTTGGAAAAATAAAAAAATAAAAACCTGAGAGGAGGAGGGAAGAGAGAGAGGAGGAAAGTGAAAGCCATGAAGACGACTGCGAGGCCTACCCGGCTTGGATTTTTCCCTGAGAACAAGACCTGGAGAGGAGGTATTACAGTGTATGAGAGTGTAGTCCAGGGACCTTTGGACAGACTGGCAGGTGGTAATGACGTCAAAAGACCAGCCGATGACCAAGTCAGAGTCATGCGTGGGAGGAGAGACTGAACCTGTGTGTATATTTTGATAGAGTTCAGCTGCAGAGTGATGTTAAAGGCAAAGGTGTAGCAAAGTTGAATGGGGAATTTAAAACATCCAAAGTGTGCTCACAGCGTTTTCAGCCTCAGATGTTTGAAAATGAAGGATGAAATGAGTTTTTATTGTGCATTTATTTGATTTCCAGGCTTAAAACAAAAGCTAAATTGTTGCACATGTTGTGCTGTATTACGCTGTAGTACAGAAACCATCGTTATGTTCAAGAAACCAGTTTAAGATGATTTGAGCTTTGAGACTTTTCTATAATCTCAACCCCATTCTCCTCCAACTGCCGGAATTTTCACCCAGATTACTGTCACTCACTGGATATTTCAGGTTTTTTTTTAGATAATTCTTTCGCAAACCTTACAGACGATTGTGTGTGAAAATCCCTAAGAAACCAAATTACCCACTCAGGAGGAACATGCAAACAACCCACAGAAAGGTCTTCACAATGCCCCCTTACCATTTCAAGACACATTTACATCTTGTAACTCAGTAAACAACTCAAAGCCAGTAGGTCAGACCTCACAAATCAGATATTAGTTTTGTTAGAAATGTATTTTGCCACCTGTGTATGTTTGGTGGGCCCTGCCTCACACATGTTGACTGTGACCCTGACATTGGAGACATGGGATTTGAAATAGTTAATGATAACTAACACAGATGCATCAGTCACACACAAACCAGATCAACCAAATTCACATGAAGGTAAAGACAGCATCGCTCTGCTTCCCTGTCATCAGAGATCCCGTGTTCCACTTCTCACATCAACAACTTCAGTGTAATGAGTCGCTCACCTACCTGCGAGAAAGTCATGTGACTTTGCCCCTGATGAGCCAGCATGCCCCTTTTTCTTACTCTTCTTCACAGAGGTTTGGATGAACCAAGCTTGTTTTGTTCCTTTTGTGCCAAACTTTTCCCCCCCCTCTCGCCTTCACCACGGAAGTGACCAGACTAAAGAGGCTTAAAGTGTATTTGTACTCCCTTCACCTCACCACCCTTCTAACAGCGTCGGAGGACTCATTTTAACAGGCCAACGTCACGACTAAAATTACCACCCCCTACTAGACATAGAGGGAGAGAGAAAGGTTGAGACTGAGTGACGCAAGTGTCCAGGCTATGGGAAACCAGCAGTCTGACTGAGCACTGATACATTCTTACAGCAGTGGCCTCCTGGAAACACTGGTGAGCAACACAATATAAACATGAGAGAGAGCCACAAAAGGAGTGACTTCAGCTCTCAGAAATAATCTTACATAATTGTAGCTCTCCCACATTCTGGACCAGGGTTACTGCTCAAAGGCTCTCCCACACACACACGCGCACATGCACCGGCACACACACAGATAACATTACACGATGTACCGGACTTGCATTACATTCCTGCAAACATCCTCCGTCACGACCCAACTGGAATTTAGAATAGTCCCACATACAGGAAGTGTATATTCAGCAACATGCATGTGTCATATCACCATTATGGTGTTTGATCTTAAAGATTTCATCACCCAAATATAGTAGTAATTTAATATTATATTATCTAAATATAATTGAAGTCCTGGAAGTGGTGAGGTGGGGTCTCAAAGGGACATCCTGCATCAGTAAGACAGTTGCAGGTGCACTACTGTTCTTTCTTTGGATGACTTTTGATGGACACTGACCACTGGACACTTGGAACAACCTAAAGGAGCTTCAGATTTGGCGATTATCTGACTCCACTGTCACAATCTGACCCTTGTCAAACTTCCTTGTATCTTTAATTTGCCTATTTTCTTGTTTTTAATATCAACATTGTTGACAAAATGTTCACTAGCTAATGTATCCAAGCCCTTAGCCATAATAAAGAGAATATCGGTGTGATTTACTGTCACTCCTTTGGCTGATTGATGTTTTTTTCTGTCATCTTACAAGTTGAATTTCTACTGGGATCAATGCAATCTATCTGGCTGGTTCATCAAATAGAAAATACATGCATTGAGTAGTTTTTCTCCTCGAATTGCATTAAAATTGCATTTACTCATCTGGTAAATACAGAGTACCATCCTTGTCCAACCGCCTATGAAACATTTAATTTATTATTTCATTTAACTATTGAATGTCAGCCTTCTGATAACATGAAGTATGCTTTGATCACAGAATATATTTATAGTAAGGGGAGGGTCCTGACAGGGTTTAATTGTGCAGGATACATTTAAATGACTTTCCTAAGACCTGCCTGCCATCAACATTGTGAATGTGTTTCTATTCATAATCTATATTTAGATGCTTAATGCAGGGTGTGGACATTTTGTCAAAATTATAGAAACGGCCTCCAAGAATGTCAGTAGGTCTATTTTTGCTCCTTCTCATTGTCTGTCTCTCATCTCTATGACAATAAGATGTTGATGGATACCCCCCAAACCCCACCCCCCACATTTTGAAATCATTTCCAGTCAAGTCAAATAATCCCGAGATGAAACACTCTTGCTTAAAATGTGCAACATACGGTCACGAAATGAGCCCAGTCCTTCCTATCAGCTGCTTATCTGCTTTTTCAAGATTCTTTACCTTCACTAACCAGGAGATGGCAGAAAAATTCAACACTTCCCACAGAAAGAAAAATGAAGCCGGGTGTCTGAGACAGGTCACTTTGGACTGATGCTGCTTAAAACTGCAGAAGAAAAACCTTTATAAGCAAAATATTAGGCTTGGTTTGACCATTGTGTGTTTGTGTCTCTTTCTTATTGTCACTGGATGACTTTGGATGTTTGGGCCAGTAAAACTCACCTTGAATCTCCAGCAAAGAAGAATTTGACTACAACTATTGTAAGATTGTAGGCAGCAAACTAAAAATGGCATTAGGTGAAAAGAGCATTTACATTATAAAAGTGTAATATATTTTCTTCAGGATTATGATAAATGCATGAAAGTCTTAAATGGTACTATGTAAGACTCAAGTGCAAAAAAATCTTTAATTCACACAGTTACAGTTACACTTTTTGGTGTGACATTGTGAACAATTCAATCCATTTTTCCTAATGTTATATATATATATATATATATATATATATATATATATATATATATATATATATATATATATATATATATATATATATATATTAAAGAACAGACTATTTCATCATGCAGCAACTTTGTATCCCAGCTGAAGAATCACAGTGATAATGTGTATTTTAGACACTGACTTGCAGTTTGAGATATCAGTACGTCTGGAGAGGTTCCACAAGGATGTTTGTTCATTATCATGAAAAAATAAAATAAAAAATTCCTGCATTTGAGACATGGCGTAAATTTGAGTTTAACCACCTCCATAATTTTCTAAGATCAGCTGTCAGTGCTGTATTTCTTTTTTGCAGCTCATGCATACAGAATAAACTGGCTGATTCTGGTTGTTGAATTCGCCTCCCACTGTACTCTCTTTACGACAGCCTTTAAATTAATGCTCCAGTAATGACAGGCGACTTCCTCTAAATGGCCATCTGACTGCAGCAGATGGAAAAATGAGCAAAGACAGAGATGCTGCATTTTTGGCAGCGGAAGCGACGCTTCTATATTTGAGCTGTTTTCACACATGAACCACAAACACGGGCTGTGCATGTGTCAGTGATTTCTACAGTACACGATTATGGAGATGCAACGGTATCATTTATTGTAATTAATCTATGACTCTGACAGTAGCAGAGCTGGTATTAATAGAAAGAGGACTATAAATGAGTCAGTCCACTGATTAGTGTTCAGCAGTATTCAACGGAAAACCAGTATCAGAAATAAATCTGTCTCTTCTATACTACTTTATTTTATTCAAGGTTGCAGTGTTCTGGTGATGATGGGGTATTAAGGCAGTGTACAGGCCACTAGGTACCCATCCATCACAGGGCAAACACAGAAAAAGACATCTGCAGGCAGTTTACAGTCACTAATTCACCTCTTTTTTTGTTTGTTCTAATTACCGTTCTGGCTAATTGGACTATATTTTACATTTCTTGTTTCAATGGCTAACTTGCAGTCTGGTGGGTTGGAGGGGGAGACTTTCTTTCTG
This sequence comes from Lipophrys pholis, assembly GCF_963383615.2. Lineage (NCBI taxonomy): Eukaryota > Metazoa > Chordata > Actinopteri > Blenniiformes > Blenniidae > Lipophrys > Lipophrys pholis. The sequence continues at coordinate 19,122,517 of NC_137634.1, forward strand.
TGTGTTGTATTTTCTCTGTGCATAAAAACAATAGAATGTGTTTCAAAAAAACTAAACAAAATGGAGACTACTAATCTTCTTCTTCTTCTTTTGGGTTTAATGGCGGTTTACATCCATAAAGTTGTCCATCTATATTGTTTGCCACTGCTCTCCTAGTCCCTGATGACTGTTTCCCTATCTCTTATCAGCTGCTTTTTCCTCCCTGATGACGGTTCTTCTTCTTCTTCTTCTTCTTCTTCTTCTTCTTCTTCTTCTTCTTCTTCTTCTTCTTCTTCTTCTTCTTCTTCTTCTTCTTCTTCTTCTTCTTCTTCTTCTTCTTCTTCTTCTTCTTCTTCTTCTTCACTATTGTTCAACCGCATTTGGCATCCGTGAAGTTGCACTACCGCCATCTGCTGGTTCCACCGAGTCCATACCATTCCCACTGCTCCAAAAAAAAAGAAAGAAAGACAGAAAGACATTCCCAATTATCTCAGTTTTTAAAAAAGAAAGTCACACGACATCATCAAACGACGCAGGCTGTTGCGACTTCACGCACGTTGTTTCGTCCACCGTGTACAGTGTACACACTGCAAGCTCTTGGAATATACAGTAAGTCGCTGGTTTTGACCTGGAGATTGAGGGAATACGGAGATGAATGATCCAGCAGCAGGAGGTGGACATGCAGGACGTCACTGGGCTGCTTGGTCAGACAAACAGACTTTATTTGATCAGATGGTGCAGTATATTCCTACGCTCCAGCGGCACAGGGAACACCTTCACACGCTTCTCCATCACGGCCAGGAAATTCAGGACCGATGCTGCACCATTCATAAAGTGGAGTGCCAGTTGATAGACCAGCAGGGCAATAGCCATCTTTATAACAATCTGATGGAGTCCATGGTCTTCAGACTGGAGACAGAGCACCTGAGTGTGAGGGATGTGCATCGCACTAAAGCGAACTCACTGGAGGAGGAGCTGAGGAGGGACGAGCAGACTGTTAGAGGAGGAGAGGAAAAAGAACACCACCGCCTCCTCAGACAGACAGGAACACCAGAACACTGCGGAGGATGTCCAGCAGGAAGCAGGGCAGCGCAGGAGGCACCTCCTTCAGAACGTGGCTGCTATGTTTCAAAAGGACTCTCGCTCAGAAACTCTCCACCTCACCAGCAAAGACGTGGCTGAGGAAACGTGCCCGGATCTTGAACCAGGAGAGACCCGGAGGTGGAAGGTCAGAGCTCTTGCGGAGACGCTGGAGCAGAAACTGAGAAATGGCAGCTATTACTGCGAGGGTCAAACAAGATGAGAGGAAGATGTCGGTGTGGCAGATATGGATGAAGCAAACTCAGCAGGTCATTCAGAACTGGAGCGACAAGAGAGTCAGAGCCCATTGGTTGGTTTGCTGGGTTATTCTGGAGCAGAAAGAAATGGGATGCTGCTGCCATGGACTCTGTCGTGGTCCTCCCTGCGCCCAAAGACATCCAATTTCAGAGCCGTTATTTGAAGCAGACGTAGTGAGACCAAAGTCAATAAAGCGCCTGGAGAAGTTCAACACTCGGGCGTCATTAATGAATATTTCAAGATCTTCTACAAACTCCTGGAGATAAAGTCACATCTTTTACAGAACATTATCAATAAAAAAAAAGAAAAAGAAAAAACAAATCTCTATTGCAACAATTATTTTGATCCTGATCACGACCAAAATTGAATGGGTTCTTCCTTCGATCGAGATGTTCCTGTGTTCCAATTCTCATGAAGATTCGCTCAATCGTTGTTGAGACATCTTGTAAACAGACAGACAGACAAATAAACGTGGATGGTTTTATTGCCTCCTTGGCGGAGGTAATAATGAGATGTTTACCATCCTAAAATGTAATAGAAACATCATAAATGTAACATGAGACACAGTTTATGTTTCAAAATGACTTTATATACAGTATGAACCTTTGGAAGCTGTTAGCCTCGTTTCAAAGGTTAGACATGTTTTGTGGCTCCAGTTAAATTTGATTTGGTGGAAAAATCCCCAAAAAGGTTGCAGAGCCCTGTGCTGCACATTGAAAGAGGAAACGCTCGGGTAGAGTTCTGCTTTAACTTCTCATAATCAGACAGATATGGTTGAGTTTCACCTGTTTGCTTTCATTAGGTGTTTCTTTAAACATGGAAACGCTTCAATACTATTACACAAAAACTTGATTGCCATTTACCAAAGGAAATGTATAAGCTGTGATGGGGTTCTGAGATAAGTCTGCCTTTGGCTCAGTCTACAGATCTTATATAAAAATGATCTGAATATACATTTTAACCAACTCTCAGATATCTGAAATAGTGAATAAAACCTTAAATCGGCACAAAACCTGAGAGATGAAAGTTCCGCTCTCGGACTTACGGATCTGTCTGCACAGAAGTCAACCTTTGTGAATAATCGTCCCATAATTGTCTGATTCTATTGACCTGAGGGTTTCATTCCCTCCCGTCAGTGTCACGAGTTCTCAGCCACAGTGTGACCCTGGAGATGTTTCCCCTGTGAAACGATGTATTCGTGGCTGCTTTCGTCCATGTGGTTGATGTCAGTTATTTTTACTTTGATAAACTAGTTTTATTAATCTATTTTTTTAACATACTCTCTCTAACTCTCCTAAAATTATTGTATTACTGCTACTATTTTCATTATTATTATTATTATTATTATTATTATTATTATTATTATTATTATTATTATTATTATTATTATTATTATTATTATTAATATTAGTTATAGGCTCAGACACAGACTGAGAGGAAACCCACACACAAGAAAAACATGCAAATTGGTACACAAATGCCCAGTCTGGATTCACACACACAATATTTATCGCAATGATTTGAGAGTGCTTACCACTAAACTAGTGTGCAGCCATATTCTGCGTGCAAATAACTGCATATAATCCTAAAATTATATCATTGTTTTTTTTATGAAGTAAATAATCCCAATTTGTAATTTCCCCTGAGATAAAAAATGAAAACAAATAGTTCTGGAGCTTTGGGACTCATCTCAAGTTAAAAGATGCAAGATTGTGTCATTAAATCAATGTAGTGATAAAGTTGGTTCACAGCAAGAAAGTATAGCATTTATTACAAATCACATTTGCACTATGAGAATGTTCTAATAGACTAAGATAGTAAAACAAAGCAGCTTATTTCAGTCGAATTAGTTCCATTAGTTCTAATTGGACCGCTCGGCGCTCTAGTGGTTTGCACACTTGATTCACTACAATAAAATCCCTGGTTTGATTCCAGGTTGTACCAGAGGAGGCCTCTCCATCCTTCCGTTTTCTCTGAGTACTCTTGATTTACTTCCACATCCCTAAAGTGTGACTGCGAGGCTCATCAGTGACCCCACATTGTTTATAGATGTGGATGTGAGTGTGTCTGACTGTCTGTCCCTCTGTTTACTCTGTAATGGACTGGTTGTCTTCTTATCCATATAATAATTTATCACAATATATGTGATTCCATAAACGATCACACAGTCCATGAAGCAAAAGTTATTATGGTGTTACGTCCTGCCACCAGGGGGCAACAGAGGTGACGCTGGAAATGACCTCACTGTCTCCTCCCACCAATAAGAACCAGGAAAAGATCGTCTATTAGTAAGAGGGTGATCCACCACTTCACCACTAGCTGAGCTGGACATGAGCAGAATTGTGATGGCTATATTTAACACTTAACCAATACGTCACATCTATTTTAGATATGTAAATTACAAAAACGAGCACGGGGGATTTTGCCAGATTGATTTGAATGCATGTATTTGTACAGTTTACTTGCTTGCAATATTGCATATTTTCAATTTTTTTTCTATTTGTTCAACAATCATTGATGATCCATCACATCGTTTAAGAGTAGGATTAATTAATGGTGTTATGATCGTTATTCTTATTTCGGACATATATACAATGACCATAAAGTACAAACATTTGCTTTGCATTGTTCACTTTCATGTAGCACAGTAACAATGATCTGCAGTCAAGTGGTATATCAACCATTTGTACTAGAGGTATATAATATAATACTCGAACTGGTGTAATAAAGCACTTTAAAATACTTTTCACGAATCAAATTGTATTCTTACTTAAGTGCAATTTTAACCATTTAACTGTCTTGGTCAATTTTAAAATCATAAGTCGCCACTAAGTAAACTTTAAAACCTTTTTGATCTCCACTTTTGCTGCCAATAACTTGAGAAAACAAAAACTTGTTTTATACTTATAGTCGTTCACAAAATAAATCGGCAAGTTGTAATCCTATTATACTTCATTGTTCATCTTAGAAATATGCTTTGAAAGTAAATATTATATGTGTATAATAAAAAGAGAGTCGCGCTGAAATTGAAGTGCTCCATTGTTGACAAGGTCATTAGCATCAGTGTCAAAGCCACAATGTGACGGTGAAAGTCTAATTACACACGTGCTGATTCTGTTGTTTTGACATTTCACTGTGTCGAGTCACAATTTTGCTTTGGGAAGTACTCACTGGATTAGCTGTACAGAGGCCATTCCCACTTCCTAGTTACTTACCCAGTTACGAGTGACCCTTTAATCTGAAAAGTTGCATTACCTTCTTTTTCATCCAAGCTAATAACTGACTGAATCATATATAATATGATCCAATGGGGATGCTAGGATCATTTCCAATGCTTGGCCGATTAATTTAACTTAAAAGCATCATAAATAAACAATAAAACCATGCTAATGCACTGGTGATGGTTAAAAAGTAATGCTCAACCTTCGAAAAAAACGTCGACGTAGTGAGCTCTCTTCTTGCCATATAAATCTTTGCACAAGAGTATCCGACTCCAAGCTCCGCCCACCCTCGGTCAACTCTGCAGTCCGGTCACCTGATTGGTCGAGTGAGCTGTCAGTCAGGGATTATCCGTGTCTGGGTAGGTTGGTAGCGGGCGGTCTGGTCTGCGGCGCTGAGCTGAGCCGAGCGGGGCAGGATTCCGAGAGAAAGCATCGCATTTTAAACCGCCCAGGGAAGATCTAGTTTTGTTTCATTTGGGGGTTTTTTTCTTGCTCGTCTCCATCCCTCCCTCCTCTGTTTCCACTCTGTCCGGTCCACAATGACCCGGTTTCGAGGAGTGCAGCACCGGTTTACCTGAGCAAGTGGACAGCTTCTCCTCTTCAAACACTTCTGACTTTTTTTTTTTTATTATTATTGCATTTATTCATTGGATGCTGCGTCGGATTGCTGCTTGTGTCAACTCGAGGAAGAGTGTGGTTATGTAGGGAGGATACCTGGTGTTGTAATTGGATTTCCCATCACTTCCAGTAGCAGCAGCAGCAGCAGCAGCAGGTCTTCTCCTCTTCCTCCTCCTCCTCTTCCTCCTCTTCATCTTGTTCCCCACTGCTCCTCAGCCTCCTGCTGCTGAAGATGGGTCTACCTGCCCTGGAGTTCAGTGACTGCTACCTGGACAGCCCACAGTTCAGGGATCGACTTAAGTCTCATGAGCTGGAGCTGGACAAGACCAACAAGTTCATCAAGGAGCTGATTAAAGACGGCAAGGCGCTGATCCAGGCTCTGAAAAGTAAGTCCAGGTGTGAGCTACATGTAAACTAACAATGTGTGTGTGTGGTGGGTGGGGGGGGGGGGGGGGTCACGTGGTGCAGGTGGGCTGCAGAGCTGACAGGTCTCCATCAGGTGTGTGTGTGTCTGTGTGTGTGTGTGTGTAAGATATCCCTGCTGTGCTGCAAGCAACATCTCCCACTTTCATTTGAGTCATGTGCAAACTTCACACTTTGCACTGTGTGTGTGTGTGTGTGCGTGTGTGTGTGGGTGGGTGTGTGTGTGTGTGTGTGTGTGTGTGTGTGTGTGTGTGTGTGTGTGTGTGTGTGTGTGTGTGTGTGTGTGTGGGTGTGTGTGTGTGTGTGTGTGTGTGTGTCTGATAAGACACACATAACAGAAGCTGCGGTAACTAAGCAGTGCACAGTGTCCTCTCCAGCTGTCAGCACATTTGTGGCATTTACAGGTGGCGGAGTGTGTGTGTGTGTGTGTGTGTGTGTGTGTGTGTGTGTGTGTTCATGTTTCCTCATCACTGATCAATATCATGTATGTGTAATTGATCAGTCCCACCCTCACTGTTCATATTCCACGGCTTTAAATCTCGAACAAATGCAACATTTCCAGGAGCTGCCCTCTCTGTTTAACACGTTTATTCCCCAACTGTGGCCTGTGACTGTCGATAACTCAACCGTGTGACTTTGCGAGGAAACAAGAACAAGTCACCAGACATGGTCACTTGCCTGACGATTGGTTCACGTTGCAAAAATCCACTTCACCAATTCAGAACTTGTGCAATTTAACGTGATCACCCACAGCACATCTCTCATAAATTCTGCATTTACAAAGGTAATAACGTTCATTTTGGCGTCCGATCAGGGATGTCTAATCATGGCAACCATAACACAACATTGACACCTGAAACTAAAGTAGCAGCACTGAAAGCTGAACTACATGAGCATCACATCCATACTGTGGATGTGAAATGATGGAAAGCCTGCAATGATGTGAGTGATACCAGATTCCACTGTTTTCCAACTAAATATTAGGTTGTTCATTAAAAAAAACTTCATTACATGTGAATGTTTTCAGAATGAACTCTCACGACTCCCAACTAAAAAGGAAAAAAAAAAGAAGATCTCTGTGTGTTTATAAGCTATTATACTACCATTGTCGTTGAGGTCAGATGAGTTTGACACAGCCGCATTAAATGTACGAAATTTTAAATTTGAATGTATGAAAAGTTTGTAGTTTGCAGTGCTGTTGTAGAGTTGCTTCTAATAATTTGGCAACCACTCGACACACACATACGTGATCGGTGTCGAAAATTAGAAACGCCTTATTATGACAAGAACGTTACAGTAATCCAACACGAAACAACATTAAAAAAACACAATGTACCTTCAACTCATTTTAGTGGTGTTAACTGCAAAAATAAAAAAAAATCGATATATTATACTGTAGAAAAGCGTCCCGAGACGTGACGAGGTCTCACACACTCCAGTGCTTCTCCTTGTTTTGTCTGGCTTGCTGATAAAAGTCTGGAGGACGTGTCTGAAACCGCCGCTCCACCTGTATGTGATATGAAACCCGAACTGAACGTGGGATTTGTTTTTTGTCTCAAGCGAGAATGTTCCTGCCCACTTCTTCTGACCACATGCTACCTTTTCATTTTGAACGCAGGTTTCTAGCGGACGTGAGCTGAGATATCGGCCATGCTGCCATTAAGGCGTCGCAAACAAACTACCATTAGCCTAGAAGCCATACTGTCACTGCAAACCAATATTAAACCGTTATCGGAGAAGTTTTTGGACATTTTACCACATTTATGTTGAAATTGTGGCGATTTTTTGGTCTTATAGTTTGGTTTTGTGAAAACAAGGACTTTTATTTAAAGACAAGCTCTATGAATTTAAAATTTCAAGGTTATTCTGGCAGTATATTACCGGCCAGGCACACTTAAGATGAAATGATATGTGGCCCCTGAACTGAATAAAACATGAATAAAACACTAACCAGCTCAGATTTATCATTCCCATGATAAGAGTCGACTATTTCAGAGTGACGATCATTCATCAAAAAATTAGGCTGAAGAGAAAGCACCGGTTGGATAGAAGGTATTTCCTGCAGGTAGTGTTTATATTCAGATAAATAGTTGAGGCGAGGCCGGCCTCGGGAAACAAGCCGAACTTTCCACCTCTGTAACTTATCAGCTGCACCATTAAAATCGGAGCAGCTTCATTCCTCGGCCGCAGCAGAAAGCTCCCGTCAGCTGACGCCCGGCCGCAAACACAATTCTTCTTTTGTCCCGTCGTCGGATCCAGAAATCAAAGTGAGGTCTGGGTGAGAGCGGGGAGCTTGTTCTGCATGGGAGCTGCCCAGCAAAGCAGAAGTCAGCAAATCTTTGTTTGTTTAAAAAAAAGAAAAGAAATAAAAGCACCGTGCAGAGCTGGGTGAATCAGTCGCAGCAGGTTTTTAATTAGTTTTTCTTTTTCAAGTTAGTCAGTTGCGAGCTGCAGGAGGATTTGACTTCCCGTCTCCTTCTGAATGCATGTTTTGACATGCGTTCGCTCATCAGTGGGATTTTTTTCAGAAGAAGCCCTCACCTCTGGAGGAGCTATACAGCAGCGACATCCTGTTCGAGGGTGTCAGACTGATTAAAGATGCAGAGACATGCTTTTGACACTTGTAGATGGAGACACTTTAACAAAGTCTTACACGTACAGACAGAAATGTGTGTGTAAGTGTGTTATTTAAGGGCAGATTGTCATTATTGAAATTTTGGCTTTTGGCTTCAATGCTGTCATGATATGGTTCAGTCAAATAAATAAAATTTACTGGCTGAGTGTATATATATATATATATATATATTTCAAATTATAACAATATAGATATTTCAAATGTACTTTTTACTACTTCCATTCTGTATCATTTGTCTATCATATCAACCTGCTGTGTGTTTTGAATCAGCTCTTTGCGTCATGAAATATTCGTCAAGTTTTCAGCGTTTTAAGTTTATGATGCGGATTCCAGCCAAGTTTAATTAAAAGACCAATGTTTCCATGTAAGCATACACTTGTGTATTCTGTGTCATTACTCCCATAACTCTGTCATGTTCTGGGTTAAATGCAACACAGATGGAATATTATTGACCGGCTCAGGACTCATCAGCAGCTTATAAAATGAGGTGAAGGTGTGAAACCAGCTCCAGGAATTCCTGCATCTTGCACACAAATGGCAGTCTGAGTTTTCCGGCCCTTGTTGTGTTAAAGAAATTACAATGGTCAGATGACGCAGTTCATTTACCAATTGATTTTTTCTTTTTTTAAGTGTTTGGTGCACACCCAGCAGCAACACTTTTCAGAAATTGTGTCAGTAGTTGCACCAGGGTTCGTTTAAATCTGAAGAAAGGTGGACTGTGAAGACGCGCTCGTCCGTGTCCGACGCCTTATCATTCTGCCGTCGAGACGGTACTCCTGAAACGTGAGGTTGTTTTTAATGCGAGTATGGATACAGTATTGCGTTGCTTCTGAAATATTTAGGACGTGTGTTCACTCTGCATGCGGTTTAAAGTGTGCAACCTGAGTGCGTGAGAGTGTGCCGTTACCTTTAATGAGCTGATGGGATGATGCCACCAGATGGAGGATTAGCGTGTCAGTAGGGCAACACTGATCCGCTGTACAGTGAAACAGGGACAAAGAAGTACACGCAGTTGAAACCTGGAAAACTACATCATCTCTTAAAGTTTGAGCTGGTTGATCAGAAGTTGTGGACATTGTGTGGGTTTATATATTATGATGGGTATACGCTGCGGGGGGGGGGGGGGCTGAATGGTAAAAACTTTTTTAGGTGTTTTTTTAGGTTAGCCAGTAAAAAGAAAACTTTTTGTAGATAAATTTTTCTCAACATCGCCTGTAGCGAAGACGTATAGCTGTAGAGGAATGACTTGGCGAGCCTGAATTGGCTGCTCGCCTCCAGAGTACAGTGCATCAAAGGCTTGACCCAGAAGCCCACACATTGTTCAGGCATGTGCGCTCTGTTGCGTGCCGCTTGCTTGGGTTAAAAAACAGCCCTCCGCCCACTACAGTCATGTTGATGATGGCTTTGTTCTCAGGCGTTTTACCCCAACTTCAAACTTCAAATTGAACCTTGAACTGCCCTCCAGCAACCTCACAAACAGGCGGCTGCAGGCTAAGTGGAGGCTGGTGCACGGAAAGAAGACGGTGGGAATTCCCTGCGACACCCTGTCTCAATGCACAGACCCCCTCGGCCTCCTCTCTTTACCCCCTCTCTGCCCTTCTGTAGCCACCCCACTGTGTCGTTGGTGAGTAACATTAAGGGTAATAGCAGCCACTCGCCAGCTCGGCTGTCAACCGTGCTGATAGATGAGGGTCAGAGACACACAAACGCACAACGCACCATAACTAATTCTCAATTATGGCACGAGTGAACCCTCTTTTCAACCATCCAGAGCCTAAAGAGGAGTATGTGCCGGGGGGGGGAAGAAAGACTACAGTGTGCAGGAGACACAGAAGAGGTGGGGGTGTTGTCTTCAACAATAGCTGTTAAAAGCTGACATGGCCCTATTTTCTAGACGCAGAGCTCGGAGCGGAGCAATCTAGGTTGTGAAAGTGTAGGGGAGGATGGTAAAGAAGAAGGAATTTGGGACAGAAAAGGGAGGTGTCCTCCAGTCTGAGGGCATTCCTCTACATACAGAGGCAAAGAGGAGAAATGTGTGTGTGTGTGTGTGTGTGTGTGTTTTTGAATCCATGCATGATATTTTTTGCAAATGTACATCATGTGCCATTTCCACACCAACACATTTGGCTGTGCAACGAACATGTGGACGCGCGTGTGTGTGTGTGTGTGTGTGTGTGTGTGAGAGAGTGTGTGTGTGTGTTGCCGCTGCGGTGCAGCACAGTGGGGGTTGGGGGTCTTCCTCCAGTTTGTGACGTAGCGTGGAGGAGAGGGAAATTAGGGCACGACTTAGCTCAGCTCTTTTGCTATTGTTGCCTCGCTTTTGTGACAGGAGACGCTGGCACACACTCTTACACTGAAAGAGAGCAGACATTTGTTTACTCGCCCAACATCTGTCAGCGTAAATCACCCTTTTTTGGAAATGAGTTGATTTTTGTTCGTGATAAGAGTATTTCAAAAAGAATAATTTGGAGTTTAAATGCAACTTTAAATTGTTCTTTAAGCTATTTATACTTGTCTTTACTTGTTGTTAATAATAAGTGTTGCTTGTATTGTGTTGTACAGAGTGACTTTTCCAGTTCTTTGACTTGGCACACGTTTCACGTCGGATGCTCTTCCTGATGCAACCGGAGCAGTTGAGGTGAAGGGCCACCATCGAGGAGCCACTACAGCTTCTGGTCACAAGCTTTGATTCCTTCCCTCTATGCCGCCAAATGAGTCCTAATTAAATCGATTACCTGTCTGTGCCCATTTCCGAGGGTTCAATAGAGCTCTGTGGGCAGAAAATGTCAGTAACTCGCATTGAGTCATGTTACAGATGATCAGACATAATAATTAATGTACTTATTAACTAACATTGCAGATGTGGTTGTCAGTGTATAGATTCCACATCCATGATTAGCTGAGTCTTTGATGTGGAGATTTAAAATGGACTCCAGCCGGACCGCTCCTGGTAAATATTTTAGCTGGGGGAGATCTTTAGTTACGGTGCCTGGCCAGTAAGTTAAGTCACCGCCTCGATGCAGCGTGTCATTGCTCCAGTGCCTTCTTGCATGATGAGTTGAAGTTTATTTGGAGGCCTGTCGTCTCCAGTATAACCCCCCCCCCCCCCCCATATATGCATATAACAATGTTTTCTAGCGTGCATCTTCAGGTAGTTTCCACATTGTAAGAGGTGCAATATGTAGGTATATTCGAGAGAGAAACCCCCCCCCCCCCCCAAAAAAAAACACAGATGTACTTTCAAGATGAAACGCATTCCGAGATTTTACAACTTGAGTAAAAACGTCACCTGAGGAACTGAAAGAGGAAGTCCTGAAGTGACAGGCTTCCCATGCCATGTTATCATTATAAATGCACTTACAGTATATGTGACGAACATGAAATACATGAAACCGTACTCTGACCACAAAGTTGCACTTCTGTTAATGCAGAGCACTGAGATCATTTTAGTTTATCGTCAGCGGTCATTAGGCTGCGACTGCATTGAATAAATGCTTTTTGAATTTTCAAGTTGAACAGTGTGAAGTTAGTCTGCAGCTGAGGATACACAACGGATGGATTTTTATTTGTCGTGAACATAATCAAATATAAACTACACCTCGTTAGATTATGGCACAACATTGAAATAAATGGCAATCAGTTCATGGAACAGAAAGCTTATCCAATCTTTTCCTAACATCACAACATAAATACTTGTACCATAGAAAAGAGAAGAAAAGATAAAGATGTTAAAATGTATCTCACTTCGTCCCTTTGTTAAAAAAGAAAAACAACAGTTTATGTAAGAATCCTCACTATAAATAGATGTCGATACAAGGAGAAATATGCTTTTCATATTTATGTTATCTATATGTATCTGGCAGTACTACATGTTGATATAGTAATAAAAAGACTGTTGATACAAACTGAATTTAGAAAGAGAAACAAGACAGAAAAAGACTTCCCAGGAACATTAAGACCTGAAATGGAACAAAGGACACTTGCAGCTTTGTCCTCATTCCCATTTATTCCCTCGTTTTTGTACATTTCTATCTACATGGAATCAGTTAAGAAGCTTACCTTCCTCTGACCAAAATAACCCTTCTGCCATTATAACCTGATTAGGTCGCAGTCGGACTAATAAACTATTTAACTAAATATTCTGCTTCATTTTCTTCAACCTGCAGTTATGTTTGTTTTTCTGCGTTGGAGAGAAAAAAAACATGATGCAGTTTTGACTGTATTTACAAATCTATACACTAACTAACAAAAAAAGACCAGAAAAGGAGCAGGGGGAAAAATAAAGTGAATGCTCCGTCGTTTTCTCCACCAGACACCTGATCTCTGCAATAAAAGAGACAGCTGCGCTTTTCACAGCCGTTTAAAAAAAACTTTTACTGCCGTAGTTATGAGAGCAAATTGTTTAATTGCTACTGTTTTACCAGCAGATGGGGGGTGGGGGGGGTGGGGTGGGGGTGGATTACTTCACCTGACACCTCATCCCGTCATGTGAGGCTGCTGAGTCCGCTCCAAGGAATCAGGTTTTATGTTTGCCATCCAACTTGGATGAAAAAAAAAAAAAAAAAAAAGCAGAGAGAAGCAGAATTGCACATTTGAACTGAAGCCTGAGCTTTTGACAAAGAAAATAGAGGGATTCTTTCCTAATGGCAGCAAGACTTTCAATGAAGCAAATAAAAGTTTAATACTTTTGTCTTTTCCACTGGCGAGCCATGACCTCGACCATCCTGCCTCTGGATTTCTTTCAAGATGGGCTTTATTCGTTCAGTGCACCCAGGTAAATGGTGAAAGGTTGCTTTTGTCTCTACGGGTGTGTTGATTCTGGAGCTTCGGCCTTTCTGTGCTGTATTGTCACTACTGTCCCCGCTCATAACATGTCATATGACCTGAATGACTGCTTGTGACATTTTACGATGATTTTATTGGAAACCTTCACACGTTTCCTCAAACAGTTGGTTAATATTTGAAATCCATGGAAGATACCAAGGCCTTTTTTCTTCTTTTTTTTTTTCTGCCCGTAAAGAAAATGAACATCAGAAGAAGTCTGACGTTTATTAAACCATCGGAACTTGTTGAAAGTGAATCTTCAGGTTATCTTTCCCGCTCTAGCCTGCAGTGTCGAGCTGTCAGACCCAAACCCGAGACGTGAGTGATCATGGGTAAGAAACTTGGAGCTCACGGTGGAGAAAAGGAGTGGCTCAACATCGCTTTCCTCAAACAATAACCCTGAGGCCATTTTACAACTGGCTGTCCCAACTTGCAGCAGGTGTTGTGTTCCGTGGAAAACTTTGGCCTGTTGGTATCTCGAAATGTTGCAGAGGTGAGAGCACAGGTGTGGCATGGATCAGGGATGAATACAAAAAAAAAAAGCAACACACACACTCTCACTCTCACTCTCAGACTCACATGCTGACACATGTTGCTGATAAAAAAAAAAATCAAAGCCCTGAAAATGAGTCAGAACCGAAAAAAAGACGAGCCAGTGTTGCAAGTCAGCAGCTGGCACAACGTTTGTGTCCACCCTCTATTCAGCGATCTGCTGTTCTGTCTGGAGGTTGTAAGGTAAAAAGCAGGTTGTTGTGTCCAGGAGCAACGATACGTTTTGTAATACAGATGGGAACAAGTCGTCTTTGTTGTGCTTAAGCAGAAACAGGCCCAATTTCAAGCATGAGGCTTTTAGCTGAAATTTGCCGATGGATTTGCAGATGTGAACACTGAACTTTTATTTAGGACTTTTTTTCTTTTTTTTTTCTTTTGCTCAATAAAGTGCATTTACTCCATTTAGGTACTTTTTTATTAATATATAATAGTTTGTTCTTTTTCGATTCAACATATTAACCAAAGTCTCAATAAATTCCTGTTTCCATGTGTTGATTATTGTTGCTGTCTTTCCTGTGTCGTTGAAGCAAGCTTAGGCTTGGTGCTGTGACGCCGAGAAGAGGCTTCTTGAGGGGAATAAACTCGGAAGTGATTTCAAAGTGGCCAAACTGCTTTGAGGAGCAAGCCAAAAAAGATTAGCCGCAAATGGCCAACATGAGATACCTTCTGTGGTTTTCACATTAATGTAAATACGTGTGCTTAAGGGATTCTTCCCACACTCACACACTGACTAAGGAGGAGGGTTGGACTAAGTTCATGTGCAAGATTTGATCTGGAAATGTTGTTAGAAGTGAGTTACCGCTGGCTATATCAGAGTTTTGTGTATTTGAGTGACTCAATACACCATTCTGTGGTGCAAGCGTGTATTACAAAACTGAACAACACATCACAAAATTATCTTTTTGCATGAAAATATTAATTAGCTCAAAAAACTCTGCAGACCAATAGTTTAAAGCTCTCTATTCTGTCTTGGCCCTACTGACAGCAAAGACGTTTTTTTTTTTTTTTAGAAACGTACAATAAACTATGTTGGATTTCACAAAGCAAGAAGGAGTAACAACTATCTAAAGACTTTCAGGAGTTTGTTTCCTCCTGATTAATCGTGTGGGAGTATGTCTTTTACATCTCACCCATTACATTGGGCTTTAGAGACATTACTACACTAAGCTATACGTTTGATTTTAATTCTGAACTTTTCAACTTTGCACTCCTGCTATCTTGCATTGGCACGCATTGCACACCCTTGTTTTTCACTTCGTCTTCATCAACATGATTTCCCTTTAAAAACTTTCAGAACCAATAATAACTTGACTGGCTTCCATACAAATAAATGGAAAAATTGACAGTAATTACCAAACATGTAATATGTTCCCAATCCCCGGCTCACTGCTTCACATGATGATATCTATAGGGTAAGTTATGAAGGAAGAGCGAGGACGTCCTTTGGGTGATTGTTGTTTCCAGTCAGGAAGGCATTCGGGGAGACAGTTGACCTTCCAAAACAATGATTTTGCTTTCCTCTTCTCCTCCTCTTCCTCTTCCTCTGGCTTCCTCTTCTTTCCTTTGCTGTGGTTGTGCTCCTTTTATTCCAAACATATTAATTGAATCCTCCCTCACCTCCTTCCTCCCATCTGTTTGCCCCTCCTCATTTTCTTTTGTTGATCTAAAGTGGAATCACACATTTTCTGTGTTTCATGATCTCTCACTCTCGTTCGCACACATGTTCTTCTGTCTGTAGTTTCTCTGGTTTGTGTTTTTAAAAACAGAAAAGTACTTGCAGAGGAGCCTGACTTTTCCATTATTGGAAATGACGGGCTGGATGAGTAAAGGAGTGTGTGTCAAATGAGATGCAGGAGGCTTCATTACTCTTGTTTCCTTTTCACCAACATCAGATGTAACTCCTTGCAATGCTGGGCATTGCGATGTCTTTTACCTGAGGCTGTGTTTTTTTGTTTTTTTAGGAACGTGACATGAGAGAGTTCCCACTGTTCTCTGGTAATCATACTGTCAAATCAGTCAAGTGAAAACGGAACGCTTTCATTGCATAGACAGGGAAAATACAACTCTTCTGAAATGCTGCTACTGTGCATGCATACCACGGCCATAGTAAAGGTTTATTCTGCACATGCGTAAGTTTGTAGACAATAACAACAATGATGGAGTCCAGAGTGACATGACAACCAGTCCACATTCTCCTGGGACTTGGTAGTTTTAGAGTTGAGAGTCATCCATAGTAGCAATCAAATGTTGTTGTCCGTCCATATGAATGTCCGTGTACACGCCATTGTTATTGTTTATAGCGTATTGTTCGTCACATGCATGTGTGTGTTGAAACAACAGCACCCACTAGTGGCCCAACATGAATACGACATTTTTGATTTGTGTGCAAACGCACGCATGCATGTGAACTACAGAGCAGTGGTGAACTTTTGTTTTCAGAGTCATGAGTCAGGGCCAAAGACACTTTGACTTGTGGGCGCGAAGAGATGGATATTGAACCACAGAGTGTGCGTCTCGTGAACTTCTCGCTGCACTTTCTAATCCCGAGCCTGACACCCATCCCTGACATGAATGCAAAAGCACCGGATGCATTGAATTATTGAACAGTTTGCTGTGACCCTGTCCGAGGCGTGGCCTTCTGCAACGATCACTCTACTGGTGTTCAAGGCACAGCGATGAAATGCCCCAACAAGAAAACTGTACAGTATATATGTCTTTTTTATATTACCAAGGTACGTTTAATACATGCTTTTATATCAAGCCAACTGGACTGCTGCCTTTGTGGTCCACTACAAAAGAATGACCAGTAATTTAAAGTTCTCCTGCTTGACTTTACACATAGAAGAGAAGGAGGATGTGTCTTACACTTGTTTAATTTCTTTACAATGGCTACTAGTGAGCTCTAGGGTTGATTTAGAAGTTATTTTACGTTTTGTTTTGAAATCATTCATGGTCTTGTATAGGAATGCTCACACACATGACCTAGTTCAACCCTTGAGATCACTTTTATACTTTTCTGTCAACAGTCCCACAATGTAGATCAAAAAACATTCGGTGGGTGTCCTTCAGTTTCTATGCTGAAATCTCTTTATTCTGTCACTTGGTTTATTATCTGACTGTCTCATTGCATACATGATGTGGTTTGATATGCAATATTAAACAAAACGCTTACATTGCAGTTAATCTTGTGTGTATGAGCATAAAACACGGAGCATGTGCCGGAGTGTGCTGAGGGGAAGGCTCGTCTCCACTGCTACTGGAGCCAACCCAAACAGACCACAGTTCAGTGGCATGGGGAGCGAGGCAATGTGTGTGTGTGTGTGTGTGTGTGTGTGTGTGTGTGTGTGTGTGTGTGTGTGTGTGTGTGTGTGTGTGTGTGTGTGTGTGTGTGTGTGTGTGTGTGTGTGTGTGTGTGTGTGTGTTCAGCTCCCGTCTGTTTTGTCCCGCCTGCTCCAAAAATAACCCCCTGCTAAGGATATTTAATCCCCAGGTTGCTTCTTTTGCTTCAGTGTCTTGGTCTTTATCACATTCTCACACATTTAATAAGCATATCCCACGCACACATGCACACACACATTTTGATGAGAGAATGTGGAATCTTCTGGCTCTACACCAGCCCAAACTGGCTTTACAGCGGTAATCTGGTTGGTTTCTGTTACTCTACAGTCTGTGTTTTCATGTTTATGTTGTTATCAGGGGGGGAATGGTATTGGCTAGGATTTGGATCTGGCTACATCTCTGGCTTTTGGCCTGTGGGAAGGAGATTACCGTTGGGCTATAAGTCACATTTCGTCATCATCTGCCTTTTGGGCCTAATCACAGTCAATAAAGTCAGCTTGTGTGGCCGTAGGAGCTCGGCGTCAGAAGGTCAAGGTTAATGCTCCAACACCAGTGGGTTAGGGTGGTGTAGGTGGGAGAGGATTCAGTTTGGGATTTATGAGAAACCACAGCCGTTTTTTTAGGCAGATTGTGATTGATGTTTACGGTGGAGGGTGGAGCACGGAGCTGGAGCGCCATCATTTCTCTTGCATTTCAAACATTTCTCTCAGATTTGTAAAGGCTCAAGTGTACACTTGACCATTTCAACTGTTTTGTACAATAAATGGAATGGGGGATTTTTTGTAATTTTAGGTATAAACATCAAGCATACGTCTGGGGAGTCGAGATGGTCAACTGCGTTCAAGGTCGTCTTTGACCTGCAACTTGAAGCGTTTTCTTAAAACAAACAAACAAACAAACATTTAGTTTTTTTTAATGGAAATCAACATATAAAGACAGATCTGTGTGCAGTATCCAAGGCCGTTCCTGACTTCAGGTTGAAACTGAGGTCAAATAAACTCAGTCATCTATAACAGCTGAGTTTAGTCTGCTGAGCTGGCTCAGTGTGCTCAGTCTGTTAGTATTGTCTGAGATATAATAGATGATTGAGCTGAATAGACAATGTCCCTCAGTCTCAATCTGAATAAATAATACAGATTGAAATGTATTAAAGATGGGAGATACAATAAATATTTGCAGATTATAACATTAAGCTTCAGTTAGTTCATTGTCAGTAAGGTGTGGATGTGTTAAATAGCTCTATTGTATATATGTTTTCTCCACTGTTCGTCTGACCAGAAAAGTTAGTTATTATCCTCCTATATATCAGTGTCTTGCATTTATATTTAATAATCACTGAAAAGGTCAGTTTTTTTGTTTTGTTAGTTTTTTTTTTGTAGTATATTTTACTTTCGACTGTTCTGACACTGATCTCCTCGCCCCATGAGTTTGTTTGTCATTGTTTTATAAGCACGGTTACATCATCCAGGGACACTCAATTCTTATTGAATTTAGAGGTTGCACGGACAAAATTCTTCTCACCTAAATTTAGACCCTTACATAACACAGTTCTTTCAAAACTGCTGCTTTTATGTAATAATTACATATTGTTATGATCTAATTTGACAATGCAGTTTTTATGTAGGTTTATACAAGGGACATTTGTGTCATGGATCTGACAAGCATTAAAAAATCACCCTCTCCAATATAAAAAGTCACTGAACAGTGAAACTTACAAGCTGATTACAGGAACGCTGCTTTAGATCAGATGTGAGAAAAGCTCCGGAACTGAAAAAACTGAACAACCACATCAATGTAAAGTTAATTCATCTAGCTATATATTGTCGATCCCGTAAAGTCTATTTCCTATTTACTGTCAGCAGACCATCACATGTTGATGTTCTCTAATGTCTAGATAGTTTGCTTTCATTGGCTTTTGATTATGACGGGTTGAAAATGAATGAGTAACCGGCTGAAATGGTGAATTTAGTGGAATTACCCGTTCCGTTCATCTTTAAAACTGGTTAGTCTGTGTAGCTTGTCCTGTGTCCATGTAGCTTATGACAATATGGTCTTATCTGCATTTTATATTTGTAGATTATAGTAGCATCATTTGATTGGCTCATTCTTTCATTCTAGTTTTACCCTTTGCCAAATAACATATTATGCCCCGACCACACTCCAGCCGTGTACTTGCCATTGTTCTTGTTCCTCGAGTATTGTTATCTGCGCACGTTAGTGTGCTGTTTCATTACAAAAACGACCGACAGGACTCAGTCGTGGCCCAGCATAGAAACTATATTTTTTGTATTTTTTGCCATTTCCGTGTAAACGGACATCGTTTTCAAAATGTTACCGTGCAAATGCAACGGAAAAACAATGCGTTTCCACCGAGCTTATTTGAACTTGTTTCACTCCACCATGTTTGTTTTACTGCAGTTTGCCAAAGGGCCTCTTGGCTATGATTGTTTTCAGTGGCCATGGCTTTTAGTGTCGGTTGATTTCCTCATTATTTATGATAAACTTGTTGACATTGAGCCAGCTATACAAATCTTCTGTCATTCAATTAGCTGTTGTTTGTTTGATCGTAAACCTGAGGGGCTGCATTGTGATTTGGGAATTTTCATAGAATAGAGATATTTCTATTTCTTGATCATGTATGTATGATAGAGTAGCTAGATTTCTTTTTGAGAAGCACATTCTTTCCACCAGCATTTCTAAACTAATAATTGACACATTTTACTTTCCAAATTTGTCTTTTTCTTTCCCTTTATCCCTCGACATTTTGGGTTATTACAATTCCATTATACTTCATTCCATCTTGACATATTGCATCCTAAGTATTATATGACATACCATCCTTAAGGCAAATACTAAATGATTACCAGGCATGTTGTCATATTTTACTTTTACTCTGATTATGTCAGAATGAATGTGTCAGCTCATAAAGCTGAAGCGACAGACAGAATGATGGAATCTGTAATACACTACTTGCTGGGTTGAGACAAAAAGCTTCACTTCATGTCTTTAAGAAATAGACGTTCGCGGTTTGGTCTCTGAATTGTTGTGTCTCTTGGAATTGTTGCGTGAGTGCATTAGTAGAGTGATGTTTCATTTGTCGTTTTTTATCCTCCAAGCCCGTCTTCTGTTGTGCTTGTGTTAGTTACTTTGTCTCTCTGTGTCTCGGGTACATTGGCCTTGGAGGAAGAAAATAAACTGACAAGCCACTCGGCTGCACATCCTCCAGGCTGCTGTGATCCGTAATGACAGAAAGAGAAAGCGAGAGACCAACTGACGATAACAGGATGGGGGCGAGGAGTAATGGCTATGCTAACAAAAATGAATAAAAGACCTGATAGATTGTGGAGTATTATCCATATCGATTAGTCTTCATGTTCTCTGTGTAGTCAATGAAAATAGAATGATATAACATATGGTTGTTCCTTAAGGGCTGCTTTTAGTCTCACACTGGGAAAGACAAGACACTATAAATATGGCTTATTAACTCAAAGGTGTACAGATTTTATGATCCATAAGACAAGATAGTCAGTATTGCTGTTATTACCTCGGTGTGTCAGTTTCAGTATTACTGTGTGAGATGCAGGACTGTACAGCGACGTAGTGATTCACACTCTTGCCTCAAAGCAAAACTAGCTGTGCTTCGTTAATAACAAATCGAAAAACGAAAATCGGATGGTTTCCGGTTTTTCGTTCCCCAACATCAAAACGAAAATCAAATGGCCGGAAGGTACACGGACCATGTGTCCCATGCCTGAGCTTAGTGACCCCTGGTGTTGTGTTTAAGTAATGGGTTAAGTGTATTTTGTTTATGCGAAACAGAGTGGTCACAAGTTTCTGTTACTTGTACAGATAAAGGTGTTTTTTCTTAGATTTTGATTATTCCATGTATTCAAGGATAATAAACCTAAATTTGTTATTGAGATTTGTACTTTCATGTGTACTTAATGTTACTAAATGGTATGATGTCTAATCTGTGTCATGGCAGTTTTTGAGAACTAGAAATGAAGAAGGTAAATTAAATGCTCCATGTTGTCTTCTTAGGCGAAGTTAAGTTAGTTTTTATTGATCTCCTTCGGGGAAAATATTCCCCTGAGGTTGTAGGCACTGCTGAAGTGCAGTGTATGGGGAGCTGAATTGAAGGTTGTTGTTCCTTTTGAAATCGGCACGTCCTTTCAAGGTGATCCAGATCAGCTGCAGTCCCGAAAGCAAAGCCTTTGTGTTTGTGAATGAGTGAGTTTGAAACAGACTTATACACCTAAGGGCCACTTATCATTCAAGCGATGTTAAAATCTGAAGATGACTTAAAGTGGTATAATGAGCTACTCAAAAGCAGCAGTGGTATGTTAAGTGTTGTGTATGTTTCCATGGCGGGGAAGCCCCAATACATACCGTCTCGACTCACTCTGACTCAATAACCCATACGGTTCCTTCTTCTTTTGATGGGCTCGGATAAAGATTCTTTACTTTTTATTATTACTTATTACTTTAGAAGAAAATCTGAAATACAACTATTGTCATACAGATGAAAGAAATCTCTCTCTCATGCTCTCTCTCTTTCTTTTTTAAATAGCAAATGTACTGCCACACTGAACTGAATGACTTATTTTTGCAGTTACAAGAAAAGCCCCACTTTTCCTCCATTTCACCGTGTAATTAACACAACGTCAGGAATTGTGACTTGGCTGTCGGCCTTCCATAACCTCGCAGCAGCTTGCTCAGGGCTGCAGCAGGTGTCGGAGACAGCCTGCTCACACATGCATGCGTACGCACAGCGGCATGAACTCATGTACGCCGTGGACACAAACCCCATTAGTGGCAGCGTTTGTTTGCCTTGTAGCTATGGATGTGCAAAATTCAACTCATTTACAAATGACACCCTCAGTTCCCCTCTCACGGGTGCTCAGCGGGTCAAATTCCACACTTAAATCTTGGTGAATTAATAGGATTGCCCTGATAACCTACTAACATCTTGACAGGAACGGAGCGAGTGGGACAGCCGAGGATTAATGAGGGAAGGTGCAGGGAGGAGAGGGAATGGAGATTGCAGGGAGGAGGTGGCTGGTTTGTGTGGGAATTGTGGCTGCCTGAGGTTTAGGTTTCAACACGAGTGATGGCGGTGGGGGTCGGTTGGGGGTTGGCGAAGAAGACTCACTCAGCCAAAAGAATATTAATTTAAATGCATCCTTTCCTGCCTCGAGGTGGGGGAGAGTGAGCCAATGAGAGGGGTTTATTGGAACATGTTCAGAGGTAGACTCGACTTGTAGGCGAGACTCCCCGTCCTGGGGAAGATGAAAGTAAATCATCATTTCCATTCCTTCTCCCAGATTCTGTTTGAAGCTCGATTTTTCTAAATCCCTGTGATTCCTCCTGAAAAGTCTGAGGTTTGAGGCGGGGGGCAGGGTTCCTACAAGGCTGACTGGTAAACCTCAGGCAGCATCAGATCCACAAGGAGATGGCTTCTCTGTGTCTACTCAGTGAGTAACTGGTTGCTGGCCAAACAGTGGCCATGTGGTGGCCATTCAGACTTTCTTTTTTTGTGTGTGTGTGTGTTTATTGGCTCAGCAAAATGAAATGGGATCCCACTGTTTCTTTTTTTCTCCAAGCAAGACTGAATTACTTCAGCATGACACAATAGGTCTCATATTCTCATCAATTTTACATGAAAAATGATTTTGGGGGCGTTTCACACATACATATAGTCAATATCAGCAGTCATGACGTTATTTGCAGTAACGGTAATGCCTTTGAGTAGAAATTATCTAGTCAAGTAGCAGCCGAGTCAATAATCAACTGACAGTGAGGCTGGTGTCAAATTACAAGCCTAGTGTTGCATGTTGGTGGACTCAAAAATCATTGAGAGTAGGCAGGACAAAGTGGAGTATGCTCAGACAAATGCTGAATTGAAGGGCTAGAGAGCTTATATCAGCTTCATTCATAGATGCAATTATTGAACTCTTAAATTATTTAAGTCTGCTTACAAGAAATGATTTGTAAATGATGCGGTTAATTAGTTTGAGTAGTTTGAGATGATTATTAGATAATCATTAGCTTCATGAAAGGCTTTATTCCTCCAAATCGTGATTGTCATTTTTCTGTTTTATGCAAAAATGTTTTGCCGTCAGAAAGATGTCTAATGCTGATAACTAATCAGTTTCATTTGCTCATTGTTTGTCTAAGCTCAAACTACTTATTTATATATTGAAAAAGTGGAAAATCCAACAACACATTCAAAGTTCAGTGCTCCATAAGAAGACGTAATAAACCCTGAATAAAGCTGTTGGCACCAAACTAAGCGACATATTTCCTGTACCATGATATAACTGAATGTTCCCTTGTCACCGTTTGGACTCTGAGTTTTTCTGGCTGGATGGAGAACCCGCTTCCCCTTCCTGGACTTGTTTGGCCCTACTTGTTTCAAACTTCCCAGAGCCATGACAAAGAAAGCAGGGAGGGTGTCCACTGTAAGTCTGAGAACGTTTCTGTCAAAATGACACAATATATTCAGAGGGTACAGTATGTTGTTATTCTTTTCGCTTGGTATCGTTCTTTGTCATCAATTGATCCGTGTTTGGAAACATTTGTCTGTCAGTCTGTCGAATGAGTGGTTGAGTGAAAGTTTTGCTTTCACATGAAGATGATAAATGATCCCTCACAAAAAAAATCTAAATTGAAATATTCTTTCTTACAATTAAACTTGTTCTAACTTGAGAATCCATTTGGAGTTCCGTATCCTCTCATGATCTTCTTTCTTCTGAAAGACTGCTGTTCACGTTCCATTAAAGCGGACCAGTTGCTATCATTTCCTCAGGTTTCGTATTGTATTCCACTTTGATTCTGTCCTTAGGGTAACTTATCAAGAGCAGGAAACTTCTTTTGTCACCACAAACCACCTTGTAAATTCTTCACCCAATTTCCAGTTTGAAATATTTGGCCACCCATTATATGTTGGAATTTACACTGTTGTGCCAGATGCTAACTCTTTACAAAAGCACAAATATTGATTTCTGTCGTCTTCTTTTTTTCTTTGCAAAGCCACAACTATGACAGCAATGCATTTTTTCAAACTTTCTCTTCATTTATGAGTTTCACTCTTTAAGTTTCCCTTTTAATCTCCTCCTTCATCTCTGTCTCATAAGAGCCGATGGAATGAGGTCAGGGAGGATTCCAGCCAAGCCTTTTAGGGGCTGCTGATTTATTTCCCAGTTAATGTCACACACACTGAGTCTGTTCTCAGTACCGCTGTCCCATATCCTGTCCCGAACCGAGAACTCTGGCATTCTTACAAACATCTTCACCACAGTCGGCACAGGCACTCGAGCGGCACGTTGGCAGCTGATTCACTGGCATTTCACTGGAGTGTTCAGCCCAGACTCTGGCATTGCACAGAAGACAAGTTGGCATCTACAGATTGCTCCATTACCCATGTAATGCGTTTAAGACCGACATGGCAGATGTAATTGCGGCAGTTGATCCAGTTATGTAGAAAATGGTACATCATCTACAGCACTTCACGATATGCTGAGAAAGTCTTTGTCCTTAATCGTCTTTCTGCTGCTCCCTTTGGGCGTCTCCTCTGAGAAACGTCGATCTCCATCTCACCTCATCCCCTGCTTCCTTTGCTGTGACACCAACTATCTACATGTCCTCCTTCACCACATCCATGAATTATCTCCAAGGTTGTCGTCATCTCCTTGTGACAACTAAATGTCCAAGATCTGCATTCTGATATACTGTATCTATTATTTCTCCTCAGTGATTATTCAAACCAGTTCAACCTTTCTTCTTAGGCTTTATTTCCTAACTATTCGACCTTAGCTATTTCTCTGATCTGTGTCCATCACTCCCAATGACTTGGTCTCAAAATTAAACTAAACAATTATGACACTTTGCCTTATTTATTGACCAATAACCACAAATTCTGGAACAAAGTTGTAAACGGTTGAAGGTGTCACGAGGCTTAATCTAATTTTGCATTTTAATTTTCCTTGAGTTTCCTTGCAGAGTTGTTCAGTGAGACTCCAAACCGTAGAGAGCAACACACTGAGTTCAAAGGGTAATGCTCAGTATAGGAAATAAGTGACAATGACACGAAGCACTCGCTGTTTTATGATAAATATCATATGCACTGTATTGTACTGTATAGCATGACTGATAAATTCTAACTAAATTACATGTTTATTTTGTTGCATCTCCCATTGTCTTATAACGATCCCCAGCTAACTGAAACAATGACAGCAAAATATTTGTGACGTTAATGTTACCGTGATACTGCAGGTAGCAATGCAAAATACAGCATTTTGTTCCCTAATTCGACCTTCCATACAGAGGGGCTAAGAAGCGCTATGAACAACAAGGCCAGACAGTGTTTAAATGGAGATACTTAAATACCAGTGTCACTTCAGGCAAACATAAAATAGAAAAACACATGGACTAGTGATGCAGATTTAGCTGCAGAGTATTAATTTTGTTCGCAGTTTTTTCACATTTATTTTGTTCTTGAAAAAACATTTTTAAAACTTCTTCCACTTAAGTGGTTAAACTTACGTAAGACTTGCACGAGCTGTCACACGGTCGTAGTCTGCTCAGTACCACAGTGTGAAGTTTCAGTGCTGCAGCGGCGCAGCTTTGACGTAACCAGCAGTAAAACAGTACCGTCAACTGAATTGAGTTCACAAGGTCACAGATTAGGTCTTGGAGAGGCTGTTTTTGCTTTATGTTGGTGTTGCCGTCTGGGATGGAGGTCAAGTTTGTGCTGGCATAAGGGAGGAAGTGGCGAAAGGCTATTTGGAGAGTGGCACTAATCTGGTTAGTGTGGTTTCCATTCTTTCTTCTTTCACGTATTGGTGCTGCGACCATATTGGTTTGATTTGTAACGTACCGGAAAGGCTTCGGGTTTTACCGTGTACAGTTCTAGAAGCGTTTTCTTGTCTTGTGACGTAACTGTTTTATGACGCACCGGTCAGCCTCGACAGTTGAATTACACTAGTTCATCTTTTCAGAACATTGTAATGTGATTCATTCACAAGCTGATGGCATTATGAAGGAATCCATGTTGTTTTTCCACAGTTTTTGTTTTAGTGACATTGGATTTATCTTGTGTTAACATCAGCTACAAGCTACAACACTCTCGCTCCTCCCTTGTCTTTCACATTGTATTTAAGAGGGCTGGTTTTCCCCTCCACTGTCAGCATGTTTCTCTCTGTCACTGTCACTCGCTCTGCATCTCGGTGTGTTTTTAACATCCCATGTGCGCCAGTGGCAGCTCGGCATAAAGGGAAGGTCATATATTCTCTTACATTTCCTGTTATGGAGAGGAGGCCTGGGGCTCCGAGTCATATCAGGGATTGTCATTACATTAGAGGACTGAAACATTTTCCTCTTTTCCACAAGCCACGGATTATCCATTGCGGGGTCACGTTAGATAGCGTTTCAGCATGAAAGTTCACTGATTTTCAATATACGATATTGAAATCAGCTTTCAGAAAAGGGTTGCAATATTTGAATGCAATACTGGCTTGCAGTGAGATACATGTTCGTTAGACGAGCTTGTAACAAGGTTCAGGTGAAGAAAAGTGAAAGCCACCTCTTTATTAGCTTTAATACTTTTGAAACGATTGCATAAATTGTTGGTGTTAAATTATTGTTATCTAACAACCCAGTTCACGATTATTTAATCATCAGTTCATAACAGGTTTGTATGAATGTTATTGTTAAGTCTAGTTTAATTTCAAAGTCCTGTTCAATTCTGTATTCATGAATCAGTGTGAGGTGGGAAAGGTCCCATTTCCCACTTGGAAAAATACATCCGTTGAACTGAGAGTTTCCCACTGGGAAAGTGGGAGGTTTTGAAGCGCTTCCCAGAAGCAGGTCACTAAATATTCCAATGGTTTTAGTCAACGTAAAGAAATGTACTGGCTGTGTCCACAATACAGTATTCTTTCTTCTTTTTTATTCTTATGTGAAGATTGCAGACTGATCACTTTTGATCCGGTAACTGTCTCCGTTTTTAACTGCAGCATGAGTCCCCGTAATTACATTTTAAGTTCACAGACAGCATGTCAGCATCACATTTGAGAAGAGTGAAAGTTTTATAGCGTCCCTAATTTCAATAATTTTATCATAAATTCCTATTTTGATTTCTGATAAAGTTTTCTTTGAGTCCACAAGTTCATTTTCTTTGTGTTTCATTTTGATGTTATGTTTTTGATCCAATGGAAAGAAACAGAAATCATCCAATCTTGACATTTCATAAGCTAGAAAGTTAGAAAACAAGTTGTCAAGTAATAATTCTAGAGTTCCTGGTGACTTTTTGAATTCAGTACACAGTGGAGCGTATGTTGCTCATAAATTCTGACTGCGCTTGTCCTTTTTGTTAATGCATGTTACAGACTCTTTCAACATTCTGAATGGAGCTGAAAATGATATGGGGGGGACACAAAGATACTTGTGGTGTCTATGTTCTCTTCGTCCCTCAAGAATGTTATTAAACTGGCTGAAAAACCTTGGTGTTTTCCCTTAAATTACAAGGTCAGTTTCGGTGAGAGCGGGACATTTCTGGCCATGTGTCCTATGCTCAGAATCCAAGTCAGATTGTCCTACATTCCTGCTGCGGATTTTTCCAGCAGCAACCGGCAGTCTGCAGGATGATTTCACCCCACATATGCTCTTTTTAAAAAGAGAGAGTGAAAGCGAGAGAGAGAGAGAGAGAGAGAGAGAGAGAGAGAGAGAGAGAGAGAGAGAGAGAGAGAGGAAAACCTCCCTGGTTGTCTCTGTTCGCTGTGTCAGCAACAGGCGTGGCAGCGCCAAAACGAACGCAGACGTTGAAAGGGAATTACAGAGAGGCTGAGAGGGGGTGGGGGGGGCAACAAACTCAGATAAACTGATAGGAAATAAACAGAAGATTTAAACAAAAAGTAGTGACAGGCAAAGCAAGATCGAAAAATGAGGATAAAGCACAAAAGAAGGAAAAAATACAGTATGGGAGGATAAAAGGCAGAAAGACAAAGGAACTGAACTTTCAGCTCCTTGTCGTGGTCTCTTTGTGCCTGTTGCTAGGATAAGATTGCTATGCGGCCTGGGACAAGAGGAAGGAGGATGAGAAGGCCTCATTGATGTACAGTGTCGGTCTCCCTTTTTAACCCCAAAGCTGAACAGATCATTTCCAACTATCTGAACTAATTATGTGCTTTTATCTTCAGACAGTGGAATGTGACCTCAACAGATAATACATGTAGTTTGATGTCAACTATATTTAAGGTTGTGCTGTGACGTTTAAATCACAGTACATTTTTAGTCAATTGAATCTTTGTGTGAGACAGTTGTTGCCAGGGAATCATTTTTATTCCAATGTCAATAAATCACTTGATAATACAACAGAAGGCTGTGCAGTAGTGGAGTGGTTCGCCCTCACCTCATGTCAACAGACCAGATTTGATCTGGATTCAGGATTTTTATGCAGAGTTTGTATGTTCCTTCTGTGTAAATGTTTATTTCAGGTATTTTGGCTTCTTCCCACAATCCAAAGATTTGCTATATTTGGATATATACGGGAGATGTATTTTCCATTACATTTTGTATAGGTTACAGCCTGTCAAAAAGATACAAACATCACTGAGCACTTTAATGGTAGTATAAAACTTTAAGCAAACATTTTTTCATGTAAAGTTGGATTTTTTATAGTTTATCCTAACAATAAATGTTGTAAAAGTCCAATTATGACCTGAATTGTGTTAATTGATTGCTTCCTTCTTTCCTACTGGCCTCATTTTCTTAAATACGCCTTCATTCAACTTCCTCTGGCTTCCCAGTCCTGCCAGCAACAATTCACATTTCCTTCTCTTACAGCTGTTTCTCAGCTCAGTTCCCTCCTTCCCCTCACTAAAACTATATGACTTTCTTCCTCTTGCTTCCCTCCATTTCCCCCCAACCTTTCCTGCCCCCTCTCAAACATCCAGCCCTCAGTTCATTCTAGTTGGGACTTTGTTTGTCATTGTTTGGTTCTTTTTGTCCCCAGGCTTTATTTAGCCATTGTTGATCACTTTGCTGGCCTCCAACCACCATTCAGGCAGTTTCTGATGAGCAAAGTACTATTATATGGCAAAGAAAAGCCGTCGTCAACAGACTTCATTGACTTTATGATCTCTGTGACATTTAGAGGATTTCTCAAAGATGATTTCATCTGCTTTTCTGCCTTTTGTGAATTCTTTCCATGGTTCCCTCCTTGGGATGGGCAGTTTGACTCTCATTGAACAGGAATGAAGATGTAAGTGGGGTGTGTGCAACCTGTGTGTGTGTGTGTGTGTGTGTGTGTGTGTGCGTGCGTGCGTGCGTGCGTGCGTGCGTGCATGTGTGCTTGCTGTTTTTAGATTGTGCAACTTGAACTGAAAGATTGAATGTATCGCATAATTAAAGGGATCAGACTGTTCTCAACTAATTACAGTGAACATTTAACACACACACACACACACACACACACACACACACACACACACACACACACACACACACACACACACACACACACACACACACACACACACACACACACACACACACACACACACACACACACACACACATAAACGCACACATACTCTAGTCCCCTCAGTCACTGTATTGACACATTAGATGAAAGCCATCTGCTGAGATAGACAAAGGGAATGCTTCAAGTGCGTGTGCGTATGCGTATGCGTGTGTGTGTGTGTGTGTGTGTGTGTGTGTGTGTGTGTGTCCTGGTTCTGCTTTGTCAACCCCAGTGCTGTGTCATGTGTTGGCCAGTGTTTGCATTTATAAATGGTTCCAAATGCGGGCAAGTGAGTGCCCTGTAGTTTAACGTGTGTGTGTGTGTGTGTGTGTGTGTGTGTGTGTGTGTGTGTGTGTGTGTGTGTGTGTGTGTGTGTGTGTGTGTGTGTGTGTGTGTGTGTGCGTGCGTGCGTGCGTGCGTGCGTGCGTGTGTGTGTGTGTGTGTGTGTGTGTGTGTTTACTGTCAGGCCCCCCCGCATGTAAGGAAGCTCCATCACAGCGTACTGGTGTTTATGGTCCACAGAGCTGCTGCTGGCTGATGCACAAAGGTTCTCACAACATGTAGTAAACATTGAAACAAAAGGTTTTCATCTGCTCTTTTTATTCTTTGACATGTAAATAAAACACACTTGTCACCTTCTCCTAAATTCTTGGGATTCATGACAGTGAAGGATTTGAGTTGTTGAAATTTGTAATGGAGAGAAGATCATTTGTATTTCACAGCTTTGCATCATGATTTCTCCTTTGTTTGAAAAATGCAGTACACAGCAAGCACTCCGGTGACGCTTTACTTTGACCTTATTTCTTTCTTCCTTGCTATCTATTTTCAAAAGCATGTTAAGAATATATATTTGACAGTGAACGGTTGGCATTGGGACTCAGTGGGGGGTATGGCTGAGGCACTGGACCGTAAGTCTGTATGTCAGCCTGCAGTTAAAACACCAGCAGGGATATTTATACAAGTGGCGGCAATTAGCGTGTGATTGAGAGGTATGCAGAAACCGAGTGTGCACTCACATGCTTGAGTGTATTTTTTAACATTTTGCCTGTTGAAACCGCTACAGTCGACGCTCAAGAACATGTGCACCCTCCCCGGAGCACGCAGATGTGGTCACCACACCGCAGTAGGTGGAAGATGTTGCTGTACTTTATCCCGAAGCACCTCTGATGGATTTCACTACTCTGGGAATACTAACAATCCTTTGTTTTATGAAGACAGAAATATTTTTGAGGCTAAAATCACAACTAAGTTGTTTCATAAGCTGATTACAAATACTTACTTCATTGTTTTCGCTGTTGTAAATCTGTAACTTGTAATGCTATTAAAAAATAAAAGAATCTGTGAGAATCAGATCAGATGGGATTTAAAAAAAACGTATTTCACAAATCTTCCCCACAACAATTTAAGTTTGTCACAAATATAAATATAAACCCACTGTTCAAGATCTTTGAATATCCATCTGAAGGCCGCCATTGTTCTTATTGTCCATCCACTTGCGTATGTGCAGAGCAACAACTTATGACGGCTGTAGTGCGAATGCACTAGTTCCACCTTGGGAGCCATTTTCAAAAGGTTCCGCGTTCTGTGACTCCAAGCACCACTGTTGTGCAAAAGCACACCAAAAATGCAATGAAAGTTTTACGTTTTCACTCCATGATATTGTGGTGTAAACGGGCCCTCAGCCTGTCACAGAACAAACACAGACAGACACACTCACATTCACACTTTCAGTCAATTTCGCGTCCCAGTTTACATCAAATGGATACTTATTCACCGTCGAATGCAAATTTCAGTCTGAAAGGGACACAAAACTACCAAGACCTTCTTGCTTTGAGGCGAGCGTGCCACAGTAACAACAGACCTCATAAATGACATGTATGTAATAAATCATTTGCTGACAGTGTTGAGGCAGTGACCAGGCTTCAATTTTTCGAATGAGAATTAGTTGTATTGTTTTTTGATTACTCAGTTACTTAATGGATAACCCACTCACAGTATGCTGGGCATTTAGCTGTAAGCTTTTTTTTCTTTGCATACATGGAGCTTGTAGATTTTGATTTGGTCCTTTCGTTTCCGTGTATTAAGGGACATTCAACATGAGCATTGTATACTGTCCACCCCCCACGAAGAGTCAGCCACAGCTCAGAGCTTGTCTGAAGCATCTTGGCAGGAGCTCGTCCTGATGACACATTTTCTGCACAGGCGGCCAACTCAGCCGCTGGAAGATGATGACCTATAATATGACTGCTGTTTCACCCTGTTCTGCTCTTCATTTCTCCCCCAATCTTGGCGTCTTTCATTCGTTCTCCAAAGTGACGTCACTGTTTTGGTGCTGCTGCGGTACATACTAAACATCCAGTAATTAACTTGTTTTGCGATGCATCGTATCGCTGTCCGATGAGACTGAAGCCGCCATTAGCCTCTTAACATCGACCTATTTTGAAAAGCACATGGGGATAACATGGCACGTCTTTAGATGGTATAGAGTTAATATTTCTGGACAGCGGTTAGCTTTTTTTTTCTCTCACTGTTTTCCAGCTGTGTTGATGGATCGCATTACCGGCAGATGATGGATTTAGAATGCGAATGTGTAAGGGGATCCGCATTCACAGCCAGATTTGACCTTAATCACCCCTGATATGGTCCAACATGGCCCAATAAATATCGTAGAGCCAGCATATGATACGCGTCAATTTGCCCCCACAAAGCCAGCCTCCCATTAAACTGACTGAGCAGAAAGGACAGACAAAATGTGACCTTTGACCTCTGCTTTCTCCCCAACTTGCATTCACCATGGCAACGGCTAAAAGAAGCCATCTCCACTTCCTCGCCTTTCTCTCGCCCACTTTCCCTGCGTCTGCGTGTTTTTGTTGCTGTGAAAGTAGGTTTTTCCTCTCCGCCAAATGTCAAACTGACCTTGTGTTCGACAGGAAAGCCTGCCCGTGCACCGATGTTTCTACTCAAGCCTTTTCGTACGTTCACTTTCTTTCTTTTGTTCTTTATAAAGTCGCTCAGCAGACATCTGCGCTTCAGTGGAGTTATGAAAACCACTGTGCAAACATTACCGTGGGTCTAAACTCACAAGGTTTAAGTGGATCGTGTCTGTCATTTTACAGCTATATTTATATTTGACACTTCTGCCCTCTCCACTGGTTATATTTTTTCTGTGTTTACCTCCGTCTCCCACATACGCACGCAGTTTTGTTTCCATCACACCAGAGGACTTTACATCCCTGCATGCTCATTTCCTGAAGATGTACTTTAACCCCGAACAATAATGACTATTCTCTTACCTTTGACCTTAACCTCAACTTAAACTTCTGTTCACGTTCAACAAAGTCTGATACCTGAACTGACAGGATTTGAACTTCGTATTAACTTGTTTTTTTGTCCCTGATAGGAAGGAAAACTTTGACAATGTGACTGTATAAACAGATTTATGTCACCACATGGGTACATGTAGTTGCCTAGATTCGAAGGTTCAAGGTGATACATGTGCAGTGTGTAACTGAGTGTATTTATAAAGTTATGATAATACTATTTTTGACCATGTATTGCCTTGAAACATCTGTTTGTGGGTTTTCAGACCGAACTATTTATCACAGTATAAAACTATGGAAATAGTATTTATGTTTCTAATATACTCATAGGACGAGGGATCATAAAAATGTTTTATAACTTCTTTCTTTTAAGTTTTTTGAGACAATAGCATAGTGTTTTTCCAGTCCCAATGTTGGTGGTTCAATACATATTTGAATATTTTATACTGTTCTCGCACAATGGTGTGTGAGCCTGGCTGCTGTTGGTATCCGTGTGTTTAACTCATTATGTCACGCAAACTGAAACTGCTGTCCTGATAAAACTGCGCTGTGTCATTTCAAAACTTTACTTAAAATAGAAAAAAAAACTTTCTTCTCTCCAGCTTACGTAAATACATCTAAAGAGCTATTATGTTTACTTAAAACTAGTCTGTATTTTGCCAGACAAGATTTCTTTTCCCGTATTTTACTTTAGACTTCCATCCATCCATCCATCCATCCATCCATCCATCCATCCATCCATCCATCCATTTTCTCCCGCTTACCTGTTTCCGGGTCGCAGGGGTGGCAGTCTGAGCACTGTCACCCAGATCACATTGCACCAATTAAGAACCTTCCTGCAGGTGGCGAGCTCATGGGAACTTTAGACTCCCAGCTTATAGGAAATACTTTTTCTCGACAAGGTATGGTCAAATCACAAAATGTCCACAAAAAGTTTTCATTTACAAAGAAAAAATCACTAAGAACTTGCATGAAGTCTGCTAATCTGCACGCTCACACAAAAAAGTTTTCAGTTTGTCTGTGTTTTGCAGTTGTACTGAGAATAGGAGAATTGAAATGAGGGTATAAGATCCTGTTTACATGAGAATGATCTGCCGGAAACTGTATCACATCTGCATTTATTTATTTTTTTTTAATTTCACATAGAAGATTGCTGGTCACAAAGTCAGTACAACACTGAAAAGTCTGCAAATAGGAATTGTGGGAGTCAGCTGACATTCTCTTTTTCTTACAAAACAGAGAAAGTTGTCCTGATTTCAACTGTACTCCTACAAAATAAATGGTACCACTCGAAAACAGTCTACACTGTCTTGAGATTCCTCTCTGTCTTTCTGTACCATTGAGTCTGCAAAGTCCTCTCTATGCTTGGCTGCTGGGTCATGTAAAGAATTAGATGAAGAGACTGAGATCTGTCTTTGTCTTCACAGATGAATAGCATGTATGTGTGTGTGGTGTGTGTGTGTGTGTGTGTGTGTGTGTGTGTGTGTGTGTGTGTGTGTGTGTGTGTGTGTGTGTGTGTGTGTGTGTGTGTGTGTGTGTGTGTGTGTGTGTGTGTGTGTGTGTGTGTGTGTGTGTGTGTGTGTGCTTGTCCCACTTTATGAATAGGGTTTCTATACACATGCTCATTGAACAAAGCTACTGCAGAGTCCCAGCTCCTGCTGGATATCCTGTTGATATCACACAGGCCCATTCTTTTGACTGTGTGTGAGTGTGAATGTGTGGTGCTGAGTTTAACACACACATAGTGGTCGTTGTAGTGCTGCTGCTGCGTGACTGTGGCTAATTCGAGATGCCTTTTGTGCATATTACAGTGCTACGTGTGTGTGTGAGTGTGTTTCCCAGCAATTTTAGAGTTAAATGTTTCATTCCAGTGGTATTCGAGTCACTCTCCTTTAAATGTCATTATCAAACTGTGGATTGAACATGTGACAGGCACATTTAAAGTTTTACCATTGATGGTCCATGTGATACTGCAGAGCTATAAAGATGTTCAGAGATGAGAAAACAGGTCATTATTTTCCTTTTCTGCTTCTGTAAATCTTTTCATCACGATTCCTTGTTTCAAAACATCTATCATCCATCTTAAGTGTCGGTTATTCCAGTGAGTGTTTTCTGAGATCACCTGTTAAGGTTTTAGCTGCTAAAACGAGAGATACTTGGCCAGTAAGTAAACTGTGTGGATCAGGGATGGACATTGACATTTCTACATCTGAACAACCCTGTGTGGAAAAGGGTCAAAGCCTCTGAAATGTCAGTGATGCAGTAAACTTCCGTGAACCACAGTGCACTTTGTCTTTACTGTGAACCTTCTGAAAGGACAAATCTGCAGGCACCAATGCTTCATGCATGATATGTTAGACTTGTACCATCTGTTGCAATAGTTTCACCTTCTTTCATGATTTGAAAATGTTTGGGGGAGAGAAACTCAGTCATCCAGGTCATGGCATCATCCAGGCTTGGGATTATTAAGTTCTCTTAAAACCTCCTTCAAAACAAGACAAGACACACATATAAAAAAATCTCCACAGACGTGTGGATTCTCAATTCATTCAATCTCAAAGTTGTGGAACAATGTCCGAAAAATGTCTTGTACAAGACCTGTTTGTCTGCATGGAACAAGGCCAGAGTCAGCATAAAAAGCCTCTCAACTTTGGCCCTCAAATGAAGCTGCATTAAGAACAGGCATGACTTAGTGCTGGAAACCATTGCAATGGGAAGAGGAACACTTCCAGATTCCAAGTTGAAGCTGTATTATGCATGTCAGAGAACAACACTTGTTTTAAAAATCCAAATGGAAAACTGTTCTGTGGTAGAGATGAATTAAACTGTGAATATTGTATGTCTTTAAAGTGAGCACAGCATGTCCTGCAGACTGAAATGTTAAGAAACCATATTGCTTGTTACTCGCTCACACTTTAAAATCCTGCATCTCACAGGGTATGGGCTTTTATCGGTGCGGTTTGATTTATTTGGCACTGAGCTGGCCGACCTGTCATCCAGAAAGTTGACAATACAAAACATAAATCCTCAGACTAGAGAAGAGCGAGAATCCCACAAGAATCTATTTACATTTATTTCTCAATAATCCAACATTTGGTGTTCTGATTTCCCCAATGTGTACAAATTGAAGAAAAAGTCTTTGCATGCAAAACCATGTAAACAAAGAACGGCTGTAACTTTTATTGAATTATGTCGATGTCACCAAATTCAAGTTTTGGTAGCTTCTACTTAATTGGTGGCATGCTGTCTCTGTTCTCTTGCGATTAACATAAGTTTTCATGGGATCCTTGCAGCCTGTTTATATTTATGTTCTACACATCGTCTAAACCTTCTTGGGTCTGGGAGTTATTTTCAAATCAAGGCAGAAAAGTTCATATTGCTAACAGGCATTGCTTCAGACAGAATTGTTACTTCATGTTGTCTGCTTTGGTTGACTCTGTGACATCAGAAGGACGTGCAGGAAAAGAAGCACGACAGGAATCCTGTCCTGTAAGTGTGAGAGAAGAGGGGAAGAGAGGACAGAGTGGCAAGTGTCAGCAAGGTCACGTATTTTTAGTCGTACTGTCCTCTGGTGTCTTCCTGCCTAGGCACGTGCATGTAGGACACGCATACACACACACACACACACACACACACACACACACACACACACACACACACACACACACACACACACACACACACACACACACACACACACACACACACACACACACACACACACACACACACACTGAAAGAAGAGCATCATTGACGTGTTCTGCATGTGGCAGCTTCTCACAGCGGGCCTACTTTTTCTTTTAAAACTGTTGAAAGCGTATTCAACATACTTGACATATTTCCTGTCAAATGGTCACTTTTTATCCCATAAACAAAAGACCCACGCAGCAATACCACTGATGTAGCAGCACAGGCGACGTGTGATTCATTTATGCTTGTTTCATTTCCTCTTGCATCGGAATAGCTCAGAGTTTGGGTAAATGCAGCCAATGTCATTTGGAATGATTCACTTCACCAAGAACATGAAACAACATGTTATTTTGATTCTCATTTGAAGCGTTGGGAACAATATAGTCTGTAATGCCACTGAGAGACAGCATTAACTAATTACTGTTATGGACTTCGTGATGCAATTTAATGACTGGTTTGTCTGATCTTATTAGTTGTTACATTTGTTGTATACACACACACAGACACACAGACACACAGACACACAGACACACACAAAATGATGAAGAAAAGAGTTGTCTCTTTATATTGCTCAATGCTGCCCCAACCCCCCCCCCCCCCCCCCCAAAAAAGTCAAGATCTTCATCACGTATACGTACTCGTGTATAAAATTCGCCCCCTGAGCTTTTATCTCACTATTTCACCACACTCCAGTTTAATTCAGAGCTAACTTGGTCCTCCTGACAGGAACACGAGAGCTGCCCCGCTGGAAGAAGTATTAACATTAGTTTGTATCATTTACCATACCTGAGATTCATTCGCGGCCTTAAATCAGCATTATCTTTATTTGAGCTGTCCATTTGCAATTTTCTAGTATATGTCACTGCTATTAGTGCATGAATCTGTTTCAAGAGCTTCTACCATCTTGGTAATAGAGCATCTTCCGCTTACAAAGTGATGTATCTTCAGCTTATAAGTCATTAAACGGATCCAATCAACTGATGTTTCACAGCAACAGTACAAATATAATACAACTCTGCCTACCGTATATTTTTCAGACGTAATGCACAAGCTACTTTCCCAAGTTGTTCAGTATGTTCTCTACATATAAAAGGACCTAATGTAATCATGTAGTAATTTCAAGTAATATGTACTACTACATTGCATTATTGGGGTATTATTGGATTGTACTTGTGTCATAGCCACCATTAGACATGGACTTTTTTTTTTTTCTACATAATGTGCATAAACTGACTCAAGTATTTTTTCAGTATGTTACGTGATACTTTTAGTGATCTCTTTAACCTTTCCCTCCGATGTTTGTTTATTAATTACAGACATTGGTTAACTATCATTTAACCTTCTGCATGTGAATTAAACTACTGCAATGAAAGCGATACCATAAATGGTAAAGCGTTGCTGCTTGCTGAATCTGTGAGTGAGAGTAGTCTTGTACTTCTGTGAAAACGTGTCATGTTGATTTTTTTTTTTCTTCTTCTTTTTTTTTTACAGTAATTCATTTGTGTTGGCAAGATTTTACTCAGGCATATTAGCCAACAATGTGGCTTTGATTTAAAAACTCTGATTTGAGCGAGCTAAGAGCCTTTCTGTGGGCTGACATGTGGCCAAAAATGTCATTGTTGCCAGCATCTATCGAGAAGGCCTGCGGGGATTAGACACATGCTATTATATACATGATGTATCTGAATATATGAGCCAGCAAAAAGAGATTATATTACCTCATCACACAGTTTGCCAAAATGTACAATTTCACACTCTCAAAAGAGTTGTAAGCTAAACACGAATGCCTGCGAGTTTATTTTAACACTGTGTTAAATGATTAAATCCAAAGTCATGACTTCAAGGCAGAATAAAGTCAATACCCTCTGTGGCATGTAAATACAGCATAAACATTCATTTTGTTGAATACACTGTCAGGCCTCTGACCAGCAATCACATGCACAATAGTGTAAGGTACTTGCACTAAACTCAACATATGTGGTTCATATCTGCTTGATCAAATCAGTCTGTTTTATAACAGCGTCTGTGTAGTAGACTATAAGCCATTGTATTCCAAGTAGACACTAAAAAAAAAAAAAATAAATGTTGTAAACCATATCCAGAATAAGATAGTTAAAAACAAAGAACAGTGTTTTATACAAATGACTCAGCTCTTTCATTATTAGCTGACAAAACTCTGGTCTGGTTTTTTGGTTCCTGTGTGCAACTCTCAAAAGGACAGTCTGTAAAAGTTTAGCTTAGTGGATTACTTCTTTATTGTTGCAATGCTTGTTAGCAATAGATGTTATACCATTGGAAACCCTAACAGTGCCAGGCTGTTGTGTTTGTTTCTGTCACACACTACTCAGGCTCCTGTTTATTCAAAGAATACCATTTTAAGTGTGTGTGGGTTTAAAAAAAAAAAAAAAGTTATTCATCTAGTCGACTAAACAAGAGTCGACTGCAAAGAAATCCCACAAATCCCTGCTGCTAATCCCACAAATGCATGCTCCTTACAAACGTGGCACCATTTATAAAAGACATCGTCAGGATTTCTAACTGTACATGTTTTATTGCCAGAAGTACAAACAAATATGTGTGCAGTTTATGGACAACATTTTTAACCAAGAATGTTTGTTGACTTTATGTATGTATAACTTTTTTTGCGACTTCATCAATGAGAGATGGCATGCTGTTAAGCGTTAACACTTCGAATCACATTTTCTTTTGCCGTGAGGCCGAAATGTATCCTAACATGCTGTCATGGACAATGCATTGATTTTACTCCGTCACAAAACCCTGCGTAGAGCAAAAACCAATAACAGTGTTATGTAAGCGACCTCTGAACAGGAAGTCACGGTTGCTTTTGCTGTTTTCTTTAATCATGAGAAGTACAACATGACCTGTAACAAAAAACCTTTGCATTAGAACACATTCAGGGTAATAGACACAAATTAGAGGAATCTGCAAATTAGAAAGGAAATGGAAGAATCTCCTCTATCACAACATCTGGTGAAGGCATTTTAAGCTCATTATACAATTGTATGTTAGTTGTGTTTATTTATTAATACCCTTGTGTTCAACCACTCTTTGGCCTGTGTTTGATTTTAGATGTTTTCAAAAGGGAGTGCGCAGTGTTTTCGGCTGGAGCCAGGGTGAAGAAGTTAACAACGATGGGCACGTTTCACTTACCAGGTGCTGAGAGGAGCTGTCAGTGTCAGGAAGGAGAAAACGCATCGCTCAGAAAGGAGAAGGAAGGGATACGGAGGCCAAAAATAAGAAAGCAGAGACCTTAGGGTGAAAGTGAGAGTGTAGAAGGAGATATAGTTGTGTGTTGCTCGCCGGACACGTACGCTTACACGACTGCTGCCAGTGTCGGATCTGATTCCCACCGAGGCCACCCATGCTGAAAATAATGCTTCAATATAGAACCAATAAAAAGCAAGTGACATAAAGTTTAATAAAAGAGGAGCTGCGTTAATTGTCAAAATTACAGTGTAATACTGACAATTCTTACAGTATGTGTTGCAATTTTTGCTGCAGATATTAAAGATCAATGTATTCCACGATTGAGAAAAGTGTGTTTAATGCTGTATCTTTATTTGTAATGTGTATTTCAGTGGAGTGCAAATGGGGGTCATTTACTTTGTAAAGCACTTTGGGATCTGCTAATCAGTGGAAAAGTGATATATGAGTTTACCTCCATTTACTATTTTACCCTTCTTCTTTCTTCATTTCCTCATTTGGCTCTCTACTTCACCTCTTTGTCAAGCTTTACGGCAGACCCTAAGCACTTCAACATATCTCTCTATTTAATCCCTTCTTTACTCCTTATTATAGTTTCCTTTTATAAAATCTTCATTTTCAGTTAATCCACCATTATAAGACTATGTTCTCTCACTTTAAGACTCTATATATTTCTTTGTTCCGAAATGTCTGGCTTCAAAACTGCATAGAATGAACAGCTGCTTTTTAAAAATTGTTAGTGGGATTCTTTACAGGAGCATTTTTTTTCTATCTCTTTAGAAGTTGTAACATCAACCAAAACTGTTGGTAATAGGCTATGTGCACATATTAGATATATAATATCACCTTTTTTGTTTATGATATATTTTTTAGCCTAATATTAATTCTCATGCAGGAAAGTCATGGTTTGTATGTTTATCAAGAACAATTCGAATTAATGGCGTACAGCCTGTTGGTTTTGCTTTCCAACTCCATTAAAGTCGATCATTTGTTTTCATTGTGTTTTGAACTATGAAAAAAATTATGGGTTTTAGGAAAACTGCTGGGAGAACAACAGTATTTATTTATCTTTACTGGACACTGACTGATGCTGTTAAACCGTCTTATATCCTTCAATGTTCGAGTGCGGTCTCATTTGGGTCATACCTTAGTTATTCTGATGACACAGAGCCAATGTGACTCACTTCACTGCGGTTCTGTGTCAGTCCCGAGAAAGAAAGTTTTGTGTGTGTGTGTGTGTGTGTGTGTGTGTGTGTGTGTGTGTGTGTGTGTGTGTGTGTGTGTGTGTGTGTGTGTGTGTGTGTGTGTGTGTGTGTGTGTGTGTGTGTGTGTTGTGTGTGTTATTATTTAATGCTGTTGTGGGGACTGGAATCTCTTAATGCTCTCACATCGTGGCGACTAGATTCAAAAACCAAATGCCTGAAAGCAGAATCTTGAAGGTCCTAAGTGAGGACGTTGTTTTAATGTTGAGGATTAAGGATTAAGTTGAAAAAGTTAGTCATGGTTGAGTTTGGAGCAAGTCAGCAGGAAACGAATGCAAGTCAACGCAATGCAACTGAAAGGTAAGAAAACACAAGGTGTTCTGCGTGCCAACATGTGTGCTTTCCTGGCAGCACAGGCAGGAGCGGCAAGGCCTGTGTTTCATTTCTCCGACTGGCACAGAGCTG
The DNA here is from genome assembly GCF_963383615.2 of Lipophrys pholis. Taxonomy (NCBI): domain Eukaryota; kingdom Metazoa; phylum Chordata; class Actinopteri; order Blenniiformes; family Blenniidae; genus Lipophrys; species Lipophrys pholis. Next base: position 19,163,871 of record NC_137634.1, read on the forward strand.
CACGGAGGACCTGTGGTATTTACATGAACATGGGCAATTACTCTTTGTCCGTCTTCTGTCTCTACACTCAATGTCCTTTCCCTGACTCCCATCTTTCTTTCCACATGGCTCCTCTTCTTCTCTCTGTTTCCTTGTCTGGATTTCATTTGAAATTTCTGACTGTAGTTTATAAAATGTCAGCAAATACATATTTGCTTATACAGCTTTTGTGCAGATGACCCCTCCCCCCCTTCTTTCCCCTTGGAAATGCGAGGTTTCCCTGACCACATCAAGCTTTCTTTGACTATTTCCACAATCTTTATTATTTCAAAACAACTATATTTCCTCTCTCTATTGTGTTAATGAGAGCTCAATCTCTGTTTGAATGTGTTCTTCTGGAACATGTGCTTTGTGAGAAAGTCTCTTTTATTGTATGTCTTCATCCTTGTCCTCCTACTCATTCATATATGGCTGACCCGGTCCAACCCAGCAACAGGAAATGTCATAATAACGGTGACCCCGCTCTGAGTTTAAAATGTAGGGGAAGCCAAACTTGTGAGTGTGTGTCTCCTAGGAGCTTTTAGCACCTCATGTATTATTTGAAAGGTATGCAGTTGTCCAGAGCTTTCTCACTGCCTCGCTTGGTTAATGTGACTCGGATTTAATGGTGCTTTTCGAACATTTCAGCAGAAATGCACACACGTGTACACGCACACACACGCACACAAAGCTTTTGTACGAATGCAAAGAGCTGTCAGTCTCCATCACCAGCACCACAGGGGGACTACTCGTGGTCTCCACCTTTAGACTCTCTCCACTCAGCCTCACTTTCACTAACTGCATAAATGCGCTCAATCAGAACAAAGAGATATTCTCATACATGGGTGCTTTGCATGTTTAATAGCCTTAGTTCAAAGTGAGAATGGGATCATTTCTATGAGAGTTTACAGCCTGTGGCTGAGCCATTATAAAAGCTCTAGACACTATTAGGTGTGCTAAACAGAAAAAAAAGTATATGTGACCCGATCCATTAACCTGCTATTTTCCCCCCCCATATTTTCTCAGGTCTGTCAACAGCCAAGAGGAAGTTTGCCGACTCTCTGAACGAGTTTAAATTCCAGTGTATCGGGGACGCCGAGACAGACGATGAGATATGTATAGGTAAGCATGCTGCTGTGAAACCTAATACATTACATACTGAAAGCTTTTGAATAGAAGGCAGGAAATAATTTGTCATTTGTTGTCGCCGAAATAGAGCAGTTTTATTAGCGCTGAATCAAAAGCCGGGTTTATTTCCAGTGCAGCTGCAGAGAAAGAGAGACCCTAATTATGCATCTCTTCTGAATATGTTGTTTTCATAAATATGAGAACTCATCCTGTCATAAATGAAACCATTAGTGGTAAGGCTGCAGGGTTTTTTTTTGTTTTTGGCTGTAATTCATTTATTGTTCAATGCACTTTGTAAACCTAAACGTGATAGGAATCTATTTACATTCACACCAAGTATATTTCAACTACCTTTTTTTTTCAAATAACTAGTAAGGAGAAGATGAAAACAAGGAATGACAAATTAACAGACAACTAAGAGTTGAATAATTACATGTGTGCAGAGGAAGAACATGCAAACTTTACATAGAAAGGCTCAGAAGACTAAGGAGATTCTCACTGTGACACAAAAGTGCTAATTGTGTATTTATTTCTTCAAAAATTCACAAACTGTATAATTTCATTGCTCATTCTTCATGACAAAAATCATTACTAATCTGTTAAATAATGTACGCAGCCTTGATTGCTGCATCAAATTTCCTCCTAGAGCTGCAATACCGACCTTTTTTTAACATCTAAATGCTTTAAAGCTCTTGTGTAAGCCTGTTCCTCCCTGTTGCTGACGTTAACAAGTCACTGCTTTCTCATTAGTTAAAAAAAAAAAAATGAATGCAGACTATACCCTGATATATAACTTTGTAATATCGCTGTATGGTATCGATTCCATGAGGTCATCTGGGTTGTTGTAACAGCCTGCTGTGTGAGCGGAGTGTGAAGCCGTCACACCCTCTCATGTCTGTGCAGGCTGCAGCTCTTCAGTGGTCTGACCCACCCACCACTGTTGTTTAACTATCCCCGGCTATCTTTCCTGAACAGCTTGCAGCCCGGCCACACTGACCACAGCCCTGTTGTTTTTAGGATATTCGCAGTCATAGTCATGTCAAAATGGATTTTCTTCCCCTTGATACAATGATGATTTTGTAAGAGTATAGTAGCTTGAAGCGGGACAACTTTTGTCAAATCTGTTTGGTTGTAGGGTTCACCACAGAGCAAATACAGAGAAACAGACCGCGATATACTCTCACATTTACACCTATGGGCGATTTAGAGTCACCTAATAACCTCAAGTGCATTTTATTTTTGACTGTGGGAGTAACTAGAGAACCCCCATGTCACATAGACGCTGCATCAATATAAAAGACCAACTGTGCATTCTCTGCAAATTCAAATAGACAGACTTAAAGATTAAGGGAAAGTGTTATTAATTCAGATTCATTTACAAGAATTGTGCAATGAGCTAATTTATGACTTCTAATGGATTTGAAATCCAACTTATTTAATAAAAAAATAAAAAATAAAAAACTGATTCTGGGCTCGAGCTCAAGCTCAATTAAATCTCACTCTTCGTGCTCAAATATGTGATTGTTTTATTTATTTTTTTAATATGTCAATAATCATGCCGCAGATGCACATCGTCTTCTATCGATACACTCGGCCGGTCTGAAGAGCAAAGTGTGTGTGTGTGTCAAGTGTTGGAAGGGGTCGCAGAGAACTGAAGTGGAAAGTCTGACCCAAACAATGTAGCCGTTCCTGGCTTGCCAGCGTGCAGGGAAACAAGGCTGTGTTCACTTTGAGAGCGCCATAGAAAAAAAGACTCTAAATTGTGGTTTTATTTCCAGTTAATTACTCTGCTATGTCATGGGTGCAGAAACATTTCTGAGTTGGCCAGAAGCAGAAACAAAGCACCGTCATTTTCCTTGCGTCAACTTCCTTCTTTGTTACTTTTAGCCCGAGCTCTGTTTAACATAAAAGCTCTTGCTTCTCTTTTTCTTTCCACCTGTCTTGGCCCTCCTTAGCCAAGTCGCTCCAGGAGTTTGCAGCAGTCCTACAGAACCTGGAGGATGAGAGGACACGGATGGTGAGCAGCCCAAACAAATGTATACCACTGTATATTATTGTGGTTTTCCAGTGAGTGGTCACGGTTTAGTACTTTTTAACCTATTTTGCTAAGGTAGAAGCTTTACTCATTACATAAAAGCATTTAATAGTCTTACCACATATTCCTGTGACCCTGAGAGCTGTTACCTTTTATATATTAATTTTGTTCAAGATGAATCTCTTAAGTTTATTAATTTCCCCACACAGATAAAGGCTCACAGCTTAAAAGATGCAAATGTTTTCTTGCTCTTCTCAATTTCATGCACATGTTTCCCCGTAGATCGAGAATGCCAATGATGTGTTGATTATGCCACTGGAGCGGTTCAGGAAAGAGCAGATAAGTGCCGCCAAGGTAAGAAGAACTACAGCTGCTGGACGGACGACAGAAATGAGTTTCACTGTACATAGTATTGCACTGTGGCTCAGTATTAATGTGTATATATGTTGGTGAGGATGAAGGATAAATCAATGTTGTGCTTTTAGTGCATTTGCAGTTGCTGGAGGGGCTCTGGCAGCCACGATACCCTTCAAATATACAGCTAGTAATACTACTTAATGTGACATTATGTCCAACAGTTGCATTAATGGGCTCTGGTTTAAAACAAAAAACAAGTTCTCTATGACACAAAATATTCGATATCTTTATTTTACTAAATAAAAAAAATTCGTACAAAATCATTATTTTCCTCATTAATGAAATAAATCAATGAAAAAAGATGCATAAAACATAGACACCTTAAAATTCAGTAATAAAGATATAAACATTACTATTTCTAAATCAATATGTAAGTATAGTTATACAGAAATACAACAGATATGAATACATATTCTAGCATGTATCGATGTATAACATCCATCACTTCACTCAGTTGACACACTCCTCAACCTCCCTAGTTGTGACCTTGAAACGATTTATGAAAGTAAGTGTCCTCAGTCTCCTATTATTGGCCTCAGAGTAGTGCAGCGGTAACCACTAATGGCAAGAAGGGAGGTGTTCTGTGACGACTTTGCATGTTGTCCTTGTGAACTGCGTTGAGCTTCACTCCATTGTCCAGTCTGAGTTTGTGGTAGAAGTGTTGAATCTGAATGTGTGTGGTTGTCCGTGTCTTTGTGTTTTGCCACTTGATGGACTGGTGGTGATGTGTTCAAGGCTTTCGCCGTCGTGGTATAGAAGGTGAACGGATGTGTACACAAACAGTTTCCAGTATTTATTGCTCAACCCAGGGTCATTCTCCTCTCCAGTGATTAAAGTCCGTCAAGGCATGAACCGCCACTCAATGACCTGGATAGGAGATTAAAATACATAATGCTTTCATAAATCAGTTATTGCCACTGAAGTGGGGGTCTCATAGGTCAACTGGATACCCTCAGGGCATGGTTGGTGTTACTGTACCAGCTTAGGAAGCATCTACTTTCATAAATTCTGGAAATACCGAACACGATTCTATTCAGTAAATACCTCAATTGACTTCTTCTGTTTTGTCCTCAGTTGAAAAGCTATAAAGTTTTCATGTTACGATAAACAAGACACTGCATTGTCCTGTAATTCCACCCCCTGAATCTTAAATATTCCACGTTTCAATGATTTTAATCTTCTTATTGCTGTTCATTGAGTACAGTCATCAGCCGTAGAGCCTAGATGAGTAGCTGCAGGGGTTCCCCTGATTCATCCCGTATTAAATGAGTTATCAGTACACAGTCTATAATCCCTCCACCCCCAGCAGGTCATTGTCTGATTTTGACGAGGTTGCTCCGATTAAGAAGTGGACGTATAATCTGTGCAGTTAGGTCACCATGATGTATGTACTAATCCTAGTTTAGCCTTAAAAGAACTGAGAATATCTTTGCTTGGCACAGTTTCACCTTGTCCTGAAGCTCCAGAGCTGGCAGCGCTTGAGCTCGACTGGTGTTGAGCCACAATTAGAGTGAGCTAATGAACAATTTAAAAATAAAAAGTCTCAAAATACATGCAGGACTACACACAATGGAAAAACAGTGAATTCAACATGTACTGTGAGGGTATAATTGTAGAATATAGTGCTGCTAATGTAATTTGATTGGTTCTTTCTGATGGCAAAGTTTGTATCTGCGAATGTTTTGGTAGAATAACAGCTTGCTCTGTGTGAAACGTAAAAGGTTGACGACATGATGAGCTCAGCGGGCGATTTAGCCTCCACCAGTGCATAACTCAGGCCCATGCAAAACAAAAACTAATCATAGGAGCGCATACTTTCTTTATTATTGTCAAGGAAGTACAATAAATGACGTGAATGTTTACAAGGAGTGTCATGCGCTGAGCTGCATGCAAAAGCCGACAGTGAAGGATGACGTGATGCTTGGCGTTAGTGGGACCTCCAAGTCACTGTGGAGTCAAACGTGATGTAGCTGTGATGAGTCAGCCTGGTGGTAGATCATGATCTGGATAATAAATAAAAAAAACTGCTTCATTACAAAATTCATTGTGGAAAAAGGTCTAAACTCGAATCTGTCCATACTGTGAAGACACTGCCATCTGCTGGCTATGATTAGAAGTACCTTAAATTACATTTAAATGCATTGTATACTATTTTATAAATAAAAAATGTTGAGTTATAGTTTGTTTTGTAATATGCCGAGTAAATGAATGGGAGAATTGTGCTTAAACTCGCATATTCCTTTTTCAAGTATATAAATCGATGAAATTATACACCAAAGCCATAATAAGGCACACAGAGGAGTGGGCTGCAGTAGGAGTCATTAGAGGTCTATGGTAATTTCCACAGAGAATTATGAAAAATCAAAGAGGCAGACTTTGAACAGAGGTCTTGTTGTTTGGTGGAGCATTCATCATCTCTGATGCGTTCTGCAGCTGCTGTCTCTCCCTCCTCCGGCCCAGAGGACCCGGCTTGTTGTTGAAACCGTCTTGGCAATGCACTGCAACCATCCGACACTGTGCACCACATGATTATTCCCTTCATTCCGACATAAGCACAATCAAGATAAAAATAAAATGGGATGATTAGATAAACATATCGCTCACTGGCGTGCACACAGAGCTTTGTGTGTCTTGTTGGACTTATTGGACTGAGCAGAACGAAAGCAGTGCAAATACTGTACATGTTTAACTTGGATTAATGTTTGACGTTTGCATCTTTGATTTATATTCCAACTTTTTGAGCCGAGTGCAGGAGTTAAATTTCAGTTAAAAAAAAGTAGCAGTTTTCTTTGTTTTAATAGTGTGTTTTATTTTTACAGAGTCAACTCACCAGGTTTTCAATGCATGGAAAATGGAAACATTTTACATTTTACATTTAGAGGCAAAACCTCCAATTCATTAGTTTTTGGTTTTTTTTCAACATTACAACAAAATGTCATTAATTAAATGTTTTTCAGAGGTTCACCCTGAAGTGTAGGAACTCTGCCTTGGAATAACCACTCATTTCTATTCTCTAGTTAAGGGTCCTCATAATTCATTTGCTTGCATTTTGTCTCAAAGAGGTGTATCAGATATCAGTTGTTCTTTCTAGCGTGTGGTTTTTTTTTTCCAACCTTTCTATGTGATGACTTTAAGGCATAATAACATTAATAGACTGGACCCCATGTACTGTCATAAAGAGAGTTCAATCCAGATCTCCTTTTCCTTTTCAATGCTTTATATCGCTGCTCTTACGTCCGCTGAACAATGTGTCTTTTTTAATAAGCAGATTTGTTTCCCAGAAGAAAACAAATTATGCTCCACTCATTGAAAGATGAAAAATGTTCGCTCACATTAACTTTGTTATTCTTTCAACTCAGACTGATTTTCAGTGAAAGTCACCGATCAAATTACGACTTAATTATAGAGATTTACATAGATTTTTGGCGTGGACCCTAGTTGAGCTAGCGTCTATTAAAATGTCAATGTGTTTTTATTTGTGACAGGAGGCGAGGAAAAAATATGACAAAGAGACAGAGAAATATTGTGCAGTGCTGGAGAAGCACTTGAGCCTTTCAGCAAGGAAGAAAGAGTCACATCTTCATGAGGTAAGAACTTGTGTCTGTGTTAATGAGTCCGTCTTCTTCTTCTTTGTCTTTCAACTGCTCACCCGCCTCCTCTGTTACGCCACCCATCTCTATGTCCTCCATCAGTACGTCCATGACTCTTCTCTAAGGACTTCCTGTTTCCCTCCTGCCTGGCAGCTCCATTTCCAGTGTAATTTGCCTAATCTATCTCCTTAATATCCACTTCTATAAATCCTTTCTTTCTATGTTTCAGGCAGACAACCAGGTCGATAATGTGCGGCAACATTTCTATGAAGTTTCCCTGGAGTATGTCTTCAAGGTCCAGGAGGTCCAGGAGAGGAAGATGTTTGACTTTGTTGAGCCGGTAAGACAACACTTTTTTTTGTTTTCTTCTTCTGCTTTTTTTTTTATGTAATATACCAATTGTTTTTAAAGCTCCTCTCATCCCCCAAAGAATTTGAGCACACATGCTGTTTTTTAGCTGTGGTCTGTAGTATATTCACTCACCCTGACATATCCAAGCAGACCAGATGTTCAGCTTCATCACAGTTGTCTGTGGTTGGCAGAAAGCACTTTGGTGGTTTTCGGGCCTTCCTTAAGGGCATCTCAGTTGTAAATACAAAGGAAATAAGAACAATTGGCTACACAAACCTCAACTATTTACTTTCCTGGAAAGTTGTACTGTATGTCTACAATATCTATTTTCTTTTTGAAAAAACAATGCTTCACATTTTTACCACATTTTTTAAAAATGTTGTTATACCTTCTTTTCTCCTCGTCCTCCACTGTCACTTGTGTCTTTTTTTGTAATCTTTCTAATGTACATTGTTGTCCATTGACATTTCGTTCTTGTTGCTATTGCACCCTTTCTTCTTTCTTCAACCTCTTCTTCACGCTTTCACATTTTCTTTTCTTTTTTTTTCCTTTCCTTCAGCTTTTGGCATTTCTTCAAGGCCTCTTCACCTACTATCACCATGGCTACGAGCTGGCAAAGGACTTTAACCACTTCAAGACTGATCTCACCATCAGCATACAAAATGTGAGGAGTTGCACTTGCACACACATGCACATACATACGTACGTACATACATACATACATACATACATACATACATACATACATACATACATACATACATACATACATACATACATACATACATACATACATATGCAAATAATCTGGGAAAACATGGCATGCTTTGCGGTCAGTATGTTTAGTCCAGATTTCTAGAAAAGCTTGGACAGGCTCCTTTTTAAAATAAATATTACATCTTTTTGATGCTTTTGTTGAATCAGATTAGATGGTTTGTGAATGCTCTTTTCTAGTTGTTTCGAATGATCTAAGATGGAAAACACAGCAACCATAAGAAACTCAACATAGAATAACTTTGTCATGCAAACACCTTTTTCTACGAGGAGAATTACCAAAAGAAGTAGAAGCCGGTGTCTAAATATTAGTGCTCGTAATTACATTTTAATGATATCATGGCCAATACACAGGCTTTGATCACATAACAACATTTGGAAACACAGACCCATATGATCAAGTCGGCTGATTTTGGTAATATATTATACATATCTCATATATATTATGATGCTGTGATTTGCCAAAGCATTATGGCCACTGATAGGTGAGATGAATAACAGATTTATTTATTTATTAAAATTTTTTTTATTGGAGTACCTGTTAGCAGGTGGGATATAGTAGGGTGCAAGAATTTGAGTGAGTTTAACAGGAATCAAATTGTGAAGACTGAACCACTGGGCCAGAACATCTCTAAAACTACAGCTCTTGCAGTGTTCCTTTGAGTGGGTATCTACCACTAAGCATGGAACTATGTCAGGAACATGAGCAACTAAAGCTCATTGATATAGATTTTTTTGTGAGAACTGAGGGCCGCCCTGTCTGCAGCGAGCTGACAGATGAGCTGTAACTCAAACGGCTTTAAAAGTAACGCTGGTTCTGTTAGAATGTTCTCAAAATACAGTGTGTCACAGTTTATTGCTAAAGGGACAGCATAATGTTAACTAAGCAATATCAGTTAGGTGGTCTTAATGTTATGGATGATTTCATGAAAGTAGACATTCACTGAACTCAATAACCTTCAACATATCCTATTTAAAGGCTCAAAAAAGTTGTGAGGCCGATTTCACCTTATATGGAGGTTATTTTAGTGGATCATCTCTCAGACTCTGCATAAATGATGGGGAATTTATTGGATTTGCATCAAAAAACATAAGCCTCCGGGCTATTAATAAAGCAAAAGCCAGAAGATTTGCCAACTATTTCGCAGGGATACATTCTTGATGTGTTATCATTCAAACACTTGCTAAATTGTAAAAGCATGTCCACAGTACAATGTCTAAGTGAAAATACTTAAAAACCTCCAGGTCTTGCAGGTGAAGAGAAATTCAAAGGCAGTAACTTGATTTGGAAATAACATTCAAGGCAAAAAAAACACGCTGAACTGCCCATTTGATGATGTTTCTGTCTGAAGTCCAACTCCAAGAAACAGTGAAAGGTCTGCTGTTACATACTTAGTAGTATCCGTATATTTGATTCAAGTTTTGTCCTTATTTGTGTTTGTGTTGACAGACAAGGAACCGTTTTGAGAGCACCCGGTCAGAGGTGGAGAGTCTGATGAGGAAGATGAAGGAAAATCCACACGAGCACAAGAGTGTCAGCCAGCACACTATGGAGGGATACCTGTTTGTGCAGGAGAAGCGTATGTATTGCAGAGGGTGCCATTCAGAAACACAAATGAGAGCGCGTGTGTTTATGTGCTTGTGTCTTTTTCAGCTTTAAAGGATGCAAGACAAAGATTCACCCTTGTTATTGTTATTCATGCCTCGTGCTTCTCTCTGGCATGAGTCTTTGACCAGCTGGTATTGCTTTTGATCCTCTCAACGCATTTTTCTCTCCTCAGGTTCATTTGTATCGACATGGGTGAAATACTACTGCACATACCATCGCGAGCCTAAGAAGGTCACCATGGTTCTGTTTGACCCGAAATCCGGGGGTAAAATGGTGAGTCGCTTATTAAACAGACACTTTAACTCTGTATGTTTGGGAGATGAAACAAAACCTGCCTATATATTTTTCACTGAAGAAGATACACACAGCCATTTGTCCTCATTCTCAGAGCGTGAAGGATTACCACAGTGAAGTTCTGACAGGAGAGGGAAAAAAAAGTAAAATTTGTTTTTGGAATCATCAGCTGAAAATGTCAAGCCTTTTGTCAGACACTTGTTGTCGAGGCTGAGAGCGTTTTTGATTCACAGCACCACTTCACACCAGTACACAGTCACACATGAAGCTGCTGGTTTGACAAGTGAGCGCAATTTCTTCCTCAGCATCCTTCGTAGGCCTTGGCAAATTATGCTGTGAGTAAGCAGTGTGTCTCCAAACCCTCGCCAACTACAACCAGATTAATACAAAGCTGAATTGCAAGCAAGCTTTGGATGAAGATGCATAACGAAGCACAAAGACCTGAAAAACATACAGTATACAACAGATACACGGCATGATGAAGAGCAGATGGTCTGGCTGAGGCCATTTTTCATTTAAAGTTGGAATTATAAAACCTGCATGTTGAATAGTGGGCCGTGAAATGGTGTCATGGTTTGCACTCTGGCACCAGAGCAAGAAAGTTTTCGGAATGTGTGTGGAGTTTGCATGTCCCCCGTCTGGTTTCCTCCCACACTCTAAAGACAGGCATTTAAGGTTAAATATTTCCTGTAGATTGTTCTCTGCTTTCACCCATTGTCAGCCGGGTTTAGCTCCAGCCTCCAACGATCTGAATTAATGGATGTTGACTAAGCATGCAGCAAGAAGACAATCAAGAGATTATAAAGAATAATCTGTGACTTGATTTCCATACTGCACTTATTAACAAGCTGTGAATATTCACCATTGCGAGGGGTATCTGAAAAGTCATTCATTGTGGTGTTAGATCTGCGGTTGAGTGTATACTCATGCTCCAAACCAATGATTTTCATCCGTCACATTCCGTTTGTGTATGTTAAAGTAACAAAGTGTGATGTGGTTCATACTGAACTAGTGTCACTTGCTTTTTTGAATTGTGACACCCTTCCTCCTCCGTTCCTAGTTATATTTATTCCCTACTTTTAGTCCTCTTCTTTGTGCGTCGATTCCTGCAGAGATTTGTGTTGTTGCCCATTTCACACTACAAGTCTTCATCCAAAATGATCTCATCGTGTTCCTCCAGCAGTACTGTGTGATTGTTCTCTTTGTAACACTTAATAAAAAGGCTGCGTCCTGCTTTGATGGTTTAAATGTTGTTCTGCGTGCATTTAAGTTTTACTATCATACTACAATGTTGTATTCCCTCTTACTGTTTCAGGGGGAGGAGGAGAGCTTCATTCTCAAGTCTTGCACCAGGAGGAAGACGGACTCGATAGAGAAAAGGTTCTGCTTTGATGTGGAGGCTGTGGACAGGTACATGCATGCCGTCAATTCCTCCAACTCAAAAACATATCCCCGTTGGTACATTTTCGACATGTTTCAACCATTTATTTCTATATGATATGGCGTTGACATGAAGAAGTGGTCAGTACTGTTGCCTCATGGCGAGAAAGTCCTTGGTTTTGACTCTCAGTCGAGTTTTGGAGCAGTTCAGTGTGAACATGTTCCAGTTTCCTCCTGACATGTGGTTGCATCCTGCCTTCACCCGCAGTCAGCAGGGATCAGCTCCATCGTCCTGTGAACCAAGGTTGGACAAAGAGGACTAAAAAGCGACCGGGTGGATGGATTTCACAGCCTGATTTCAGTTAGGAGGTTTCACATGATGTAATTACAGCTAACATACACATGAGGGTGCTGCTCAGTTGATATACACTTGAAGTGATTGATGCGGTTTGTCTTTTCAGACATAGTGGTGCTTCTTTTCACAGCCCTCCTCACCCATTCCTCACATTTCTAATTTCTGTCTTCCTGATTTAAAATGAGTTCACCTCATTACCTTGTTGTCTTGTCATGTCCTTCTTGATATGGTTGAATGTATTGATCTGTCTGCATTTTGATGGCATGAAGGAGATCTGTGGAGGAACCAAGGCAAATCTTTTTAAATGCACATGCGTTTAGTACATACACAAATAAATTTCCATCTTGTTTCACAGTTTCTAAAACAGTATGAGTTACTTTGCATGCATTTGGTTGTGTTTCTATGCCTAGTGACCTTGTGGTTCACCTTTGGTGCTGTGCTTCATAGAATCTGTTTTCATTTTGAATGCAGTAGTTTGGATAAGTGCTAAAATAAACTGAGAGGAACTTGATGATTTACAGTTAAATAACTTTTATAAATCACTCAATTGATTTGCTGCTTTTGGTTTTCTATGTCGCAATCAATACATCCGACGAATAATTGGGGTTGAGCCATGCAGGAACATTATAACTAACACATTAACATTTTTTTTTTTCATCAGTGCAGACTAAATGCTAATAACTTATACTAAAAACAATATTAGTATAATATTAATATTCAGCATTTGTTTGAAAATAGTTTTCATGATCTAGTCCAAATACGTAAAGACATATATCTCTGTTTTATTTCACACCATTATTTGTAAATCCACCCATCTACCTTCTTTTCTGCTTTATCTAACAGGTTACAGGCTGTTGATCCCAGTTGACTCTGGGTGGAGGCCATCATAATTCAAACAGACAATTGCACGCGCTCATATTCACATCAACACGCGATTTTAGAGTCACTAATTATTCTCCAATTATGCATGTTTTTGGACCGTTTCAAGTAGCTTTTGCACCCATAGAAAACACATGCATGCATTGGGAGAACAGGTGAACTGTCTGTTAACCCAGACTTGAACCGGGCTAGCCACTACACCACTCCGACTTCTGTCTATGAATTCACACCTCTGTCTCTCTCACTTTGCTAAAAATGTAAACCATGTATTATCAGGCCCTGCTTTGTGATACTAATTAGGATGGCAGATGTCGGGCTCGGCGAAGTCGGATAACCCCAAGAGAGTCAGACTTAGTCGAACTCAGTACACAGTACACAGGATGTGTATATATAGTTGCTTCTCGGTGCGGCTGTGTGTAGGGGACTGAGTCATGATCGAAGGACAGAGTAGATTATGTGTGTGGAGGTGGTTGTAGTGCGGTGGAAGTGACACCGTACGTAAAATGAATGTGCTGCCGGTGACAGGGTGACTACATTGGACAGATTGGAAACATATAATAGACCGGGGCGGACATGGCTAATGAGGCTACGTGTGAGTGTCGACGTTGTGAGTGTGCATGCCACACATCAAATTGAAATGACTGCTCGTTTGCTTATGAATTTTTGGGCTTTATTCATCATTCATTTTTTTGATCCTTTTATGGTAAAAAGTCTCAGCTGGGGAGGCTTTGCTTTGCTGGAAAGCAGCACTAAAGTCATACCTCTGGCACCTGCAGACACTCTGCTCTTAAGGTTTGCATGCACAAATTCTTTTACGCAACTGTGTCCACGACACAAACTGCAAAAAAACTCTCAGGTGGAATATATTTAATCGCTTGTATTTATCATTTTAATGCTTTGAAAAACACACTTAGGGATCCGGCGGAGCTGTTGACATGAAATAAATTATTATTCTTACAGGTGTTCTTTCTTTTATCGGAATGTGTTATTACCTGAAGTATTTGTCTGATTTGTGAGGTTTTCATGATTCATGAGAGACTCTCATTGGTTTTGATGTCTGACAAGTTATTGTTCCTTTTGTGTGTGTGTGTGTGTGTGTGTGTGTGTGTGTGTGTGTGTGTGTGTGTGTGTGTGTGTGTGTGTGTGTGTGTGTGTGTGTGTGTGTGTGTGTGTGTGTGTGTGTGTGTGTGTGTGTGTGTGTGTGTGTGTGTGTGTGTGTGTGTGTGTGTGTGTGCGCACATGAGAAGGCCGGGAGTGATCACTATGCAGGCTCTGTCAGAAGAAGACCGCAGGTTGTGGATGGAGGCCATGGATGGGAGAGAACCGGTGGGTTACCATGGTTACTAGTTTCTTCATATGTGACGGAGACAAACGAGAGAGTGAGAGAGAGAGAGAGAGAGAGAGAGAGAGAGAGAGAGAGAGAGAGAGAGAGAGAGAGAGAGATGAAGATTTTAGACGAGAGCAAGGGACAACACCTGCGCGAGAAAAAACACAATCACCAACGTCACACATAATGTTTGTTGCATTGTTTAAAACGTATGCATCTTCATTTAAAACTGTGGCTCATCAACAACCGCTCAGGACACCTGATAAGTTTGAGAGAGATCATTTTTTTTGTCACTAATAGAAGTGCTGACAGACAGCCAGTCACTCCAGCACTCACTTTATGTCTTCTCAAGATGCAGCTTTTTTGCCCTCTGGCTGTACGTGCCCAGTTAGTCCTGCGTTCCACACGCTCAGTCAGACCTCTTCATGCCCCAACATCTCCTTACGTCTGCATTCAAATGTGCAAAGGTAATCCGCATCCATAAAGTCACCGCAAGCTTCGACAAGCAGTTTCTGAGCTCCGGGGAGCTGTCATAAAAGAAGAAATGTTGATGTTCATGTTTGGCCCCCAGCTATTTCCTGCCTTTGGTGTAGCAACTTTACTCTCTGGCTGGCTTCACTTGACAGTCAGTACAAAGTTACCATTGACCACAGCCAGAAGAAACCACGTTAAGAAAGCTGCAAAGACCTTAAGCATTAGCACAGCTTCCCACCCTCATATATATGTGAACCCATACACAGAAACGCATTATTATACTGTAAGTGACAGCAGGGCGCCATTACTGCATCCTGCATGTGACAGCTTCTAATATCATTCCCTAAGTTACGCATGGTGTATATTTCTGTACTGTACTCCAGTAAAGCCTACGTGATGCAGGTTCAGGTGGTTTTATTTGTACCCTTAGGTGCATTACTTTTGCATTTAGATGATCACTGTGTACACGATTATTATTAAATGTAACAATACGGCAAACTCATAATCACAATAACTTAGTATTCTGAGTTTGCCATAATACAGATAAATATAATTACCTACCGAGCCAAATCTGAAAGGTTGAAAACAGCTTATATATATATATATATATATATATATATATATATATATATATATATATATATATATATATATATATATATATATAAAAGCATATATTAAGTCAGAAAATCGTGAGAGGAAAAGCAACGTTTCTGCTCTATAATGGTAGATGTGTGCCCATTAACAGGCGAGGAAGAGTGCTTCCTTAGAAATGTCAACTAGGAACTGAAACGTGGATGGTATTTGTTGTAACTTTGTTCTCCTTTTCAGCCACGTGACAGAGTTTAAAATTGTTATCAAATGCTTCAGTATGTGTAGCCACAGTATTCATAACATAAAAGTCTGCATTAACTTGAAAACTTTAAATAATTGATGGAAACTCACAGTTGACGATCGCACCAGATGTCGGTGTGAAGGGAAAATTAAGACTAAACATGAAAAAAAAGGTAGATCAGCACCATTTAACAGTTACAGTAAATGATTTACAAAAAAACAGAACTGCTGATAAAAGCTCTACTTTAAAGTGAAAAGTGATCACATGAAGACATAAGTAGCTGGTAATTCACGGCTCACAATGTAACTTCTCACACAATTACCCTCCTTCTTCATCTTTTCATTTTGAGAAAATTCTCAAAGGAGACCGAACTGTTCTGCAAATCATGGCCTCCAGGAAAGATTAGTTTGTAGCAGGAAGGCACAGATAGCTACCAGAGTTAGGTGTTGCCGGCATTGGAGCTCACTATCAACCAGGGGTTTCCTTGAGCTTCTGCTAGGTTTTATAGCATGACAACATTAAGTCTAGCAGAGTTTACACAATCGTTGTTATTTCATGTCGTGTGTCTGAATTGCTTCACACAGTATAATTTAAGAAATAAAATAAAATCACTGGCAATAAAGTAGACACAGGGCTCAACCTAATAAAAATGTGCCGACTGAGGTAAGCAGTCAATATGCCAATTTTTGTGTATTTTCTTGAGCAGACAAAACAAGCAGCAGTCAGGAAGCATCCTGAGCGTAATAGAAAAAAAACAAAACCGTAAAACATTGGCGCTGTATGTAGGAAGGGTTTGAATGTGAAGTGTTGGTCAATCAATGCAACATAAAAATCTCCTGCACACTGTAAATCACTAAATGTTGACGTTTGCAGGTGTACAATCTCAACAAAGACAACCAGGCCGAAGGAAGTGAGTATCATTAGTAATTAGATTTTCAGTCATTATTACGTAATTGCATGTAATAAATTATGCAGTACAGCGCTGGTGCTCACTAGTGTGTTATGAACCTTCGACAGAGATCCACTGAGCAATTTGTATGAGCATATTATTTTTAGCTAGAAATTATATACTACTGTGTGACTAATTGCATTCAACACATTTTACTGCATGTAACTCATATATTCACATATTTACATTCTTATCATTGAATATTGCATATTTCAAAGAGTGTCTATTGGGGGATTAAGGCTGCAATGTTGGTTGTTATTGACTTTCAGCCGCATATAATGTTTTTCTTTTCTTCTGATATAACAGGATTTGAACGATGTGTAATGAAGCAAATTTCAAAACTAATAGTCGGTTCATATTCATGTTGTCTTTCTCCCCCTCCATCAGTGGCCCACCTGGATGTCATTGGATTCAATGTGATGAAAAAATTTCTCTATGCAGTGGACACTCGAGGTACAGTGTTAACAGTCATCCTTTATTTTTTTTTTTTATCTTCTCTGTCGATATTGCCCTTTTCCATCCAGCACAATACACGTTATACTAACATGTGATTCAGTCTTTTCAGACATCAATCAATCTATATTTACCTTTGAAATTAAATGTGATTGAAAATATTTTAGACAAGAAAAACAAAGAGTTAAGACATACACACACAAGGACTGGATTTATTCTAAAAGCAACACAGACTAAAGATGCTCACATCTGAAACCTCTCAGCCAGAAAAAGGCATTAATGAAATGTGAATTTTAAGATAAAACACATACAATATAATATATAATATATACAATAGAAATATAACTTCAAATACTAAAATATGACATCAGGAAAATAAGTTGACAATGGAAACTACAATCTGGAAAAGATCTAGAATTATTTTTTTTAAAGAGAGAAAACAAATTACAGTCAATTACGAGCCTGATTTAAAATCTGGGCCTTTAATTGGCAATACATGCTCTTCTTACTATAGTGATTTTGCTAATGGATGTAGGTGTGGGCATGGCTTGGTAGAGCGGTCATCTCCCAATCAAAAGGTTGCAAGTTCGATTACCATCTCTGCCTGCCTATATGCCGAAGTGTCCTTGAGCAAGACATTGGACCCCAAACTGCCTGGGTGTATGCAGTGTGAGACTGAGTGGTTGGTGGTGGTGGGAGGGGTCGATGGCGCAGATAAGCAGCGTCACTTCCGTCAGTCTGCCCCAGGGCAGCTGTGGCTGCACACATAGCTGACCACCATCGAGTATGGAGTGAATGAATAATGCAATGTAAAGCGTCTTTGAGTGTCCTGAAAAGCGCTATATAAAACCTATTCATTATTATTATTATTATTATAAAAAGATTTAAAAATCAAAACTGAATGTACAGTAAATACATTATTGGGTTATAATTAATCTGATGATTGCAAATAAGAAATTGTGTTGTATTTACAATAGTTAAATGGAACCTACTGCGACAGCTTGTTGACTCAACGGAGGCTTTAATACGGCACAAAAACATAAAATTAATATGCACTGCACCAGCTGCTGCAGGTTCACTGTTGGGAGGGAAAAATAAATAATGGTTAGGGTTTAAACTTATGACCCCTGAGTATTATGACCCCTGAGTGTCATTATGATATCCTCAGATGTATCTGGACATGGCTCTCGAGAGATTCTTTGAAATGCTGTAATAATGGTCCACATGTCCACAACATCGCTACTTGTTTTTATCTGCGGGACTGAGAGCATCCATTACTGCACACTCTGTACCTATTCATTGCATCAGAAGACACATTTATATTGAGACGGCCTTGTGTGCCAGATCTCCCAGGATTATTCTTCTCATGTAGGAACATGTATAAAATACAAGAAAAGGATGTCTTTTAATACTATTTTGAGTTTAATGTAATGTGAAGCTAACATTATTGAAATAGGCATCACAGTTGATATGTCTGAACCTTTCGCTCTTTTTCCTCAAAATAATGAGCAGTGGTCAATGCATGTTGTATGTTTTCGACAGCAGTTATTCACTGATGTCAAATCAATAAAAAGAAAAAAGAAAAACGCTGCATAAGCTGCTTAATTGTAGTGTGTGACACCACATTAGTTAACACCAGATAATCTGACATGTCACTGTTATGGTGACATGAAATTTCTAAGTCTACTCAAGTGTTGCACTTAATTTTAACGACCAATCCTTACTTTGGTGCTAATTTCAAATATTCAATTGCAGGTGACTTTATTGACATGGTTGGTTATTATTAATCATCATTTTCGTATAGCACTTGGCCGCGTGGTGCTTATCACATCGCTCTCTTGCTTCACAGTGAAACGATCCCTGGCATGAGTCCGGGATCTCAGGGTCCTTTCTGTACAGAATGTGCATCTCCTTCCTTCACATGTGTGGGCTTTTTCCAAATACAAATAAAAAGCTGCATTTGAGGCGAATGTGTAAGACATAATATGCCTTCACACACAGTCGGCTGGGATTTGTTCCATCATCTGGTTAACCTGGATCAGATAAAGTGTTACAGATGATGGATTAATGCATATATAGCACCTTTTAAGACTGTAATATGTTTCATCAATAATTGATAAAAAAAGGATAAATATAAATATATAAATATTTATATTATAAATAATAATATTTATTTATTTATTCGGACATTTCACTGTATGTTGCACCAGAAGGTGAGAATATAGTAATTTCGAGTAGTAATTGTTTGGTATCGCAAAAATATTAACATTTATTGCTTATACTCTGCACCACAACAAATACAAACATTAGTGTTTAAATTTAAAGGTTATTATGGCACTGTTTTACTGGTCCATCCCACTCAAGATGGAATTAGGCGTTTTTCACACCTCTGATTGAGGCAGATGGCCTCCACCCTGGAATATGGTTCTACTCAAGGTTTCCTCCCGGTAACATCTAGTTTTTCCTCGTCACTGCACATGTGGGATTGTTGATTCTTTTTCAATATGTTGAGTTAAGATGTGTCTGTTCGAATCAGTGGTATATAAATAAAACTGAATTGAATTGAATCGCAGAAACATGGACTTACATACAAGCAATATAATTAATAGCATAAACCTAATTAATGTAGTGACCAATGCACACCTGAAGCAGTTGGGCAAAACAAATCAATAAAAGAGGAATAATAAAACAGCAAATGAGAATAGCTTATACTTGCAGATATAGAAAAATAATAGAATAATCAGAAGCTAAATATTTTAAACTAACACAGGAACATAGGAGAAGCTAAATAGATAAGCACAATTATGAAATCACAGATAAGAAAGCATTTCATCGAAGCCCGAATGAAAAAGTTCTGTAAATGTTAAAAAATCTGTTATACTTGCGAGGGTGTTACAGTTTTACAGCTGACTCATGAGGATTAATAAATACTTATTTTTTCTTTTCTTTCAGGTATTGATGAGCAGGGCTTATACAGAATTGTTGGCGTCAACTCCAAAGTGCAAAGACTACTCAGCCTGGCTATGGGTAATTACAGAAACACATAGAAAAGTATCTTTATATCAATGCCTCTATTAAAATCCATAGCAAATTACATTTTTGCTGTGCTTTTTGTGCTCCAGATCCTAAAACTTGTGCTGATGTAGAGCTGGAAAACCCAGAGTGGGAGATAAAGACAATAACAAGTGCTATCAAGCACTATCTCAGGTTTGTATGCTTATGTATATATATAAAAGTTTGACATTATTCTTTGAGTGCACATGACTTTAATGACCTGTAATTTAGTGACCCTTTTCATTTCGTTGAAGCATTCCTCTCTTAAAATTACAGGACCTTTTCTGTACATTTCACTCACAATGCTTGACTAAGCATATATAGCTTCATATATTTTTCTTCTGGCCTCGATCGAGCTTCATACATTTTAAATTTTTATGCAGGCTTTTTTAAGTCTGTGCGCCCATGGAAAGGTTGTTCTCTGCACACATCTTTATCAGCTGCGTTTTAACCCACAGTTGCTTTTCCCCATTGCAAATGTTCCCATGGTCAAATGCGTTTCTGAAGAGCCTTTCTTTTATTTTGTCATGATAGGAAGTATATTGATTGTGGAAAGCCAGGGAAATGACGTGACACGTGTAAAAAAAAAAAAAAGAATAAATAAAGAGGGGAGAAGCAGTGTTGTTCACGCTGTGCTCAATCTGCTGTACATTGATGAATATACATTGTGCCCAACACAAAAGCTCAAGTACACAAACGTTCGCGGACACGTTGGTGCACGTTCACACATGGTACATTAATGGAGAGATTTACTGAAACACCTGCTGTCCACTCTCTCACAGACCACACATAGACTCATTTATAGCATCAAGACATCAGGCCAGGCCTCATTGAGAGCCAGCAGGAGCCATTACGCTCATCAGGCAGCAGTGAACAAAATCCTGTCCAGCTGTGGAAGCAGGCATGACTGAGAGGGGAAAAAAAAGATGAAAAGAACATAGTTAGTAGAGCGCTCATCCAGAACTATCCGAGATTTATAGATTTTTTTTTTTTCTTTCTTTCGCAAAGCAGCCGACTCTGAACTCTTGATCTATTTTCCAAGCTGATATTCTCCACCTGACATCTCAGTCTGCTGTGTTTCCAGGATGCTGCCTGCGCCTCTCATGACATACCAATATCAGAGGAGCTTCATCAAAGCCGCCAGTAAGTATTCTCCTTTTACGCATCTCATTTGCTTCTCAAATGTATGTTGAGGCGGCGGTTTGGGGTTGTTTAAATGTTGCTTTGGTTACAGATAAATACAACTTTACACTCTGAAACAAGCATGTGGTTTACAAGAAATGTGCAGATTCTGTGAATCACACAATTTCAAATAGATATTTCACCTGCTTAGACACCCATCGTCTCTCCAGGACTGTTAATTTGCTCTGTTAATCATCTTATGTGATTCCTTTGACTTGTTTTTTGGTGTTTTTTTGGTGTATCAAATTCCTCAGCTCAAAAGGAAAATGCTTGAGAAGTTGATGCGGAAGAGAAAAACGTCTTGTTTTGAGACGTGTTGCTTCGGACGGCAGCTGCAAAATTTCTCTTTTCATGTGACAGCACCTGATGGGTGTGGATCATGGAGTCTGGATAAATAATTTAATTAAAAATACACGCACGTGAACACACACACACATACAGCTGTCTTGAAGACAGATCGTGCAAACCCTCCAGCAGATACTGAAATCATTTTGGTGTATGTGATTCATCTCGTGTGGCTGCTAGGCTACAAAGTAAACGATAGCAATCTCCAATTGATTTAGACTATGAAGTACAGACTTTGCATGTGTATCCGCCAGCTCTGATTGTTTGAATCTTAAGGGCTTCATCTGCCCTTGGTTGGTCTGCTTCAGATTGATTCAGCCTGTTTAGCCTGGCTTCAAGTTGTTTCGGTTCTTGTTTTCTCAGTGTTTCACATTTTGGGTTACTATAGAAAGCTAATAAGCCATGTAGTGTAATTCAGTCCAGTTTGGAGTGAAAGGTGGTGTCACTGACCTGATGTGCTTGTTTTTTGGTCGTTGATCTTCTAGAAAACTTGAGCTGTGCCAGGAAAGGACTCCGCATAATGACAGTCTGTCTCTATCACATTAAATGGCTTCATAATGTGGCTGAATGGAAAGAATGGGAGAAATAAGGCTAGTCAGATCTATTAAAGTCTCCGGTTAGATATCAAATTATATAATTTAGCAACAATCATAAGTTGATAATTGGCACAGCCCTATTTATAAAGGTATTGTACTTAAGCGTGCCTCTGTGTTAACGTCACCTCTCAGCCATGTGCATTTGCATGTTGTGAACTTGTGCGTGAGTTCAAATGTACAGGAAGACAGGTCTATGAGTCAGCCTTTGTATTCTTTTGGCCAAGGTGAAATATTGTGCAACAGCAGCGTCATGTGAGGATAGCGTCCTCATGTGAACTCTGTTCACCAGCTCCTCCCTTTTTTTTTTTTTTTCTTCCTCCCTTTCACCTCTACTCCTCCTTCCAACTCTGAGCTCACGCATCACCTCTCCCTTCCTCCTCAAGTTACGGCCTCGACGTAACTTTATTTTAGGTGTCAGGTTCAGCCACAAAACCGCAGTCGTGGACTGGAAGAAAAAGGGGGGAATGGTGTGGGAAAAGGATTAGTGTGAAAGAAAGAGAAGGAGAGAAGGGAAGATATGTGTCACCTGCATTCACTTGAACTGGGCATAAGTGCTGATGAGGACGGCTACCTTGAAACTGCTGAGTTTTTTTTTTTTCTTTATTCCTTTTTTTATCCTTCTCACCTGCGATTGTATAAATAACATTTATTCTTATATACGGGCTGACCCGACTACATATTTTCCATATGCTTTTCATTGTAGCTCCAAGTCTGACTGAGGCAAGTTAAAGTTTCTGATGAATTACATTTATGGGTGGATGATAACTTTAGACTATGATTGTAGACTACACGGGCCACAGAGTTCAGAGTTTTCTAGTACAGTCGCCTCACAGTGAGGATGCAAGTTTGCGTGTGGGTTTTCTCCTGGTACTCCAGCTTCCTCCCACAATCCAAAAACATACATTTGACGTACATTTAATTGGTAGTTCTAAATGATTAATAGATGAATGGATTTATGTCTACATGCTGTGCTGTCAAAACTAATTTTTCAAGTCTGTGATAAAGACCAGACGGTGTTCTAAGTCATTTTATCCACTGATGTCTCTGTTAATATCAACGTGGTACAAAAAAAAAATAAAATGAATATGACACAAACAGACTTTATATCTATATAAAACTAGAGAATAATAACCTCCATAATTAGGCCCTGCGAGAGTTTCTTCACAGTTGGCACAAGCAGCAACTGTAAGACTACATTTGCTGCATAGAGCCTCTGTGCCTCCGGGTTAAGGATGTGTTTTAAAGCAGCCATGTTTTAGTGTTTGTAGCTTCTTCTTGCAGCAGCCTCCATATTTGAGGCGTACTCTCAAAGTGTTTGCTACATCTGTGCAAACATGGTCGTAAAGTGCAGCTTGCGTGACTGGTGGAAAAATACAACCAAAAGTTTCCAGTCAATAAACTGTAAAGCAAAGCAGTACAGCATCATCCAACGTATATTGCCAGCCGCTCTGTGAGCCCGGGCAGCATGCTAAAGATGAGGTATGGGATCTAATGCACATGCTGTAGGAGCCAGGAAATATGAATAATGAATTATAAAAAAGTGGCGGTGCTGGAGTTGAAGGATCAGCCGACAGTCTGCAGACGTGGCAAGCCCGTTATAGTAATACATGCTTCATTTACTGTATGTGGATTGCCTGTGCGTTTGCCTTGCTGAATTCTGTAAAAGTCCATGCAGAATCGAATCCCTTTTTGGTTAAGAAATGCACTAATCAGAGTTTTACTAAATACAGGGTTTCTCTTGGTGTTTTCAAAGCCTGATGTTGCAAGATAACGTTTAATTTAGTCAGATACACGATTTATCTGATTTCTAACACGTGTATGTACAGTCTGTACTAAGCAGCCATGACCAAATAATCATGTGAGCCCAGAGTTGACAAAATACATTAAACAGATACAACTCCAATTTTTAGGAGCTGAAAACTCTATCATATAACATACCATGAAAAGAAAACCAGCACGACTGAGTATAGATTAATAAAATATACTCTTTATTAAAAAGTAATATGTTACTTCAGTCGTATTCTTGTATTTCGGTGTTTTGTCTGTAAAAAGTGATTAAAATTGTAATAGTGAAAATGGACAAGGATATGGCCAAAAGTCTGGCCTACATACATTGAAATATACAGCTCCTACTTAAAAAAACATTCATTCATCAAGTACATACATGTTCATTTGATTTCAGATTTGCACGTTTTGCTCGATGGCCATACAATTCCATTTTATACTGTTTTGAATCAATCATAACTTTACCAAAAACCACACTGCACCTCAAAAGCATCCACGATAAAGACACATCTGACTACACAGTTAACTCAAAATACATTACATTATGTCAGTGATGAATCCATAGCAATATTCATCTTTTCTTCTTCTGAAATGTGATAAGTGTTAACTAATGTTGAACTTGTGTATATGGATTGATTGGATTGAATTAATGCAAAGCAAGAATTGTGATATTAATCGACAAACATTCCCGTCTTTATGCTGTTGTCTAACTTAGAAGTGTGCAAAAAGAGCAGGGTGTCTGCTCCAGCATAATGTGTGCGCATAACAAGTAATAGACAGCCGTAGTGGACACACATATTGAAGTGTTTGGCACATGTTTGCGTGAGTGACAGCTTATGTGTTTTTGTTTTTCAGTGTTTCAAGCATTTTTTTTTTCTCTCTGTACGTGTGCAAGAGTGCATAAACCTTAGTAGTTATTAAGAAAATGCATTTGATATGAGATGTTGTGCCTGTTGCTGGTGTAATGCCTGGCGCTGACAGCCAGGGCCCCAGGGTTGATCTAATGTGAGTCTGCTGTCATCTCTCTATTGACTGGCTCCTCAGTCGTGACTTATTATAGTAATTCATCAACAACAGATCTGTCTGCTGTGCTTGTCTACTAAGACATGGCGCCTTTCCCACTTTGCAGTAGCTGTGTGATTAAAGTACCACGCTGGCCTTTCTGTATGTTGCACCTCATCATCTCACTGTCATGAGAAAAAAATGTAAAACTATCTCAAATAATGCAACTTTTTGTTTCTTAAAACAATCTTTCTTTTTCTTTCTTGCTTTTTTTTTTTTTTTTGATCTGTCCAGAGATGGATAACCCCGAGGCTCGGGTGACAGAAGTTCATGCTCTTGTGCATCGATTGCCTGAGAAGAACAGACAGATGCTGGAGCTGCTGATGAAACACCTCGCCAAGTGAGCAGACGTACAACCTACTCACATGCTGGCACACATTTGCAACTACAGATATGCAGACTTTTGAAGCAGGACTGGATTCATTTACGCCCCCTCCCCATTGAATCTCACTTCCTTTCTTTTTATTCTTCTTTTCTCCTCTTCTCCGCGTCCGTACAATGCATCAACATACTCCTTTGCCTGATTGCTGCTGTCATCCATCCCTCGAAAAAGATTAGTGCTCCGTGTAATCTCTTGACCACATGCATTAATGCACTGTGTACTGAAAATAGAAACTCATCCAGCAGCCATTGAGCTAAATCTATTTCCCGACTTATCCTTCAATGGAAAGTGGGGTCAAAGGACAAATACAGCTTTTTCTGTAGATGCCTGAGTCACAGCTAATGCAGTGATTTGTTGCTCAAAAGATGTCTCACTGTTTTGTTCAAATTGGACGGAATTTCCCTTTCAATTTCAATTTCTTGAATTATGAAAGGAAGTGAATTTAATTTAAAATTCAATAAGAAATCAAACAATGTGTGCTGTTAAAAGAATATCATACAACAAGACGCTTAATGAAGCTTCAAAAGTTTGAAGTAAAAAAAATAAAAATTCTCCATTTTAATTTAAAGGCTTAAATGAGACCTTATTGGTCGATAATTGAATGCATCTCACCCTTTGAGCTGATTGGAATGCAGTGTTTTGCTTCAGAACATTTCTGCCAGGCACGTACTGATGAACAGACTATAACATTCTGGAAAGTCTCATCTTATAAAACCTTTTTGTCTTTCTATTATGGACAACAAAATGCAACACTTCATATTATATTGGTTGGAAAATGCTAGAGTAAGAACACATTGCATATCTTTAGGTTACATAACCACAAGCTGCTGCAGCACATAAGCAAATTAAAAAGAAACACAGGGGCAGGGCATGACACTGTTGGTTCATATACAATTATTACTGTCAAGCGCCTGACAGCCGAGCATTGTGTTTTTTTAGTCTAAACCCACATCTAAGTCCCTCGGGGTTATCAGGCCGTGCCTCCACGGCAGCATCATGATACAATCTGTGACAAATAGGACTTCAGACATGTTTATGCCGCATGAAAGCAAGCGCATATGCAGCCGTTTTGAGGATCTGAGCGTATTTACCTGGGGCTTAGTGGATTAAACCTGCTGACGGACATCATCATCACCGCGGGCTTATAGGTAGAATGAATGGATCGCAGCACACCTCAGCTGTCTGTCTCTTTCTGTGGGGATGAGATAAGATTTAATACATCACACCCAATGTATTCATTCAAACAACAGCATTCAGGTCGGGAATTAGAAAAGAAGCTGTGTTATATATTAAGTGAAAACATTAGTAAATACTAAACACGGTTTGCACAGTGGAGCAGGTGGGAAAAATGTGCAGGTGAAGTTTTGGAGGTTTGAACTGTCCCGGTGGTGTCTTGTCCTTTAAGCTTCACAGGCTTGCGTGTATTGTTAAAACATATTAGCCATTTCTTCAACGGCCTCACAATCGTATCTCTGGCCATTCATCAACTATTTGTCTGTCTACGACACTAACTGTTGTTCATTGATATCTGTGCTATTGCCATGAAAGCCTAAGCAATATTGATATAAATACTATCTTTACTCTTTGAGAAAGATTTGGATGAGGTTTGATTAAAAATTTGTATCCTGACGAAAAAGTTTATTATGTGTTTGTTTCATTTGTTTCCTGATGTAATGGGAAGGGTTCATTGGGTTGCAAATGTGTGTTTGACTTTACAGTACCTTTAAAAAAAAAAAAAAATCACCTTTTGAAGGCAGATGCACCCTGAAGACGTTTTAGTATTTGTTTTATGTCCTGAGGGAAACTGACACACATGTGGCACCTGGTCTTAAAAGGATACATATAAATGTTGCCTCAGTAAAATTGTAGGTTGTTAAAGCCGTGAGTAGTAAACTAAACAATGCTGATGGGGGCCACAGAGTTCATCTCTCTAAGTTTTACACCTTACGGGCCCCTGTTATCTAAAATAAAAAATATTGGGAAGTGCAATTTGTAGAGGGCTTTTTTTAATTTTTTCTTTTATGTGCAATAACTGTTTGTGCTCTCCTCAACAGCGTGGCCAGTCACCACCAGCAGAACCTGATGACCATAGCCAATCTGGGCGTGGTCTTCGGACCTACTCTGCTTCGCCCTCAGGAGGAGACGGTGGCGGCCATCATGGACATCAAGTTCCAGAACATTGTTGTGGAAATCCTCATTGAGCATCATGAGAGAGTGAGAGGCGGCGTTTCTGCAAAATACAAACCTTAAACAGGGCATGGCAGTTGAGCATTAAAGGAATCCCCCTCAGCTTTGCCATGAGGATTTAACTTTGTGCAATTGTGCTTTATAACAACAATCATATTTGAAGACCCACCTGTTAGACACACACTTGCACCTTTGCTGCAACTGCACATGCCTTACATTTCAAAGCCACTTTCCTCTGCAGTTAAAAGCAGCTTATTGGCAGGCCGAGCTGCTTACAAATGTCACCATGGCAACAAGCTGACAGTTGCATTGTGTGTCATAGACTGAAAGAAACAATTAGACGCAGACAAATAGTACACATGCCACACCTGTTATTCCTGCATGCATTTACTCAACAGACTGGAGAAGTAGGTGTGGAAACAATCATCAGCATGCAAATACTGACGCTCTACTTTCTTTAGTGTTCACAGCAGCAGTCTCTCCTTCAAGTGTAAAATTGAAACAACTAGAGTAAAATGATATGGAAGAGTGGCACTGACTCTTTAATAAAACCTTGCCAGTGGGTGATTAAACAATATGGAAATATTGTATCTGTTATTTTAACGGGGTGACATGGATTCGATTAGAATATTTGTATGTTTCGTGTTATCCTGCCAGCAAACTGCTAACCTGAGCTGCAGATCTAAAACTGCGTGTGAATCCAGAGAAGCATGTGCTGTGTGAATAAGAGGCTAATAAGAGCCGAGCAAAGTCAGTTGTGTAAAACAAACAATAGCAACACAAAGAGGCTTTTAATCAAGTGGTGATGTGAATTGTTGAACTACTTGTGGGCGGATTTAACTTGGTACGCTGTGGGGTTTTTTTTTTTTTTTTTTTTTTACTGTTCTTGAATTAGACCAGAGCCACACAACATATTGTTAATGTTTATCCCAAGAATATATTTTATGAATCATCTGCTGCTTTACGTTTTTACTACCATAGAGGATTTTGATTGGCAATTCTGTTACTCATTATTGAATTTGCTGTCTGGAGTCTAGTCTTCAGCTTTATTGGATTTGTTAAATTAGCTGAAGAAGCTGCATCTGCGAGTGCCACTTCTCCCCTAGGTTTTGCTTGTGCCTCTTCAGTGCACCTTTTTAGACATTTGGAATGGTGTGCGCTGCTATTTTTAATAACGGGAATTTATTATACGCCATTGTCCCGCCTGATTGTGCTCAAATCTGAGTGTCTTGTTTGTGCAGATATTCAGGGACGTACCGAATTCTGCAGGCGGTTCAACTAACATGCAACTCAACCAGTCGAGGAGGAGAAGCACTGAGAGCAAAGCCCCATCCTGCAGTGAAAGGCCTCTCACTCTCTTCCACACACCAACACATTCCCAGAAAGGTGAGCTGAAAGACATCATGGCTTTCTCCATCCCCTTGTCCTATTTCCATTTTGAATAAAACGTCTCAATCCCAACCCTTCACTGTTTCAAAGAAATGCTGAATATACACACACCATGGATACAATCCGTTTTTCATGCAGACAGTTTTGCTTTTGGTCTCTTTATTTTGTAGGTGAAAAAAGGAACAGTGTTGTCAACACTGCAGGCACTGATGTACAACAAGGCGTTTCCTCCACGACCAACTGCAACAGCAGCAGCAGCAGCAGTAGCAGCAGCAGCCAAGGTCGAACCCCGAGGCACAGTCTGACCAGCAACGATGGCGAGCAGGAGAGCCGTCAGATCCGGCCCAGTTCACTGTGAGTACTCGACTCTTACTGTCCAAACATTTCTGATTCTTAAACGTCATCCTTAAAAAAAAAAAATGAATAGGCACAATTGTAACATTGCAACCTATGTTTTATTTTGAGGGCGGCATGGTGGAGTAGTGGTTTGCACTCTCGCCTCATAGTGAGAAGAAGCGGGTTTGTTTCTGAGGCTTGTTTGTGTGGACTTTGCATGTTCTCCATGTGTCCGCATGGGTTTTATCTTGGGTTGTTAGCTCGTGCCCATTTTGTGTGTTTGTCTGCTTCTTTATGTGATGAACTGGCTCCCTGCCAAGTGTGTGCATTGCTGTTCCCCCAATTCTTCATGGGAAATTCTCCAACCTCCCGTAACTCGTAGGAATAAAGGCAAAAATATAATTAAGGTTTTATTCAAGAAAAGTAATTCAAAATCGTACTTGATACGAATGAAGTGTAAATGAACATCCTAATACACACGCAGAGCACACCTACTTTTTAGTTTCTGACACACCTTTGTGTGAAATTTACTGCAACATGAAGATCATCAAAATATTTGCACAAATAAACTCCGTTTTGTTCATCCACCCATCCATCTTCTCCCAATTATCTATTTCGTGGGGGTGGCAGACTGAGCACTGTCCCCCAGATCACATTGCACCCATTAAGAACCTTTCCTGCGGGTGGTGAGCCCACGGGAAGGTGGCGGCCAGCGTGGGGCATGAACCCACTACCTTCAGATTACGAGTCTCATGCTCTACCAACTGAGCTAGCCAGAGGATTCTGTTCTGTTCACTGCATTGTTGTCCATAACATCGGATATTATTGAAAAGGATTAAAAAGATAGTGTTCAGAAGAGTATTCCACCTCATAGTTACTCTCACTTTGTCTGGCACTTGGGTATTAACACACATACCTTGGTAGAAGACAACAAAGGACGCCAAGTATAGTGCCAATCATCTCATTTATCAACACTGAAGTGGCAAGCCTTCAACTACAGACTGTCACCCAGATGATTGCATGTTGTTGCTGATTACTTTTGTCCTTCTGTATTTTTCTCTCCACTGCTGCCTCTCTGCCCTCTCCTTCACTGTCTCTCACCCGCTGTCTTTTATCTCACACTCAGGTGTAGTTGTTACTTCTGTAATTTCTTTGGTGTGACTTCAGTCATTGAGGCTTCATTCTATAGTCGTCTCAGGGCACTTTACATTTAGATTAAATCGAGATCGGACAAAAAAAAAAGAAAGAAACACGAGTGAGTGACAAAAATAAAAGAACAGAAAAAAAAACCAGAAAGAAAGCCCCAGGAAAGCCGGATTTACAGGTGGTGACTTTATGCCTTGACTGGTATTCTATTCTAATTTATCTTTACTAGGGTGAGGGTCAGCTGGTGAGCCAATGACAGCTGACATTGGATGGAATGATAAATTCACCCATGTGTTTTAACTGCTTCAGTAGACCCTAAGTGATTTACATTGTGGTACAAACAGCTGCCATGCAAGCCATCCATTTGAAGGTTCAGTGCCTTGCTCAAGGATCTGGGATTGATGGGTGAGCAAACCTGCAACCTTGCACTTGACAGAGTGATAGACACATCTGACGCCAGGTCAACCAGAACTCACAAAATAAACACATTTGTATTGCAGACACAATGTAAACACAATGTAAAATATTACCTATTTGGATTGTGGACTATTATTTGATGATAACCATAAATGGCTTAACAGTAATAAACATGTGAACACATGAAGGTTAATACACCCGTTTTATTGTGAATTCCATTCTATGTTGGTCCTTGTCACAAATTTGGTTCACTAAATCTATATTTGTGAATCATCTATGTGATCCATATGACGTATCGTTTATAAGTTCTCCCTCAACAAACACAATTTCTTCAGACTGCCAGAAGTGTGAACTCCAGAGCGGGGAAGGGGTCACGCCAGAGACTGCAGGCAAATGTCGCCCGTATATAATGATATAAGGAGGAAGAAGCGACTTAAAGAAAAATTCAAGAGCACAAGCAAGAAAACATGTATAAATAGTCTTGGCATTATTAATCACATTAAAGAGACATTTAATGGTTGCACTCATGAAAGGGCAGCTAATAGTAGAGGAAATTACACGTTTGATCGCTTCTTCTTTCTTTCTCTTTTTAGTAAGCTTGGTATGCTTGTGCAGCAGTGACTGCTCTCGAGTGTTCACGTAAAGCCGTAGGTTGTTAATTTTGAAAAGTGGAGCGGCATTCAATGCCAGCAACCAATTTGATTGCATTTTGCAGTTTCTACGAGGTGAATCCTTGTACTTCTTTTGGGAACAGAAATGCCATTCAGTTGTCACACGCGTCTGAACAGTCCCAAAATATGCATAACGCTAAGAAACGTACTCACTTCCAATTATATTACTCTTAAATTGTGCAACATTTATAAGGGACACAGCTCTGCTGTTCATCCCACTAACGTGTGCCCCTTACAATAATCAGGCATTCCAATGGTATACAATTTATTACCAAAAAAACATCATTTCTACAAGAATTAAAACATACATTTCCATACTTTTTATAATTCATATACATACATATACTTAAACATTTTTGAATTTTTCCTTCCATTTCTTTTCTCTTCAATGCTTATTTTTTTGTTATTAACTGAAATAAAACAAATGTTGACATTGCCCTTACTGGACCCAGACTATGCCAGTCTATCGCGTATTTGAGGGCGCTGGACTGTGGCGAGACGTCCGTGGAGTGAGAGAGTGAAAACCCTTAAAACGTGCTTTGAGTGACTTTGTTCCATCTTGGTTCTAATCTAACCAGCAGCTGCTCATTAGGAG
The DNA here is from genome assembly GCF_963383615.2 of Lipophrys pholis. Classification (NCBI taxonomy): domain Eukaryota; kingdom Metazoa; phylum Chordata; class Actinopteri; order Blenniiformes; family Blenniidae; genus Lipophrys; species Lipophrys pholis. The sequence goes on from NC_137634.1 coordinate 19,195,886, forward strand.
CACTACAAAAGTACTGCCCAACAAATTAATTACCTTAAGATCAATAATAATTTGGAAAGTTGCTCGATTTTACTCATCGATAACTCAAATATTCCGACTGTAAATCAAAATGCAGCAGTTTAACTCCACTTTTCTTGGACAATCTTGTTGTTTACCTTTACCTATTATCACTTGTTACTACTGTTACTTACATATTCCAAATACGTAATCAATTAGTGATTTTAAAATCAGGTACATTTTTTAACCAATCCGTAAACAGACTGCATATAATTCAGTCAGACCTTTGCTTCCTCACTGTCAAAGAACCACACGTCTCCTAATTCCAAGAAAAGCCAGATTGTATTCTCATCACAGGGAGGAGGGAGGTACAAAGGTCAGAGGTTAACGGCGGCTGCCTTCAAAGGCCTGGCGTTCATCCCCCTGAGCCACATGTTATTTACAGTTTTTGCACCTTGGTCATTACAGGGTTTTTTTTCCCCCCTTGTGTTCATTGTGAGGCTGGTTGGTCACGTGAAACGACGCTTTCAAGTTTAATCACAGACAAATCACATGACAACTTATATCCAAATTAAAAACATGTGTAAGTCTGTCTTGTGATCGTGAGTTTTAAAGCTTCAGTAATTATTTCTGACTGAGGATTTTGCCCCTTGACTTGATGCACCGAGGTGAAAATGTAAAGAGCAAATTGTCTCCTTCCGTCGTTTTTTCTCTCCCTCATGAAGGTCAATCGATTTCCTTTTATTCCTCCTGTCTTTCTGGCATTTCAAAGCAAACAGGTGAGAAGTGAACAACAAATGAAGAGAGGGATTGGAAATGGAGAACAAGCTGTAAAAATGGAATTACAGTCAATAAAAACTCACACACGCCTGAGCCATGGCAGAAAAGCCAACGTGTTTTAGTGAATAAAAGCAATTGTAAAAAAACTATTGGATATCTTAACACCCTTCAACACACAGTGCTGAGTCACTGGGTTACATGTGTCGGTTTCTGCTGCTTTTGTTGATGCCTTCTTGATATTTCCTTTCATCCTTTCTTTTGTCGCCTGGAGCTCAGTGCAAAGTTCATTTATTACATACTCTTAGACACACCGCGATTCACTCATGAGGGATTCATCCTCATTTTTGAAATGGGTTTAAGGTCTGACCAATTTATACTATGGGCAATTGGACTGAGACTGTTCTTAATGCTTATCATTCAAGAACAAACCGACTCCCATTCCTGAAAGACAGACGATCAGAAAGAAAGAAGACGTTGATTTTCAAGAAACAAGCAACTACTTTTCCCGGCATGCTTTGTTTCTTGTAGTTTTTTGCGAAGTGAATGTTCTCATTGCATTTAGCTGTGTGGCACACAATAGTTTAGTGGTTAGCGCTTTGGCGACCCTGAATTGGATAAGGCAGCATTGAATATCCATAAGTGGATGGATGTTTTAGTTAAAAGTGATATAATGAATGCAACACATTGTGAGCTTCTGGCTCAGTGCGTTACAGTTGGTATGCATGGCATAGAGTCTTGTATAGATTTATGTGGCATTTCTGTTAAATATATCAATATATCAAGCTGGATAAGAAGGCAGACAATATTTTAGGTGTAAATTTCCATGTAAGACGGCTCTGGTCCTCACTGTTGTCCCTGACACGACAGACGGTATGGTATACAATAAAACAGGTACAACTCTTCTCTCTCCTGTTCCCTCTGTTCTTTCAATCTGCTATTTCCAATTTATGATTCTCATTACTGAAATATTTCTTTGAGGTTTTTGCACACTTGTGTTTTTTCTGGAGCCCAAACTTGATATTTGCAGGTTGTGCAGGTCACGCATGTTTATTTTGAAAACAGGCTTTAGGCAGTGGATGACACATTCCTACTCGGCCAGGTTGTAAAGTAAGTCCACCGCACTCACAAACGTGACGGCGGCACCCACTGCCTGCCGGTATTTCTCCCCCGCAGAAAGCAGAATCACCACTTCGCTTTAGAATGAGATGTAATAAACCTTGTGTGCTAAGATATCAATGTTTCAATGCATTGTTGGAGGATTTCTGATCGTTAGCGGTCCTGCAGTCCATCAAGGTTTAATGTTGTGAAGAGTCGTGTGTGTCGTCGTGTAACTCAGTGAGTTGTTGGCACAGCTGAGGGAGGAGAAGAAAGGGCTTCAGTTTAATTAAATCAGCATGTCACATGATCTGCTTCACCTGAAACCAGTTAATTCACTTTCTGACCTGCCGGCCTTCAAGGATCCTCCGTGTGCCTCCTCAGATGTGAATTCTGAGGAGGACAATATGGTTCAGAACATTTTGACTTGCTTTACGTCACAGCGGTTTTCTGTGATCGGGGTGGAGATTGAGTTCTCGGGGGACTCAAGAGGACAGAAAGAAATTAAAAGACTAATCAGATGAATGGAGGTCTATTGATTGAACTGTGCTCAATGAATCAATGGAAATGGGTCGGAGAGATCAATACTGCAGTCAGATTGGAAATAAAATAGACCTACAGTAATAAATTCCATGCACATGCTTGAGTGAACTTGTTTTTGAATATGTCCATTATCGACCCTGTGGATCATAAAACACATTTTGATCTAAGAGGATATCAATTCATGTTTTGACATAATTTCCATTTAAAACATTGTGTAATGAGGAAGTCCTGATAAACTCACTTGCCAAAAATGAGCATGTCTCTAAAGGCCATCTCAACTTCTTGTAATCTTTTTTCATTTGAATTTGATTAGAAGAAAACCTGTGCTATCTGGCAGCATGTCTAAAAGAAAAAAAAGAAGAAGAGGCATTTATGACTTTGTCTTATGTTGTTTTAAAATCAGTGTTGAAGTGAATCATCCATGTGTTCCCAAATATCACCTTAAAACACATCCCAGTTGTCATGGTAACCACATTGCACAGCATCATAAGATGAAGGTCTATGGTATATAAAATTGGATGTGCTATGAATCAGTTCATGTTGTGTACGGCTGGGGGGGGGGGGAGGGGGCTTCCTGACAAGTCATCCTGTTGCAAGAAAGATTAACTGACTTACTGTGTTGCAACTATTTCAGTAGCAAATAGCTATAATTTGCTATAATTATTGTTTATTAGTAAAACAATGAACAACAAATATGGATATATGGTTGTGCACTCTCGCCTCAAACCAGCTAAATATAATTTTACATGTTTAATGTCTTATTGGAATATTTAAGAAACATTGAAATGTACACATTTATATGTAAGTAAGACACAGAGTGATATGTTTATATGGCTACCCCCTGGCTCCCAGGAACGATTTCCTCAACAAATTATCCCCCAGTAAAGTGGGTTTTTTGATTACAAAAAAAAACTGAGCAGCTAAGTCTTTTTTATATCACATCATGAATCTGTGTGTGGAGAGAAGAAAAAAGACTTACGACACTGGTGATAAATGTTTTTTTTCCTGTTCGGAACACGAGCATTAAAGCCCTCACACGAACCTCCTCGAATGAAAAATTAGTGTTTAATTTTCTGCCAATAGAGGTTATTATTAACACCGAAGTGCCTGCATCTACGAACACGAAGTGACATCTCGCTCTGATAGCTCAGCCTTTTAAGGCTTTCTGAGTATTGGTTTAGTTTAAATGAGGGAATTATGAAGAAGCTATGGCTTTTAAAAGAAAAACGGTTCTCGGAGCCGGAAATCCGTGCCGTCGGGGACGATGCCGAACAGCCCCTTTAGGTTGTGTCAGCGCTGCACCGTGAGTGCGAAGCCAGTGGGCGTTTCGGCTTTAGAGACGTCTGAATTTGGCTTGATGATAGCACATGGCTCTCAGAAAAAGAGGCGATCTGCACAGCCGTTGTGCCGACTCACTGTTTGGAATCAGATTGCATCACTACTTTTTCAAAATGATTTCTTTTTTTAATTGTTTTAATAGATAAATATGAACCTCTGTTGCCCGTCCCCACTGTCAGTGCACCACAAAACCAAACAATCACTTTGTACTTTGATCAAGCATGAGAACCAGTGAAATCCCCAAAATCCTTCTTTAGTTTGTTTTTTTTTCAAGGTGGAACGTGGCCAGAACATACTTTAGTCAGTGCTGCCTCTCATCAGGCCACTCACAGAACCCAATGAGAGCAATTACAGAGTCAGCTCCTCCTTCCTTACAGCTGCATGTTTTGGAATTTGTTCTTGCTGTTTTGTTTGGTCTCCTGTGCTGACTTATAATTAGCTCATTGTGTACTGAGTGCTAATAAAAGCAAACCCCAGTAACAAAAGACTGAGAGAACCGTATTTTGAGGTACAATTAAAAATAGACATGCAGTTTAATACTCACATATACGTATCAAACACCTCATCTTCTTTATTATTTCCTTCTCTTTCCAGGCTAAACCCGAAGAGTCGAGGTAGCATACCGACCAGGTAAGAACGGCGCAGCCTAATGTCACGCGAGGGTTTGCGATTTAATCGATTGAATAAAGCTGCCAACATGTGCTAATAATCTGCGTGATCGTGTCCCACTAGTGCGACATCTCCCAGTCCCACGTCTCCGCGCTCACCATCCTGGCCAATGTTCTCAGCCCCTTCGAGTCCACAGCCAGCGTCTTCCGCCTCCAGTGACTCCTCCCCTGTCAGGTTCGTCCGCATTGTTGGTCGACGGATTTATTGCTTGTCACTTATCGCAGTGAAGTAAAAGCCGACTGTAAAACCCAAAGCTATAAATGTGTTTTACTGTGGATGACAAAGCGCTATAAGAAGAGAGGAAAGGAAAAACAGCCCGAACTCTATATCTTCCATACGATAAGTTCCACTCGTGTTGGTGTTGGGGAGTCTCATAAAGGCATTCAAGTGCGGCTCAGTCAATTGTATAAAAGCTGCTATAATATGCTTTTGTCCATTTGAGCAGCTCTTCAAAAATGCATTATTTATTGATTGTCATCAGTTATTTGACCTCATGGAGGATATGTCAAGGGAAAATGCTCCACAACTCAAAGGCTTATGGATCCTCCCGACATTAAAGATACTTACACGTGCACAAAGTTAAAGGAGCTAACTTGTAGTGGATACGACCTCTGATCTTCTCCATGAAAAGACCGATCGATGAAGCCTTTCGGACCCAAGATGCAATCTCAACTATTTCTTTTTTTTTATCCACAGGTCAGGTAGCAGTCATGTATAAGCTTTTCAATTTACACAGCTGAACCCTTGCAGACATATAATGTCTGTCACCTTATCTCAGTGCTTCTTATTTCAAGTGGTGGTGAACACAGGAGCTGCTAACAGCTGACCCTCTTTGCCAGGGCTTTGCACCCTCAAAATGACAGCATTTCCTTCAGCTGCTAACCTCATGGCAGTTTAAAGACTTGACGGCAGAATCAATACAAGCTCCAGGGATACATGGGAAAAAAAACACTGGAAAAGGGAAACAATTTAATTACCACCAATATAACTTGAAATTAAAATGAATCCAGTAGATTTTAATAAGATGACATTGTATATGTTTGGCCCACGGAAGACAGTGTCCAATATAAAGTGTAATAAAACTGTTATAAAACAGCTCATATGGAAAAATGACCTTTCTGCGGTTTGTGTAGCTTTATGTCTAAATTAAGTTTTTTTTTATTTTTTATTTTTTATTTTTTTTACTCCCCAGTGCAGCTCAGAACCTGCAATTTCACTCTTAACCCTGTTTTTATTTCAGTATCGCCGGCAGAAAGGCTCTGGCGCTGTACGCCTGCAAGGCAGAGCATGACTCTGAGCTGTCCTTCATCGCCGGGACCATCTTTGAAAACGGTGAGTCAGGCTGCGGCTCTGCCAGCAGAAAGGGAAGGGGAAAGAATGTGGGCTGGTGTATAGAAACTGTTTGCTGTCAAAACAAAAAGTCAGCCTTGGGAACTTGCTGGACTTCAAGTGGCCTTGGTCCTGGACTTGAAAATCATTTTTACATGTAGCCGATTATATAGAATCATATCTGAAAAGCCTCCGCTTTTTCTTTTTACTCGTCAATTTGTATGAAACAAATATATATATATTTTTTTTTTTTTTTTTTCTTTCCCCTTAAGTTTTTCCATTCATCAGTGAATCTGAATGTGGAACAAATGAAAATGTGCACTTGATTTTTGTGCTGAGAAGATGTGTGGTTGACTGCGAGGAGACTCAATCCAAAGGTGCGATGCAGTGATTGTTTTTTTCCTTTCTTTTTCTAATCAAGCAGCTGGCATTAAAAGGGCCACCGATGTCTGTTTGCCAGTCTCTTGACAGAAAGTGTTGGAGTGCTGGCAAACCGGCAAGGCCGAAACAGATGCACAACTTCAGCAGTCAACCCAGATCTTAATATCTCTCGGTGTCAAGATGTGTTTTGCTTTGTTTGGGATGGAAACACAGACGTATGTGGAATAGGGCCCTGCACAAGCATGCAAAATGTGAGGAGAGGATATAATGTTAGTTTTTGTTCTTAATCTCCTTCTTCTCCATCACAAATAACAGCAGAGAGTCTCAGGTTTTTCAATTTAATCTGGGCTTCGTCACAGTTGACTTTTCAAATGACACTTCTCTCCCCTCGACTCTTCTGATGAAGACAAGATTTTACACAAATTTAATGATTAAGCTGCTTTGGCAGCTGCTGCTGCTTCACTTGTTCTCACACTGACTAAGCGGCCGACCGGAGGAGCTACTGGGATGTGTCCGCGCAGAAAACCCAACTCACTGCACGCACACTTGCAAGGAAATACTCAGTACTGGTCACTTGGTATTGCCAGTTGACACACTGTCCCCGAACTCTAAATAGAGCGAGCAGCAAAAAGACTTTTTGATGGTTATGTAATGCAGAGAGGTGTCATCTGAGCCCGTTGGGTCAAAATGTGACCTGGGAGACATGTAATCCCTCAAAGTGGTCTCTCAGCACCACGCCGCCCATGGTTAGCCAGTGATGAAGCGCTCCAGCTCTCCCCACGGGGTTCATACGCTGTAACCTCATTCTGCTTTTCAGCAGCCGTGGGCATACGAGCCCAGAATAACATACAGCGTGCTTTACTTGTTTCCCAAAGTGTTGCACAGATTTAAACGTATACTTGCTTTCTCACGTTGGTGTGACCTTTCTGTTCCGTGGTCTGCAGTTTTGGGCCTGTTTAATGAATGTTTAACTCACACATTACAATTGCATGGAACAAACTTACAAATAAGCATTAATACAAATTTATACGTGCAGTTTTGTATCGGCTTCAACCTGCTTTTATCTCACAGGTACGTAACAAAAAAGGTGTGATTGCATTGTCGGTATTAAACATCATGAATATTGAATTGTAAATAATTAGAACAAGTGTTTGTATAATAAAATGTGACAATTTAATATGACGTCTGTAATTCAGTACACTTTTAAATGTGATTCCATGATGGTTTTTTAATGCTATATAATCAAGGTTTCAATGGGATGTACTTGTTTGTTTTTACCACATGACTGTGTGGCTGTGATCGATTAGCTGTTTGGTTCTTTACCCCCCCAAAAAAACATCATTGCAGGTATTGACTCGTTCTCACGATCAGCTGTTGTTAAAAATAGAAAATAAACCGACACATTCAGAGTTTTATATTTCCTGTTCAGACTCAGACCCTTATCAGCAGCGATTGCTCTGAGATGTCAGCAATGTCCATACTCTCTTGTATTTAGGATTTCCTTTTTTTTCCACCTGGTATTTTGAAATATCTCAACACTCTGTTTAATTCTGTCTCTGTAGTTCATACTTCCAGGGAGCCTGGCTGGTTGGAGGGAACTTTAGACGGCCGGACAGGACTGATACCAGAGAACTATGTGGAGTTTTTATAGTCAAGCGCCGACATGGAGGACTGGAACAGAAGATTCTGAACTGTAGACCAACCCAGACTGGAAAAAACAAAATTGACCTGACTGCACAACACTCAAATGAATCTTACATTATATCGGACTGGCCCAGTTCTTGACTGAGACTGGGAACTGAAACTGGACCAAGCAGAACCATGTCGAATGGATGTGGAAAAACGCAGGAAAGAAGCATTGTGGGACCTGGGACCCCGGAATTGCACTAGAAAGAGGGAAAAAAAAAAAAAAGAAGAAGAAGAAGCTGAGACCAGCTGTTATTGGATCAGTGTGGATCCCTTCCAAAGTCCCGGGGAAGATGATATAGCAATGAACTTGGAATGTGTGTGTAATTGTGTGAGACTTAAAAAGGATAGACGGAGGAGGGTAGAGAGATAGTTATGTATAAGTGAGTTGATGCTTTTGAGCTGTGAGAGGTTTGATTTTCCTGTTGTGTAATGCTTTCTCACTTCAAACCTCCTTATTGTTTGATTGATTGCTGAAGGTTGGGAAACTTTTCGAAGCTGATTGAAACTATTTGGTTTGGCTGTTTGGATATAAATGTGTTTTTTGAGCTGTTCCCCAGAACAAGACTGAACTTGAGAGAGACACACACACACACACACACACACACACACACACACACACACACACACACACACACACACACACACACACACACACACACACACACACACACACACCCTCCTCCAGGGCAGATCAGCACATTCCTCGAAAACAGTTCAAAAGAGGGTCAGATTTGGGTTCCTTCATGTTCATAATTCACACTTTCTCAAAATGTGGGAAATTTTCCAATGATTTTCTCGCAAATTAGCAGTTTAGAGTGAGAACTGGATGAAGTGCTGAGTCATGTTTGCATTTTAGCACATTGTGGGTGTTATCTTATATGTTTTAACCAAATTAAAGCAGTGTCATTGTTGTTGACGCTTTAATCATACTTTAAATTGTGACACACAGCTGCCACCCTTTTATGCAGGATTTCGAAGATGGTGCCGTTTTTACTTCTAAATATTTGAAGATGATGGTCATCTACATTTAGTCGGCGATGGTTTTTACTCTCAAGTGATTTGTCATGTGTTTTTGAGAAATTGAAGAAGTGTTAGTGCGTGAATGTTAATCTGCTGCCGAGGGCCTGCTGCATGTCTTCATCCTTCAGCGTTCATTGACAAACACATTTTCTTTTTTTTTTCTTTTTTTTTCCTGAAATGAAACTTCTGTTGGATTCCTGAAACATGTTCTTGTTCCAACAAAAAATGTAATGGGAGAGTTTGAAGAAATGTGAAATGAGACTACTTTGTTCATATCTAAACTTCTTATTTATGAGACTTTCTTCAAGAAAAAAAAAAAAATCCTGAATGGTGATTTATTGATTCTGTAAATAAAATACACATTTGATAAAGTATAATTTTTTTTTTAAGTATGAAATTTTATATTTTGTATTTTTTAGTGTACTAACTTAATTCTTTTTTTCTTTTCTTTATTGCTGAGATTTTTTTTTTTTTTTGTATCATTTAAAAGTGATCTACAGCCTTAAATACTCTTTCAGGTGTTTTGGTGAAAAATTGTGCAAAATTAAAGACAAATTAAAAAAAAAAAAGAAAAACAGCTTTGAGATTCTTTCTTTCTGATTCATTTGCTAAGTTGAAGATTGTTGAAGAAATAGATTGAAAATGAAAAATTATAAAGTACGAGGGGATGTTCCTTTTATGAAAGAGGTGTCAAACATAAGGCCTGTCGACCAAAACCATCATGTAAGAGGCTTCAGTCACACAAACCCATAAAGCACATTGTAAAGATTGCATTGAACTTTAAGAGTAGCGGACACAACACACCTGATACGTCTGTGATGTCCATGAAAGACAACTACCTCATCGCTAGCAAAGTTACAGCACAGGTATAGATGTGTTTTTGCACATTTCACTGTATTTTGCATCATTAAAATTGGTCTTATTTTGAGGTTAAAGCAATTTTTTGGTAGCAATTGTTCAGATTTGGAAAAAATATAGACTTTTTAAAAGCATAGTCTGTGCCAGAACAATAAAAAATTGTTAAAAGTTTAAATTTAAAGTTACTCTACTAGAATCCACATGGGGAAAAAATCTAATATTTATGTACATGTAATATCTACGCCTCAGTGCCTTTGTGAAGGAAATGTGTAATTACACGCATTTGAATTTCACAGAACATCCCCGTGTTTGTTGACATCTTGCAGTCACGGAAACACCCAAAGTTTCCAGAGGCAAGATCCCGTTTGTGCACTCAATCTCGATTCGGACTGGAAAAACTATTTCACAACAAGATTGTTCTCATGGCTTGAAAACTTATTTTGGCTTTTTTTTTTCGGGCTGAATCGGTCAAATGTTGCTATTTTCGCTTGAGCTTCCACCAACCTTGATATCCCTGAAACCCATGCGACAGCTTTCCAAAGAAGACGTCAGTTAGGAAACAAAAACACAGTTGGACGGCTACACATTCCAGTTTGTTTGTAAACATATCGACTTCGGTGCGATCGATTTGAGGAACTGTGGGTTGGAAATTTGTGAAAATGAGTGGTAATGGTCCATTTTTCCGTGTATTGGTTTATTCTCTGTGCAGAAATTATACCTTTTATGGGAAGATTTATTTTTTTCTGGTAGAGTAACTTTAAAGGTTATTGTGGCACTGTTTTACCACTCCAGCTGAAACCAGGCTTTAGGTATGTGTCCCCCGAAGTAAAATGAGCTTGACACCCAAAGAGAGCCATTCCTGCATGTTTTTAATGCTTCCCTGCTCCAACACACCTGAATTTATTGAATGTATCATGATGACGCTCTGCAGAAAGCCAGTCATTGCCTGTATTGGAGTGAGGGCACATTGAAACCGCGCAGGTCTGCAGCCCTCGAGGACCAGGATTACCCACCCCTGCAAAACAATGCTAATGCAGCTTAAGTTTATGGAACTACATTGAGGAGCTGCAGACATTTTATTAGTGTGTTTATTTTTTGCTTTTAGTGGACTCTAAAAATAATGAATAAACCGTAAAAACATACACAAACAAAACTGATCAAATTAAGAAAAAAAATAAATAATAATAAGCAGTCTTACCAGAAAAAGATAATAGAAGCAGCTTAAAGGGTCATATTATGCAGCTTTTCGACACTTTCACATGGGTCTCGTTGGTCCAAGAACATTGTATTAAAAGTTTCTTGCCCCAGATCCAGCTTTTCCTTGATTTCCGGCCATTTGAATATTGGATGATATGAGCTGCACTCAGAATCTGCTGTGTCTGTGTGAGCTGGACTGTCTCCGCCCACACATGCCCATCTTGGGAAGAGGAGGAAGTACTTCTTCTCGTGGCGCCATGTGCCAGAGCAGAGCTGCCTAATTGTGGGAGGTCAAAGGGAGGGCCTACCTTGATCGGGATTGGCTAAAGCCCCAATGACACAATATGGGGTTTGATTTCTGATTGGCTGGTTGGAGCACACACTTTTTAAAAATTGAAATAAACCAAGGAGAAAGATGACAGATTTTCTTCACTTCTGGGGTGTATGAGGACACATATTAATACTGTTAGAAAGTGAATTTTGCTTGCACAAGAGCCCTTTAAAAAGAGGAAACAGGTCTGTACACACCAAATTTCAACATAACAGAAGAACTTCAGCCTCCTTTTCAATGATGTGATCGACTTTCAATATCTTGAAGTTCTTCAACATTAGTGTTTTTCTTTAAAAAAAGCTTATGTTACACATGCCACACATCTGGTCTGTGATTGGACAGTCTATCAAGGAAAAGATTCATTATATAAAACAAATATATTTTGTTTGCCCCCCCGGGCAGGGGCAAATTGTAGTTGAAGAAATACTACAATTGCATTAGAGTTGCACTTTTTTTTTTTTTTTTTTTGAGAAAGTGTTTCTTGTGCAACACTATTGTTTGTGAAAGCCTTAAAGTAAATGTAGAGCTACAGATTGCAGACTGCTCATCTATACACAATATAACCAAAAATCTGATTTAAATGAGATATTATACAAGTTCAAGAGACGTTGGAGAGTTTATTTGTGAACCATTTCCACTTGTTTACTCCTTCTTCCAGCCTCCACGACGAGTCGAATCACTTCTACAGTGTACGCAACAGGGTAATTATCTTATGTCTCATGTATTTTGTCTCAAAAAAGAAATCAATTTTGCACTTCAGTGCATTATTGCAAAAAAAAAAAAAACCCATTTCTCGCTTTTCCATTTTCAATGAGTCTCATCCGAGAGAAACAATAAAACCCACTGCAGCTGAGTGTTGAAAAACAGGAACCTTTATTGTGTAAGATGTTTGAACTAAAGAGCAATCAGTTCTTCAGAATTTTCACTTTCAACCAGACAAAAACATCATCCAACACGATGCCAAACCGAATGTCAAAGAACAACACAGATAACTTAATTCAACATTTAATCAAATAGGTGAAAATATCGACACTGACTACAGAAGGTGTAATACAGAAGTAATACAAACTATTGTATTTTTTTTAAACAAATATTTTAGATTTTTTGACTGTTTTATTGGGGTTTTTTGTCGTTTTGTTTTACATTGGATTACATTTACATAACTGAAATACGAACAAAACGGACTTCAGTGAAAGCCATAGCCATATATACCAGTGGAACATGATCTGTCCTTAATCTTTAAAGATAATATTTGCATGTATTTTATACAAAATAGACTATATCAACCAATATGAGGGTAGTGCAATTCCATCAGGCTCTGGTAAAATTTACTTTCACATGGAGATTCAGCTTTTTTTTTTTTTTTTTTCATTTTTAGTTTTCTATCTTAAAGTGACCAGTCAATCCTCACAGCAATATACATGGGATCCAAAGCCTATACCTTTACAAAAGACATTTGGAAATAAAACAAGAAGTAGTAGAAGTTGGATAGTAAGTGCTACTCAAAATGTAACTGCTTGAATACTTCTGTTTGTTTTTTTCCCTCCTCTGCTTTGGTCACTCACATACAAATGCAAAAGGAAAAAAAAATTAAAAAAATCTCCTCCAGTCCTTCTCATGAGCCATCGTTCCCTCCGTCGTTTCCTCATTTCTTTAAAAACACAGTGAGCTTTTCATGTAGACTTTTCCATTGACTTGTAGAATTTACATTTACTTCACAAGACAAACATGTTTTACACTTTCTAAATGTATTCAACACGCCTACCTTTATCAAACACAAACCAACAAACAGAAAAATATTTACTTTCTTGACTCGTTCAATGTACAAAAATGATTGAGTAAAATTAGTCATATCAAAGACAATCAAGCTGATGTATCCAAAATCACAGAAAATATTGTCTTTTTTATTTTTAATTTTCTACAATAGATCAATTTCCAAAAGCTCTGATAGTTGTTAAGGGTTGATGTATTTCCTGATTTGAAGTCTTATTTCTATGGCTCTCTGTCTCCCTTTCACAAGGCCTTTAGTCAAACGTGTTGCTGAAAGTTAAAAGATGGATAAGAGTATAGAGGGTATGTCGATGTAAAAATATTTTTTTTCATAATAGACACTCTTTACATTGCACTGGATATGTCAGCTTTGCTATATACACCTATAGCCACTTAGAAATGATATGGTTATATCTACACGTTAAAGCTGGGAATAATGTATGCAAAGTTACCCAAACAAATAAGGACAGCTTAGTCCTTTTTTTTTTTTTTTTTAAATCCCCAGAATAATCAACACACAGTGACGTGAGCAGCAATAAGCCCATGTTCTTTACAGCACAAGGCCACAAGACCGAGTTAGCGGATGGAGCTGAAAGATTCCACTGCACATGAAACAACCCTGCCGTGACAAACCTTTAGCTAAAGGGTTGGTCTAAAAAAGATGGGGGGGGGGGGGAGAAAAACGTGGCTCTGATTGAATAGAGGTTCGTATGCATCCAGAGCCCGCTGTGCTGTTAGCTGTAAGTAACACACAAATGACCGGTCTCTATGGCAACCTACTACCTGGCCTGTTAACTGGCATTCAGTATTATGTGTGGCGGAGGGATGAGTACTATTCAGAGCACACAGCTGAAAACCTATACAGTGGATATTTTAGGCAAAAGAGGCCCGAGGAGGAACAAGAGGAGAGGCGAGCTGTGTTTCTTGCGTGATGGGGGTGTGTGGGCTTCATGTTTACACTTCAAACTTCCAGCAGTGGCCAACGTACATCTGCACTCTCACGCTTTGGCCGTCACATAAGCTGGTATGAGCATGTTTTCAGAATACAAATGTACCAAAAGCTGACCATCACTGGGGTGACATTAGCAGAAATTACAGCTTACTTTGCAATTTCAAAAAAAATCAAAAAAAAAATACTACTTTCTGTGGATCTCCAAAAGAAAACTAAAACAAAAAAAAAATAAACCAAGATCATACATCACTTTGTATGATAACAATCAATACGTTTAAGCTGGTGTAGGTGTGACACTGAAGATTACTCATAAATGAGCATCCTGAAGCAAAGTTACAACAACCACATAATGTGAGATCACAACTTGAATAAGTATTTTTTTTTTCACATCTCCAGGAAAAAAAAAAAAAGTATAATGTCCCTATTACATTTGGCACTAGTGGAACACATCCAAGTGATGTTATCACTTATATAGCCTGAGCTTTGATTCACAAATCATTTGGACTGGATTGCAGCTTCCTCTGAGAAATGTTTGAGCTTCAGAGGTAAAATTAGGTGCCGAGAACAGACTTTTATCAAATATGGGTATCTGTCATTTCACATTTCTCATATAAAACAAATATGTATATGCTCAATATATTTCTTTAGTCCGCCTTCCTGTTTGTGCAATTACATTTGGATAAAGTTAAAGGGTATATGTCATCTAAAATATATGTAAAAAAAAATACTTTCATAGATTCATTTATGCTTAAGGGGTTCCTATCAGGAATACTACGTCGATAGCAACGGTGTGAAGGATTTAGATCAGCTACACCTCCAAATACTCACTATACCTGCTGCACTCAAAGTACCTTCTTCAAAAAGCCTCAGAAATTCTAAATCCCCTTACTCCTGTTTGATCCCAATCCTCCAAACATTGTTCTATTTCATGTTTGGCATTGATGCATTTTCCAAGGAGGGAAACGGGAATGTGGCTACGCAAGTTAAAACCAAGCAGAGCTTCAATAAAACTCCTTTATAAAACCAGTTACTGGGCTACAATCTCAGTATGATGCAGGTAATGAGAAGACGGGTCATCCTGGCTTGAGTCACTGTTTTTTTTAACATACAGACATCCAGCCCTCTTACATTGATCTGGTTTCCCAACAAAATTCACTGGAGGTGTAACGGATCACAAAAAAACTCCCGGTTTGGACTAAATGGCTTCGTGCATTGACAATAAAACAAGACTGAGTTTAACCCCAGCTGACCAGTGAGTGAAAAACTTGAATTTTGGATTTTTTTTTGTTTGAAAACCAATAGGAAGTTCTTTGTTTAGTTACTAAATTGTAACTTGTGAACTTTTGGTCATTTTATTCACACAGTCGTCCTTCCTGGATGTTTTTACGATACTTTGCACCACAATTTCAGAAGCTTTAATATAGACATGGGCAGCTTCCACAAATAGTGGTGCTTGGAACAAGGTCAAATATCCAAGTTTATTCCAAATAACAATGGCAAGTACTTCTGCAATTTAAGGTATAAATAATCAAAATACCACATTTTGATTCTATATGGTTATTTTACATCTATTTAGTGAAGTCTTTGCATTAAATCTGCTCCAATTCCCTTGTGTTGCCAATTAGCCCATTATAATTTTTCCCTCTGGCAGAAAAGATAAAAGTTTTAAGACCCTCATCATGATCAGTATTTCCCTTCCCTACTTGAAGATGTCACAGCACGGACAAAAACCCACAAACAGCAAAACACGAGGGAAAGTTGAACCATCAGTTCAACTGCGATCCGTTACACCACCATGACAGATTAGTAATAGAAAAGCTCCATTTGAAATGAACTGGTAGAATTTATAAAGTCTCATGAATCCTATTAACAGATTACTTATCTTATTTAATCCTCACATTCACCTTAACATTTTAGAGAACATTGGATTTGTCTTTATTCGAGTGATGTCCATTCAGTTGCAGCTTCTCCAAGTTGTGCATTCAATTGTTCATGATATAATCTGTCACTTTTTACAACTGAATACTGCTTGGGACGTGCTGCAAATAAATGTACTTCACTTGGGTAGGAGAGAGAAACACACAAAATGTGTTGTTGTTTTTTTAATACACAGTTGTCCTACATTTCATGACTGGGAATTTAAAATGGTCGAAGAAATTTCCACTGCATTCATGTTTTCTGATTTGTACCATTGGCCGTCTTCCTTACATGCACATCTGTAGATCAGAGTGGAAAGAAAGGGCTTCCCACATTAAAAACATCAGAATGGCTGCTTGAAAAGAAATCAGAAATTGCCAGAAAAAGCAAAAACAGACAAAATATGCCAAAAAAAAAAAAAGGATGTCAGACTTCTGCAGAAAACCATAGTTTAGAAAGGAGGGTCATAAGGAGCTTGAAAACTAAAAGGCACTGATTTTCCCTCAGATATATCCTGTGTAAACATTTGGCTGAATGAATGCGTCTGCTTATACTTTGCACGTGAATTCTGCATCCGTCCGCGAAACACAAATGGAAAATAAATCTGTGTTTTGTTTTTCTGCTATTGGTCAGGGGTATGAATCTGAAGGAAATAATATTTGAGAGGATAGATGAATGAAAAGCTCAAAATGGTTCATCCTCATTTGTCCTTGAGATCCAGAGCAACAAATAAAGTACATTTCCAATTTGTTCCTGCTGTTTTTGTATTTTTCCTCCTTCACTGTCGACAGTCCTTAGAAGAACCCAACGACATTCTCTGTGCAGTGAGGCTGGGACACACACACACACACACACACACACACACACACACACACACACACACACACACACACACACACACACACACACACACACACACACACACACACACACACACACACACACACACACACACACACACACACACACACACACACACACACACACACACACACACACACACACACACACACACACACACACACACACACACACACACACACACACACACACACACACACACACAGCTGGGCAGGTGAGCAGGGGATCACTCAGCTGGAACTGCTAATCCTGGTACATTGGAAAGTAGATCGGGTGCGGCGTCGTGGTCGGGGAAAAGAGGTTTGTAGGTGTTGGCTTTTCACTGAAAACTGCAGAACAAATGTGGAGGCAGGAGCGAGTAAAGTGGCAGATGGACATCGTGGGAAAACATTAGAAATCTGAGGACTGTGTTGTGAGGAGGAGGCGAAATAGATAAGATTGCCCATAATGCATCCTGCACAAGAGACATTCAGAGGCCAGACTCTTCCTGGTCGGCCAAGAAGAAGTCTGCAGTATTGTGTCTTACTGTAGTTTTGCAAACCTAAAACTGGAATAGGTGGCTTGAGGCCAAAGGTATTGTGCTCCAAGATTAGGCTGAATGGCTGAAGCCTGAGGAGGTGCGGCAGAATTCCTAGAGGAGGCCCAGGGGGGAAAAAAAATAAAAATAAAGAAAACGGAGTCAAAGTGGCTCGAGGGAGGCAGGATAAGCAAATGCTGACGGTCCTGGAGAGGTACACGGGCAGGGCAGGATTTAAGGCATTGATTCACAGTTTAAGGCAGTCATTTCTGATGAAACAGCAGAGGTTTAACACTCCCGTCTTTGAATTTTGGTATCTGGTTGGTGATGATCTCTGCCAGCATCTCTGGGAATTCCACGCTGAGGGTTTTATTCACAAAGGTGTAGAAACAGATCTGGAGAAGACCCTCCACCATCTGCACGAGAGGAACAAGCACATAGACGGGGGGGATTAGTCAAAGGCTATTTCTCACTGGAAGGAGAGAGGCAGGAGTGGAGGGTGCTCACAACTTATTCAAATGGAACATTTGAATGCACTAATGGTGCGTAATGATGTGGGGAAGTCTCGGTACCTTTTGAACAGAACCATCACGCCTGCTTTCCAATTGGAACGATAACCGATGAAAAGTCCTCCATAGAAAAGTAGATGTGTACTTTGCGGGTGTGTGTATTTACTTTACCTCTTGCATGGAGTCCAGTAGCTTCGTTAGCTGGTAGAATCGCTGCCAGTTCTGACTGGCATTTTCTTCTCTCTTGACAATGGCTTTGCCCAGCTCCTTAATGTACGTCATTCTGATCTCGTCAAAAACCGCCTGGCTCTTCAGGCCATCTTTAGGTACTACACACAACAAGAAAAAAAAGAAAAGAAAAGAAAAACACAAAAGGAATTCATCAGTGTGGACGTTTACGAGCTAAAACATGCTTAAAATTTATATGTGGCCCACAGTTTGTTGAATAGTACTATTAGAAAGCTTGTTCTGACTATACTAACACAATGAACAAGCTGATTGCTCACAAAGAAGCGATCAAATGGATGTTGGATGAATGGTTGGATGCTAAATGTTTATTCTCAAGGCAAGAGAATCAGAATTTTGATCGTGTCTGTAAACCCACCATATCTCTGCTGCTGACAATACCAACTGGCACGAAGGGAAGCAATCTATATTTATTCATCTTTAGTTAACCACCACTGAGGGGAAAGTGTTCCGATTACCTCCGAAAGTAACAATGTAATTCTCACTGAGAGACGTGTACCTATATCTTCCCTGCCATCTGGACAGCGTGTAATGTGAACAACTGGTTATGCACATTCAAACTTCTGCCTCAAACTGAAAATCCATCAGTCATTTGGCTGTTTCTCTCTGTCTGTTCTGTATCCTGTTCTCTGCTGCAAAAAACACACACAAAAAAAAAAGCACAGGGCACTGAAACTTAATTAAAAAATGTACTGTGTGGGACACCGACAAGGGCCCCCAAGGAGACACTGGATAAACATATACAGAAGCATGCGTCCACCTTATATGCAGGAGGCTGCGGGCGGTGGAAAATACAATAAAAAGTAGCATTGATAGCCACTGTGCAATGCGTATCCTAAGTAGTGTGGTTTTGAGGCAAGAGGAGCAGTAAATGTTTGGACGCACTTCACGAAAATGACTTTCACAGTGCTGGTTGGTGCTGAAAAGATAAATAAATGCAACCAAATGAAAAACAGCAATATGCAGGTGCGATCATGACAAAGTCAATCTGGCGTCTGGCACGGAGCCCGGGGCAGTCTCAAGCAGCGATTATGCGAAGGGTGTAACTGGAGTGAAACGCTGTCTGGTTAACATAATCAGATAAATGGGAGACATTGGAAGGTACGTATGATCTGGACTCTGTACTTTGTTTATCAAAGTATAAGACCGTGTTTTTTTCCACCCAAAATAATAAAAACAGGCAGGTTTTACTGCTCTCCACTACACATTATTTAATGTATGACCTTCATTTATATAATTTTCACTTAGGAAACTGAGAAACTTACTTTACTTTTCACTCATGGATAAAAAAAAAAGATTGAAGCCAGCAAAGACCAAAGTTGTCCTGACCTGATACTATTTCCATCCCTAAGGAGGACACATGGTAATAGCTCCTCGGTACAAAAATGCAACTTGTGTTCAGTGTGGAAATGTAATTTTCCTCTCAAGTGCATCCTTTCCTGTTCATTCGCTTTGAATTGTTTTCTTCAGCAAAGAAAGAGCTACTTAAGCTAGGAAAAGCTTGACTCAGCATTTTTATCTTCTACTATCTGCAGTTAGATTGACCATAAGTGATCTGATTAAAAGCCAATCTGATTAAAAATCAAGTAAACACTTTTATCCTCTCGGAGAGAAAATTACAATCAGATTAGAAAACGTCATGTATCCTAGTTTTATGCGCTGATCAGAGTCCATGTAAACGGTGCATTGGATTGCTTCCCACCATCACCAAGTGACATTGGATGTGGGGTCATGTCACCAATGGCTATGGTCACAGTATTCCTTCATCCAGTGTTCATGTAAATGGTACAATCTGATCTCTCAATGAGAATGAATCTTATCAGATTGATTTAAAAAATAAATAAATAAATAAATAAAAGTGGCCAGGAAATGCAGTTGATGTTGATGGGGGGGCTTATTAAGTGGTGATAAGTGGATGTACATGAACATGTTTCTTATCTAGAGTAACTTCTTTCTCTAAAAGTCTTGCAGCAAATTTATTTTTACATCACTAGTCAGTCGCAGAACACAATTTTCATTCAGCAAAACTGTAATAAAGGAAGGTGGAAAATGAAGTTATAATAAAGTTCTCCACAATGAACTCCTATTTGTGTATCTTGAATTTGCTGCGATTACATCGCAAAACACAGCAGCAACCTATAGTATGTCCTCAGAGATTAAAAAAACAACGAAGAAATCTTAATTTTGCTCCTAATTGACCTCTCCATGAGTGCAGAAGGGGATAAGGAAGAGCGGTCTCCTGTGATTAAGTACCTGTGCAGCTCCTTTGAACCAGTAACAACAGAACAGACTGTACATTCTCATGGTGGCGACTTTTCAGGAAAGCTTTCATAAGTGCTCCAAGTGTGCAGTTTTTTTTGTTTTTTTTTGTATTGTTTTTTTTTTTTTTTACAAAAGGTCACATTTTAACTAGTTTTATTATGGTCCCTCCTGGCTGAAAACGTGTTTCTGTTCCATACTTTCATTGGACTAGCATAACCTGGTTTATGGAGTTTGAAGTTGTGCTGAGTTGCCCCGCGTGAGGAGAAACGTCTCATTTTCCTGGCTGTTAAATTTCAGTGGGAATTCTTGGAAGGAATCACTTCCACAACACTTAATCGGAACTTTAAAAAGGCACCATTCAATAAAACACAGTGAGTCGTGGTGTAATGCAGGTGGTAGAGTCATTTCAGTTCAGGGGCCAAACACAGTCCAATTTAATCTCAGATGGGAGGAACTAGCAACATTACATAACACTGTACCACAGGGAAAAAGTACATTTTCGAATTGGAGATATTAAATTAACAATTCTACTTTTTATTAAATTTATTACCACAATCTGATATAATCAACCTGAAATTTATTGAGATGTGTTTGACATCCCTGGGTTAATGTAAATAAAACAAACAAAAACAAACAAAAAAAACCCCACCAAGACGAGCATTGGTTGGTGTCGATTACTAACATTGGATCTATTAAAAAAGACATTTACAATTTTAAATATTGTAAATGTACAGAACAGTACAGGGTTTTTTTTCCCATTCAGAACTGCAAGTAGCAGATTACCATTGTGGTTTCTGACAAGCCTCATCAAGGCTCTGAAAACAAACACACCTATGATGACTCATGTTGCACGCATGTTTATTGTTTTCTGTCATAGTTGTGATTTTGAAAAATATGGGAAGTGTTGCTTTTTGTTTACTCTTTAAGAGGCACTTCCTCGCATTCTCATGCAGGATTACACACAAACATAAACTAGTCACCTGTCAGAACATGCAATGTTCAAATGTTTGGCCCTGAGCACACAGATTAAAGTCCTCAAAATATGAATGTGGAGGAAACAAGCTCTTGCATGTTGAGTTGCTGTGCAGAAAACTGCGGAAAGGATTAAAAAAAAGGAGCCACCAACATACTTCCTCTGTACTGTTACCCCTTTCTCAGATGCTCAGTTGGCCTCCGTGATTTGGAGAAATGAGTCAGATACGTATTTGTTCATTTACAGCTTTCTGGTTTTCCTTAGCAACCCAATTTGCATTTATGATGCAGTTTGTGCCTATTCCACACAATCTACTGCTGTGACAAATTGCAGTGCAATGAAAAGACCTTGACTGTAAAATAGGGTTGATACAATGGAAACACGATTTGGACTTCTTTTTTTATTTTATTTTTTGTCCCCCTCCCACAAAAAAGAATGTGATGTGGCTAGAGTGAAATGTGATATATTACCTGTACTGAGCAGTAACAGCACCTTCATGCACAGGTACTCATCATAGGACACCTGCAGTCTAACAAACTCATTGCAGATCTTCAGCATCTGCTCACACTGGTCGTTCATGAAGGGCAACTTCATGCGCTCTCTGGGAGAGGGGAGAGAGAGAGAGAGAGAGAAAGAGAGAGAGAAGGGGCGGTGGAAACGAGACACAGACGTAGCAGAGGTGGAGAGAGGAGTGGAGGAAACAGAGGTTGGAGAAACATACAGATTACTCTTTCATTCTTTCACTCATCCTGTTATTCTATTCTCAAAAAAATGGCCCCAGCAGGGGGTACACTTCAACCCTGCAGGAGTTTCACAGGAATGTGAAATCAGTGGCGATGAATTTTCACACCTCACTTCCACTAACATGCAGCAGCAGCCCACATCACTTTTTTACCTCGAAAATCAATACGGTGCATTTTCCAGACTCGCACCCTTGAGCTTAGAGATGTCGATTCTTTTCTGACCAACCACTGCGCCAATAGCAACAACTCCTTCACCTTGCATATCTATATTTACCACAATGAGTGTCCATCAGAAGTGACTCCTCACAACTCAGGTCCTTCTTAATGCCTACTTCCAATGAAGAGGATGAGGCCGGCGCCAGTGTTTTTTGCACACTGGACATTTATCGCATACTCCTTGCACAGTATAGAATACCCAGTCTGAGTAAACAGTAGAAAAAAACCCAAACAAAAAAAAAAACCCTAATGCTTATATTGTAGTAAATATCTAAATATACAAATACAATTTTTTCGCAACATAGATCCGAACAGAAAACTAAACTTTAAGCTTTTTAGAAACACAAATAGACTAGCTGTGCACAGGCCAAATATTCACTGAGATTTGGAAAAGGTCACATGTGATGGATAAAAAAGGTATGGAAAATTTGAGCTTTAAAAATACAAAATCATAAATTCCTGAGGGCAGATTAGCCTTGATCTTCCTTCCTCTCGGAACTACAAAGACTGCTGTAAGCATACATTTATCAATGGACAATCAATATCAGCTGCCAGTTACACTTTAATTCATTCAGCTTTGTAAACACTGTGTACATTAACCACATCTTCACAGCAGCACAGGATGTTGTTTGATGATTTTCATTGATTTAATACAACTTCATATGTGATTCATGCACTCGCTTCTTCATAAAGATACGCTTTTTTGTTTATTTTACAAATATTGAGTGCTATTTGAAGCTAATTTCGAAATACTGAAAGAAACTTGCTTGCATCAGGTTGACTTTACGAAGTAAACAGAACATAAACATTCTCAGCTTTTACTTTTTTTTTTAAAAGCGCATATACCTGAACAACTGCAAAGTGATGCACATTTCTGAACTCTACCAGCTAAGTAGATGCACAATAAATTGGCCTTATTTTCTAGCAAAACAAGTGGAAATATGCACTTTATAGTCTGGTTTTGTATATATTAAAGGCCCATTGTGAGCCTTTTTCTTCTTTTTTACATGGCTGACAAACAGAACATCAAATAAGTATATATGCATTTTTCATTGTGGCCTGGCTGATCCTTGTGTTTGTTCTTGTGGATTTGTCTTTTTTCTCCCTGATTATTTGGTAGAAAGACTCATGTCTTAAGAACACAGAGCTTGACAGTGATTATCTTAGCTTAACAAGAAAAAAACTAGATGCAGTGGGAAGCGGCTTAGACACTCTCTTTAGGATCACCAAGAAATGCCTCATGTGAATTACGTGGTCTTAAATAAAAGAAATTCCTCCTAAGGTAATTAAACAAGCAAAATACAACATATTTATTAGGTTTAGCGTGAATAGATCCACCTGATTTGATTCCTCCAGGCTTATTTTGCTGACTGCTTAACTCTAAAAAAAATTAAAAGCTCTTCCCTTAAGGCGGCTTGCACAGGCAGGTTTGAGTGAAAACTTAGTTCTTTCACAATGTTGTAATTTCTCAGTCAGCAGCTATTGGTTCTCTCGTGACTCTACATGTCAGACTGACCCGGTATTGGCTCAAGCCACGCTTGTGAACAGATAAATAAGTGTGTAAACAAAAGACCGAAGCTCTGAAATGAATAGAGAGAGAAAAGAAGAACAAAAATGATCCAAAAAAAAAACCTTGAGCAGAAAGAGCTATACAACAGTTGGCCTTTAGCACTCACTTGTTGATGACGAGATCGGGCGCGAAGCAGAGCATGCTACCATTGCACTGCTCATACGACCTCCAACCGAGACTGAAAGACATGAGGAAGAGCCAGGAGCACTGCAGCAGCGTCATCTGGTCATCAAGGTGTAGGTTGCGAAAGCCTGCGAAGGTCAGATTAAAATGGTTAGAGGGGGTGAACGCCGAAAGAAAACGAAACTCATTTAGTAGGGCGCTTTCAATGGTTCAATGGTTGTCAATAGTACATATAAATGTTGCAGATATCATTTGTAAACCCAAGCCCTTTGCTCCTTCAGGCCTGCCTGAATGGACCTACTTTACTTGAGCTGCATTGCAACTGGCCCTGTTGTTACTCGACCAAGGCACTGGGTCAGGAACTTTTAATCACTGCTTGGTTCAAAGTTGAGACAAGCTTGGATTAAGTTTGAGTTGCAGCCCCAATACTCAAACCGCATTCCCAATCTAGATTAGCCCATCAGCTACAAATCTTACTTAAAAACATACATCATCTAACTGGTCTCTCCATTTTTCAAGCCCACTGTTAACTGGGATTGTTCCCACATATTTTCATTTATCTTTATTGTCATAGTAGGATTATAGCACATGAGAGGCCTATTTAGTTTACACCTGCTTTAAACCGGAGCCTGGTTATGTAAGCGTCTACTCCCACACCAACCTTTGATCATTTCTCCGCTCAATAACCTCACCAAGTACAAAC
The DNA here is from genome assembly GCF_963383615.2 of Lipophrys pholis. NCBI lineage: Eukaryota > Metazoa > Chordata > Actinopteri > Blenniiformes > Blenniidae > Lipophrys > Lipophrys pholis. The sequence goes on from NC_137634.1 coordinate 19,220,475, forward strand.
ATGAAGAAGTGAAGCCAGATCTGTCTGCCATCATACAAACAAAGAGAATGAAGTGCAATGGTTTTACTGGGTGCAGCTCTCTCCGCAATATGAATATATATATATATATATATATATATATATATATATATATATATATATATATATATATATATATATATGTGATGTGACGAACAGCAGCAGTTAAGAGTGTGAAGAGAAAATCTACAAGCAAATACTTGGAGCGATTAAAGGTCATGTGCCTTCTTGCTCATGACCAGAAACACTTCTAAAATTCCAGACATTGTGTTTCAACTGAAATAAACCGCAACTTTACATGTTTTTTCTTCATCAGTGTTTTCCACAGTTATTATAAGACGAGTCTACGCTGCCTCAAACAACAGAAAAATGTGAATAAATTCCTTTATGAACCGAAATCCCAAAGCAATTTGTCTTGGTTTCTTGTCTCACTTGGTTTATAGACAATGCAACTCAATGTGAAAACAAGGAGAAAAAGACAAAGGTGAAATAGAAGAGTGAGGGGAAAAATGTAAAAGAACAAAAGAATAGCCTATTAACGCAGCATCAGACTTGTGGATTAAGGCTGCAGAATATATGACAAATATTCCAAAAGATTGATTCAACTGCAATACACGATTAGTTCCCATGACCTGTGCATACACCCTCTGCATATCAATATATTTGGCCGATGCGATGGAGCCCTACTGCCTTAGATTGCTTCGACAACTGATTGCATTTCACTTTATTGTTACATCATAGAAAGGCAGGAGCATAAAAATCTTGTGATAACAAAAATTAACAACAGCACGACTTGTAAACACGGCTGATGACGACACGGAGACGTGTTTAAAAAGAAGCACAAAAACGCCAAACCTCACCTTGTGATCAACAACAATACCTTATGTTTTACACAAAATGTGCGGTTTCACTGCGGGATAAGTTAAAACACAAAGGCACAAATGAAAATAGAAATGTTAATAATGAAATATGGACGAAAATAAATAAATAAAAGGATCTGCATCTATTAAAGTAAGCAAGGTTTTAGCTTTTAATTTGTATGAACCTCTGTAGTCGACGTAATACTGTTGACATTAGCATGTCATGACAAATACCATTTTCTGCACCGCATGACAAATTTTCTTGAATGACTTCCTTCCTCAAATCTTAGTGTGGGAATCATTGTGTACAGATTCCATCGTCTCTCAGAATCTCAGACTCTCTCGGACACTTTCACACGTTTCTCGAACTCTCGATGTACACTTCTAGAACACTCATCGATGTTCCTCCAAAGCGTTTGGACTGGACAACAATGCAATCTTTCGTGACATGCTTGAATTCAAATGGCCTAAAAATGCTTTTCGTTTAAAATTTCAGTTGACTTTTAAAAACATCTGCAATGATAATCATTTCCAATATGTTGCTGGAACATCTCATAATTGGACATTCGAGGAGTCATTAACCTTGTCCTGAGAACATAAAGGCTTCTAAAGTGAACTGTTTCATGAGCCTCAAAGACTCTTCTCTTCCCTCTGTAATTAAAGTTTCTGCTATTACAGAGGTCACACGTTATATCACATGGCTGCCAACATCTCTCTGCTGCCAGGAGGAGCAATCTAAAAGCAATTTATAATTCTTTTTTTTGAATGGCCTAAATTTTGAACCATGCAGCCCGTCCACAATAACTCCCACCGCACCAATTACAAGAACTGAATGGCTGTCAACCCAACCATGATTTAATCAGCTAAAAAAGGAAATCACTACAAAACAATGGCTCCTTTTTCAAATTTTATTGACTGCATGATTCCACTCAATCAGGAAAAGGCTCCCGTCTAAATCTGTAGATTCCCATCAAAACCACTACTTTTACTAGTTTCAGCCACGTGTTTCAACCACCAGAAGACACACTATGACTTCAGTATTGATAGTAAAGTCTGTTACTTCACTAGAAGTGCATCTACTTTGCATAATTTGACCTGAAGCAGAGGATCAGTTTACTGCTGGATGAAAATTAAACCATTTAATTCACCCTTTTATTTAACACTGACATGTCTTTTTCTTGACCTGCTACATGTTATTTTTTACATTAAAAGCAATAAGCGACTGAAAGTGGACGCCTTTTGTTTTTCCACCAGTTGGCTTGACCCACTTCACTTCCATTAATCCCATTTACAAGCTGAAAATACAGCCAGTGACACACTCTGCTAGAGCAGCACCAAACCAAAGGTCACCCGGCGTAAAGAGCTTTTCGTTACCTGGCAGTGATTTGGCCCACTTGACAGCGGAGATGACCTGCTGGCCCCCCAGCCTGTTGAGAGTGGTCATGAGCCGCGAAGAGGTGTCCGGCAACGTGCCGTCATATCCCGAGTAGATGACCTCCGGTTCGATGGCCTTGAGCACGGACAGCATGGTGGGCACCAGTTGGGGCATACACCTGGGTATGACGGGAACTGGCGTGTTCTTGATGGGCTCTGATGATCCAGGGATCCGCAGATTTTTCTTGTTGAACAGCTTCTTGTTTTTCCTCGCTGGGTGAATGGAATGAGGAAATGAAAAGCAATGGCGGGGGAAAAAAAACAAACATTATCTTTTCGTTTGAGAAGACACTTCTTTTAGATTGTGCTTTCATCTGATTAAATACACTGAGAATCATTTATTGATAAATCCAGACAATTACAGACAAATGTGAGCTGTCAATTTGGCAAACACCTGTAGCAAATATCAAGTAATCCAATCACATGAGAGCAACCCAATTTAGGCTTATAAGCACGGTCAAGAAGACTTGTACAGAACTGCAAAATGGATGAATGCTGTGTCAGCAACTTTGTACATTGACCATTTCAGAAATGAGTCAATCAATGCACAACCATTTCAAGGATTTACACGGAAAATATACATCCGGAAACTCAAAGAGCATCGTATTACTCATTCGATCTGAAGTCATAATAAGTAAACCCTTGAAGCAGATGCACAGAAGAGTGAATAAATGGGGCCTGGTCTAAAAACAATTTGACAGAGAAACCATCAGAGCACGGGGTCTTCCTGCTTTGTACCACAGGCTCAGAGCTGTTGATGTTACGTTCTAATGGAGAACTTCTTGGCACACTTTCAACCTCTCAGTGCCCGATAAGTGTTGCGTAAGCACCAGAGCCAGTCTGAGTAGTTTCTTTGCTTTCTATCCCTGACCGAGGTGTACCCATTTTCTCAAGCCTTTTTTCCCCAGCAGGATAACACACCAGGCACATCACAAAACTCCAATCATCTCACACTGGTTTCCTTTCGATTGAATCGCCTCCACAGTCAGGACCAATGGAGCAGCTTTGGGATGTGGTGGAACTGAAGATTTGAATCATGGATTTGAATCTGAAAGCGGTGCTATATCGGTGAGAGAAGAGAAATATGTTTTGGCTACTCCCTTCCCTTGGGGTCAAAGGTCTTGCTCAGGGATCTACAGCATTGACAAGTAACTAGTGTAAGTCAATATCTCAGAGGAATGTTTCCAACCTATTGATTTATTTTCATGCCATGAATTGAGTGTGCTTTGGATCAAGTCAAACCTTCAGTTTTCCCCAAAACTCAAATGACTTTAACTGTATTTGATATTTTACAACACAAGGGGGACTGAAAGGAGAAAATCTATTTATCTAACAATTCACAATATGCATAAATAAATTATGATACCAAAAAAATAAAAAAAAAAGAAAGAGGAAAAACATTTCCTGTGCAAACTTGCGTTACCTTATCAGCTCTCTTTACTTGAGCATGTTTTATTGGTTTCTTTTTAACACTGGTAAAACAGGGTAATTTTTTTTAAAAACCACTGATGAGAGGCGACGTGATGAGCACCGTCATCACTAAACAACATTACGTGGGGTGAAACAGCGTTTTGCCTTTAATATGTACATTACCTGGGCACCATTTGGACATTTTCTCTCACTGAATGTGTAAAGTATGTCAGATGTTGAAAGGAAACCATGAAAAAAAAAAAAAAAAAAGCATGATTTTTTTTTCTCCTACTCTACCTTTTTTAATTTCCTCTACTGGCGTTTCTATGGCAACTAAGAGCCTTTCTGGTGGGAGTGTGTTTGTTGATGCACTGACGTCCATCAAATCCCTCTCTCTGTCTCTTCCTCTCTGCACATGAAACTACCTTCCACCCTCTGTCTGAGAAAGATGGCACTTTTCACATGTAATCCTCACTCAGAGCTGATTTTGATTTAAAAAACAAAACAAAAAAAAAACGGCAGCAATTTCGTGGCCTGAGGGAGCATCAGCTGAACCACCACAACAAGAACTAAGTTTCAAGCACTCACAAGCCGTTGTTGTGTTTCACCTGTTGCTTCACATCTCCATGTCCCCTAACCCTGGCCCAGCCTAATTGTTGCAATGTGTTCGAGACATTCATCTCGGCAAGGAGAAGCTGGCGCAAAGAAATCACCGGGTGATTCAAGGTTGGTTTATGCATTCATCAGTGTGCGTGAGGAGTGGGCACGCTCTCATTCTGACTGCTTTGCACTCATTTACAGAGCAGCACATTCACAGGCGATGGCACCTACACGAGCACGCACTCACGCGTTCACAAATGAGGGACGAACACCAGCTGATCCACACAGAGGCTGCTTTGTTCTCTTTTTTAGAACAAAATGTTAATAAGGGACATGTACATATAATTCCTTATGACAGTGACTTAAAGAGTCCTATTAAGAAGACTGTTAATAAAAAAAAGAAAAAAAAAAGAAAAAGCTGTTATGTCACAGTGGAATATCTGTGCTCACAAGTCTTTCCACAAGTAGACAGAGCTGTGGCACTTAAACACAGGAGGCAATTTGTTCACTTTGATCTCATTTCGTCTTGGCCAATTTAAAACGTCATCTTTTCAACATTGTGACTAATAAACCGCTGTAATGACATAAGCAAATTTTGAATGCACACATTCTAATCTGAAACAAAGCAAAAGCAATATTGTGTATATACTTTTCCAGAGGAATACAAATATTTTATCTCCAGAAAAAGACAACTGTACAAGCTAGTTTCAACTGTATGCAATGCAGAGTATAGTGAAGGGCGTGTAGGACAGCAAGCCTTCATATCAAGCTGAGACAAGGCAATACTAATGGGTTAATGTATTTAATGTTGGTATGCATGGGGTTTTTTTTGTATTCACATGACAATCTGTTGCTGTGATAATGTCATCTGTAATCAGCATGTGATTTCATGTTAAGTGAGCAAATGTGCCAGACTTTCTGTCTAACATACTGCTGAATATACTCAAATAAAAACTTTCAATGAGGTGCATTTGAGGATGAATGAAAAATGTCAATCTCTAATACGTAAGAGCACATGAGCTATAAAGATGAAACCAGTGTGCTGTGATATGTGACGACGAGTGCTATTTCTCCATTTATTGTGGGAGTTGCCGGATTAGGTACAAACCAGACTTACTGGAGGTCATAATGGAAAGAGTGGGTGGCAGCACTGCGGTGCCAATGACATTAAAACCTGAGGGGAACTTCATCAGAAAGCAGAGGCAGTGTCTGATTGAAGGCAAGGCACATTTTCAAACATACTTTTTTTTCTTAATAACTCCTCATGTAACGGACTAATTTTTTCCCCCTCAAAATAATGTCTTGTCTTTAAACAAAATCAATATTTATTAATAAAATAATTCATCCTACATGTGGCATTATACTGTCCATATGATGAAGTAACAAGCTTGAGATTGCAGTTACAGCAAAGGTAGCACACACTCAGTTCGAATGCACATCCCACAAAGTGTATTCTTTATAAATGGGGCTTCATTTAAAAAAAAAAAAAAAAAGGTCAGAGTTACGTGTTGCACCTGAGCACATCACTCATGTATCGGTGACATGAAGCTCATTTATCTAAATGTGAAGGGACACTGACTTGAAAATGATGGGAGAGGATGCATATTTGTGATTCATTTGAGTGAGTAAGTGAGTGAGTGATCGATCTAATCAAATGAAAGAAAAGCTTGTCAACAGAGCTGTTGCATTTGGTTTCCTCCGGAATAACATTATGTAAGAAAAGCTAAATATGTGTTTAAACTGGTGTTTTGCTGCACTCTTCGGCAGGTGAATGCTTAGAGCAGAGCTCCACTTGATTTGATGAGCGGTCGGTTGTTTACCTTCCAGGTTCATTCCGGCTTGGAGACACTTCCTGAAGCGACAGGCCGGACAGTTCTTCCTGCGGATTTTATCAATGATGCAGTCATTTCTCCCTGCACACAGGTAGTTGTGCTGGCCTGCAAAGAAACGAGGAAGAAGTAAGAGGATAAGGGAGGCATATTAACTAGCTAAGAAGGTTTTAGAAGGATTAACCTGAGCAGTATGCATGACCACACTAACCACCTGTTGATTTCACAGTAAGCCTGGAAAGCCTGTAGGATGTTTGTGTTGACAGCTTCACTTGCTCAAGTCTGCACATGACATTATGCGAGTCTGTGTGCCAACCTCTCTGATCACATCATTCATACACTCCGTGTTGCCCGCATTCCTATTAACACACCTTCGGAAGGTTTCTGAAAAAGACACTTTGATTGCAGCCGTTTTATTCTGCTGTTATTTTCTTTTGCTCCCAATTGAGTATGGTATACATGATTAGGATGTGGGGAAATGAGCCGAGATGAATCTCTGATTAGACCGATTTAATTTAGAAAAGCGGGAGAAAGAGATTTGTGACCAGAGGGAATGAATTATGTGTCTAGTCCTGTTTACATACAATTTCAATTATTCACATTCATGTGTTTTCAATTCAGTTCATTTGTGAACAACAGCGGCCTACGGGAAAGAGGAGTGTGACATGTTTTATATATGGTGAGGATTTTGGTGAAATGACAAACTTCTGATCCAAAAACAAACCTTTATTTGACTGGATTTGAATTTACTCTCGGTGTATCCAAAACTCTACAGCCCGCATGCATGAAATAGCTCTAAGCTAAACGTAAAACACGCAGGGATCACACAACATGCAATGAAACACCTAAAAATTCTAACTTTTGCTAATTTTACTGCAGTGACGAAATACGTCTACAGCCAGGCATTTGGACACTGTGTCTCCACTAAGAAAGCGTGCAGGTGCAACTTTGTAAACAAGCCTTCAACTCCATATTGTCTCTTCTTTTCAATTGCATTCACAGGCACATTTTGGTAATCTGACATTACCAAATTAAAGCACTGCAAATGCATGCTCGAACAAATACTGCTCTTCAAATAAATTGTTGTGTGTGTGAGATGGAGTTTCTATTTCCTGTTTCCCATCTCTAAACTTGGCATCAATATTTCAGTGTGTATCCACGTTTTGACTAAGTTTGTGCAGGTTTACATTTGAGGATAAAGCTGTACTGAGGCGAGGAGACTGTAGCCAAAGTTACAGTGGGGACAGTGTTTTGCCTTGAGGATATACAGCACTTGTGTGACAGAGCCTGACGAGCATCACATGAATCAGATTTTTCCAGCTACAACACATTCTTTTCAGTTCAGACCGAGACATGATCAATCTAAGAGACAGTGGCAATAAAGAGATGTCGCGTAATGTAATGTCTCACACAGCTGCATCAAGCCTATTTCACCGTGGTCATCCAGAAAGTTTCACTGCCATGCATGTTGAGAAGAAATAAAATAAAATATAGGATGAGCTAGAATCAAGTCAAGCAAATAACCCAACTGAACTTCAGCTCTGTTGCGAGATGACTCAGTTGATAAGAACGGATTGAGAAAGACCTCAGAGAAAACATTAACTGTTGGTGGAAAGGATTCATGTTATTTTACAACATCCTTCTGAAATCTCTTTCAGTTTCAGTTGGCTGATAAAAGTTTCAAAACTGAAAGGCATTACATCTATTTTTATGCCTTTGTTGTGGCCAGCATTACATCTTACAACTAATGTATTCTAGAAAGATATCTATAATCAAAGGTATACATAAGACACTAACAAAGTAAAAAAAAAAAAAAAAAAGGATGAAAGAAATCTTAAGTATCCCTGCAAAACCAACAACTAAAATAGTGGCAGAGAATGCAGATCTCCTTTCTGTACACTCACTGGTTATCCAGGTAAGATGCAGTGTATTTGAAGTTTGTATTACGTTTATGGCCCTGTCTGGACTTGGATTATTTCAAAGAACAGTCTATTCTTGTACTTGAAACTCAGACTGATCAACACAATAAATGTTTACTTTGAATTCTCTACAAACCATCTGATGGTAATAACCTAGTGTTTACTTCAGACTCGCAATGACGCGTTTCCGGATGACTGTAGAAAACAAAATGCCCTTTGACACCATAAACACTGATCTACTGATGTATATTCGTCGTTCAGAAAAATCCCATGTTCAGCGCAGCTTTTTGAACTGAAGGTTCAATGATAAAGCTGCACCGAACTGAAGAATGTGAAACTAATAGTGTACAGTGTGTGTGATTCATTCCACAGTAAAACTGCATGCCTGACGCACGTGGCCATATTGGCCAATACATGGCATATGGTCCAATAAAAGGAAGAAAATAAGAGCTGCCTTTGTCTTCCCAAAAGCGTCAGACATTGCTGAAACAACCAACTCTGTTGAACTCCAAGTTGGCAGCATCAGAAGATGAACTACTTGCAACTCTAAAAGTTTCTAAATGTGCAAAAGTTGTATTTTCAACATGTGATCCGAAGGTCTGAGAGTCATGCTCCCACAATGACACAATGAACTGCACAATATTACTAGAACAAATAACATCTTCCTGGTTGAACCGAGTGCACAGCAGTAAATGCCCAGTTTGTATTGCCAACACTTTAGCTCTAATTGTGTGGTCGCTGTGGCACAAGATTTAAGTCATGTCATGCAATTTATATCACATACGCACTACCACTCTGATGACATTCGCGAATGTCCGAACTGGGATACTGTGACCATCAAAGTAGAAAAGTTCAGACTGAAGCTACAAGAAACAGAGATTATTATAGAAACAAGATTTAGTACTGGTTGGGGCCTTTGATCTGGCCGCCACCATCAATTTCAGGAAAGTATGCAGTTATAAATTTGCAGGTATGATTTGGGGTGATGATGAAAGCCTGCGATGGTTGTGAGGGAACAGAGTTCACAAAAGGACTGGCCCATAAATTATTTGTTTAAAAGCCAGCACAGGTGTCTGCCAATCAGCTGCTCATGCTAAAGCTATAAACAGGAAACACCAAAATAAAACAGGATGTAGCATATTCCTGTCCCGTGACTGGTTGAGCGCCTGTTTGTTCTTCCACAGGCTGGACTTTGAACATTGTCTTTGTTACACTTTCAGATCTTTTTTCTATTGTCAGAACAAGGCCAGAGAAAGTAGATCAGAATCACTGAAGGGAGAGTGTTGAATGGCCAGAAAGCAAATTTCAGCACTTTGAAAGTGTAAATATTGTAGATGTCAAGCATTACATATGTTGTTGTTTTTTTTGTAGTCTATGCTTAGACTTTTAAAACGGTTTAATATCTCAATGTTATGCAGTTTCACCTCAATAGTGATATATGCTGGGTTGTGATAGTTATGATCAAACTGGACAGATCAAACATGGGAACAGTGGAATAATAGGACATCAGATTAAAGAGCAACAGAGTACAATTTTGTTTTACTGTAAAGCACTTTGTGCAACAACTGTTCTGAAAAGTGCTATATGAATAAAGATATTATTATTATTATTATTATTATAAAATAGTATAATATAGAAATCAAAATCCATTACAACTTCATGTTTAACTCAAAATTAATGTAATAAAAATGTGATACTTTATAATAATAATGTGGAACAAGTGGTGTTCGGCACAAAGGTATAACACTTTTTGTTTGCTTTGATGCTAAGATCTAAGTTTCCATTTTAATTTTAACATGTGACCACTCGACAAGTTGCCTATACAACACACTGTACAGGCTATCTGATGCATAACTGATTCCTATGACTGACTAAATTTTCTCTGTAATGTCATGTTCTTTGCTGATAAAGAAAGACGAGCTGTCTGCACAATGCATTACAACACAATGAGGTGCAACTAATGGATGCAACACTTGAGTATAAGAATTAGGCTTTTGGGGAGAAAACTAGACGCTTGTCAAAATCACAGAATAGTCACCTTTGAAGCTTTAAGAATAATCATCTACCAATTGGGTTGAAAATGAATCTGTAGGGTTGGTGGTGTGATGACAAGATAGCAGCGGCAGAGCTGCCAGTTGCAGCCACTTCTGATATCACAGGAAGTCATTGCAAACAACGGCGTAAACAGCCATCTGTGGTGTCAAAAGTGCCAGCTGAATCCCACTGGTATCCTAGCTCTCTTATCCTGCCCTGATCTGCTAACACGGGCCTGCTACCAACCACCAGCACTGGTTGGTGAAGCCTATATCAGAATGCTATAATAATAATTCATGTTTTTAAGAAAGCACTTTTCTCTATGGAGTAGTTTACAAAAGCAGTCAGGCATCAATTAATAAATGAAGCAGGGATAGTCATGTACAAAAAGTGAGTATTTATCAATAAAATGGGCAGATTAGACGCAGACCATATCGCATATGCACTCTGTTGTTGTTACTGCCTTTTACGAGAAAGGTATTCAAGGCTTTTGAGCTCATTAATGTGACAAGACAATACACCGTTTCACTATTCTTTCCGACTTCTAATCACTGTTGATTGAGAGAAGAGAACACACAACTCTCAAACCTTCACATACAACAACTTACAAGCTGTGAAAGGATCTTTCATAACAACTGACACATTTCATGAGTCCACAATAGGGAAAATATAATACATATTGTACATATACTATGAAGTCATTTAGTACTTTCTCCCCATAGAAAAGACTGAATACAAAACACAACTATATATAAAAAAAAATTAAGAATCAACTGAGTACCTTTTCATTCAGCAAACACTTAACAATGAGTCCTGCTGGTTATGTTACGCAAAGGAGAATTCATAGAATCTCGTCGTCAGACACGATCCAAGTAACGTGAAACACACAGAAAAAGAAGCACACAAGCAGCTTAATGAGAGAAAAACTGAAGAGGTAATTTTTGGCATCAGTTCTCAGGAGGTAATCTGGGTCAAGAGACAAAGAATAGGACTAATTAGAGAAAGTGTGCGATTGCAATTTTTGGATCAACCACCTGTGGGGATGATGGGGTAGACTATTCCAAGCAGAAATTATGAAGCACAAAAATCATTTACAGGCAGTATAGGCTGATTTGAATGACCAAATCAGGACTTTTGCATGCATTAACAGACAGCTGGCAGAGGAGGCTGTGCATGTGCCAAGGCAGATTGGTCATATTTTAGTGCTGAAGGAATACAAGGACATTGGCAAATCAGAGGTGATAGTGTTTCCATAATCATCAACATCATCAGAGGAATTACAATAATAATCACTATTATTGTTATTATTATTGAAAGTGCATTTATTTACCATCTGTGTTTTGTCGTGCTCTCCATCCTTCACCACAGACACAACGACCGTAGAATGGAGAAGGGGAGAAAAACAAAACAAAAAAATGACAGATGTAACTTTCTCATTTCTACTGTCGGAAGTTCCTTTTAAAAATAATATTCACACTTTAAGCCTGAGTGCTTGGCAGTTACACCGGCACCACATAGTAGCATGTATATTATCTGATATATCAGATAACAGTCAACAATAAGATAACAACAAATTGTAATGTAAAAATGTATGACATAACAGGCTTTGATAAATGTTTAATTCCAAGCAGGAGATCACAAAACGTTCCCAATATCCATTTTGACAATGACAGACCGTGTTTTTAGTCAAACTGAAACCTCTTACAATCAGAATAATAACTTCCTGGACCCTAGCCATCTTGCTTTGTTTGCAATGTTAATTGCAGACACAAAAGAAAGCCACAAACAGCGATAGCGAACAGACATCATGAAAGAAAAGAATAAGAAAAGCAAAGTTCAATAATATACGTTAAAGAGCTTACAGTAATGTAATGTAAGTCCATTAGCTTTTTCTATTCAGACTATTACACATCTGTGCAAATAGCTTGTTGAACGCCAGGAAAGAGAAACGCAGAGAGAAGCAGAGGGAGGAATGCATGGTAGAAAGGCTTCCACACAAAAATACTTTTCTGTTTGTAAGATGCATTCCAGTCCCTCCTTTCTCAAGATTGTGTCAAGATGTATTAAATTCAGGAGAAGCACTCTGATGCACAACTGACTACTTTTAACAGGAGACGTAAAGCAATTATAAAGCAAAGCAAAAGGAAAGCAAGCCTTACAGGTTCATTCTAAAAATTGTGCTCTGGAAGACAATACTGTGTTAACTGGAAGGGTATCGGGGTATTCAGATTATCAGATGAGTCTTTTTTCTCTGCAAGGAATTTGCCCTTTTGTTAATCAGAGTTACTTGTAAGTAACAACTGTTCTGGAAGACTCATGACAAACAGGAAGAGAAATAGAAAAGAAGATGAGACAGGTCAAAACCACCAGAAAGGAAGCACACAAGCTCAAAGTATTTTCTATAATAACTTTGGCTTTTGAGAGTAATTTCATTTATTGCTTTCCTAGATAGGAAACAGTAGTGACGTGTTGAAATGTCAGGAGGTGATGTCATGTATAATATAATATAATATTATATAATATTTAGCACAATAGTAAACGCAAAATGAAATAAATTCCAGTCTTTGACGAACGTATGTTCACCAAATGACACTGCAGTATTTAACACAAAGAATGCTAACTTGGAGTGAGCGTACTCGGGCTATTGTTAAAATAAAAAAGCATTTTAATTGGAACATGTTATTTTTAATGTGCTTGCCTGGACAATAATGCCTTGCAAAAACCTTGCATCCATCACTTAAATGTCAGCCATATATGTGGTGTCGTTCAATAGCGATGCAGATTCCAATATGTATGTTACCAACCTTCGACGGCTCGCTTGAAGAACACCTTGCAGCTGCCACAGGTTACGACCCCATAGTGGCATCCGGAGGCCTCGTCCGAACAAACCAGACAGATCTTGTGAGTTTGCCCACTGGGCTTGGACTGACTGGACCCTGCAGAGTTGCTGGTCTCTCCTGGTCTGGGTGACGAGCTGAAGGAAAACAGAAGAAGAATAAAAGGAAAAGAAATGTAAAAATTGTATTCGCATTGCAGAAATATTGAGTCCGAAGGAATATCGTCCCGCCTCTAATACGCCTCTTATCCCGCCTCTGATACACAACCAGCAAAGGGAAGATGGTGAAAAAGTGGACAACGGCTCAAATATAGAAAAGAGTATACTATATACAGTATATGACAATATGGTAACTTTCAAGGCATGTGGCAGAAAACCAAAGGAACACTTCAAAGATAACTTATCTGAAAGACAGTGTTTTCTGTGATACTAAAACTGTTCAGTCTGAATTAAGGAAGACTTATTTTGAGTATGAAAAACTGAGATAAATCTAACTTCAAAGTGACATATTTGACGGTTCGTAAATTTCTATAATTGGTTCTTCATTACAGCCTAATCCGAAGGCAAATTATTCTAACCCAATGATCCTTAGCATTGGCAAGAGTGACTCTCTGGAGTAACAAAGCTGTAAATCTCAGTCCAAGTCTCCAATTGGGTTACAGTACAAATTAAAGCCTCTTTTTAAAAAAAAAAAACCTGAGAAACTTCTGTGGGCGGGCACGCGCGCGCACGCACACACGCGCGCACACACACACACACACACGACAGAAAGTTATCATCTTCTTGTGTGTATAATTAAAGTTATACACAGACCTGCATTGCACAGTGAAGCTTAACTAGTCATCGGCCTGCCGTTTGTCTGCTGCAGTTGTTCGTAAAGGGGCACATCAAGATTGTGTCAGCAGTGTTCGAATGACACTGCGGTGTAATCCTTGGCAAGAATGTGACCACATTAAAGGGTCCTAAATCTTCTTCCCCTCTTTGTTTGTTTTGGTAGCACATTAGTTGGGATGTATATGTGAATTATGTAACAGCATAAGCTTGCCAAGCTTGATAATGACTTTACTTTAGGGTATATAGATATCTAAACCCCGGTGCTAATGTATCCATGTTTTTTGGGGGGGGGTTTTTGAGCGTGGCTTTCAGTCGACATAGTCATGTTCGCAAAATAGCGATACAGCGTGGAGACTGTAAGAGAGACTTGTCAGAGCCCTTCTCATAGATCAGGAGCCAATTCCAACCCTCTTTCCAAACAAGCACAACCTTGCATCATGGAGGTCAGCTCTTCCCGGTCACTGGAAAGACGACACTTGCTTATGTAAACTGGACTGTAACCAAGGGGATAACCAGCCGTGGTGGATCTTGGAAGACATTCATTTAAAATGTTTATCCAAATGGCGACAGTGCATTTATCAAGAACACTCCCATCAAATGCTACGAAGCCGATGGCAGATAAACGTCTGTTGACTTGTCTGAAAAAGACAATCACACTGTTTAGCAAAATCTAATAAACGGAACAAGCAAGAGAAAGCAAAGCTTGTACCCAGAGCCTTTAAGAGGGAGCACTATGAAAATGTCTGAAAATTGATCGTCGGAAACAAAATGCCTGACTTCAAAATGATTTGATTCAATTCTTGGGAACGCAAAGCAAGTATTCCCATAAATTCCCATAAAAATGCATTGAGAAATACACCAGAGCAAAAAGCTCACTCAAACATACCATGGATAGCTAAACCTCGGGCGTAGACCGTTGCAGAGTCTTGGTTGAATTAGTAACTACGGCTCATTATGAAACCTATCAAATCCACTGCTCGTAACTATTCTTACTCCCTGCGAAAGGTACAGTGATAAAAGCCACACCGTAAACTATATGATCCCTCAGAGACTCTAAAAGATGCAGTGTCAATACTAATTACATAACTGCCTCTGGTAATTACATGGCACGGCAATGAAATGACCTAATTCAGTCAAACATTATCTTGACCTGTACATGCAATGGTTAGACTTTATCTGCGACACTGGCACTCTGCAAATGTTGGCACACACTTTTCAATATGTCCCGCTCTTAACTTTAGATCGTTAGTCTGGCAGTAGTAGAGTATTTATAGAAAACGTCCTCTATTAACCTCCCTTATGAGGGTTACGGTGACCCACTCTGCGATTGTCTTTTTGGCTCTCTAATTACTCCCTCATTACTTGTACACTTAAAGCAGCATTGTCAGATAGGAGCAAAAATGCAGTGAACATTCATTAATTCAGACCAAGAAAATAAATAAAAAATAACTCCAGCTGGTTAGTTGATTGATCCGAAGACATTAGGGTCACCCACCTATCGAGTGAAGCAGCAAGTCTAGAAACAAACAATTCTGATTCAATTTTGAATTTTGAAGCTTGTCATGTAAAATGACCACCGGGTGGGGTATGAAATTATATCCCTCCCTCACTTCTGGCCAAACTCGCACCCTCCTCCCAGCCAGAGACATAAACTGCGACTCTGAGCAACACAGTGCAAATTCAAGCCCCATTAGGAATCCCTTACTACCCCCACCAGCGCACAACAAACGTGTGCAGACATGTCTGTGTGTCCATATATATGGGGAACAGACACTTCCTATATCTGTACATCAACTGTTTACAATCAATATGACCTCCAGCTTTGTTTTTCTATAAGAAGGAATCACAAGTGACTTATTGACAGACCGAGCTCAAAGTAACACTGTCAGCGTCATGCCTTTCAGGGTGACTACATATAGCACTGATTTACATGAATCTCTATAGACTTACTCCAAACTTCAGCAGGAACTTGTACTCCCGAGCATCTGTCCACATTGGATGATTACTCTTGTAAAGACTTCAGTTCTCGTCTCCAGAGGGAATCATATCCCCACTCATCCTACTTTAGCTGCTACAGCAGGTCACCTGCCTCCTCTACTGTTACACCAACCAAGTAGATGTGTTCTTTCACTACACAAATCTTCTCATCCTCCCTGACAGCTCCATCTAAAACATCATTCTTTTTCCAATATATCCACTCTCTCATCGGCGCATGCCCTCCAGCGACTTTCAGTAATTTCCTGTAGATTTACTCTGAACTCAGTTGTAACTACTACACCTAACCCCTAACATTAGTCTAACTTTAAAATATGTCTTCACTTCAAACTGTGATCATTTTAGTCACCGGGGAGTTACTTTCCACCTCCATAAGGATTCCAATTTCTCCTAATTCTTGTGTCAACGTATTCAGTTTTGAATTAACCTCCTACAAACATTCAAACACACACATGGCCCAGCTGCACCTGTAAACCAACATAGTCTGATAAACAGATAATTTATGAAATATCTATTAAACACACCCACTTAATAACCAGTAGTTTAGAGAGGTAAATGCAAAAGGTGTGAATACACAAAAAAACTGGTACCAGTTCATCGCTCCTCGCTGCTACTATTCACCCACAATGCATTTCGTGAGTGTGCCTGTCTAACAGCAAAGACTGCCCTGCAAAAGGTAGATGGAACAAAAAAGTGAGTGAACTGTGTTTAAACTCAAGGCTCACTATTTAAGTCACAAACCTTTCATTGTATGTATGAAGACATGCAAACAATAAGTGTAAATATGGAGAGGATGGGAAGAAACAGTGACGAGTTTTGGCAGGAAGAGACACAAAAAAAACCTGATGAAATTAAATCCTGCTGTGACAGATATCTGTGAATGGACCTTTAAAGAGCATATGTTGTACAACTGAAAAAAAAGTCTGTCTAAATGGAGCAAACAACCTTCAAGGTGGATGCTATCCCTTGGTTTAGAATCCACTAATTAGGTTGTCGATTTGTAATTAAGCACATGTACATGTTAATTTAATTTACATCAGTATAAATTTGAACCAGAGGGAAAATGCAGTTTCTAAATGTGTCATGCATTTGAATAATGGCATTAAAAATACATGATGATGTGGTGGAAAAGACAAAGCCGCATTAATGACATTACAGAACAAAGTGCCAGCAGCAACTGTAAAGAAACCGCTTCAACTGGGCTGACCCGCCGTGTCACAGGGGAGTCGTATAGCTATGAATACAGTGGGAACCAGCACAGGCAAACTTTTTTTTTCTGTTGAGCTCAAAGCTTTTTTAGTCTAAATGTGTGGGTGCCGAAAGTATGGGAGAGGTAAGTGGTTTCTTTCAGCGGAAAGACGTAGGCTATGAAAACGGTTACGACGCCGAGGATTGACACACATAATAACCGAGTGACTTGTTAAAATAAAAGGTCCTGTAGCTGTTTCATTTCTACAGACACATCTACGTATAGCAAACATTCAGTTTAATGTTCCTAACTAGATGCTGTGAACACTGGGTATGTACAAAGCTTGAATGAATGAGAATAAATCCATATTTATTGGGTATTTGGATCACACCAAACTTTCCTGAATAGCCATTGATATATGTTTGTGCAAAGTAATTCTTTTTTCTAGCTTCCTTATGTCAACCTTGCCAGATAATGAACATCCCTCAGGTTCTGCCTACACTCTAATAGCGAGTAGGCTTTCAAGGCCAGTCATAATTAGAGAGCAAGCAGTGGATGTAATCTAGATTCATGATGAATGTGCAACATATCATCATGTTCACCAATTCCTCCTACATTTGGACACATTCTTTTGGTAGTTATTGAAACTCTGCTTTTTTGAGGCGACTTTAACAAAAAAAAAAAGGGGGGGGGGGGGCAACAATTGTCATTTGCATAAAATAAAAAAACCAGCCACTAAATTGTAATCTGTAACCTTAACCTGCTGTCTCACAAAATGTTTTTTCCAAGCAGACAATGCATTACCACATCACTTCAGACACACATTTTCTCTGCTTGGACAAAACCAGTTCCCAGATTTGTTACACTGATGGACGGACAGCATGAAAGACCCGGCGAAGCCGTGTCAGAAAGAGACTCGATTCTGTATATTCACGTATTCTCAGCGTGACGCACTTCAAAGTTGAGGGGGTGTGATTTGAATTTGATCTTTTAATTAGCCAATCATGCTGAATGTGTGATATGTACCACACCAATTCGAGCTGACACCTTGCAATGCTGCAAATGCATTTCTACTCGAAGCAGAGTGCTCAATACGTCATCTGACATTTGACACTGTTTTACAGGAAGAGGAGAGAATTATATGGTGAGAAATATTTTGTGAGTCTTTTTTTAATGGGGCACAGATCAGGAAATAATATATATAAAAAAAATTGATAGAAAGAGAAATAAGACTTTTCATTTTATATGAAGTGAGACTGACATTTGGTAATCAGAATGCTAAATAGATTTAATTTGAATGTATTTTGTTCCCACATTGTGAATAATGACATTTGTAAAGAAATTCAAAGAATCTGACCTATTTCCAGTGTACCCAGGCATACAACACACTAATATGTGTAGAAAGTCCTCTGAATCAACACAAACAACACTGTCGGACATATTTACAACATACTCAGGCCGATGTACACAACACCCTCTGGCGTGTGTACAGTAAATGGGGTGGACTTAATGAGATAGAGGGGGCATGTTCCAGATTTGAGTGGCATTTTCAGTAGCTTATCATGTTGAATGTTCATTATACACCCCCGCCAATATCTGAAGCAGATGTTGCTGGTCATGCAGAGCCGCATACACATCACAATGGCGAGGAACAGGCATCGACATTCAACAGAGTATTAATAGTGGATGTGGGATTAGAAAATGTTCCTGAGTGCAGGATGAGTCATCACACATTTTACAGGTTTTACAGGAAAAAGGAGAGGATAACAATAATGATAATAATGTTTTGTTGGTTTCTTCTCTTCATCAGTATGATGAATTTGCCAATGGACTAGATGCAAAAACCTGCAGAATGTATTTATCATTCATGTAATTTAAGGTTACATGATCTCAGATGTACTGCATTGCTTTATGATCAGATGTGAGTTTTGCTCAGACTGTTCAGAGAAAAGAATTAATCTGACATTGGTGAATCATTAAATAAGGAACATGTATGCCGAACAGCGACCCCCATAGCTTGCCGACGCCACTTCCTCCATCCACACCATCTCACACACACCATCAATTTTCCCAAGTTCCCTGCTTTCCTGTACTTTCTCCTTCCTGCCAATCCCCACTCTCACTTACTCTTTCTTCATCACATCCCTTTATCTCACCAACTCTCTCACATATCCTCGGTCATTACGCATCCCCCCCCTCTCCTTAACTTCCACTCCCCCCCCCCCATCTGTCCAAGTTATATAACATTCGTATTAGTCCTACCGGGGCAGACGCCTCCCACCCCTACCCCCACTCAGCCTCTCAGCCAATCGGGTGTCACCACTGGCAGGGAGTACGGAGGAGGTCAGGCGAGTCATGGGATTATCCAACTCACCTACCCGGAGACGAGCGTACACGGCATATGTGCGTCTCCCGTGTGCGCCGCTGATGGGAGGCTGGCATGTGTGCGTGTGCATGTTTGTTTATTTGGCCTTTAAATTACTGAGCGGAGCCTTTGGTTGCTAGAGAAGAGCGCAGTTATAAAGCTAGCCTTGTTTCGCAAATCATCATGTGATTGTGCTATGGCTCCCTCCTTTTCTTCTCTCATTCTCTCTCGCTGAACATCACCCAGCCACCCACCCACCCGGCCTCACATCTGAGTGTCTACATCTCCTACACACTGCTGTCACTTCAATCATCGCTTCAAAGCATCAGCCTATTCTTCATTTCCCCCTCACGTGGCTTCAACAGTTTCACTTGTTTGCAGCTATGCCCACTGAATATGTTTTTCTGTCGTTTGAGATGATGTGAAACTCCCAAGAAGAGTGAGAGAAGGGCTGTTTGTTTAAAAAAGTAATGTTTTTATTGACCGGAATGATTTACTCTGGGAAGCTCTCACAAACAAGGCACACAAAGCGCCGAGTTGCTAAATAGAACACAAATCTAAATGGAGAAATCAGACCAAAGCTGTGCCGCTGACAAATAAATCCACCCATCACTTTACAGGAAAAAAATAAATAAGTATACATATTCTAGAGTTGCAAAAATTGTGTTGTGGACTTTCAATCTAACCCACTCTCGTATGCAGCCACAGGCAAAGCACGAAAGTGAAAACTCAAACATGCTCGCATGCCAGTAGTGGTTGATAATTGCAACATCCCATTACTTTTAAAAAGTCTTTAGATTGTGACTCTTTCCTCTGTAAACAGTCACATTTGCTTATAAAGAATCCCCAGCGAACATCAGTGTCTCATTAGTACCAATTTCCACTGTGGCTGGTGGTGAACCAGGGACACTTTAATTCATTTTAAAATAAGTCAGTGGTTGGACTGTAGTGGTGAGAACTGTAGTCACATAAAAAGTTCTGGCTTCTCTGTGTGACGTTTTCATGTTCTCCCTGTGTGCACTTTTTTCTTTTTTAAGAAGTACAATTGCTTCTTCTCCTGATACAGACACATGCATGTGTGCTTAATTGGTGGCTTAAGATGAGCAGTACCTGTGAATATGTGATTGCTTTTCCCTCTATGTTTGCCATCATGGATTTGTCACGTGTCCAATGACCCAAATCAGTGAACCACGTGTTCTCTGTCTTCTTCTTTATATTTTTCCCGAACACAACTTTTTCCTCCAGAAATGGTCACACTTAGGGAAGGTTTTGTTACTAAAACATGATGAAGCATGCTGCAAACAGACCGGATTGGGACCGATTCTTTATTTTGTGTCTCTGGCCTCGTAAAATCTGATATTTCAGGATTCGTGTTGGTCCCAGACTAAAATGGATCGATCCCATCTATTTGCGGTGGTCCAGGACCACTCGCTACAGATTCATCACTCAATGACCAATAGGAGCCATGCACAAAGTCACATGACTGCTGTAGACTGACAAGGGATAAACCAGGAGGAATACCCACTGAAGAAAATCTGCAGCAGTCCTCTCCTCTTGGTTTGTGGACTACCCAGGGTTTTTCGTAATGTCGAGGTCCTACAGCATCTGCTCTGTCAGCGGCTTGCATAACAGATGCAACTCTCATCAAGAGTTTGCAAAGACAAAACTATGCAACACAAAAAAAAATTATTTGAGGATTTCTCAACATGGATAATGCTCTTGCCGTTTAACACAAGTTCTTACTGCGACACAGCATGACACAGCCTGATCCAGCAGGAGGCTCGTCTGTCTACACTCACACAAACGGCCAAGATATGTGTGCGTACGTGCGTGCGTGCGTGCGTGCAACGAGTGTAAGCCACAAAAGGAAAGATCAGAGTAAAGAGACAATCATCTGAAAAGTGTGTTAACAGGACAGACAGCAAGGTCTTTCAAATAGTGTGATGAACAAGATAACAAGTAGCAGAGGGGAGGGCAGCTGAAAGCAGCCAAACAGGAGACAGAACTTCTACTGTTCCTCTCTGAGAAGGGTACGGTTTAGGCTAGATGAGGTCACATGTTAAATCCCTGGAGCGAAGTTATGCCGTATTGGAATGTGGGGCTTTGCAGGAAATTGGGCCACATGGTGTGGACCACACTACAGGGAGCAGAATGAAGGGCAATGGCACAAATTTTCTGATTTGTCCTTATTAACTGAATATTAAGTTTGATGTCAATGGTGTTTAATGTTGAAATTTCTCAGGTCGGTTAATTATACCAATGCACTGTGCAAGAAACATCCACTTTGAATCAGCTTGTTATAACAACTTGTAATAATGAGTTGCTTCTCAACTGAAGCCTTCCTTTCAGTTTTGTGAGACAAACCTGATTTATTCTGGACAACTTATGCAAAGCAAGATCCGTAGACTCAACAATGATAAAAGTGCTCACAGATTTGCTGGAACCGGCACCTGTTGCTTTCAATTAAAATGCAGATTCAAAAAAGCCACAAACTGACTGAACCCTCTGTATTTACAGAATTATTTCTTTTGGAAAATGCTTGATAACGCTTCCCTATATTCCTCATTGTATAGCCTTTTTGAAGACAATTACACGCTTTGACTTTGTGTATGCAACTATTTGCTACGTCTTCTGTCACGGCATTCACTGTCATTGCTTATTTTCGGCCTTTGGTGGCACTGAAGTCGAGAGAAAGGTCTGCTGTGTATACAAGAGTCCTGTAAGGCCTTTCAAGGTGAAAGGTGTCACGTAAACAAGGCAGGAAGCTTATAAATAGGGGATTCTTGTCACATAGAAATGGGATTGTTGTGAGCAGCTGCAGAACAGAAGTGAAGAATGACAGAGATGAATGATGCGCTATGAAATAAAACCTGAAGAGAGAACTAGAAATGATTTAATTTACATTGTTTAATGATTGAAATCTTAAAATGTTCAGATGGCAATATAACTAATATGGGAATTGCTAGCGCAGAAAGGCAGTAGAATTAATTAATTTATACTCGTTTTGTTTTCCTTTGCTTTGAAAGCATTTTCTACATTAACGTGCCAAAAATCAGCTGGTCATGGTTTATCAGATTATAAAATTAGACAACAAAGAAGCAGAACTCAGGCTTGCTATGAACCTGTTCGCTGTAAAATCTGGAACTTAACAATAAAACATTAGAGCAGTAGCAGAGGAATAAAGGGAGGAGGATGCGTTCATGACTTTAACGCTGCCCTAATAAAGCCGACACGCTGCACATCCCAATCTCAACACGAGGAAATACTGTATGTGTGTGTTTGTGTGTATTTCTACGAGTGTGGTGGAGGGAACCTTCAATTGCTCCCTGCAGATTCGATTTGCTGCTGACACATTGTGTGTCTTAAATCAGATAGATGGCCAGGGCCTCAGGGTGCACAGCATCCATTTCCCCTGGTCCTCTTATGTAATTAGCTTTCATTTAGGAGTGTAATGCTTTAGCCCCCACAAATTACCCAAGGAAAGTCTTCTCTCCCCCTTTCACTCACTTTCTCCTGCTCCTTCCTCTTTCTTACTCTCAATACAAACCGACACATAAGACCATTTTCTTCTTACTAATTTATAATTAATCACCACTCCTGCAAATGTTACCATGATTATTATCATCAAACCATCAAAACAATGTCCTGATTCTGTCACAACGTTGTCAGAATGCTAATCACAGGGGCAACTGTAATTGTTGGGATTATCACTTTTGTTGTTATTGTTGTGGACAAGCAGCTTTGGCATGCGGCAAGAAGCAAAAGAGCGGTTACATAAGCCAAAGCTAACCAACGAGACATAAATATTTATCAAGGCCATAAACATGTCAATTAGAATGAGGTAAACGTCCAACTACTGGGAGAAAGTTTGCAGATACAATACAGAGTCGATTCACAACAAATGAAATGAAAACGCCAAATCCTACTTTTGAAGTGGATTTTAGAAGCGGTTACACCAAACACCCCCTCAACCCATATTTAACATTACTACCATCTGGCCACTGCGAGAGATTGCCAAGATGGAGTAGAGCAGACTCTTACGTCTTCAGTCACTGTGAGACTAAACTGTGAGAATTTCACAAAACCCTGCTTTGTAAAAAGATTGTATGGATCTCTGAGTATGGTGATATAAGCATGGATATATGTGCCCGTAGGGACCTCAGAGGAAAAACGTTCCATAACATCCATGCACACATTTGTTCACAAATGGTGACAGCTGTCATATAAGCCGCTCACACGCAACCGATAACAACTTAGGGTTCAATGTCTTTGGCACATGAACAGGGCAGGAGGGGGAGATCAAACACCAACTGTGGGATACAAACACTCGTCTGCCCAATACCGTCCTTCACTAGATTAATTGAAGAACATTTAGTATATATTCTAAAAAAAATAAATCACTTCAATATCTGTCATTGAGATTAAATGAAGAAAAATCCAAGAGGAAGCGTACGGGTGGTGCGATGAGAAAATTAATTTCCGTGGCCTAAAGTCATAGTACAACACAGTCTGAAAGCTTCGGCTAACCAAGGTTTGTATGTCAGCCTGCTATACATAAATACAGTGGAGGCTGAAATGTGATACGTGTACCCAGTATCATCTCAAGGTCTGGACAGAGATTGCATATCAAATGTTCACTTTTTCTTGTGCAGGAAAAAAGAAAGTGACGACAGTACCATGACCACGTCCTCTCCATCTATTTCTGCATTTCTGCAGGTATTCATGGTGGCAGTATTGAAAATTTCTGGACTGTGGCTACTGGTCCTCATCAGCCTGAGCTCATTGGTTGTTGTGTTTCTCCTGTTCGTCTCTCTCCTCTCACTCCTCACCCTCAGCTATCTGAGGCAGATGGCCGCCCACCTCTGAGGCTGCCTGACAGAGGTTTCTTCCTGCTATAGGGGAGTTTTTCCTCCCCGCTGTCGCTCATGTGGGAATTGTTAAATTGTTGGGTTTGTCTCGATTTCACTGAAAAGGTCTTGACATCACTATTTCAAGGGGCCTGAGATGACTTATATCATAATTTGGCTCAATAAAAATAAAACTGAATTGAAGTGAACAGATCCCATCGAGTCCCATCATTGAAACAGAATTATATTACTGCCCGCCAGCAACAAATGAATAGAGCTGACACTGACCCCCAAAGCACAGCTTTAAAATCGATCTCCTGTCCCCTACACTGTATTTCTGCTGAAACTATGTACACTAATGTGGTTACAGCCCTGCTCTTACATTTTCGTTGGGGTCAGAGTGTGGACAGGCCTATAGCCGAAAGCCTTTTCAGCGACTATCTCCACAATCATTTTCATTAAAGCGCTGTGGTTTCAGCTGACAACAGGCTGAGCGATGGTGGAAAACACATACATGCAGGAGGGGAGGAAGACAGACAGGAAAGCCAGCAAAACTAGTAGGCAAGAGTTTAAAAAAAAAATGTCTACAGCTGCAGCAGTGCCATTAGTAGACCGCTTTGGCTGACTAATGGAAGGTTGCATTTACACACACCCACAATCTCTGTCTGATGAAGAATTATCTAAAACGAAGATGCAAACTGAATTCTGGTGACATGCAATCAGACAACAAAAACCCAGCAAGACACTGTGTCAAAGCAGGTTACTATGCATCACTGTGTGGGTGTATTCAAGAAGCATGCCTTCCATTTTTGTTTATTTCTTGTGTCTGTGATGCACGGGGGACCGGAGATGGAGTGCCAAACTTCCACATAGTGCTACTGTGAAACGCAATCACTCTGCCAAACTTGTTCCCCGTCACAGAGAAGTCTGACTTGACAAAGTGTTTATGGCAGCGCCAAGTGGGAATGAGGTGTTAGTTTCAGCGAAACGAGCCCAAGAGGAATGAAAATGTCATGAAGGTCTCAGAAATCAGAATTTTATGATGGAGAAACTCTCTAAACAGAATCTAATTCATCAATAGAGATTTTTTTTTAATGTTATCAGCAAAGAATCGGTGGAAGAACTGGAAGTCACATTCAACTTAAAATAGAGTTGACGTTGTGGTGACTACAAATGTTATACCTTTCCCTGGTATTAAAAATTGCAAATGGATTTTCTTTTTAAGTTTCGTTTTTTTTAAAGGTTTCTTTGAAAATGTATGCATATGCAAACACAATAGGGAAAAAAATGTCCAACTATAGTTCCTTCCTAATGGGGTTTCCAGAGATCAAAATGAAAGGCTATTCTGCAAACTACCTACGTGAAGGCCTATTAGTTTCTAATCTAAAAACGTGCATACACCACTCAACAGGCTCACACTGGCAGTTTATCGAATTTGATATTTTCAGATTTTTTTCTAAGTTTCCATCATTCAAGGAACAAACTCAACCAAATAAGCACCGTGGATCAGCGGATGGTAAAATTACAATGCATACAAAGCTTACTACTTTTCTGAATATCAACACTCAATGTTTTGAATCTAGAACAAGTTTTGTTGTGGCTTATTGAAATAGGAAAGGTAAACTTCAGACAACTCACCAGTCCAACACACAGAGAGACAGTCTCTATCACACACACAGGAAATTTTAAAGTTGCCAATTAACTCCTAACAAACAGGTTATTCACACACAACGTGTTCATGTGTGATATTAAGAATACAAGGAAACTTTGTGATTCCCTGTCGAGTAACATTACAGTAAATTGAAGATTTTTCTGTGAAGTAGCAGGAAATGTTTCTTCCTTGACGTGTGGAGAAAAAAAAGTCTTTTACCATCCTTAAGAAATCAAAGTCCTGCGACTGACCAAACTAGTTTACCTCCTTCAGGCAGTGTCTTCATTCCAACTAATAAATTCTTTACTGTTGTCTCAGCTGAAATGCACCTATTAATAGATGGCTTGTAAAGCAGATTGGATGACTCGTCACACAACAAGAAAGAAAACAAAACAGCATTGTAAACCACAAGTGAATCATTTGACAAATAAAACCAATTAAAAATTCAAGCACCCACATTTAGTATTGTTGTCCATCAGAACTCTGACTTGTCTTAAAGTAAGGAGTACATTTCACTCCAGTTATATAATAAAAGTTTTATTTTGGTGGAATTCAACTTTAACCAGCTGACTAATTATTCCCTGCAATCAACAATGGAACTAAAAAGTGAGTTCCATGAGCTTAAACGAATAAGCATACATGTACACAAGTGTACATTTCACTGCTGCGAACACTGTGTTTTAACATTGCTACAGAGTGACAATACAGGACAATTCTATTCTGTGTGTAAAAATAATCTTCATAAAAGTAAACTGCTTGTAAAGTGATCACTGTGTTTACTATTTCATGACTTCAGAGTTCGAGTCCAGCTGCCCGACGTTCCAACTGGCTCCAACTTTCCTCTGCCGCCGTGTTTCAGCGGGTAACATCAAAGTCACGGGACTTTTACCCCGAGTACACGAGGACACGGTGCTACTTTTATTTGGTTGCCCTGATTTTAATGCACATAAGGTTGCCCTCTCTCCCTCTATCTCTTTAAGCACACAGGCTCAGACACACCCACATGAAAGAGGCTAATTATTAACCAGTCAAGCTCTAAATTTTGCTTCATGTCGCCTCTGATCCACTTTCCTTCAAGTCATACGGGTGAAAACAGGTGTGGCGTCCTCCATTAAATGAACGGAGGATAAGATGAAAAGAATAGTGATTTATCTCAACAACATGGGAATTTTATTTTGATTTTTTTGCCATGTTACAGAATTAGACGCCAGTTGTATTTCAATTGTGACAGCTGCAGCTATATTATATATTGGTGAGGTGGATCTTGATGTAAATGGTGATGTATTACTGCTTCGTATGTTGTTATATATATAATATAGATTTTTTTTCTTCTTCTTTTTTATCTCCATTTGTATTTTGTGTATGTGTAGACATGTCTGGAACAAATTAATGAATAAAAAAATGTGTGAGTGCGTCACACCATGTGCTCTTAGGGAGGTAAAGAGATGTTTTATTATTGCAACCTGAAGTAGATAAGAATAGATTTTTTGGAGGGGAATACAGGAAGGAAAAATACAAGATTGCAATCCAATTTCCAAGATTTCACAATTCAGATTTCATAAACAGGATCTGCAATTATGACCTCATTCGATGATAACTGGGTGAGTGGTTGAGAAAGAGTGAAACAGGGGAGCAGATGGGTGTGAAAAAAAAAAAAAGATTATCAAATGTAGATCCCAACAGTGGTCCACTGTAATGGCAAGTGAAAAGGTGGCTACCTCCCTGATCCTGAACTGTGTTCTGATCAAAAAGGCCATCACTTTGTGAGCTACTATCCTCATTTTCCTACATTTCTGTTTCCTATGTGGAAGGCTGGCAGAATAGGAGCCTCGGTGCTGATTTTGGGCCCCGGCCGAGGAAGAAAAGACTCCTCCAGATGTTCGCTTCACTCAGGTGAACTCAGTGACTGACACAAAAAAAAAGAATAAGAGCAGGCAGGGATAAAGAGCTTGGTAAGAGCTTTGGAGAGGTGGCTTAGTTGGCCCTGCTCCCATTATCCTAAGACAAACAACTAGGGATAGAGCACCGACAACAAGCTCACGGCAAGAGTGTGTGTGTGTGTGTGTGTGTGTGTGTGTGTGTGTGTGTGTGTGTGTGTGTGTGTGTGTGTGTGTGTGTGTGTGTGTGTGTGTGTGTGTGTGTGTGTGTGTGTGTGGTGGGGGGGGATTGCCTCTACCTTTGACGACAGTGTGAAGAATAGCATATTTGTGAGGGAACAAAAACATGACTGGCTGATTACTAGATTCTGGTAAGCTTTTCAGTTCAAAAAGCCTAATGATAAGAGCTTTTTAAAAGTTATCATTAGTCCAAACAAGGCTGCCATGATGGAGGCTACTGATTTTCTAATTTGTGTTGAAACACAGTCAACAGGCAGCTTAAAAAAAAAAAGAATGGAGGACGGAAATATCAGAGACACAAGAACACTAAATCCCTCTAAATTTCCTCCCTCGACCCCCCCCCCCCAAAAAAAAGCCCCCTTCTCTGCAGCATAGATTTAATGGAGGTAAACAGAGCCATTAGTGGTAGAAGTCGCATTTTTCACCATGGGTCGACATTAATGGAGCAACCACAACAGACTCCACAAACGAATGCATTGGGTGTGCTTATTCAGGCCACACACGCGTACACATGCACACTTATTTATTCTTCATTCTCCTGCTCTGCTGCAATCACTGCTCATCTGAGCTCACCCGTCTCATGGTCCTTTCATGTCATTGCACAGTAAATGCATGTCGACAGCCGATCACGGATCTTTATACAGACACCCCTGCCACTCCCCATCCAACAATCAAACTGTATCACAGAGAAGGTTTGGAAAGCTGACAAACACTAGGTTGTAATGATATAGTTTCTTCTTCTCTATCCGCCAGTAGATGACAGATGAGAGCAAGGAGAATAGTTGTTTCCCTTTCTGAAAATGGGCCCTTTTTATTCCAGCAAACCTCAGTCATATCTGGCAGTCAATCACAGAAGTGGGATGGGCACGAGTGAACGTCTACGAATGTAAAGAAAATTCCTTCAATGTAGCCCCGAGATATGTGGCTAACGTGAACAGGACCGAGACACGTCTGGGCAACCTTTGAACATAATGCCTAAAGCTGGGGCTGACATGGGACTGGAGGCAAAAAGAAGTAGAGAAAAAAAAAAAAAAAAAAAAAATCGACGCTGTAGTTCAGCTCTATAGCAACAGCACTCTGAGAACAGCATGACTAAGTGCAGCGAAGCTGTTTCACCGACAGTGTTTTGTTTTACACAAGCGGCAGCCAGCAGACATCCAGCAGTCCGCAAGCCAGACGATTGTGTCTAATTATTCCTGAACTCCTGCCCTAATATTTTTGTGATTGTGTCACTCGGATGAGGTCTTATGTGCTATTTGAGGAATTCATTTTACTGCTATCCGGGTGAGGTCAAGGAAGAGCACAGAGGAGAAGACAAGATTTATCGTAACGGTCAAAGATAATCTAAAGAGTTATAGGACTGTGGCCTCCAAATTTGGAGGGGTCTTAGTGGGATGTAGAAATATAAAATGGACTAAAATGCTCACTGTGCATTTCATGATGCACTTTTGCCTTCAATCAAATTCTATTCTTATCAAATAAGACATGCGTGTAAAAAAACCAATATTGAACTGTACTAAAGTAAATGCATTTCACAAAACTTGCTTTTGATTTCCAGGAAAATTAAACACACATCTCGCATCATGCAGAATCGTGATGAGCTGTAATGTTAAGACTAATGTATTCTGACAAACTCCACTTACCAGTCTGGTGAGAGAGGGGGGCGGACAAGAAGGAAAGAGTGATGAATCAGTGGTGAGAGAGCACAGAAGAAGAGGAGAGAGAGGGAAGCGAGTACAGTGAAAATGGAGCGTGTGTCAGCTGTAATTAATGGCTAAATGTATTGAGGACAGAAAAGTGGAGAAAGGGAAGCGGCGTGCATTAGAAGGGGTGCCTCAGACCGTCACAGCAGGAGTTAAATTCGTTTTACAAGCAACAGCAGAAGTGAACACGCTGCAGCCGAGCAGGAGCAACAGTAATCATGTAAGACATAAAACCGCAATGTCCAAACTTATAAATGTGAAACACAGCCGAGGAAGCTCAATATTGCTTATGTTTCCAACGTACAGTAAAGCACTTAGTGTCAGTTTGAAGATATTAAAATGGATTGTCGCTTATTTCATAATCTTTCACTAATATGCTGGGTTTGCCAAGTGGGTGCATGCATGGACTGACACAAAAGGTTATCTATGACGCCAGATAAAAGTGCAATTTTTCCCTTTCTTCAGACATTTTAAAAAGCTAATAAAATAAACTCTTCCATATAAATAACCGTTCAATCAAAAACAATTTGTTGCCACCAGAGAGAAAAGTAAATTTTCTGCTTGACATGTTTAAGAAGCACCACAAACGTTGTGACTGTGGATTTAGTTTATTTTGTATTACCACTATGATTTTACTTCCTGTGTGGGATTTTATAGCCTTTAATAATGTCTAAACTGCAATCTACCCCTTGTAATAATGTGTGTATGAGTATATATCTTATTTTGATTTGTGAAATCTGCAATATTAAACATAAGCATTAAAATGCCTTTTTGTTTCACACTTTTTTTTTTTTTAATTCACAATTTATTTAATTTTAATTTTTGATATAAAAGATGATGCATAAATGGTAAATATCATAGATGAACAGCCCAAACAAGATATAAATTTCAATTAAATTTCAGACTTTTATTATTCCGTTACAATTTTAAACCACAGAGATAACGCAACACTGATTTTTAACATTGGTTTCTTTTTTTCCTTTTTTATTTAAGTTTTGTCTTGAAATATGATTAGAATTTTTGATGTACAGGCAATACAAAGACAATTAATACAACATTCAGAACTGCATTCGAGTGTTTTGAAAGGAATACATCTATATGTCGTATCCGGAGAGCATAACTCCAACTGCATCCACTTGATTGCATTTTTTAATCTTAAAAGAACAACAAAAACAGATTGTATTCAGATTAGGAAAGCTACTACAAGATCATAACGCTCTACCCGAAAACATCTTTCACCACCCTACGCATAAACTCTGCAAAGCCTTGAAAGGTGCAGTCTGGCAGGTGCTCTAAGTTCAAGTAACACCCTCAGTAGCAGTCTGTCATTGGTTGGTGTCTGGCACCTCCTCAGTTCCCCATGTGGGTGGCTCACCACCGTTGACCGAAACAAGCCACAGCCATGCTGTGACCTAGTTCTCTAATCATGAAAGTATGTCCCCCTCCGAAGCAGCTCATATCTTCACACCAGTCCATTTCTTAAACATGTAATGTATATAGTCGGACCTGCCATTAGAAAGCTTCTATGGGTGAAATTGACTTTTCTTTTTGTTGTCAGTTGTTCAGTGCGCCATGATTATTTCACGTTTGACTGAAATAAGAGACAGAAAAGGAAACCCTGAGGTGGGAAAAAGGGGAAACGTGTCAGGAATTCTTGCATGAGCGTCCCTCGTCTGCAGCTTCAGAACAATAACAAAGTCAGAGCCGGCCCTCAAACAACATGAAACCACAGTACACAAACAAAAGCTGAGCCTTGCAGGTTTTGGCCGACATTCAGCCACTGGGAGAACCCAGAAAACAAAAGTCTTGTGTGGGAGAGCAAGAAACACCAACTCCAAACACACTGAAATGACAAGGAGGATGAATAGGAAGAATTGTGTTCAAAGAGAGTGAGAAAAAGCAGGGAGAATGACAGGAGCAAGTTAAAGAGTATGAGGAAGAAAGCAGCAGTCAGAGACGGATATGGAAACAGACTTTGGCCCAGCTGGATTATGGCCCATTTACAGTAGAGCTCCTCCCCCTATTCCTCCTCCTCACTGGCTAACAGACTGCCTACCACCACATTAGGAATCAGAAGGAATTAGGTTTTTTATAGTATTTAAAAAAAAAGGGGGGGGGAAATTAAATAAATAATGACATTCATGGTAAGATGATGTTGCCGTGGTTCGTCTGCATGTTGCTGGCAGATAGAACAGAAAGAAAACTCAGGAGGGTCTGAAGCGTCGTGGATCTAAACTCAGAGATGATTAATTTAAACCAACCACCCCTGTTACTTCGAATAGCATCGCCTCATTTTTTTTTATTAGAGACTGAACAGGCATGTTTTATATATTGCCAGTTATAGCTGCCGCCTTCTTTACAATTGTGTGAAGCAGCTGGTGCATTTTAAAGACCACTGGACACACCGAGGCTCCTGCCACAGTGTCGACGAAGCCGTTTCTTCATTAAGCAGCTGATATTAGCGTAGCTGGAGAATCCGAGGAATTATTACTCCGCATAATTCTCAGGATACAAGTCCACAGGATCCACACAATGTGGTTGTTGTTAGTCATTAACTATCATAATGGCATGTATAGTGTGGAGAACTTTGTTTCTAATTGTAACAAAGAATACATACTTTGGTATTATATAATCTGGGCCTCTTCAGCTCTCCAGTGTTAGTTCAGTTAGTCATGTGATAAATAGCAAACACACCCTGACTTTATTTTACACAACAGAAGGGCCTCACACAGGCGGCCAGACTTTACCAATCCTGTCAAGCCACATTACAGCTGAAATTAAAAAAAGCATACTTTAAATGGGGAATTCATAAATCAAGGGGACGGTACTGTTCATTCTCAATGAATAGTAGGAATGATTGCAAAGTAGACTAACAACAGTAACTATGGCTTTTTGAGTGATAAACAAGTGTGGTTATTGCGCAGGTTAGCTTTGTCAAGCCGGTGTTTGAGTATAAAATTAGGAAAGATGGAATAAAAAGGACGGTCGAACCTATGGCATACAAAAGCATGCAGACAATCAAGTCCTGCAACCTTTGCTTGATTTGTGACTGTCTCAGCAGAGATGCCACCAGAATCTCAGTCAAATTAACAACGGTCTCTCTTCTGGACTCAACTTCAATTAAAATAAACCCTGCATCGGCTTTTCAAAGTGTTAAATACACAAATGGAAAGATCTGAGTCCAGTCTGGGACGGGTATGTATAGCTGCTCACAATGGATTTGTCAAACACTGACTTGACAGCATGACTAATGATTAAACACGTCTCTTATTTTGATTTATCAGAGCGTGTTGGCTGTGACTTGCCAATTAAACTTCCATCACATTCATTATGTTTGGTCAATAAACGAGGCTCGACTTCCCGGGTGTCATACTGACTGTAACATTACAGTCAGACAAAGGGCTATTAAACATTAAACAATCCAAGTACTCATTACAAAGTGAACTCTTTGCTGCCAATCACTGACATGCACACAGCAGTTACAGCTTATGGCTTATGTACATTAGGAAAACAAATTGTTTAACTGTACGGATGAATACTTGAAGGACTAATCCATCAAAGTGCCGTTTTTTCCACTTCGGCAGCCACTTTATACAGTGAAAACAAATCACTATGCGGTGTATCCAAGGCATGCACAACAGAAGGAAACAGAGACTTCTACCATAACCTGAGATAGTTTGGCTTCAAGTCAGCTGTAAAGATTGTTACCTCAAACTCCTGGCTGGCTTCCAAAACTGTGCAAGAGCACATGCAAAACCTGTATTTCAGAGGCTGCAAATTACCCAAGACCAATTCTTAGTAAATAGGCCGAAGGCAAAAGTCCATTGAGTTTCCTTAATTAAAGATAGAAATCTAACCTTCATTTGTTTGAAGACATAAATGCCTATTTTTCCATGTACATCTGATGTAGTGTAGGACATCTTCTCTTTATCTCATTTGCACCGTCATCGCCTTTCTTTGAAAAATTTGAAAAGATCGGATGTAAGCCTATAGGTTGAGGAAGAGTCACAAACTGTTGTATAAGCTCCTACGGCGTACCGAGAGATGTGCTATTCGTTCAGCACACTTTTGCTGCACATATCAGCATGTAGATATAACTGCAGACTACCACGGAAATTGTCACATATACTGCTCAGCTGCAGACTGAAACAAAAAACTGAAAGACTTATATTCAAGATACGCCACATAAGATTACAAGCAACAAAACATGCAGCTTTAAGTCTAAATAATTAAGAGGATAGCGATCATTGTGGATGATTCACGCTGCAGCTCGGAGAGAACGAGGTCCTTTAGTGTCAGCAGCTATCGGGCTACGTATGTTACCAGTCGAGCTGCTGGAGATGGGAAATGAGCCAAGACTTCACAACGCACGGCAGAACTGGGCTGCAGTCCAAACCAGGATACCTTTCACAAAACATAAAATCAAGTGACAGATTTGAGAGTTAATGCACTGCTACCGAGCTGGTATGGGAAAATTTGAATGACTGTGCTTGAGAAACCGAGGCCAGCACTCTGAATTTAGAACTGATGAGTGATCTACAGAGAAGAGTAATGGCCACAGTGATGCGTGCTTCATCCTGCTGTTGTGACCTAGCACCACTTCAAAGCAGCCCAGAGTATATTTACTTGCATTTAAATTGAATATTGCCTTTACAGTTTGCAAATGCAAGAGGAAAATTCTAAAAGCAGCAAGAAAATTAGGCTAATGTTTCAGAACACATCAGCAACTATCTGACCCACAAATCTGAGTTTTAGCTGTGCCCTACTTAAATCACTGTCGTACAACTTTCTGCTACAAAAGGCATGTTCTCTCCGTGCACCATCGAATCAGCAAACTATACTGTTATTGCCAGTGACCACTGAACTTGCTGAGGGTATTTAACCAATATAGAGTAGAGGTTGAGATACTCCCCCTACTGCCCTCACCGGGTCCCACAGAGTCAAATGGTTTCAAGGCTGTTTTGACATGCAGCGACTACTGTTTGCCCACCCTTCACTTTACCACTACATCACCGAAGGCAAGAAGTGTAGTAAGGACAAGGACATGGGTGCTATTTTTCTACTGTGGACAGCAAGCAGC
Source organism: Lipophrys pholis (assembly GCF_963383615.2). Classification (NCBI taxonomy): domain Eukaryota; kingdom Metazoa; phylum Chordata; class Actinopteri; order Blenniiformes; family Blenniidae; genus Lipophrys; species Lipophrys pholis. Next base: position 19,255,196 of record NC_137634.1, read on the forward strand.
GGAAAATTTATAGTCTGGCGTCTGGACCAAGCAGAGAGGCAATGCAATAAACGCAATTGCAGCGGTGACGTGGGGAGATACTTTAAAGTGCAAAAGACGACACTTGGAGACAAAGATAGCTGAAACAGAAGGCATCAAACAACGAGGGGAGAGTCTCAGTAAAAGGGTGAGGTGTGTGGGAGGTTGTTGCTAATGTGGAGCACAGCGTTTGGTAATCTTCAGTGTTTCTGAAAAAAATAAAAAAAAACAGAAGACTGAAGACCTGCCACATCCTGTCTTCTTCTGAGTGGGATGGGAGGATTTCCCCTCCTGAGGTCTGCATATCTCCACTTTGGCTAAACTATTCTTATCCCCAGTGGGGACACAATGTATCACTCTCTCATCGTGATTGATGCAACTTTACTACAAGACCAAACAACATACATAAAAAAAAAAATATATATATATATATTCTAATAAAATACGAGCAACTTTAAAACATTTGACACAACACTACAGCAGATTTAAACTTTCTTCCAGATTTGTTTGGTTTTTTGTAATGCCACAAAACACAAATAAACAATTTCAGTATAAAACAGCACATTTTTAGAAATCAAAATGAAAGAATTTGACCTTTGTCGACTCGTGGACCTATTTGGAGACAGACATGTCAGGAGCTTGTGGAATCGTACAAAGCTGCATTAAAAGCTGGAAAAAACGAACCCAACAAGCTGTCAAATCACTCCCTGCAGTGCCTTCCAAGTGTAGGCTGATGTGTTTACATACTTTTCAAAAGCATCCCTCCTCTCTTTTACAAATTGCACTCAATCGATAAATCATTCTTGCACAAACTTCAAAGATCATTTGAAACCGACGCAACACTTCATATAAAGGTGCAGCGTCTAGGATTCCGCTCAAACAGTCAGTAGTGAATTAGAAAGACATATTTTAAGAGTTACATACAATATTGTTGAAATGCTTTAAGTGAAAGCGTTCTCAGGTAATGACTTTCTCTGTTAGCGGATCTATATGTACTTCTCTATTGAAGGGTAGCCATGCACATGTATGCAAAAAGTGACTTCATTATACACTTATAGATTATCTTCAACAAAAGGCAAGATTGTTAGGAACCTAACAGATGAGATTGCAACAATCACTGTCAAAATGAAGAACAGTAAACAAAGTCCTGAGATAAGTCCTTTTTATTTCATCTGCAGTATTAAGCAAATCATTAGCAATGACTCAAGGCCCGAAGGAGAAATTTGTGCTACGTCGAAAAAAACGCCTGTGAAATTTTAAAAGGATGGGCGCAGCCTTTTCACTGCGCTTTGTGCACAGATTATAAAAATGATCAAAAATTGGGTTTGGACTTGCCCAGATGAAGTAGTGCGAGGAGCTGCAGGCTAGCCACTTTGAGTCATTTAAATAAGACCCTAAAGGATCAAAGTTCATCCTTTAAGCTTAGTAAAGCACAATGCTGCTTTGTGAGTAAAATGTAACCATCAATTTGTAAGTGACAATGTAAACATGTAGACATGCTTTAACTGTATCCACAGTCATACATTAAAGATTCAGCATGCCAAGCAATAAGATTAAAACTATTACTGAGTATACCTGCATTAAAGCGAAACGTGATTCAGTCTGATACAAGGTTTTGGTTTGTTTTTGTTCAGTCAAACCACCCAGTTATCTGCAGTTCTGTGTATTGCTTGTTATTAGGATTCAATATCCAGTGCACTGTAAGCAGTCTGAGCCCGACCCCTGACAACAGCTTAAATCAAGCACCAGCTTAGGTGACAGTTATCCTAAAAGTTGAATGATAGCAAAGTCGTGTCAATAAATACACAATGACATGGCTCAGACAAGATGCCTCTTCGAACACACATTGACACATTATCATCACAGGCTAAAACACCTTTAAAAATAGTAGACTGGCCTTAGCATTAACTGCGCTGAAAATAGATAAGCTGCAGACATGGAGGGATTCTATTTTTAAAGAACGACTGCATGACGGTTGAGAGGTGGGTCAATAGTCCCAAACAAATGAATTTAGACAGCCTGAAGAACCAATTTGATTTCCTGTCAATCAGTGGAACTAATCAAAAAGCCGAGGAGGAAAATCATTTTTTTGTATACAGAACATCTCAATAAAAAACTCCACTGTTGTAATTACCTGAAATTGAAATTGTTTTTTTGTCATTTTATTCAATCTGACATTATTTAACCGAAAAAAGCATTTGGAGAAATATCCAATAATAAGTACTAATTCAATAATAAATTCAATAAAATTCAAAGGCTCCAGACAAAATGATCAATCCCCTTCACCTTTTCAGCTCACCTCATGTGCCCTGTGCAGACACAAATGTCATAAAAAAAAAAAATAAAAAAAAGGCATTCAAGCAGCTACTCTGTTAGGATGATAAACACACTGTGCGCCTGTTCCGTCTCAGCCACCAATGAAACCAGCCCAAGATGAACCAGGGTGACTTCACCATTCAGGAAGAAAAACAAGTTCCCCCCCAACACATTGCTGGTGTTGCATCAATGGTTGATGATGTATTTTCATGATGTGTGCCTCAAAATGGCGCAGTGGTATGTGTATATGTTCAATAGGTGGCTCCAAAAGAAGTTAGCACAGATGAGAGAATCTTATAAATTTACCTCCGCTGCCTAAAGTCTGCTCCCATAAAAACACAAGCCGTTTTCCAGGCGAAATTTCCAACTTGAGAAGCCAGAAGATCTCACAAACACATACTCTCCTGGAAAATGTTGACATTACTGTGGCCACGATGGCAGAAAAAGAAAGATGTGCTATGGCTTCCAAAATCTAACGTATGCTTTCCAGGCCTTTCGTTTGTGCAGAAAACTCTTCATAAAACTCATTTCCATTCAACCACAAAACAGCAGTTCATTGTGTGCACTGCACTCAGATACATTGGAGGAGCTATGAGCATGTGACTCGGTTTGAGAAGAAGATATAATTTGTGGAAGATTCGACAATGCAAACTCAAACCGTCACACACAAAACGCCGCTGCAGAGCACATCAGTTTAGGATGCAGCCTACTAAGCCGAAAAGCTGTCTCGATCCCGCTATCAATGTTTTAATTCTAGCTTGAATTTCAGGATGAAGCCTGATTTAAGCGGTCATTCAGTAAACATACAGCAAGAAGTGGGTCACTGAGGGCTATTAAGGTTAGACCTGCACTGAATCTAATTAATGGAGCTTTGACCGAGGCGAAATGAGACCATTATCAAGTTTTGTTTCAATCCAGCTGGCACGGATCCTAAGGTTACGCAAGGTGTTGGTCTGAACAACAGCCTCAGGGGGGTGAATGTTTGCCTCCACATGTACAGTAACCCTGATCAGATGAATCATTTACTGGACTATGGCACAAGGTCCTCTGGTGACAGGCTCAACTCTGGAGAGCTATACTCGTGAAGCAGTCATGGCAGTTTTCTGACCTGACCTGCCATGACAAAATACTCTGTATCTGGATTCATTCTTTATTAGATTTTGAATTCAGTTCAAGTCTGTGCATTTAAAAATTTATGTGATTTATTCACTCAACGAATGTCTCAAATGTAGCTTAAGCAGCGAAACACATAAGCAAAAACCCCTTTAGTCCAAGTCACAGTGCGGTCGAGCTAAACGAAAATAAATACTTATTCCTATTTCTATACTTCATTTGCATAGATCGCATGTGATGAAGTATATCTTCTGCATTTTTGATACATACAGGACTCTGCAAAAAATGCCTTCACTTCTTTTTATTTTCTGAAAAGAATGAAATGGTCTAGAGGGCTAAGAGTAGTAATGATGTGATTGGAAGGTCAGGGTTCAAACCTCACTGCAACTTCTGCTTGCTTTGTCTGCTGTACATAGCCACCAAGTACTGCACATTATTCCAGCCTGTGAATTTTCATCCAATAGTTGAGGTGCCTGCGCTTTCACTTTCAATTTCAGAGGAATTAGTGGACACACATCCTCCCACAATGTGAGAGAAGACAATATCAAGATTTAAGCTCACAATTTACTAATCAAACCATTTTCTATAGTACAACACACCCAGAACATAGACAAATAACTACTTCGCGCATACTTTTAACATGGCACTCAATGGTTTCCTTTAGAAAGCTTTAAAACTCACTAACTTCTTTAAATATCAAACACCTCAATTCTTCGTCCCTCAAAATGCTGACTTATTTGGTGTATTTCAGACGGCAAACAACTAAGACCTCGAATGAACCGCTTGGCTAAAGCTTGAAGTCAGTGATACTTTACTTCACTGAGGGTCAGGTAATTACAGATAATGTAAAAGAACAAAAGCTCTGTGACTGGGGGGGGGGGGGGGGTCAAGCAGGTTAGATGCTTCCTGCCGGAGAGGTCTGAACCTGACGACGTCTTGCTGACAGTCTCCGTGGTAACCCAGGTAACCCCGCTACCCTGCTGACACTGATCAGGTGGCGGGAAAACTCCTGATGCTTTGTTTCTTGAAAAGTGAACCAACGTCGGAGGAGCTTACCCCCGGTATCGATCCCACCTCTACTTGTATAGTTTGGTTTAGGTTTACACCAATGAAATTGATATTCAAGGCTAAAGATCCTAAAAAAAAATTATATTTATTCTAAATTGCCATGAAAGGCAGTAAGGCAGACAATATGAAAATAATTATTTGAGCATGATTCTTTTATTCTCACACTTCCACTTGAAACTAAATGGGCTGTATTTCATAAAATGTCATTTAAATGACCCGAAATGTACTTCCTGCTTGATGAACTAATAGTAGACATTGGTGCTCAAAGAAAAATCAAGTCAGGTAATATCTGGACGACAAATATTTTTCTTTTACATGTTACCGTCCTCTTTGCCAAGCCAGGAAAGATGTATGACAGACGATCAAAGAAGCTGTGATGACCTACATCAGGACAGACTGCGGAAAACAAACACAGCAACGAAATGTCTCACAGTCCAGCAAACGCACACAAAAAAAGGTAAACAGCCAATAGTACAGAAATAATGGCAGCATGCCTAACTGCTCTGAGGATTTTTGCCAAGACAGGCTATTACTTGTAAAAAAATAAAATAAAAAGAAATCTACAATAAAGATGATTAAACAGAAAACCTGTTCCAACAGGTCAGAGAAAAAAATCAACTACAAACTCCTCCGGTTTGTCTGCTTAGCAAAATCATAAAAGTTGTCCTTAAACTTGTTTCCTCTTTATTTTAATCACAAGAATTAGAACATAACTGTGATAAAATATAGTTTCATGACGGCACGTTAGTGCTGTGTTACAAGTTTAGGGCAATTATTAAAAGCAGCTATTAAGATTAGCACTTTATTGCTGCACCGCTGAAGTGACTCATGTTTTAACACAGCAATGACAAAGTGTTACTTTTTATGTCAGTTACAACACTCACTGATAAGTCGTTTATTCACTGACCTGGCAAACCACTGGCCTGGTCCCTCTGTGTGTGTGTGTGTGTCAAACCATATAACATTCAGAGGTGGCATCAGATCAGACTGATCATTAACTCTATGAACGATGAACAGCAGACAACAGTAAATAATCATCAAAATGTCATTATGATTTGCAAACAACTTATCAATAAAAACACACACATACGATGTTGGAGATGTTGAACAAACACTTGCCTGCATGGAAACTAGTTAAAGGGGTTATATTATCCAGCTTTTCAACACTTTCACATGGTCTCAATGGTCTAAAAATGTTGAATTTAAAGTTTATTGCCCCAAATCCAGCTTTTCCTTGATTCTCAGCCATTTGAAAGGTGGATCAAAGGAGCTGCATTCAGAATCTGCTGTGTCTGTGTGAGCTGGACTGGCTCCGCCCACACATGCCCATCCTGGGAAGAGGAGGACGTACTTCCTCTCGTGGTGCCATGTGCCAGAGCAGAGCTGCCTAATTGGGGGAGGGTCAAAGGGAGGGCCTACCTTGATTGGGATTGGCTGAACTCCGGTTGACACTATATTGGGTTGATTTCTGATTTGCTCGGTGGAGCGCACACTTTTTAATAATTGAAAACAAGCCAGGGAGAGGGATGACTTCTGGGGCATCATCCCCAGGTATAGGGAGGATTATTACTGATAGAAAACCATTAGAAAGTGAATTTACCATAGTGTGACCCCTTTAAAGAATCTGGTGCAAATTAGTGAATTACAATAATCAGCCTGCAAACAACTGACAAATTTGAAAAAACGAAGAAAAAAAAACACTTCACAGAAAAAAATTCCTCAATACAGCTTTAAAAGTATCGGAAAATGTTGTGTCCTATGGTAAATTCAGCAGCTCTCAACCCAAGTGTACACCTATGAGGTATGAATTTCATGTCAGCCATCCTACTGCCACACTCATTAACACATACATAGCACAGAAACACCCTCTTTATTTTTTTTTACTTCATCTTGACACGTCATGAATGTGTGTTCAAATGCTAAGAGACACTTCAAGGCAAAGACGGTGAAGAATGAGGTGGGAGGACATGGCTTACAACCTCAACTAAGCAATTTCCTGTGGAAAACCCAGAGATGTATACTGTACAGTATATTGACTCGAGTAAACACATGGCAAACATCTTGAAAGTTGCTCGAAGTAGCTGCTTCCAAAAAATAAAAATAAAAAAGGTAAAAATCCAGTTAAATTTTTAGTTTTTGTACATACGAAAAAAAAGGCACCTGATATAATGTCTCACAATGTGATTAGTAAGAGCAAACACATATAACCCCGTGACCACAGAACACAGTTGTCGTGTAGTGGTCTCCAATGGATGATTAAAAAAAGAAATTTCAGTGGCAGAGAGCACAAAAGGGGCAGTGGCCTGAGCCACAACTGCCGCTAGAGTCCACACTTCCTGTTTCCTGATTGTGCTGTTGCCAAACATAACAAGGTCAATCCTCGCTTTATGAACTACAGTGAGTGGGATCAGTCTGAGCTAGATTTGCGCTCAATCCAGACATATCTGATCACAGTTTACGCAAAGAATATTTCATGAGAATGAGCTGCAGGAAGACTCGCAAGACAGTATGTATACGCATACAAACACACACTGCTACTGAGCTAATGCAGCTGTCTCAAAACATCAGCTGAGTTAAAGTGGGAATTAATTCATTATAAAAGGGGTGAGGGGGCGGGAAGAGCCATGACACATGAACATAAATGCACTTGAAGGAACTTAAAAACATAATGCCGAGAGCCTCCATAGAACTCAAGACGGGTTGGAAAGATGACAACAAACAAAGTGTGTTCTATTCTAAGTATTGGCTTTCTATACCATGAAGAGCCCGTCAGCTTGCTGTGCTAACCACATACAATCATCTCACAATGTGCAGCGAGGCATTTCTGAATATATGTGTTCAAGTGGGTGTAATGTCTATGCGGGCCTTGCAGCAAATGCATGTGTGGAAAGTATGCAGTTACATTAAAAAAAAGAAAAAAAGAAAGAACCATGCAAGATTTTTAGTTGCGATGACCTGTAATGACTTGAAATCTGTTTTTAAATATGATGCAACCTGCTGCCACCGTAGGCCAGCTTCCTCGTGCCTAATCAGTACATCAACAACTTGATGACGTGTGCTATTTGCAACTGTGCCATGCCGGTGCTACTGAAGCACATGAGACTTTGTTGAACGCCCCAAAAAAAAGGTAAGCCCTCACGTCATTCGTGATTTATTTTTTGGGTCAAAGCCATTGTTTTTGTGAGACTTTTATGTTTGAATGGGAGTTACAATAGAAATCGAACCACATTTAAATCACAGTTTATAGGTCACTTCTTCAACTGTTCAACCCATTTATTATCTCTCTGAAAAACTCAGCAAACGTAGTGCTCATACTCTATTACTCATGACAACATAAAACATAATTTTAAACTAATCCAATCATTATTAATTTCCTTGGGAAATTAGGTGCACCCAGATTAAGGCGCTCCGGGGAGTTGATGAGGGTCAAGGGTCATGCTCAGGGACACACAATTGGTGACACATCAGCTGTGGGATTTGAACCTATAAACTCCTGAACCCAAGTTCGTTTCTCTAACCTCTTGACCACCACTGCCCCAACAAACTAATAACTAACATTTAATATTCAGCTTTATGTTCTTTTCTTTATTTTAATTTACCTGGAAATTTTTGAGAAAATAGAACATTATGTGTAGTTTCATAAAATATGAAGATCATGTAAAACCTTAAAGACAAAAAACATTGATAAAAGGACACCAACTATTTTTTTAAAAAGGAACAACATTCATAATGATAACCTTGTATTCTCTAATGCATATCAGTGTTTACATCACATGATTCCTCTGTGTATAAATACAAGCTTTATCTTGTAAAATAAGCTAAACCCATCATGAGGCCTACTACACAGGTTCCAAAATGTTGACAACACACAACACCAGCGTAAACAAGCCGGCAGCAACCAAAACAGCCTTAAAAAAGAAACAGCCTGGCTGCTAGGAGGCCTAGACCTCCTCGGGGCTCTCAGACGTACAGTGACCTAAAGCAGAGCTTACTTCAAAGACTCAGTACAGTGGGCCCCTCGAGGAAAGACACCAACACTGACAAAGAAAGGGAGAGCAACAACACTGGACAACAGCTCTGAAAAACTGCATTTAAACATCGGACTCCATCACTTATCACTTCACACTTATCCTTGAAGAAACCATCTATAAATTCAAATGATTTAAAATGAATTTTTTTCATGTTATTCTTAAATAGAAAAAACATTTGTTATTAAATGTACTGGAAAGGGCAGTGTGAACTAAGATGTGAGCCCACAGATAAAAAATATGCAACAGGATTGTGAAGTGGATTGATGCTGCCATATTAATCTTATAAGTTACAAACCTGGGAATGTCAGACAACAAACACAAACAAGACTGACCTAGTTTCTCTCAGTTTGTCTCACCTCCTTTATCACATAGTGTACTTGTTATGAAGGGATTTACAGTAAGGCTTATTATTTCTAGTATGCAGTTTGTATACAGAGTGTGCAAAAAAAAAAGAAAAACCAGACCTGTTTTGTCATTGTATACGTCTATTCATAAATGCATAAGTGAAAGGGCTAAAATGAACATTATATGGAAGTGGCAAGCAACAAAACATTGCATTATTGAAATAAAACTAGACTATGTGCACTGTACTTGAGTATTTAATAAACCTAAATCTTTATTTTTACTGACTACATTTTGACCCCACCAATTCTTTCAACCCCTCTGAATGACTCGCGTTACAGTGAAAGAATCAAAGCAGCTAATATAAACATCATTCACACAGAAGTTGATGAATTTAAAAAAGAGTGATCAAGTTACATCGAGAATAGTAACCCAGCCAGGTTGCTATGACCTGATCTGTGACATTGCTAAGGATTTTGAATGTGCATGTGTGTGTGTAGATGCATACATGTGTATTAATGTTAAACAAAAAAAGAAACACTTTTAGTTTTCTTAGACCAGAGTACATAACAGAGCTTGTACCAAATGGTTTATATTTTCTTACACAAGTATCTGTACTTGTAAATAAAGGTAACTTTTTTTTGACAACACTGATAATATATACTGTGTTTTATGAGTGAGCTCCCCCCCTCTCAAAAAAAAAAATAAAATCACCTGTGAATGATAACCTAATTTAGCATTTATGAGTACCTAACCTCATCGTGTTTTTCATTGAATCTGGGCTCGCAACAACAAAACAAATCCCTACAACAGTCAAAAGTCAGGAAAACAAAGATGACTCACTCACCGTTACATACACTTTCCACAAGTAAATGGTAAAAAAAAAAATTAAAATGCAGTTTTAATTGTTGGAGGTCAGTCTGGATTGATGCATTAAATCACTGCACAGACCAAGATTTGAGAACACATAATAATAATAATCATCATCATCATCATCATCTGATATGCTTTGAAAAGATCATTAAGTCAGTAATTGTGAAACACACCTAGAAGTGGCCAATCCCCTTCAATTGCCCTTCTGGATCAGGCTCCTAAACTTTTATTTGGCAGCTTTTTTTGTCATTAACAGGAGGGATTGACTTGTGCACAACCTGCTCAATCAATACTGGAAGAAACAGAACATAAGTCCCAAACTGCATTATTTCAATCGAACACAGACTGCAGCCGAAAGGAAGAAATCAAACACTAAAGACTTGAGGCAAAACAAATGAATAGCATGTCGATATTGGTATTTTTTTTTAGAAGGGGCATCAAGTCCACTGAACCAACACACTGTAGTCAACACTAATTTTAACACAACCATTAATCAAACAAACTAATAATTTCAAGCAGTAAAGATGCGTCGACTTGCAGAGTTTTGCCACACACCCCTAGAATAAATGCACGTGCGTGTGTGTTCATATGGCATCTTTGTGTGCCTTTGCATGCCTGTGTGAAATATGGAGCGGTCTGAGGGGCCCGTCAGGGGTGAGAAGGTGAGGAGGGAAAGAGCCCAGTGAGTGACAGTCTTAGGAAAAAAGGCAATAGCACACCACAGCGGATTTGTACACGTGGCCTCAGAGCCTCCCTGTGTGTGTACGTACACACACACACACACACACACACACACACACACACACACACACACACACACACACACACACACACACACACACACACACACACACACACACACACACACACACACACACACACACACACACACACACACACACACAAAATATAGTGAGGATAAATGTGCTATGTGCTGCCTGTGATGCAGTTCCCCCCACCCCACCCCCAAGAAAAGAAATAATTGTGTGCATAAAAAGAGTGTTTAATGGAAGGAGTGCCGTGCTGCTTTGAGACTTTTGAAGACCAGGTTCCTCTTTTTCACCCCGGGCATAAACCAACTAACATTTGTCTATTTGATTATCAGTTATGTGACAGGACATTTGAGCCAAGCAACGTGATGGAGCTAAATTGTGTTCAAAATTCCCACAAAAGAGCTAAGTGGGCTCGATGATACGCAGACAGCACACGCAGTCTGTTGCTATGCTACATATAGTAACCAGGGAGAGAAAGTCCCTTTCATGTCTTTATTCTTACTTTGAGATACCGTCCAGTCAGCAACACTCATGTTTTTACATAATCGAACGTGAATAATGTGCTGGGAGCTGTTGTGCTTTTTAAACACTGTCTTTTGTAACCAAAGTCAGCTTTAAGGCTCCGTGGTATATAATAAAGTCGTTCTACTTCAATAAAAGAAAAAATCGGACTACTGCATCAAAGACATTTAGTCTGTTAACAGGAGGAATTAGAGCATATTTGGCAACTCCCACATTTTATTTTTTGTTTCCTTTAAACTCACATTGGTGAGTTAGGAACAGACTACAGGAGGAGATAGTTGTGAGATTGCTACAATGTCTTGAAATATCAATTTTTATTACACACCTGAGTTTAAAAAAATTGTTAATATTCCCGTATAACTTTGATTTTATTTTATGCAAATGAACAAAAAAAGATGTCATGAATATGTAATGATATATAACTGTACTGCTCTCCTGGTTAACATCTTAACACTGAATCATGAACTATTGTGACAGAGGAGCTCTCTCTTAAGCAGAACTGTAGGTTTTATGTCTCTTTGTGGAATATCTTGGTTTTTTTTTTAATAGAACTTGTGTTTAATGAATAAAACCAGGCTAAAGCAGGCAAAAGAAAAAATCGACCAGCATAACTCACTCAGTCCAGCATGCAGGGTAGTTGTGGAAAGTTAAACAGTTCTGTTGGATAAACGTGGAAGCATCATAACAGCTGTTCTGCATGATTTTGCTAACATATTTGTGTCAGATGTTTATAAAGCCAACATGAGATGAAAGTAAACTAGATTATAATTTAACACTTTTGTTGCCTCTACTTCCATCAGAGGAGAAAACTACACCACAAGTGTGAATAGAGACTTTATTACACTTACTTCATGGTGCGATGCTTCGTCAGTTTGTTTCTGTCTTCCTTCACATGCTCAACAGTTTCTATTGCATTGTTGGAGCATCAGCAATGTGCATCACAGAGTATATTATGAATGCGTAAATAATAATGCGCACAAGTTCACTTCCACATGATTGTGGATGATCTGCGCTTGTAAGAAGTGTGAATTTCCTTTCAGTGATTGCAACAATGTTGACTCCAGCTCCCATGAAACCCCGAGTTCCACAAAGTATCAAAAAGTATCGCATTGTGTTGCAATGAGGATGAAGATCAATGAGGAAATAGAGAAGTGAGGCGCAACGTGTTTACTAATGTTTTTACAGGACAAGGCTCATGGTCTGCAAAACAAGATGTGGCTGACAGTGAAACCCTTGGATCATGTCACCCTGGCAGCAGACAGCAGGCTGTATCTTAAAGCCTACGTTCATCTATCAATTGTTTACAAATCAGCATGAGCCAAATACCTCGCCGATTCTTTCAGGTGGCCAGCACTGACTCTCGCCCAACATTAATAAATCGCCATCTTGTGATCTGCCCTTTCAACATGTGTTCGCACAGAAGCTCATAAAACTAATAAATAAATCTCTCCCTCTCGACATTCAGCCCACAGCTGGACCAGTAATCAGATAGTACTCCCGAGCAGGAGAGAGGTGTGTCCACGACACACTCCTTCCTCTTCAACCCGCTGCACATATAACAACTTTCTCACAGGATTCACTTTCCTCACAGAAAACATGAAAATTCCACATATATAGATGCATTGTTAATCTTTTTCTTTTTTTATTAGTGAATTATTTCCTAATGAATGACACGCTTGTACCCTGACGGTGAGCAACACTTCCAGTGCAATTGTGGAGAAATGCTTCCTCGATGGAGCTTTCACTATTTCACAATGTTCCTCCCTCCAAAAATACAAATTTTCAGAATAGACATCCTGTGGCTTTGAGCAACTTTATTGAGGATATATATATATATATATATATATATATATGTATATGTATACCCTCTCTCTCTCTCACACACACACACACACACACACAGTGAAGAAAGCGGTACAGAGAGACAAAGCATGAAAACAACCATTTATTCTACAGTCTTTTTCTTTAACCATAGCATCATTTGTGAAATGTGCTAAAATGTGAATAAATAGTAGGATTGTGTGTCCTGCTGCGTCTGCCCATTGAAGGTGATACGCAACAGATGCCCCACTCCACAGGAGTGTTAATATTTTCTTTAAAACAATCTCATAGGCAAACATACAACACCTGAGGGCCTGTTTTTTCACTTCCTAATGTGATACATCTGCTGGTCAGAAATCATGCGGTAAAACCTGGTTTAAATGCTCGGGAACACACAGGTTGTAACGTCCTGCGTAAAGGAGAACTTCCCTCGTCCACGACTGTGAACGTCATCTAATTCATAAACAACAGCACAGACATTTTTGTGGTTTCCGGAGCAACCAAAAATTAAAAAAATTTAAAATTCAGCATCTGTTTAAAGAATGTGTTTCTGGATGTAATGCACCACACAAACGTACTAGCACGTAGCATAAAAAGCAGCAGGGAGTCGAGATCAAAGTGTACTTTGAGAGCTAAGGCTATAGTACAATATGAATCCTTACAAACTTCATTGTTTCAAAATGTTTGCATACTTAAGCATTTTAACAACACCCTCTAAATACATAAGCTTAAAGTCAATTTCAACTGTGAAGGGGAGCAAATAGTAAGTCTACCACAAAGACATACGCAAATACGATAGGATCAAGTGAATCCATGAAGCTTACCTGGTGAAGTTGACAGAAAAAGCTGACAAGGCCGAAGCAGAGGGGAGCCCATCATCGCTGCTCTGCATTCCAGAGGACTCTCCGAACCGTTTGCCCCTGAGCCAGCTCTCCCCCACCAGCGGCAGGTTTGAGAACATGCCAAAAGGCTTCTGGTCTTGAAGGCCTACAGTGGAGGTGGGATTGGTTCTGTAGTGGTAGCCAGGTCCCGCACCAATCCCCATAGGAGAAGACATTGGGGCTCCTCCGTGGAGAGAGCTCATGCTGCTCTGGAGACACTGCAACTGGCATAAATCATCACCGTCCTGCTTCTCCTGTTTGACCACACCAGGAGTGCGGATGTGGATGAAAGGCTCATCAGGATTCTTCTCTTCCTTAATAACGACACTGGAAAGAAGTGTTGGAGGCTGCTGATGTGGATGGTGATGCTGTTGTTGCTGGTGCTGTAGTAAGTGGTGATGGTGCTGCTGCTGGTGATGGTGAATGGGATGGTGCTGCTGCTCTGTTCCATTAACACTGGGACAGTTTTCTCCGTTACCCATGAAAGACTTTGTTTCCTTTAACAGGCCACTGACAGTACCACCACCACCACCTGTCCCATGGAGGATGTCATCCAAGTGTGCAACCTCTGAATCCAATTCAGAAGCACTGATTTCTGGTAGAGAGCCAGGAAGGTCGAGGTCTCGCCAAATCTCGGTATCCTCAATTAGGCGAATGCTGTTGCCATCCAAGTCAGATGGACCAGTGCCCGTGTGCCCACTGTAAGTTCCCAAGTCCTTGTCAAGAGAAAAAATTCCCTCCTGCTTAATTTGCTGGGAAAAAAGGTCAGGCAGAGGGCGGTTGCCCAGGACGGAGGTGTCCGAGGTACTGATGACAGAGGTGGATGTCCGGTCCAGGTCCGAAATACTCTGGTTCAACAACGGTAAGCTGTCCCCCATGTCGAAAATACCAATATCCTGTGGTTGTTGTCGTTTCTGCATTCTGATCATTTTGCCCTCTTTCATGTCTGCCTCCTCACACAGCACATGATGCTGCGGGGATTCAAAGAGGCCTACAAGGTCCTCCTGATCTTTGGTTCCACCCTGTCCATTCGGGGCCACTGTGGGCTGTGGCAGAGACCCAGAGCCAGGCAGATGCATTGCAGGTTGGAGCAGTGAACCAGGTGTGTCACCTGTATCTCTGCTTACTTCAGCTCCTATCTCCCCAAATGTCAGGCTGTCATCTCGATTACCATTTCGCTTCAGTCCACCCTGATCCATTTCTTTGTCCTGAGGGTGACAGTGAGGACAGTGGCAGTGAATCAAAAAGGACACAACACACATGCAAGGAAGGCACAAGGCTGTATAAGTAAATGAAGAAAACATCATAAATAGTCAGGAGTGGACTACAGATTTATTAACAGCCTATATGTATCTGTTAACTTGTTTTTATTTTCCAATGTGTGTCCTCTCCTAACACTGGAAAAGCACGAAAGAGCAGAAATGGCACAATCAAGGCAAAAGGTCAAACAGTATTACAAAATGCAACTGAATTAACTACATAGCATTAGAGCTAAAAATGCTCAAGTAATTTTGTTCAAGACCCATGAAGTTCAGGACATGCCCAGACATAACTTGCATTACAGGTAAGGCCACAGACTGCCCCACATACAGTAAGCATGTGTGCAACAACATACATCTGTCAAATGAGATTAAGTCATGATGGGCCTCTGGGCCTTTGTTGCAGCACAGGCCACCGTCTACATCCATTTACAATTTGTAACCAATTAAAACGCAGGTCAAATCAGTACTTTAACATAAAAAAAAAAATAATTGCATAAATCGAGTTAAATATGTGAAAATAATCCACCAAGCAAGATGTCACGTGCGCAATTCTGTTTTCAAGTCAGTGTCAAATAATAAATAAGGCAAACGCACGTGCATAAACAGGCCCCTTTTCGCGAGGTGCCATTTGATATATGCTGTAAATATCAAATGGACAGTAAAACTTAAAATAACACTGGGCACTCCAATGTTTTGGGATCCGCTGGGTTTTTCTTTCTGTTAACTTTCTTAGAGGCTCCTACCTCTGGCTGAACTGCACACAGCGCGCACACTGCACTGCTCTATAGGCAGCAGGTTACAGTTTGACTTAATATCTAGTACTGCTGTGGCCTGATGGGACTCTTCCACTGGTCTCTACTAGTAATAAATCACCGTTTTTTTTTTTGTTTTTATAATGGCACCACGAAAGTGAAAATACCAAGGACATCTAATTTAGGTCATATGCTCCCCCCCCCCCCCCCCCTCCCCTCTTCCTTCGTTCACATATAGTGTTGCTGAGGAGGAATAGGTTTCTTTAAAAGAAAAGAAGACGAAGACATTTTAGTATGGATATCAAAGGAGGAATGAAACTCAGCCAAAACAAACAAACAAAAAAGTTTGTTTTTCTGGCTTGCTTTGCTGCACCAACAAACAAGACAACAGGATTAGTGCAACCTGTTGGCTGCCATGGGAAATTGCACTGATCACACGCTTTCCAGCTGGGGAGCCTGATAACGAACCGGTCCGGTGAAGTTTGTGCGGCATACTGTTCCTTGCATAAACCCAGATAATCGGACAGTCCCTCCAATCGCATGTTCAGATATTGTCAAATGAGGCACACGGTGCGCGGCTGTCAGCGCGCTTATATCACGCAGCGCCGGGGACGCTCACGGTCGGCCTACACGGCGGAACAACCAGTTTCCACCTCGTCATATATTTTCTGCAACGATTAAATATGATGGCACGGGGCTGCACGTGAAGGTAAAAACGTACCTGTAGTGAAAAGAGATGCAGTCCACCGGTTAGGTCATCTCCTGTCAATCCAAGTTGGGGGGGAAATTGTGAGAAGTAACACAGTGTCCACGCCGATCAAGCGCTCAGATAAGCCCCCCTCCGCGCATTCATGTTGTGAGGTGAAAATCAGCTGGATGTGGTTGCCGCTCCTCTCTCCGTGCGACAGGAAAACATTTTCAGATTAAAAAAGATATCTCTTAACTAAAAATCAACAACGCCGCTGACGTACCCGGCGGAGCTGGAGAGATTCGCCGTGTGCGCCGTTTCGTGGATCTGTCGATAACTTTTAACGCACGTCGCCAGCAGAGGGGGAAAAGTGATCGATCGGTCACCTGCTGACAGTCTCGGGATAAATCCGCAGCGGGTCGACAGATCGGCGACGCAATGTTCTGCTTTTGCGCCGTTAAACGCGAGAGTACATTAAAGTTATATAATACAGCCGCGCTGCCCTGGCGCACTCGACTGCAAACTCAAGCAGGGCAGGGCGATCAGTTTGTGAGGCGCAGTCAAGTTGAAATGACAAAGCACTTCACTTCGCGGTTTGCCTTTCAAAATGAAAGCCTCTGAACTGGCGTCTTTGTGGATTTTTCTGACGCACATGCGTAAAAATGAAGATTGACGCGAAAGTATTGCGCAGTCTTCATCACCGTTGCGCACTTTGTCTATATAATTCACCCCAAAATATTTTGAGCGGGATATTTTAATTTTATTATGAATCAATAAATCCCGTATTCCTGTGTCCTTCTGTTAATCGGTGATAACTTGATGCTGCTGTTAGTTTGACACTTGGCGGTGAACGCCCCTTTACCCACAGAAACGGTCTGTGCTGGGGAATCTGTCAAAAAAAACCTTTCCTCTATCGGCCACTTTAAATCTCTGAGCTCAGGGTTGAGTGAACACTTGTGGGTCGTGACCGGTTGAGCTGCAACTTTTCAGCCGTCAAACTAAGCGTGTTCAATGCAAACTCCTTTATAGCTTTGCGCTCCAAAAGTCGCATCCGGGGGACCTTTTTTTGAGGGGGTCAGATGAGGTTCTTAGAGGAGGGACTCTTTTTTTTTTTTTTTCCATCACATGCAAGCGTGGAGTGTGATTATCTAAGAACTTATGTTTTACAACTTTGTGTATCTCCTCAACGAAACTTTCCCAGCCAGCAGTGGATTCCTGAAAAATTACTGTAGTTAATTACTTGTAGTCATGCTGGGTCTTTATCCGCAAACTGCAGCAAGCAGACTGGTGACAATAGATCAACACAATATACATTACACCTGAGACACACGAAACCTGTTTTGTTATGACATGTCTTTTGATTTGAGAGCTCAACCCAAGTTCTTGCTAGACAAGAAGACATGCCTGCAGCGATTGAGAAGCACTCCAAAACTAAGCCAAACAACATATGGAGAGTAGTTACAGAAATGGGGGAGCCAGACTTGAAAGAAAGCCAATACAAAGCTTAACCGCAGACCTAATTCAGACTTTACAGAGAGAAAAAAAGAATCTCTGAACAGAAATGACTGCAGAGCTTTCAGATCACAGTTACATTTTATTTCTCTGTATTTTCTCTACTTTCAAGCTTAATCTGAAATTGGCACTTTTCATATCAGCAGGGCGGGTTGGCAACTGGAACCCTGAAGCCCAAATCTTTTTCTGTTGCAGCTATCTACAGTACATATTCACATATGTACATTCTGGGGAATTATAACATATTTTAAGAGATGATTTATGCTCAGGTATATCAAAATATTTGAATCTCTTAAAACACTAAGACAGATTAGTCATTTGAGCACAGTTCAATGAGACTCAATCTTTCGAACACATTTAAAGAGGCTGCTGGAACACTACAAAGACTGAGTGGCCCTTCAATAACTGTAACACAATTACATTATTCTGTGGGTCCCTTTCACCAAACAGGCGCCTTTGGTTAGATATTCATTATCTTGAAGTCCCTTCAGTGGATGAGAACAATGACTAATTTAGGTTATGTGACCAGTGGAGTCATTTCAATGTTAAGAGGAAGAGGAGAGAGTGATTGAACTGGACAGCCCAGTCTGTGCAGACTCCCAAAAGAATTTAGTATGGGCTGACCCAAACCAACAGCCAAAAGAAGAAAGATGGAAAAGGTAAAGAGGTGGGTGGAAGACAGGAAGGGGTGGCAGGTGTGGCGCTCCATGCAAGTTATCTGATTAGTCGAAGCAGAGTGTGTCCTGTGCATGCGGATGTCTCATTAACAGCCAGTGTGGCTGGAGAGAGGCCGGAGCTCCCCAGGGCCTGAGAAAACCACACTGTTCTCAAAACATCACAGGGAACACTGTGAGTTTTTCACGGGTGATCCTATTTACCAATAAATAATAAAAACATTGGACGTGTCGTGCTCCATGTGCATGTATGTGCAAGTGGGGAAAAAAAAACAGAGAAGTATGTTACTGTGGTTGTGTAATATACTGTGCTCCGTACGTCTACTAGATTGCACTAGTTTCAGTGACTGTGCCGCAGAAGAGACAACGGCCTATGAATATTCATTGAGAACACTCACATGTGCTTGTACCTAATGGAGACTGAGGTTTGGGTTTCAAATGTTCTTTACCTTAAAAAAACTGAAAAAGGATTTCAACAGCCCCAGATTCAACTTTTGCCTCAAGAATCACTGCAGGGGCACACGCTGTACACACACTCTTATGCATACATGGCATTGGCTGTCTGTTTGCTTGTGTAAATATCGGACTAAATTGCAGGTAAGAGGCATGGGAAAAAGGTCAATCCATTCAGAATGCACACATAGTTTCTGATTTAACTGTGAAACCTGCGGGTTTTTATCTGCGGAGGCCTTGAGCTTTTGGTAACGAGAAGATGAACAAAAGTTTTGTCTTGTCAGAGGTGTTTTATAAAAAGGCACTAAACAGATTCCTATAAACTATATCAGGGGTGTTAAACCTACTTTAGTTCAGAGGCCACATGCAGCCCTATTTCATCTTGAGTGGGTCAAGTTTATGTTTTCCAAAAACCCAACAATTCGGAGCAAGAATTGCTGTGATTTCAACATAAATACAATTTTAATGATTTTTTGTTGAGCAAAATACACTAATATATTCCAAAACCTTTTTACAATTCGATTACAGTCTCTTGTTTGACACCCTTATATTAAAGTAATTATCAAATCTCACTGAAAATCAGTTTTTTGGTTTTTTTTTAAATAAAGGGGTGAAAACATTATTACCATTGTTGTGCAGGTTACTGTAAATAAGTAATTTGATGCAGTTATTCATAAAGGAGTGGCTCATTCATTAGTTAATGCAAAATATAAACAATACACATTGAAAAGTGGGTTTTAATTGTCTCCCTGACTTTGGCTGACTTTAATTTCACCATTCAGAGGAAGGTGCTCTACACTCAGGTTGTCAGCGCTGCATAAAAGAATAAGATTCATGAACTGATGACGATGACAGGAAACAAATAGTAAACTTCTAACACAACTTAGCCAAGCAGAAGTCTGGTAGGTTGTAGACTAACATTTATTATTACTGTACATACAGTTCAACATCTTCCAAGTTGCTGCTGGAAAGACTGAGTCAGTCCACGAATAATGAGATGCTCCTTCACCAATAAACAGGAACTTAGTGAACGAGTAACCGTTAAGACAACAGCTACGGTTAATGTTAAAACTAACAAGTGGATCTGTGAGAAGAACGAAGAGACTGGAATAACAAGTCGAAACCTCAGTAACTGCTCTGATATTCTCACACAAGTCCTCAGTTATCAACTTTAGGAAGTAGCTTCAGAGTAAATCATTAAAAATACCCAATTTTCGATTCATTGCCAACAGAGCACACTTTCAAACTCTTGACTGGCATTAAAGTCAATGACGGTAAATTGAATTAGAGAGTGCAGACAAGGCAAACATGTCAGAGACTGAAGCCCACTTTGTTTTCTTGTTTCTGCCAAAAGAAATCTCTAAACTCTCACTGATCAGCTGCCGAACTCTGTCCAATGCTTGTTGAGCAGCCGCGTTCGTTTCATTCAAAGCACCCGCATATGCAGGTATTATGATACTTGTTATCTCGTTGAGCCTTGATATTTATGGTGGCTGTAACACTCCCAGAGCAAATAAAAACCAGAGCATTACCATATCCAAGAGTTGTTGTTGGGATTGTTACTGTTGCTTGTGGTTTTATGGTCACTACTGCAACGAGACCTGATAAGTTTCTATCTAGTGACCAACATGTTTGTAGCATTCATGTTATTGTCAGACTGAACTCTGTCTTGTTTCCCACTACACCATTTTGTTATTGTGTAAGTCAACAAGAATGTTTTGGCCTCTCTTACCAACATTTTTAATTAATTTTTTTTTTTTTTTTTTTACAGTTTAAAAAACCCCTGATGTCTTTCATTAGAAATTCGACTGCAATCTTTTCTGAGGTTAGGCACTCTGCCAGCTAATTAAACAAGTTCCCAGGAATTTATAAGGTGTGGATCTATGAGTCAAACTCTACAGTTCAAAGAGAATTTTTCACTTGAAATCTAAAGTCAAGACAGAAGAAATAGCAATGACGTGATGATATCAGCACAAAGTCAATCGACTGATTCAGCAATTGAACAATTCAGCCAAGCGGTCGGACCTTCTGGACCTCGTCAACAGTCTATTTTTGAAGGATTGGAAATGTAAAATATGACCGCACTGTCAATAAAATTGCCAAAAAAATTTGCCTGGGAACTTAAATGACTCTCCGGGCTTTCATGTAGTCGCCAGGCCACACAAGTCTTGTTTGGATGTGTGAGTTGTTATAAACAGCTGATGGTAATTCAATTCTACACATCCAAATTTATAGAAGCATTAAACAACTGTGGGCTCCTCTGAGCAACTCATGGCGGATCTAAAAATAAAATGAAGCTACACCTCTCCGGTAACGGCGAACATGCTGCTTGTTGTTACCATAACTCCTGACATTTTTTAAAATTAAAAATAGAGACATAAAAGTTTAGCGGTTATTATAGTGTTTCCCCAGGACTTCTTTGATATTATCGTCAACACCTGCCACATATTAAGTACTAAGGACTTGCTGGTTTTACATCGTTCCCACATTATACACAAACTTGAGTCATCGATACAGAAATCAATAACCAAAGAACCTTCTGAATAAAACCTGCTTTTGGATAAAAGAACACGTTGCTAATGGCCACACTCTGGAAATGAAATCTTCTGCATTTAGTCACGTCAGTCGTAAAGCAAACATTTGGCGAGGGGTCATCAGCATTTTTGAAAGTGAGGCCTACTTGAAGGACACCAAGTATTATGAAGCACGAGGCATTACAAACATCCTGAGCACCTTTATTGAAGATAAATCTTCATACAGCTCAGACTTACCATGGCTATATATATATATATATATATATATATATATATATATATATATATATATATACTGTATATATATATATATATGTATTTCCACATGCAAAGCTAATCATTAATAACTGAAAGTCAGCTCTATGTGTTTTGTAAATATGTCTTTTCAGGAGCCCGCAATGTATGAGACAAATAAGGGACAAAC
Organism: Lipophrys pholis; assembly: GCF_963383615.2. NCBI lineage: Eukaryota > Metazoa > Chordata > Actinopteri > Blenniiformes > Blenniidae > Lipophrys > Lipophrys pholis. The sequence continues at coordinate 19,277,253 of NC_137634.1, forward strand.
CACTGAATACGAGTAAACTCGGACTGTTAAAGTCATGCAGCAAGAAATTGAAAAGAACATTGAATTAGTGCAAAAATGACACCGCAACAGCACTGAATCATGGTCCTTTTCCTCAACTGTGTGTAACGTCATCCCCTCAAACCACTGGTGACATTCATACAGTTCATAAAGCAGGACCTGCCTAACACAATTAGGTTATGTCAGACGTCGGGTAGAAAGCTCGAGAGGAAGGAAGAGATTCTTTTTAGAAGGAAGTTCAGGGAGGAAAGAAGGATTTTCTTTTGTGAAGGTGAACAACCTCTGGTATTTCGTCTCAGAGACAGCATGAATGCTGAGTTAGACAATGAGGAGGAAACATCCAGAGGAGGAAGGATGAAAATGACACAGTAAGGAAGGATTTGTGACCCATTATAAACAAACTGTTGCACTGTGTTACTCAAACAGCCCAAAAGCAGAAGTGACCACAGTCGGGCTCCTGAGACCTTCACTTTGACACAAAATGGCTTCAACTTATATGACCCCTATGTCATTTAAGGACAGATGCTTGCTGAATTGCTATTTATAGGACATTCTATATTTTGTCAGACATGCCTGATTTAAGACGGGCCTGAAATGTGATTAGAGTAGTTTACCAGTGCTTAAAAATAAACACCATATGGCACTTACTCGATTACAGATGTATTTACTCCCGTGCTTCTAAGCACAAGCTTGTAGATTTAAATGTTTCTTCAATCTGTGAATCAAACTGGAATTTTTGCTTTGCATTTGCTTGTATTTTCAGAAGATTTAGCTTTATATCAGAGCACATACTGTGCTGGACTTCAGAATGCACTCCGCCCCTCTCAGACAGGAAGTCTGGGTGATAACTTACCATTCCTGGATGGGATTTGGCACATGTCCATTTTTTTGCTTTTCCATCTACTTGAGCAGTGTATTTATACTTTTGCAAGTACTAAAGTGCATGCATGTACATCCCCAGGCATAGAAGAGGCATCTATGCATTTTATTTAACTGTGTGGGTTGTGATAAATATGTTTTGTAAACTTTGGAGAAGCAGGGATCCAGGAGGAGCCAGGCTGCCATGATAAATGGGGAAATACACCAACTGTTATTTCATTAAAACAATCAAAGGAAATCTACTCCGAGTTAAATCAAAGGCAAGTTACGCAAAACCATAGTAGGATAATTACTCATGTGTGACACTTCAGTACAGTTTTGAGACGTTTGTGACGTATGTGTATTTTTGTGTAATTCTGTGCTTATAATGTGCTTTAAAACTGCTGTTTTCCAAAGCTACAATGGTTTAAATTTTTCATTTAAAGATTGAAATGTATGCGATAAGCTTTTCTTTACAGTTTCAACAGTGAGACAATTAAGATGAGAAACAAAACAAGATGTGTACATTTGCTTTTATGTTCTGCTGAAGGTGGATACTTCTCTTCTTTTAAATTGTTGCTGCTTGGATTATATAAAAGTTTAAAAAACGATATGTGACTTCTTGAGAGGAATCCTCAAAAGGTGCTGAACCCTTACATATGTTTAATAATAGAAGCATTCAGTGTATTCCCAGTCAATTTTATTGCGCTCAAATTTCAAGACGGGTCAGTTTTGACCTGTACAGTGTAGGGGTTAAGAAACTTCACATGGCTGCAGTGTAATTATATAGTTCACAAACTTACACGTCATCCATCTTCCATATCACCATTTGAAATCAGCGATGGACTGGAGCCAATCTGAGTTGACTGTTGGGGGAAGCAGTGCAACCTGAAACCCATATATTTGTACTGTGGGAGGCAACTGGAGGGCTTGGGGAAAGCACGCACACACGCAAACACAGGCAGCACGTGCACACTCCTCAGTCGCAGCGTGCTAACCACTACACCATCATTTCATATTCTTAAATCTCATAAAAGTTTTATAAGTTGTGAGAGTTTTTTTTATTTTTTTTTTATAAATGTGTTATCTTTTCTTAAATGTATGTTGAAATTACAAACGAGTTCCTACCACTCAAAGGAATATAATCCAGTTTTATTTATAAAGCAGAATAGAATAGAATAGAATAGAATAGAATAGAATAGAAAAAAAATTTTTATCCCAGAGGAAAATTCTGGATAAATAATGAAATATATCTACAAATGTCTAATAATTTTAAGAATGAGTACATGACATACACAAAAACACACAGCTCATGCATTAAAAAAAAACCTGTCTCTTCAAGTCAAGGGGAAGAGGTGGGTTTTGATATATAGATAGATAGAGAAGAGGCCTGTCTAAGGTGAACTGGCAGATTATTCCATAGTCTCGGTGTTGCAGCGGTAAAAGCACGGTCCCCTCTGAGCGTCAGCCTGATACTACGTTCCCTCCAGAGCGGCTCACCATCGAGGGGACGTGTAGGACTGTACGGGTGTGGCAGCTCACAGAGGAAGGGAGGGGCAGGACCATAAAGAGGCTTTAAAAACAAATGAAAGCATCGTGAACTGAAATCATATTGTGTCACAACACATTTTTGTTATTGTACAGTTTTTTGCTTATAATAAAAAAACAACAACAACATATATGTATATATTGCAGACATTGAAACACTAAATGAAGATTTTTCCAGCACTTATATCAGTAATACTGTTGAAAACGTTACAGATTCACATGTCTCACATGAAAAATGTGTATTTGCAATACTCCAAGTCAAAGAAGAGCAATAGAAATAAATAATCAATCAATCAATAAACAAACAAACTTCTACATGCAAAACCCTAATAGTTTGTTAAAAAACAAAAAGGGAAGAACAGTGTAGATAAACCAACAAAACAGTTAAAGTTTTGACTGAGAACCAAAACAAACTGAATCCTTGAATGCACTTGAATTATAAATAGATCAGTGGGGCACATATGAACTATGTAAAGGGCTTGGGTTGCTATGCAACTAAAATATTCCCATATGACCTTCATTTTGTCTGAACACTCACGGCTGGTCATAATGAATATGGTCATTCACATTTTTAAAAAGATATTAGTATGTTCCATACACGTTGGCCCTTTCAAAATTTGCATGTTTCTATTTTTCTTAACGATCTTTGCAGTGAAATGTTAGTTTATCTCACTTTAAATTTAGAGGGAGAACTTCGTGCTCAGAATGCACACAGTGCCATTGACTCAGGCACGAGTAAAGTACACTTTATTCACACTATGACGGCCGCAGTTTTAGTTTAATAATATGGCTTTAAATCTATGTCTGTAAATAATCCAGAACAAATATTTGGCTTCATTAACCAGTGACATCCTTAACTCATAACCAGCCCAGAGAGTGTTCTGAGATTTAACATCCTCATCAAGGAAGCTGTAAAATTGATATACAAAACAGATTTGGGAAAATGCACCATACGTTTAAAACCCTGAATCAGTTTGATACATGTGCTTGTTTAAGCCACAAACAGAAGCTTCTAAAGCCATTTGATAGGCAGCAGTGGCAACATTCCACATTAGTCCTGCAACTTAGGAGCAAAAACAACAGCCTTACACATTATTGCAAAACTACTTTGCACAGTGGGAACTGGCCCTGCATTTTATAATTATGGCACGCTCTGTTGTAAAATACCACATTCAGGTGTATGTTGTTTTTTTTTTCTTATTAGAAACTGGTAGCATCACATTTTGTTGAAGAGTTTATTGTTTGTTGTTTGGATGGAAGCTTCTCATGTAAAACCGCTTCCCAACGATTATCTGATTATTCACCCTTCCATTAGGCTATCGATCATTCAACACTCTGCCTCACTAAGTGGCTAAATATTCATTGTAGTGGTCGGTTACGTTTAGAGATAGAAGTGGAAGCTAGCCTGACTTCATTCCCACCAACGTGTTACTTTCTTCTGTTGTTGAGCTCCTGCACACCCACACTCCCTCCGAAATGTCAGAGCGCAAACCTTCAGCATGTCTGACAAACAAAATGAGAGATTTTGATTGTTGTTATCAAAATCTGCTTGAGGATGAGGCCAACCTTCAAGTCAACTGACCTCATGGCCTGTGGATTCAGCTGACAAAGAGTTGTCATCTATCAGCAGCAAAAAAAAAAAAAAAAAGGATTTAGAAGAAATCAAACATCAGTTAGTTGCCATCAAAGTAGATGTGGAATTGATAGTCTGTTATTCACTGCCTGATTTTGAAGCATTTTAACCAGAAATGAGCAAGAGTCCAGCCACTGAAGAAGGTGATTAAGAGAGGATATTTTTCCCTTTTGACCACAATTTTATTTCTTTTCTTTTCTCTTTTTTTTTTTTTTTTTAACTCTTATCTCTTTCTAGGAAAAAGAAAGACAAAAAATGATAATTTGAAAAATGTAAAAAATAAAACAATTAAAAAAACAAAAAAAAACAATATAAAAAAATGGGGGGAAAAGGAGAAAAGAAATAAAAGAAAAGGAAAATGAAGAAAAACTAGAAAAGAGCGGACACACTCTGTTGATGAACTACAAAGTTGCAAATGATGCAAACTTTAAGGATTCAGCTGTTAAAACTATACAAATAAAACAAAATTCTCCATGAATTCCATTTGAACAACTAAAAGACACACAGAATTCATTTAAAAAAAATGGGATATCTGTTTTATAGACACTGTAAATATATTTGCGCTTGTTTCTCATGGACATTCTGTCTGCATAATCCTGTAATATGACAATGTACAATGGAAACAATGAGAATGACAGTAATATGAATTGCAAATGCACAATGGTGACAGCATCACTTGTACCAGATGTTGCATTAAACTTTCCTGTTGTCAGTCAGAAATATTCAGCGATAATATTTTTCATTTCAGTTGCAAACAAAATAAAAGCTTTATTGAAGCACAATTCTGCTGCAGTGAAAACGCCTAAAAGGAAATGGATTGCTATGCATATTAACCTAATAATATTGTCGCTGAAGATGTTAGCAGCAGATTCTTTAAGTCCTGAAAGTTGCAAGGTGGGACCGCATACTTGGCTAGTTCACGACTTCTTCTTCCAAGAACAAATTTCGATAAGATACTGACAGGCGTTTTTTTTTTTGTAAACACCCTGAAAGCGCTGCAGTCTTGGAGAAGCTCTGACCCAGTACACATCATTCTGTAGCCATCACAGCTTAACTCTTGTCAAACTGATTCAAATCATTCCTATTTGTCCTCCTCCTGATACAGAACTTTTGAGAACAAATTGTTCACTTGCTGCCAAATATATCCCACCCACTCACAGATGAACATTAATTATCCCTTTGTCATGGCATCTGTTGGTGTTAATAATGTTATGACTAATAGGTGTAATTACTGTGAAACGAAATCAAAAACTGTAGTATAGAAATATATCATGGCATAAAGTGAAATCTCTGACGTCATGATGTGTTACTTTTTGTTCATTATGTCAGAAATATACTAACACAAGATTATGTGGTTAGCTCTCTCACCTAAGAAGGAAGAATATTGTGGTTTGATTGCGGGTTGTGTGCAGTCCTACAGAGGTCCCAGGTCCCTTCTGGGGATTTCAATTTCTACAACCACTCCAAAAGCACGAGGGTCTTTTTTGACTTAAAAAAAAATTGCCTTAAGGTGGGAATACACTGTTTGACATGTCCAGGGTGTACTCTCCCTTCCCCTACTATCAGCTGGGATGAGCTCCAGCAACCCTATAACCATAAATCAGATAAAGCTGCATAAAAGACCGATGGATTTATGGATCCAGTGTTGGTGACTGAATAGAATTGCCCTCAGTAATCTAATCAGTCAAAATGACAGACGGTGTTTTTTGTTGCAATCTGCTCCGTTTTGCTGTGGACTTTTGGAAGACCGTGTGAAGGAGGGCAACTGACCCAAACGCACACAAAAGGGAACAGAAATGAGAGAAGTTAAATGTCCTGAAGACAAACATCCAGATCTAAAACATATGTATATCGGCATCAGCAGACCCCAGGACAGCTGAGCGTCCAGCACAGGGAAGCTGGAGTCAAAAGAATTATAGGGGGGAGGAAGAAGGAAAAAAAGAGAACGGTACAAGAGTGCGTGCTTCAGTTGATTAAATTTGCGATATTTAATATATCAATTTGCTGAAACCAAGAGCTGTAAAATGGCTGTTCAAGTGTTTCGTCAAGAGTTCACTGCATCCAGGGAACGAGGTTAGCTGCGGCTGAGGTGCTGTTTACATTCCTCTTAAGTAAATCGCTGATGTCACTGGTACAGTAATCTGATGTGATGTACAGCCAGAAAAGAGAAGGAGACAGATAGTTAAAAAAAAAAAAAGAGTCAGTGACACAGGTGAGGAGATAGATTGGTAGTCACATCTGCCTACTAGTAACACTGATATAAAATGAGTTGCCATTCCCCATAGGTGAAACATTCTATTTCTTTTTTCTTAATTAACACAGCTTGTTTTCTAAGGTTTTCTACAAAATGAATGTAAGATCAAAACACACTGCCGAAACCCACATGAAGCCGTATGTAGTGCAAGTGAGTGCACAGTGTTTCACATTCACCCCTGGACTAGTTGTTTTCTCCACGTGACTCCACTGTTTTCCAAACCCGTCATCAGTCTCAACAACGCACGCACATGCAAATGTCACACACATCACTTCTGCACAAACACCCACAGGGAAGACGGAGCAGAGCCGTAAAAACTGGAGAAGGTAAACACAGAAGATAAGACAGTCTGGTATTCTAATGGTGCTCTTACAAACATCCTGAGGGGGGTAGAAACTCTTAACCGTTGCTGTAGATTCAGAATATTTGTTACAGTTGAGAAAAGGGCAGCTGTAGTTTTCCCCCAAAGTGTCCTGTTGTTGTGAAATTACACCAAGAGTCGCCATCTCCGTGGACCCGTTCGCGTACAAAACAAATACTACTGTACAACCACATTAACGTGCAGCTATTAACAGTGTAACGGATACTGCACTCTTTAGTAAAACTTGTTTGCACTTGTTCTGACACGATCACACAAGCCAGCCTCACGATTACAGCAGGCACTTTACACGCTTATAAGCAAGCCTACTTTAAATCCTAACTTTAAATACCTTTTTTTTTTTTTTTTTTTTTTTTGGGTGAAGTAAAGATTATACAGCTTTTTTTGTTTTGTCATAAAATGAGAAATCCTTCTGCATGGGGTTTTGGTGTTTTATAAAGTTTCATGTTAAATGCAACAAAAAAAAAAAAATGTTTTGGATGCATATTTGTGAGACATGACATGTTTATAAGTTAATTTTTGAGAGAATAAAAATTCTTCCACGCAGATGCACTGGGTTTCAATGGTAAAGTGAACATAATGTGGTGTAAACTTTTCTCACACTGGTCATCTGATATCCTAGTGTGTAGCTCACGTGATCTGCAGTGAATGAAGCAATGAAACCTGCTGTCAACCTAAACCCCGTCTACATTTCTGCCCCATTGAAAGCTCCTGTAACTTTATACTTAGTTGTTTTCGTTATCTGATGAACTAATTGAACCACACTTTTGGAGAAGCAAACCGCAACGTTTCGGTTTTTGTGGAAAAGGAAGGTTCACATTTGCATTTATGGCTTCAATTTCTTCATGTTTTCAGCAGAACAAATTGATTTAGAGAATTCAGACAAATGGGAATTTGCAGCGACCGCGCAACATATTTTAATTAATGTATTAGAAAAGGTTCCATCCAGAAACAATGGAATAATGACTTAAAGGAGACATATCATGCTTTTAAATCCTTCCTTTTTACATATAAATCATACAGTTGTGGTCTATACAACGCGGAACTGCAATGCTTGGGTCTGAATTCCTCATTATTATAGCTCCACAGGCCCCTTTTCTACCCCTTTTCTGATGCGCTTCTGAGAGCAACTCGTTTTGGGGCGGTCTCTTCAAATGCAAATGACACACTTCATACCCCTCCTCCTCTCCAGGTTGCAGAGGTGACACTCGGTTCAACGTCACCCTGTTCGGCCATCTTTGTAGTTTGATAGAACAGATACAATTATCTAGCGGCGCCGAAACTTTATATTCACACATTATTTACAAAATGTCAACAACGGAAGATTTGTCCATCCAGCCATACATGTTGGAGCCAGAGTAGGACCCGGCGGAGCGAGATGAAAATGACGATGATGCACCTACAGAACAACTTCTTCATATGGATGTAACGCAATGGTGTGTTACTATATTTACACTAACTTCTCCATCCATGCCCACTACTACAATACTGCCTGTATTACAACGACTATTTAACACAGAAGTTACATTATAATCTAAAACGAGCACACAGCGCTGACATATGAAGACGGTGCAACTGCTAATGCTAACAAAACAATGACAGGGACGTCTTATCATCACACTTTTTAGCGTTATATACAGCTTACCGAAGTGCTCTGTTCGTCGTCTCCATAGATAGAAGGAACTGACCGCTCAATCAGACCAAGTCTTTCGGCAAATCCTTCTTTATACTGGCGGAGGTTGCTGAAGCAGTCGTCCTTAAAGTGATTCGCGCACACAAAAATGACCTTACCCACAGATGTGGGTACATTTCTGTGAAAAATAAAACTCAACCAGGCACTTCGAAAAGGTTCTGATGCTGGGAGACGGTGTAACGAAGCTTGTGGGTTACTACATCCAACAACCGAACATTTCAACTTATCCTCTCGTAACTTCGGTTGGACTACAAAATCGCAGTGAGAAACAAAAATGGCAGATTGCTCGAAATGTCAATGTCCTAATTTGGCAGTTCCGCTGAGAATACTGTGACGTCATTGTTCAAAAAACGTAATAGAGAATAGAAAAATCGAAACCGATCGCAAAATATGACCAAAACAGAATATAAAGATATCAACGGAGCACCTGAAGAGACTACTTTGAACTTTTCTGTACTTCTAAACACTCTAAATATACAACAAAATGCATTTAAGGGCTAAAAAAGTGGATTTAGCATGATATGTCCCCTTTAAAAGAAAAAAAGAGGCATCCACTTTGTGAAAATCCTTTTGGTGTGAATAACATTTAGTAATTGTGACAGAAATGTTTTTTATTGTTTTGTTTTCCAATCTGCACCCACAGACGGTTGATGCTATGTGGTGCAACTCCTGCCCGCACAAAGTCAGCCTTTCATACCCACTACGTTTACTGTACGTTCAATTTGCTTGAATTACCGGAACGCAACATGTAAGTGAAACTACCCGTTGAGTTTTTTTGGCACAGTGGCAAGTGGCCCAGCAGTTGATGTAGCCCAAAGCAGACATTGCGTTTGATGTGGGAATTGAAAAAAAGGAAGAAAAAAAAAAAAGGAGGTATCATCTTGAAACATTCTTCAACTGCCCCTGATGTGGGAAATTCCCCATTTTGAATTTTATGACTTGTGAACAACTGATATATTTAGATAATGTTTTTGCTTATAACCAATGCAATACAGTAAATATTCAACTGGAGGATACTGAGCCTAGGTGTATACATACAGAAGAAATATATTGGAAGTTTTAGAGTTAAGATACATTTCAAGATCCATACAATGGTACTATGTAACTTGGGGCAATAAGGCCCATCTCAGCTGACTATGGGACAAAACAGAAATGGCAACAGTACATCATAGTGCACGCACAGAGACACACAGTCACACTCGCTCACGTTCACACGAACAAACTACTTTAAAGCCAGCAATTAATCTCAAACACATGATTTTGGACTTTAGACTCCACAGTGAACTCCTGAATTATTTATCTATTTATTTATTGCATTCGGTTTCCTGTATTAATTATGTTACACAACCATTGTTATTACTATATCTTTATAACTATTGTTCATGTTCTGTTGTTGTTGGTTGCAACTCTTTGTCTTTGTGGATATTTATATCACTGCGAGGAATGTCGAGTTATTGTTCTGCATCTGTTATGTTGTCATGCTAAACCATTGCAGCTGAAAATATGCAACATCAAATTGTGTTAACCCCCGAGTGGGGATAGTTTATTTTAAGTGTGAGAACAGTCAATGAAGCACTTTGATTGTGTGTGTGTGTGAGGGAGAGAGAGAGAGAGAGAGAGAGAGAGAGAGAGAGAGAGAGAGAGAGAGAGAGAGAGAGAGAGAGAGAGAGAGAGAGAGAGAGAGAGAGAGAGAGAGAGAGAGAGAGAGAGAGAGAGAGAGAGAGTGTTCATCACTTCAGTGGACTTCACATTGACTTACATTTATGCCATGCAGTGTCTGATAACATTAATCATTCCATCTGTACAGTGGCCCAGAAGGGTCAACGCAAATGTAAAAACCACAACGCCAATGTAAAAGCCACAACTGAAATCCAAAAACCACAGTTCAAATACAAAAGTGACAACACAAGTGTAACTGTGACAATGGATGTAATCACAATCATTGAGCAATGGCTTTTAATTATGTTTCATTAAATTCTCCTGTAATTAAAATAGTCCATCCGAAAATAATGTCCACCGAAAGCAAAACCAGTTCTTCTGATTGCTGCACACTTCGGTTGTGGCTTTAGCTGTTGCGTGGCGGCCATTTTGTTGTCGTGTTGTGACTTTTGTTATGGTGGTGTGGCTTTTTGTTGTTGTGGTGCGGCTTTTGCAGTTGCACTGGCCCTTCTGGGCCACTGCACCTTCCGTCTAATTCTAATCTTTGTGCCTACCTTTAGTCAAGCCTTAAAATAAAATGTGATTATTAACATTATGTGCAGTGAAACATTGTTCATTGGAAATGTATGTAGTGATGTTAAAAACCTCGTTTATATTGTCACCAAAATGAGTGGTATGATTTTGCGAATGTTAAAAAAAAGTTATGGGTTGTATTTGAAAGTTATTCTCAGTTAACGCTCATGTAAAAGCCTGTAAAAAGCTTCTAGAACACATATAAATGATACTCTTTTAAATCTCAGAACAACCAAAAAGGGGCCCATCTACATCTAATTGACGCAGTGTTTCTTAAGCCAAGTTTTCTATGAGGAACAGCTTTTGATCAGTGAAAATGTGCAGAAGACATGTGATTTGATTAATAGGGAGGTCTACTCTTGTTAAATTTAATGCCCCCCCCCCATTTCATTTATGCAAGTCTAATTAGGTTCTTTACGTATTTTGTTTTTTTAGAGTTTTGCCAGCTGTTGTTTTCACAGCTGATATGTGGCAAACAGATGTTCTATTTAACAGGGTGACTCACTTACTCACCTGGCAAATCAGTGAGGCAGAGAGGCGACGAGAAGCAGAGCCCTCTCTCCTTTTCAGAGGGAAAGAGAGCGAGACAGGATCGGGTAACAAATCCTCAGTTTTATGTAAATGGCTTATCGAGGTTTTACGGCCGATGGACCCAAAAAAAGACAAATCTTTTATAAAAAAAACAAAAAAAAAAACACACCAACATCAGAGAACCACACTTCTGCTGAGCGTTTAACGGAGTGCAAAGTAAACCCTGAGCATCGAACTCGATGCAATTCACACTTTACAGTAACATGCAATGTTTTGTGTTGCAGTGGGAGGATTTTTCTTGGTGTGAGATGAAAACAAAGTTAACATTTCCTTTTTCATTTTGTGATTAACAACAGATGCTTTATTGGAAAACATGATGTTGGAGATGGAGTTGTGAGGCAGTACCAGAAGCGTGTTGGAGAAGATGAAGTTCATTAATGAAGTGCAGTGGTGAGCTCTCAAAATTTTATAGAATTTTTAACCCATTTATTGCTTATCTCTTCACTTTTAATTTAAGTGTAAAAACCAGGACGTTTTGGTAAATTGGTCTGCTTTCTTTTCGGAACCACGTGTCCAGTCTGATTTCCACAAAAAGTAAGATTATTTCTGGATAGCAGCGATTTGGAGAACAGCTGACATGTATTTTCAATTACCAAAGAATTTAAACAAGCGCGTCTGTGTTTCTGCGGCTCTCCACAGGTCATTTAGGGTGAAAAATTAACACAGCGTCTCGGTTGAATCATATTCTAAACTACCCTTTGTATAATCCCAAGTTCATGACTTCTTTAAGTTTTCCTTATTCTCTCAAGTGTGTTTGGATGCACACAAAGACCTTTGTGCAGATTTAGCTTGGCCACCCTGATCCCAGTTCTTTCTTCTACTGTCTCCATGGATACCTTGTGTGTTGTGACCTTTGGGGTCAACCTATGATGTGCTAAGTGGTTAGTATGCTCTCAGCACAGAGGATACGGCTTATGCGAGGTTGTGCTGGCACAAAATTCACTGGCGCACACTTGGTCACACACCTTTGAGTGCTGCACACATGCACAGCCAGGTTCAATGTACACATTCACGAAACTACAGTTCGGTTTCAACCTTTTTCAATAAAAGGTTTTCAGTTACACCCACAGAAAACAAAGTGTTGTTATTTGATTTTACAACAATGTGGCTTGAAAGGTCTTTTGGCTGAGGATCTGGGTTGATTACATTTGTGCCAGAGGTGCTTGTTTTGTTTCGGCCCTCTGCATCTTAAAGACCCGGCCAACCAACGCAGCCTATGGTTTCACAGGAACCCACTGAAAAAATGTGAAGACGGGAGCAAAGAGGAGGTCTGTGAGTGTGAGGATGCTGACTCACACTAAAAGAAAAAGAATGTAATACACACACACTGGACAGGTTTGGACTGGAACGCTCTCTGTCTGCCTCATTTTTGGCAAAAACCATGGATGCAAATGATGGAAAACCAACCTTCATTAGTGTGGTCACTGTATATTTTGTACTGCACTTTATCACTCTATCAATAACTTCACAATAATAAGGTGTCAGACTCATTGATGTAATTCCAAAGGATCTGCTAATACGAAGCAGGCCCTGCTGTGCATGAATAGACATAAGAATAGACAATAAAACAATAAAAAATACAATAAAAACAGGAGCAGAGTCTCAAGTCGGGTCAAAATCCCAGGAATAAACATGGGCTTTAAGATTGGTTTTAGAAATGGACAGTGAAGGGGCTAATCTGATGCACAGTGAATATGAAATTGTCTATTCAATATAAATGAAGGGATAAATATAATATGACGATTTAGCATTTATCCCTACACAGCCTGTATTTGAATGGAGGATCAGATACGTTGGCAGCTCACTGAAACTCAACAAATCTATTTGAAGAATCGCTGGGTGTGAGTTTATATGCATTGTGTTGCCCCTCGATGACAAAAATGTGCAGTATTACATAACGTAGCAATGAGTCAACCTTCATTTCAACACTGTAAAGGCTGGAAACAGCCTTGAGAAGTAGGTTGGAGGTTTTTGCTCATAAATTATGACTACCTTGTTCATCGTTACTTCTGTGATTAAGGAACTCTAATCAATGGAATTGCTGTTCGACCCGACTTATTTTTTCTCTGCATGCCATCCATTCTGCATTTATGATGAATGTGAATATCTCGTTCACGAGTCATTGAGAGTCACACTGGGAGGAGGGATTGTTACTGTCAACGGGGCCGCACATAGACGTGCGTCCACACATGCACACAGCAAAATGGCATGTTGTGGGATGTGAAGTACTGAGTCACACAGCAGCACATCTACTGCAAATCAAACTCAACATTTGTCTGCCATGCATGAAACAGCTTCTCAAATTCAACTATGCCAGATAATGACACAACCACTCATTCTTTTCTTTCCAGCTTGATGCATAAACAAAATAATCACATTCTTATGTTTCAGTCAGAATTGTTGCTGGCCACTGGATTGACGCTGTTTATCCTAAAAGGATTCATTAGGTTGCAGACTTTGACTGTAATAGCTGACATTAGATGTTGTATGCAATGTGTCGATTTTAAAAGGTTCTTCGCACTCAAAAGATGAATATATAAATATTTTTTGCGGGGGGAATATACTGTATATTTATGTTTCTATTTCATGTTCTGATTGTGTGGCATGCTCTCAATGATTAACTTAAATATAGTAGATTGCTGACAACTTTCAAAACACTGTGAAATACAGAATAATTAAGAGGTACAGTTCAGATGGACGATGAGCGAAAGGGAATATCATTAATTATGCTATTCTTATGTTATGTTCATTACATTTTTCTTCTGTTGTTTTCGATAAATAAAGTTTATAAACGTTCAAAAACACATTGAGGTTTAACTAATAATCTTACACATTGTTCAGTGACAACCAACTACACACTAAAATGTTAGACATATACAACTAAGCAATCATGTCTTGGTAAAGATAGTATTTATCAATTAGGAAGACTTCTAATGGATCAAAATAATCATTTATTAATTTTTTGTGCAAACATAGTGTACCTTCAGTGACAAGAGGCAGGAGTCCTGCAGCAGATGGTACATCCCCTCAGAGTGAGATCACCCCACCAGTGTGGGATTACATGCAGAGGCAGTATCATTTGAGGCTGTCTAATCCACTGTGGCACGTTCTCCAGATGCTTGGAAAAAATGTTTCTGCCAACAACCTCGAAAAACAGTCTGCAAGTGTACCCGGGCAATTTGCAGGGGGAGAGACACTCCTAAATCATTTGCCAATGAACAGTGAGTGCGAAGATAAAGTGAGTGCAAAGACAAAAAAAAAAAAAAAAAAGACACTTGAGACCTTGAGACACTATAGACTCCTCCAAGATGGAAGACTCCTTCCAAAGTCAAATCGATGTTTGCGGAAGTGAAAAAGCACCGAGGAGGGCCATTTTAGCAGAAACCGACTGATCTACTAATAACTCAGACATATCAACAACTAACTCACAGTGGCATGCATTTGTGATGCATCATTTTCAACTGCATCAACAAACAGGAAATCGTCTTTGATTAGGCAACACGTATGCTTTATTATGCAGCAAAAAGTGCAAAGGGGCTTTGATTTAGGATTTAAAAAAAGGGGAAGTTATCACAGCTCCCAAAAACACACATACCCGTCAGTGAAGCCATATATTTTGAGTATATAACATACAAACAAAATCCTGTTACGGATGTGAAAGTGTTTTGGGAAAAATTTGCTTCACAGGTAGAAAATACTGCCTGTAAATCTGTTGTAGTGAATTGTCAACATACAGTATTATATGGAAAGTTCTCTTGCGTAATGTATTTTAAGGCCAAGGCCAACACAACCCACACAGGCGTAAATCAAATATCATACAAACGCAAGACAGTTTCCTTACGTGCCCTTTCCACCAAAATGTCCCTGTTGCCTCAACATTTTTAACTTGATCTGTCCTTTTGCTTTTATCATTTATGACATTGAGAAGTCATCCAAAAACAAGGGTTTCATTACCGGGCTAATTGTTGCACTAATGAGAAGCTTGTTTATCGGGGATGAGTAATTAGATGTGTCATTTAGCATTAATTAGGCCCATGGTGTTTTAATCTGGCATTAGGATGCAGCCAGAGAGAATGTTCCCATGCCTACTCCAGGTTGGACACAGCTATTATGAATCCAGCATTTGCCTTAAGATAGAAGGATGAGTGCTTCTAATCTGAGAGCTCAAAAAAACATTAAAAAAAAAAAAAAAAGATTGCATTGGTTAGCTCATGTGTTATTATATCATTCTTGAAGACAATATCCTGGGCACGGAATATAACATGTGCCGTATAGAGTCCAATCAGATGCAGCGATGTCAAGGAATTACTCATTTAGTTAGAAGCGATCAGAGTGTTTGACGTGATCAAGAAATATTTTGCTTTCAATCTCAACAGAAACTTTCACTGAAAGTTTACGCTCCCAGAAAGATCATGCATGTGATAGATGAGTTATTATGAGCAGCCAGATTGTTTTTCTGCATAGATTTAATTTATTACATGATTTAAGACTTCGCAGCTCTGATCTTTCTGTGAAAACACACAAAAGATTTGGAAAATAGAATTGCTAAAGTTTACACATCATGCCCAAAACAACTAACTAAACTAAATCCAACTATGGTAGGGAATGTCCATCGCTGAAAATTAAAATGCTTCCTATATTACTATTATAAGTAATATAACCCTCACAATCCCTTTTTGTCACAAAACACTTCTTGGTACAGTGGAAAAATTACAGAGTGTGAGAAAAGTAAAACATCAGCCATGCTTATATCAATAGTACCAGTAATGCGGCTCGTCAAGTTCATAACAGGTTTTTATTAGTGAAGAACTTCAAGAATCTACACAAAGCCAAGACATCGAATCACAATAAGATCCAATCCAATCCAATGTATTTATAAAGCACTATTAAAAACAACTCAGTTGACCAAAGATAACATAACAAGCCAAACTGCATCGACACAGTGTGTCCACATGAAGTGGCATGCAGTCCTCTTGTGACTTTGAAGAGAAAAAAAGCCATTGACATGTTACAAACATCCCACAGCAGATGAGGAAGACTCACTGGAAGGCACACGCAAGGCCATTGTCTGATTAGAAGGAGAAGTCTGTAGAAAGCATCACAATTACTGTCTTCACAAAGACTTTCTCAACTGACATCATCAGACTGTTGGCAGGAAATCCCACTTATAAAATGTCACAAGGTTCTGCTGTATTGTTGCAGCCGAGGCATTACAGCAATGAGGCAAGACAGGGCAGAAGACGTGACAGAGCCAGCACGAGCGTGTTGAATGAGTGTTACTTCCAATATATCAAAGAGAGAATGTCATATGTACACCCAGCCAGTTTGCTTCGCCTCACTCATGGCAAAAGTACTGTCTATTAGTTTCTAAGGTTGTAGTGGCAGAACTTCATTCTGCATTCTGCACCTTTTAATATCGGGCACCACGACGTATGAAACAGCCCATTTTTTCTGTTCGTGAGGCTCATTAGAGCTCTCCAAATCAGACAGAGAGCTGGAACAAGACTGGGACGATTGTGAAAATATGATCACAGCTGACTGCGGTGCACCCCGGTCAGGTTTCTAGACCATCATTGGGGAAACACAGAGTAAAAGACAGTAAGATGCGCACTCACATTTAATTCACGCAATCCAGACCCAACATTCAACCTCAAGCACATTGTTACACTGTGGGAGGGAACCAGAAGAAAACACTCATGCACAGCGAGAAGACAGAATCTCTGCACTATTCTTACGATATTCTTTCCTTTTTTAGATGAAAATGCAAACCACTGCAGAAAGGACATAGTCCATCTTTCTTTATTTGATAAAGCCGACCTTGACACCATCAGATCCAGGGGCAATGATTGGCCTTTGGCTCTGCTTGACTGGCTCGCAGAGCGTCACTGGGAAATCGTGAATAAAAAACAAAAAACTCGAGATCATGTATGTAACTAATATTGGCTAGTTATTACTGGCT
The DNA here is from genome assembly GCF_963383615.2 of Lipophrys pholis. Lineage (NCBI taxonomy): Eukaryota > Metazoa > Chordata > Actinopteri > Blenniiformes > Blenniidae > Lipophrys > Lipophrys pholis. Next base: position 19,294,418 of record NC_137634.1, read on the forward strand.
TTATTACATTTGAAATGGTCATAATATGTACGTTATTGGCCCTTATTATATGATTAGTTGCTATATGGCGCCAATCAATCAAAGAGTTGTTATTTACTTATTGACCTTATTGACTAGACCAAAATGTTTAGAATTGGATCCCTATTATGAGACAGAGACTCAATGTGCTTTTCATTAAGAGATAATGTTCTTATTGAGCGGAACCAATTTCGAAGTATGTCTCTAGACTTTTAATAAAAAAGTAATTCATTAAATAGAAGTGTCCAATAACATTTGGCAAAGGATACAAAAGCAGAGAAATAGCAGAAAATATAAGCAGTGTGTGCTTTTTCACACCTGTTTTAAAATCGGATGCAGGGGCCCAATGGAATGGAGAAAGTCTCGAATAGAACAATCAACTTTTAATAAAATCTGAACAAGTTAAAACTTTCAAGGTAAAAAAAAAAGTACAAACTCCAAAATAATATATATTTTTTTAACAATGTGAAAAATCCAGTGAGATTACCAAACATCACATCCTCTAGTTGTAACTCCTACTTCCTGTTCATCTCGTCAGACCAATATTAGCAAATGCCTATTGTATCTTAAGGCAGATATTTTCTGCAGCTTTCAGTGCGCATGTTTGCACAAATTCAGCCTCTAAAGCTTTTGATGCGAATGCTGTTTTCCCAGTCGTAAGTCGGGCAGCTTTTACTGCTGCATCCCAGATGTCTTGGTCACTGATCTCAGTGTTGTACCGTCTGCCACTCTTCCTGCAACAGTCCAATCCCCAGCACACAAAAGCCATTTTCCTCTGTGACAGCTCAGTTCTGTCAAAAACGTCAGTCTTTGTGAACATTAATTGCCTCAGTTTGATTGTTCTGCAGGAAAATGTTATTTAACTTGTCTGCTCTGTCCTATTTTCCCTGACGTGTTACGTGAACAAGTAGCAATGCAATTCAGCAGGTCGGGACCCTCACGGCGAGAGAAATGGTGCCAGTGGAGCTGCTGTGTGCAGGCACACGTAATACATAATGCAAATTGGGAGGTAACAATAAGGAGGATTCAAAACATAATGAACATGCTAAAATCCTGACAAACATGCAACCTGTTTAGCAAAGAGTGTAATCAGTTTGTACTTCAGGACATTATATTATTCACTAAATATCGCAGACTCATTCAGCACTGTCTCTCCATATTAATTAGTGACCTTGCACATTCTCTCACTGGTTAAATGTAATACATGGAGGAGAAGGAAGCAGGACAATTTGTTTTAAGGCTCACACTCGCATCACCTCAGTGACTTTATCCGAACACACGTGAACGAAAGGAAGGACATTTGTGGAAAATGTGCAGGGCATTACATGAAAATTATACAATCTAGGTTTTTAATTCATGTAGACATTAATACGTTTTCACCTTGGGATCGTCATAAAGTGAGTCTGGCCATTTTTCCGCTGGATTCTCTCCATTTACTGTGCGCTATGTTCAGCCTGGCGGTTAAATTGAAAATGCTTAATGTTCCTTGCCATTCTAAATAAGTAACAAAAACTAGTTTCTGTAAGTTTCATACAGCTATTAGACAGCGTGCACTATGTACTGGGTACCTTATTCAAGAAACACCGTATTTTTCTTTTCTTTTTGGAAAAAAGAAAAAAAAGAAAAGTGCTCCTTGTTTTCAAATGAGGATATGCAATTATTCAAAACCATGACGACGTATAGGTTATTTAGGTCGATCAAATCTTATCAGACTCTGGGCTTAGAGCCACATTACAGTGACTTATGAGATAAGGCTTTGTGAAAACAAAACCTGCAAGCTATACTCAGTGGATAAATGGAAAAATGGGGTCGCAGAAGATCACATTGTACTGCCTCTCCTGTGAGACCAGTATATTCTCCCTGCTGTGTCAAATTCATTTCTGGTATGAGCCATGGTAACATGGAGGGAATGGTTGTGCTTTACATGAAGAAAAACATGGTGGGACAACCCAAGGCTTCAATGATTTGCATTATTCAGTTATTTAGATACTTTCTTTGCATTTTTGTGTTTGTCATGCTTGGTTTCCTTGTTTGGGTGGGGGGGCGGTTGTCAGACTCTCTCCTTCTGTCTTTGTCGCTCACAAGGTGCCGTGATCTAGCGTGTCAAACCCAACGTCTCTGTCGCTGGCCTATTTCATAAATAATTAAGGCCATGAGGTTATACAAGGCCCTCTCAAGATTTTTTTTTTTCTTCCACTTCAGCTCATTCGTATAAACTGCGATGGCGTCTATAGATCCCGCTCCAGCTCTCCGGCATGCTTCCAATTCCATAAAGACTTCTGGAGGGAGAAGAGAGTGCTTCACACGACTCCTGCTGCTGCAGCACGCGCCGCTTTCAACTACTGAGCTCATGAATCGTGAAATTGTGACCATAATGTCCATGCTGATGAGCAATAAAGAATTAATCTCTCTGAAACAGAGTGTGATGGTCACTAATGAAAAAAAGATATCGCCATCAAAATGTTGTGGTTACGTCACGCTTTGTTGCATGTGTCATTCATACAGCCAGGAGGCTAATTCTGTGCCATCTACTCCAAAACCACTGAATGCAGTGCATACCATGTTTACAGTGCATGGAAATACATCTCATGTGTGCTTCGCTCCATAGCGGTAGCAGACATTTTGTATTATGCTACATTACATAAGCCCTTTGACGCCACACTTTCACTCCTCCAATCTTCTAGTGAGAATAAGGGAAAATAACAAAAAAATATATAGATATTTTCAAAATACTTTACAACATACAAGAGCAGCTGCTGTGCACCAGTGGTGAATAAATACAGCATATTTCTTTATTTAGCCTATCCCACCCCTCCGCCCACTCTTTCGCTCTTCATACGCACACATGTGAGATTTTGATCACTGTAATGGCATGGAGTTGTTACATAACTGACAGAGAGAGAGAGAGAGAGAGAGAGAAAAATCCTCGCTATAAAGACAGTGGAGAGCTTTGATTAATAAATAAATAGTTGGAATGATTAAGCAGATTTATATTTCATTACCTTTGGAAGTACAAGAAAAAAAAAGAATGTGGGCTTAAATAAAGCCAACAAGTGTCGCATTAAAACCTAAATTATGAATGAGCTATGTTTATTTCTTTACTTATATTTTACATATTCACCTCCGTCTTTTTGATGTACCATGAAAATCGGAGAAAGAAGCAACAGTTCCCATTAAAGCACAAGAATGGGCAATAAATGATGAATCATAGGTCGACTAATGAAAGCACAAACGTGGAATGACGTCACTGGAATTGCTGCTTGCTAAGATAAGCTGATGTTCTTTATTATTCCACTTATATCATGCATTAAAAAAAAAAAAAAAAAAAAAAAAAGAAAGAACGCTGCGGTTTCACTGTGCACGTGCACACACGCACGTGACGTGCACGCACGCGCCACACTAGGCCAGATGGGTTTCGAGTCTTTGCGGCTGCTTCGATCTGAAGCTGTGCAGAGTTGCAGGACTAGAAGTGAACACTAAAATCCTCCAGCAAAGCCTTCCCAGAGATTAATGACAGGTTAAACAGATAATACATTCAGAAGGTTTGTAATCATGCAGGTTTTATCGTGATGCAGTATTATTTGGGTCTACTTCATGTCAGGGAAAATACTGTGGTACAAAATCTACATGGTACCACAGCTTTGTTGTGTACATTAAAACAAAACAAAACAAAAAAAACACAACAGAATTACATTTCTTCAGAACCAAAAAGCACATTCGTCAGAAAGAGCAGAGATTTCCCAAAAGCACCTATAGTTATATACTGTACCTCAAATCAAAATAAGGCGGTGGAGGGGAGGAAATGTTCCTAAAATGGACTAAAGTGGTGGAGTTGACGGTTCCAAACAATAGAGAAATCATATGGAGAAAGTACATTTTCTTCCTAAAAGTAAAGCAGACTCTCGAGACTGATCTTCCATGTTTATGGTAAAACTGCATCTGTGCGTACTTACAGGCTGAAACATGTGCCAGTACCACTTTAAGAGGCCAATACTCTCGGATGTCTGGTTGGAGAAGATAACATTCATTAACCCTTTAACAAGTCTTTTAACCACCGACTTAAGCTACATGCTTGTGGTTAAATTGCCACAATAAAACCTCATTGCTCTTTGACTGTTGGTCCGTAGGCTCCTGTGTGTAATGCCAATTACATAAATATCAAAGCTGTAAAATGAATCCCGTGTTTGGAGGCTATGGGACTGGTGGAAGTGAAGATTCAGGCAAGAACGTCATTGTTTGGTATTTTATCTTACTAACATCCTAACAATGATATTTCAGCTTAATGGCAGAATCATTTTCAAAAGTGTGTGACTATCTGGTTCAGTTGGCTGTTCATGAAGCTGACAGTAGTTTCACATTTAAACGTACTGTAACCGATAAAACTGCAATCACAGATTGTATAGTTTGGGGTTTTTTGTTTTTTTTTACACCTAAAAATCAATTAATTAAAAGAAAAAATCACCAAATAACTGTTTTTATTTATTTTATTATTATTTCTAATTATTATTATGTATTTAGTAAAGATTGTCATCATTGACAGTGTTAGTACTATTTTTTTTTTCAATTACATTTACACATTCTTTTGCATTTCAGTCTTTTAATTGCTTAAATTATTATAAGAACATGCTTTTTTAAAATAAATCAATCGATTTAAAAAAAAAAAAAAAAAGTATTCTGTTTTCTGCATTAAACTTCAGTTTCACAAACTCAAACAAAAAATCCTTGATGCCTGATGTTAGATCAAGCCAGAGGTCAAAATGAGCAAATCGACCAGCTGGTTGACTTATGTGTTTGCTGTGTGAATAAACATGGAGTCAAGAACTGTTTTTAACTAATAAATAACTTATAGAAAATTAAAAAGCGTATAAATGCCAATACGTTACAATGAGTCCTGCATATTGTACAAAGGGATCTATTTCCTACAGAAGCCCACCACTCATAAAGCAGCTCTTGAGAAGGCCTTTCACAGTTATTACACACTGCTGTAGGTTTACTGACACACATGGAAAGCAGGGCTGGGGGTTATTCAGTTGGCTGTACTCAATTCATCACTTGATCCAACTAAATTTAAAACAGTGGTCAGTGGTCTGCATGCACATAATGTGACATTACTTTCATAACTTCTGCAACAATGCTTTGGGTCTGGGTAAAATGCAGTGCAATGCAAGTGGGACTGTTGTGGTGGTATTTTTACCAGCTGAGTGAAAATAGTAACATATATGTTTTGATTGTCGACACGAACAAGAACAAAGTACATGTGCTCCGTGAAGAGAACGCCTCTGCTGCCGGTCATGTCCTGATCATTTTAGAGTTTTTTTGGTTGTATTGTGTTCTCACTTAGACCACAACATAGTTTGATTGCCCTTTGAAAAAGTATGTGTCTACTGGAAGTGTTCACACGTCTAATGGTTTTGTCCAGTTTAAACAAATCTTAGATTAAACATGGATGTTGTGGTGTCAGGATTCGCGCTCACGCCTCAAAGTGAAAGTCCCTGGTTTGAGCTTGTGGGTTTCATCCTTCAGTCCAGAAATACAATAGGGTGGTGACTATGCAATGGACTGGTGATCCGTCCATGGTGTACTCTGCTTTCGCCCATAGTCAGCTGGGATCAGATCCAGCGTCCTGTGACTCTACAGGTATACTGAAATAAAGCAGTATGGAAGATGGACGGAGAGACTGCAGTGAGTGAGCTGCTGCTTAACCAGACTCAATTCATTTCTTCTAAAACTTCTGCTTCTTATTTTATTCTTTTAATTAAGGGCAGCAATAGTGAAATAAAAAATTCCCCATGTAGGTCAGAATTGTAATTGCAATAACGTCTTTTTTTTTTTTACATTTTTGTATATTAGAGTTGAACTCTGAAGCCTCTATATGAGAAAATAATTACAGTGGAACATGACAGCAGACTGGGCAATATGCTTTTCAGCTGACTACACATGAATATGAAATCAATGGAGCTTAACCATTATTGCGGTGCTTATCATAGATTCTTTAACTTCACAGTCTTGTCTATATTTTCACATGTGTGCTCATATGTACGAGCAAAAGCAACGACTTCCTGTCGATGTGGTTATTTGTAACTTTTGACACGTTTAATCACGCAAACCAAAATCTTTTAAATCAATTTGTCATGTGTGTTTTACCCGGAGACACGCCAAACTGCTTCATGTGGACAATGTAAAACCGTACCTGCACACAGATTCCAGTCACACCCACCTGTGAATACACATGACCTGATGCATGCACACACACACACACACAGCTCATTTTCCATGAACTAGACTCTTGTGATCATCCCTTGGAGTGTTTGCATTAGTTCATTGAGTTCTGAATCAACTGTTAGAAGAGTCCACGGTGCAATGAGGAGGGACAATTAGCCTAATGAAGTGCAGGAGCAAATCACACTCAGTGCTGTGCTAACAGTTGCTCAGTGAATATTCATGTGCTGTTGGCTTTGCAGATGCATTTAAAGGCGGCGCCGCGTTGCTGAATACCAATCATTACATTTCCACCGGCCGCTCGTCTGGTCCCTCACTGAAGATAACATTCTAATCAGCATTATTGCCGCGAGGCTTTTTGGAGTGTGTCTTCGCTCGCAGAGGCCACATCTGTTATCTCAGCCAAGTACATCTGCTGCTGGCCGCCACGTAACAACCGAAACATCTCCTCACCTTTGATAAAATACTTAAGCAAATGTGTGATGATATAATCAGTAAAGCAGATTAGGTTGTCATGTTGAAGCCCATCTGTGCAGATGTTTGTTGTTTTCATTCTAAATGGAGCGCCGACGCTTTGTATAGGGTTACAGCTCGGTGTCACTGCATGGATTTCTGCACAGGTACATCGAGCTGTGACTCACTGGTCAGCTCCAGCCGGCCCTGCTCACCAAGCAGGCCAGCCAGATGGAGGTGAGATTATCCCCCATTAGATGACATCATAGTTAGGTGGCCTTTATTCCCTAGAGACAAGAAGAAGAGTTGATATTCCTAAAATGCGCCTTTTAATATCGACTTGCCACACGTGTCTCAAATGCGAAACGCATTCCCGTCCACCAACACTGGCTTCTTTTAGTGCACTTTCACTCATTTATCCCCAAACTCCTTTAATTTCAGCAACAGTCCCGGCCTTGTCTCCAGCAGTGGTTGTTTACTGGGATAAAATTGCTTTAGGAGTTGTCAGGGTTCACCCAGGCTAAACGTACAGTGCACATATTCACTTAGTTGGTGCACTTAAATGAACATTATGTAATAAAAGCAAGCAAGACATAAGCAACCAAACCAATGTGCAACTGATAGAAACTGTCTGAAAACTGAGCTGGGCGGGTTCAGCTGAAGCTCCACATAGACACTGAGCTGGTCCACAGTGAGCCATACATTTTCTGACAATGACTAAATGAGAGAGAGAGAGAGAGAGAGAGAGAGAGAGAGAGAGAGAGAGAGAGAGAGAGAGAGAGAGGTGGGAATGCAGTCATTGCTCCAGGGGAAATTTCAGACTGTAGCCAACTAATACAGAAAAAAACATGTTCAGCAGTCCAGGGGACAGTGACTCAGCACTGCCATCCAGTGGCTAACCACTGCAAATGATTCCAAAACTGTTTTTTTTTTTTCTTTTAAGAGCTACATGGATTCAGTGAATTAATATTTCTAATCGTACATCTCAGTAAAGCCTGGGTTATTGTTTCTGCCATCAACCCTCTGTTACTGAATCCATTGTGGCCGTTTTGAACTTCAAAATAATTTTATAAACTGCTACTTATAAAGTAGAGCAATATGAGCTATCTGCTTCGCCAGCTGTACAGCAAAGCAAATATAGCAGTAATCCTAAAGTGTAACAGTGGAAAGCCCTAATGCTGATTCAACACACTGAAACTCATGAAATACTGCGAGGAGATGTTTAGTGGCACAACAGGAAATGTTTGTTTGAATTCTGTTTCCATGCACTGCGGTCATATGAAAAATTATATTGTTATTGCACTAATGAATAATATCGTGCGGTTATTAAATAATGTGAAACCTTGCTGGAGAGAACTGCAGTTCATCACAGGGCAAACGCAGAGAGAGCAAGTGACATTCACACTTCAAAAGTATGCTCGTCCGTGGGAGGAATCCAGAGTACTCAAAACCTCCCTCTCGATGCACCGTGAACAACTTGACACAGAAACAATGAACTTGGGATGGTATTTTTCTTGCAGAAATTAAGTAAGTGTAAATATGTTGAAAAGTGACAATTTATTCTCACTCGGTCGACTTGAACACATTGAGAACTGGAGTGTTGAAGTGACACAGCAATGAAATACCTAAAAAGGAAATGTACAAGTTTGATTGAAGTCCTCCTCAAAGCTCGAATGCGACAGTTCCTCTGACTGACTCCACGTGCGACGCTGGTGAATCCCAACAAACTCTGCAAACCGCCTGAAACCAAATACTGTACATGCACTTAAGGTTCAGTGAGTTTCAACCTCTCTCTCTCTCCCGCCACACCCATAACACTGCTGACATCCCCTGCGCTGAGCAGAGACATAATCTGAAACGTGTGGAGACACTAACCAGTATTTGTGCACACACCACAGGCCGAAGAACTACCGGTATTCCCAGTGCCAGCAATCTTTTATTTAGAGACAAACTAAATACATCTACATGAAAGGGGGATACTTTCAAAGTCAAAAAGTATCAGCGTGACACCAAAATACATGTAGATATTTAAAATGCCATACAAAATGGTTGACATATGTACAAAATGTATTTATAAACACACTGTGAGGTCGGCGTGAAACGCAAAGTACGTCCTTGATGTTCAGTTCAGACGAGAAAAAGGAAGGAAAGGTTTTCATTTTTGAATTATTCATTCTTCATAAGTGGGTTATCATCTATTTAAGGAGTCCCTGTGTGCATGTCGTCTGTGTATGTTGGAGCAAAGAAAACCCAGGAGGGCGAAGAAAGAAATTTGGGTTTGCATTTCATAAAAAAAAAAACCTATTTCAATATGAATTCTTGCATATTTAATAATCCTTTAAACAAATGTGGTTGGAGTTCCGCTTTGTCAGATCTTATCCAACCAGTGAAAAGATTAACGTGTTTTATTTGGGGGCTTACAGTTACTGTATTGTGTCGAGTATGTAAACGAATTGTGCAAACAACTTTTTGTGTAAGCTGAATATATCCCAAGTATATTTAAAAACTTCAGACTTCGGAGACACATTTTCTTTGTACCAGAAATCCAACTTGCTGAGAGAAGCACATTACTGACACTGGTGAATTTCAGCATCTACATTATGTTAAATTCAGATGTGAAAATTACATTTTGTGCCAAATCTCATGAATTTGGAACAACAGCCCCATTAAAAAAAAAAACAAGCCCGAGCCACTGCTTCTAGAATCACATCTTGTGACTCTAATATAATCTTGTAGTTGTGAAGTGTAAACCGTACAAATGGTTTCTTTCAGTGTGTCCTGACTTTTCCTCCATCGCCTGACCAAAAGCCTATTCACCCACACACACACCACAGAAAAAAAAAATCACCGTTTCAGACTTGCTTAATAAAAAACCCCTAACAAATCCCGACAACTATCGACGTGACTGCAGGTACCGCGTAATCACAAGGCGGGACACCTTCAAAAACAACTTTAATGTGCATGAGAAGACATGACTAACAGATGACACATCAAAGCATACAAAGTGAGTCGCCACTAAAACATGTTTCAGGAAACATAAAGGGATACGTGAAATTACAAAAACTTAAGGGAGACACGTCTGTACACATACAGTATCTCACACCATGTTCGACTTTCAATATCCAATCCTTTTTTCTGGGGTTTTTTTTTTTTTTTTTGGTTTCGCAAATGAGAAAAAAAATGCTTTTGTGCAAACGGTAGTTGTGTCTTCCTGAAAGGCATCAAAGAACTTAGTCTTACCTCAAAAGAATATTCTAAAATACATAAGATAAAGCAGAGCAGCTGTGTTTATGTTGAAGTGGGTGACGGGGAGAGAAGCAGGAGGGAGTGACTGGAGCCTTGTGCAGCGTCAACGTGGGCGTTTCTCGTCTTGTTGCTGCAGAATCTACGAGGGATTGCCAAAAAAAAAAGGGGAGGGGGGGGGGGGGGGCTGGCAAGTTTTTTGTGAAACTTGTTAGACATGGCGTTTTCATTGGCTCCGCGATGGATTATCTTGACGAAGAAGAAGAAGGAAAAAAAACTACTTTTCATGCTTGTGTCCAAATTAATTTGCCTCCCCGAGTGTCCACTGTGTAAACTGTCATTTCCTTCACGCCTCATGTCCTTAAAAATCACTGGACGTCACCCGGCACTCAAACATGGCTGACAGGAGAGATTCTCCTCTTGGGTTTGGACGACAGTCCTCTCCTTTAAGATGCACCGAGGGAGTGAGGTCTGCAGGTGTCGTGAGTGAGACGATACACTCCAGCTTGTACATGACCAAGTTGAAATGCAGTGGGATGAACGGGGCTTATCGGATTAATAAAAACAAAAACAAACAGTGGTGCCACTCTCAAAGGGAACTCCGATTCGTTTGCAGTTACAGTATAATTAGTCAACAATTACACTAATTATACTGAAAAGCATGTGAGGAGAAAGGTATTTAAAACTGTTGCTCAAGTTTTTTTTCTCGTTTTTTTTCTCTCTCAGAAGACAGAAATGAGCGCGAAGACCCCATAGAGGAGAGCACAGGGGTACGCAACCAGCAGCTGCTGCCCGTCCATTGCCAACGCTGAGATGAAGATCTTGGAGGCCGAGAAGCTGCACCAGCCAATGATTGCTGCCGTTATTATGATTCCCAACATGCCCCTGAAACAGGACGAGAAGCAAACGGGGGAATTAACATGTGACGAGTTCAACTAGTTGATGTTTGAACACTTTGTTGAACTCAGTGGAGATCAGTTATTGGTTGGTGGATGCATTAGGGAAAAACCTTTGCTGTCGATACAATGGGCTGAGTCCGTCTGTCTTTCTGTGCGTGTTTTTACTCACTGTAAAGAGAAGACGACCCCAAAACTGGACAGAAGGATCATAGGGAGGAGACAGTATCCCAGCACGCTGGCCACGCAGCCAAAGGAGACGCCCGTCATGCTCATCAGGTTGAGTAGGCAGTACATGCCAAGGCAGCCGATGGAACTGATACCGTAGATGTAACCAAACTGGATCTTTCCTGACTAAACAAAGAGAAGACGCATATTGCTTTGTGCACCACTGCGCACGGTCGTCACAGGTTTGAAAGCTGCGAAACGTCAACGCTGTGCTTCGAAATGAGTCAAATGCAGGTTTGTTTACTCTATTTTAAAATGTTTGTCCCATGATGGGGGTTTTGGTATAGCAGAATAAAATGGATTTACCAGGAGAAGAGTGGCTCCAAAAGCCAAACAGAAGACCATGGGGCCAGCCAGGTCCGTCTCATTCATAATGCTGCCGTCTGCGACTTTCATGGGATGGAGCACCGTCAGGGTCTTCTGCCAGATGTGGTCAAAGTTGATTCCCAATTCTGAGCGTGGCCAGATAAAACAAAACCATTGAAGCACCGAAGGTCTTACTGCAGTTTTTGACACAGTGAGCTGCTCTGTTGACATCTCTAAACCTAAAATTACAAGTTAGAAGCAATAGGTTTAAGCGGAAAACCATATGCGAATGAAAATCATCTTATGTCTCCAAGAGTACGTAAGACGTACCAACAACTGGATCTGTTGATTCTTTTTTCTTTGGCATTGTGAGAGCAACTTTAACAGGTGACTGAAATTTCAATTTCACGCGAGAGAACACAGTTTTTGGGCCGACGTCCCAGAAGTGATACAACTGACCGATCTCCGGAAGAGCATGAACGCTTCCATTAAAATAAACTACTGGCCTATTTAAAGCAATTCCGAGGGAAAAGAAAAAACAAAAAAAACAAACATTCTGAAAGTAAAGAGATATATGAAAGTTGTTATATTTCACGCACCTTCCAAAAGTGGAGGCTCATCTTCAAAGCTGCTACTGTACATAGATTGTGACGGAGACGAAGCGTACGTCTGTGCAGGTTGGAAGATCTGCCCCGTGTACGGCTGCTGTGGCTGCATCACTCCCGGGGAGGAGTAGCCCATTGGCTGGGAGTAATCGTACTGACCATATTGCCTGGGACACACATCATCAGGAAGATCAGAAATGCATCACAAATTAAATCCCAATAAGAGACTGCTTCTTGACAACAAACTTTACCCCCCTGTGTACTAGATACCTCTCAATACAACATGCAATTTTGCTCCCGCCCATTACTCATAAAGAACATTTATAAGAAAACCTTCAACAAAGAGAAATTACCTGAAAGAGCACTTTTACATTTGAATGTGTTAAAACAGCATTTACACCCTTGTAAGACCAGTTTTTGTTTTGACTTACTTGTTGTAGGTGTTTTCAGCATTGCTGTAGCCATAGCCTGCCTGGCCTTGGTCATCAACACTGTAGCTGGACTGGTAAAAGTCTGTGTTGAAGTTGTCAAACCCCGACATCTCTTACTCTGAAAGCAACAGGGACAGAGACAGGAGCGTGTTTTTTTTTTTTTTTTTAAGCGTTGCACAACGTTCAGGCCTGAGAAGATTTCATACCGCAACTAAAGTGTGCATAGACCTGAGATGTTAACACACATTTTAGTTCAGGTACCACATACAGCCCAATTTAAAGCAGGTAAAGCAGTGCCATAACAGCCAGCTTGGCGCTGCTTGCAGGCCAGCTTTGGTCCACGGGCCTTATGTTTGACAACCCTGGTGTAGTCTATGGACAAAAAGTAGGAAATATATGGAAAGAAATGTTTGGTCTTTTTTTCTCATCACGACAATGTATTTGAACGTAACACTTAAATCACCGGAAAGCCCGACTAGTTTCCTTTTCAAATGGCGCCACATTTGTACAGAACATGCATTTGAGGGATGGTGAGCATTGATGAGAATGAGAAAAAAAAAAGGTGAAATCTTCTTTGTTTTATAATTCTTACTTTAAGTTTCTGATACCATGGGGTATGGGTCCAAAAGCTGTGGTCTAGTCTAGTTGAGTGTGCTTTATGAATCAAATAACTAATCTAGATAGGGCCCCTGTGATTGGAGAACTTCCACATAAACAAGAGTTGCAGCATTCTTTGATGTAAGACCCAGTACCATTTGCAAGCTGAAAGACCAAGCGAAGTGGGTGCCCCACAAAGAGTCTTCCACAGCTCTGCAGAGTAGCTCTCTGCCTAGACATGACTACATGCAGCCAATCTGCAGTCTGAAGGCTGCCAGAGGCCCTGCCTTGACTGCCCTTTCACCATCGGGCCAAAATCGTGCTGCTGTTGGCAACACATTATTGTTATTGTCCAGATTCTGTCTACGTCAGGTGAAGACTCCTGACAGCACATGGTCCTTTTACACGATCCTCAGGTAATTTATTTTGGTAAATAAAATGTTAAATTGCCCATATGTTTTTATTTTTTTTACTTTAATCACTCAATACTAACAGCAGCAAAGAGAAGTTGCTTTGAATTGGCAACCTTTTCATGAGTGCCACACACATACACAAGTTTGCTGTTAATCCCACAAATGCATTTCCCTTTCAAATGTGCCACTGTTTAAAAGAGTTATTAGGTATCCTACCCTCGCCCATAGTATTCTGGGATCAGCTCCAGCTCCCTGTGACCGTCCATAAGAGATACAGAAGATGGATGGATGGAATATCATATCATCCATCCATCTTCAAGATGACTTTATCCTGTTCAGAGTCGTGAAGCCCTGGAGCAGATGCCAGTCCATCACAGGGCCAGCACAAAGACAGACAACCATACACTCACATTTGCAATAATTAACGTTGCATGCATATTTTTTTGGAAGGCAGAATATCTAGAGAAAATCCAGACTAACCAACACACACACACCCAAAACTGTGCATAGTGTCATAACTTCTTTAACATAGAGTCGCTGAACGTCTATGATAATGATGCTGTAGTATCATAAAAACATGAAAATGTGCTATGGCCATAATGCAAAAGACACAAAAAGTCCACAACATAATTTTGAAATTTGCAAGAAAGTATACATTTATCAACATTAACTGGCAATATTATAGACAACATTGTGATGTCGAGAAAACTGATAAACAGAGACCTTGGAGATCATATGTTTTTCATATGGAGGCTTATTGAGGTCAATGTGAGCTTGCATAATTAATTTGACATACATAAACTGTGATGCAGATCTAATTCTGAGGCTGTGGCTTGTCTATGGTTATTTAGTTGTGAACGTGTCTTTTGTACATGTTGAAAATGATCCACAGTGGCTGGGTCTGCTTCTCCTCCAATGTTCCTGGTCAAAGGGGAGAGTGTTCAGTGTCAATGGAGGACAGACCTCAGACTCAGTTCAGGTCTCTTGGTAAATGAAATAACAAAAACTTAGAATATTTCATGACATGTCAACAACAGCAGTTTGTGAACTGGCCACTGGTCGTATTTTGCCACATATCTCAAAATGTAGAAAGTTTTAGCAATTTTTTGTTAACATTTCAGTCTCCCAGGTTGTGGATACACATCCACAGGAAAGAGAGAGTTAAGAGGAAAACATTTATCTTTAGTTCATTGATGGAATACAAAACCAGTAAATATATCGTTATAAATGTGAGGGTATACAATATTCTATAGTATTCAGTCATACCAGTCAATGTTGCACCAAGACTATATCCATTTTTTCCCCTCTTTTAAATCTCACACCTTACAGCTTCGCATGTAACACGTCAGACAATAAACAAGTGAAACTAAACAGGAGTGCGGTGTTTTGGATGAACTGCCTTCCCGGTAAACTGGTGACAGACTTCCTTTAGCGTCCGTGGTTGCTGCTCGTAAAAGCCAAAATTAAAGACTCGACAGAAAGCCGTAGAAGTCGTGGTAAACGCCCTATAGCCCCATTTACAATATAGTTTCTGAGTTTCATGTCTTTTGTGAGTCTTATTTTAACACCAGTTGTTAGTTGCAGCAGCGAAGGACGCTAAAGGAAGTCGGCCACCAGTCAACAGGGAAACCATCTAATCCGAAACAGCGGGGGCTCTCATTGAACCTAATATTGTGACCCCAGCTTACCGAACACCATGAAGTAATTTGACCACGTTTATAAATATTCCCTAACACCGAGGACACGGGCACTACTGACGGCTCAGTGGAGCACCTGTTCGGGATAACGTTAGCGACCTCCGTAGTGTTTTAATACAGCAGCGGTGCTAAAGTGGCTAAAGTAGTTAGCCCAACAAACAAAACTAATCCAAGTGCTGCAGACCGGCAGCCACCTTTTGATTCAATTATAATGACTGTGATTTGATTAGACATCAATATAAATCAGAAACCCCCCATCTAATGTTTTGAAAATACAGTTGTTGCTAAGCCGTACCGTTAACTCCGAGCTCGTATGTTAGCTTGCTACGTATAACAGCTACACTCACCGCCTGTGGCGTCTTTTGATTTCCTTTCTCCCTTTTCTCAGACAGTCATAACTCTGACACTATGAAACCACCAGATCGTGAGTCCTTACCTGAGAAGTTTGACAAATCTACCCAGAGATCTGCCAACTCGGTTACGGCTGCTACGTGTCAGGGAGAGAGGTAAACCTTCCGGAGGAAAACGGAGCTAACGGCAAGCCAGTAGGGACACTTACAAATGATCATTAGCCAGAAACTGCGGCGCCCTCTACGGGTAAAAGGTGGGAATGCAGATGAATAAATCCACGCTAATAATCTCGGCCACGAAAGTGTCATCCAAACGGCCAAATTGTGACATTGTGTCCATATTCATTTGAATTACTCAATCAAAATTATTGGTTGTGAATCTCTAAATCCCACCGACAAGGCCAGGGAAAGCAAATGTATTTATAGCATCATTAAGTCACCTTGCAATCTATAATGCAATGTAAATAACTTTCAGCAGTCCTCAGATGTTCGGGGAGTTTTTTTATTTCCTTTTCACATTATTGTTTAATGGACACTTCTTTGTAGTATTAATTTTTCTTCAACACGTCAAAAAATTATATAGTCAAATATAGTACTAAAATATCTCACATTACTGTAACACCTAAAATATGGACATCTATGCATTACTAATAATATTTGAAAAGACATATCATATTAAACCCTGAACAAAAAGGGAAACTCTCTGTACATTCAATAAATGAATGCCCCAGTTTGCCTGCCCCGGGTTTGACTCTCAGGCTCTGATCTACAGTGTGACATAAACCAAGGTCTAATGGCAACTATAACAGAGACAAAGGATAGAAGAAGATTTAACAGGACAGGGACTGGGCTGTTGGCAAGAACAAAGGCAGTATGTTTCTTTGGAGGAAACAGGAGCAGATCAATCACTCTGCCTGTGCAGGGGAACTGCACTGCCACCAAATACTGCAGGCGAATCCATCCTTTTGATGATGACAGATAATGCAAAGTGATGAGCTGATGACCTCTGCTAAGCGGAAATAAGGTCTGTAGGAAATGAGAATCAAACAGAGGGGAGCGGATCTGGATTTGTCCGGAAAACGGAGTCAAAAAAATGTTGATTCAGGACTGTTTTATATGTATATTCTGAAAGTCAACAGAGAATCAGTATACAAGATAAACAGCCCGAAGGCATGGCTAAATAGATAAAAATTCTGATGGAATTTCATATTAACCAGTGTCCCCCCATAAAATCTGTAACAGCGACTATCTTGATCTTGTGTGCAGGGCTTATTAAAACTGGATTATTTCTGCCTTTGTGCTGAACTGGAAACACTCCTGGCAGTCATTACAGGAAAATATGTGAATTTTGGCCATAAATTAATGGGTGCCGTGCGAAAGGGAACTAACTCAGTAGACTTTTCTCTGTTTCTGTTCCTCACCTGGAGTCCTAGAATCTTTTATAGAGAGAGAAAAATAGGAAATATAATGCATGCATGGAAACTTGAAGAAGAGCTCTTATTATCCATGGGCGGTATTCTCACTGTATTCTGTCTTTGACGAGAAACTGTGACAGATTTTTTTGGGTCTCAGGGCAGAAATACACGGAGCAGCCTATTCGGTCGATGCTGCTTCGCCACACCAAGGTCGCATAAGTTACAAAAGAAATTGACTTGCCTGGTACCATCTGTCACAGTTTACTTCCTGTTGAATAAGATCCCAGAATTTAGTGTTGAATTACTTGCTCCAGGACAGTTTTACAGCAGAAGTCTTTGTGTATGCTGAAGGATGGGCGGAAATAAACTCTTAATACCTGTAAAATTGGATGTGTGAGAAAATAGAGGAATGACAAAAAAAAAAAAACACAAACAACCCAGAAAAACAACACTGACTCGTCACCACCACTAACAAAACGCATAGCTCTGCAGTCCTGACATAGATCATTTCAATATGTCACACATTTCAATACAGCAAACACGTACGACAAATCGTCGGCAGGAACGAGCCGCTTCCCCATTCGCTGCCTCTTTCTTTAGACTTTGAATCATTTTTATACTTGAAGAACGTGTCTTTCTTCTTAATCCAGTTAATTAAAGGAAATTGAAAAGTGCCACAGAGGGTAATTGAATTTAGGCCAATGTGTTGCCATATGCTGTCATAATTGCCTTCTTTTAAGAGGTCTCTCGTGTAATCCTGCTGTCATTGCTTGGGTGGATGAGTGGATTAAAACCCCATGAATTTCTTGTACTGCAGCGGCCCCTCATCCCCACCCACCTCCTGTACCACCAATTACAACTGCTCTCCTCCCCTCCTCAGCACTGCATGTCGAGAGGAAAATATTATCTCTCCATGGCCTTCTGTGGAAAAAAACTATGCAGATTGTAGATTACTTTGTTCCTCCTGAACGTTACACATCGAGCGGCATGTGATGGAACACACAACTCGCTCCGCAACTCTATTTATAGCGGAAATGGATGGATGTATATCAGCAGAACATTTACAAGATTAACTTCCTTTAATGCACTTAATTCAATTTCCTTCCACCCCATTGATGTGGCTGCAGCAATGGTCATAAATTAGTAGGCATCTGGCAGCAGCGGTGTCTTCTCTCTGGAGCGGCTTTCATCAGTCCGCGATGGAGCCGCTCGAGTACTAAAAACAACAGTTCACAGCTGAAGAGTTTGGAAAGTCCGTTTGTTCCTAAAGGAGATTTCCACCCACACGAGACTTAAGAAGTTCTGACAAAATGATAGTCAAGACAAAAATACTTCACTTTCTGGATGGTCTCACTGGCAGCACAGAAATATTTTATAAACAACACAACGCAAGAACATTTGAGTGCACTTTCTTTGTGATACTCGTGACGATCGCGGCCAAATACCCACAGTTTGGAAAACATCCACCAGCACACCAACTCCTGTTCCCAAACCAAAGTCCCATGCAAGGATTTTTTTTTTTTGGCCGACTCCTCTTCGGCTTTTAATAAGATGCAGCCTCGCATTTTAATTGACCACCTCGCATCGTATTGGTTGAACGGCAGAAGTCTTTCAAACACAGCCTCGCCTCAGGGTCGTGTCCTGTCTCCTTTGCTTTTTATCATGTACACAGACAGCGGCAGAACATCACAGGAAGGCAGCCATATGGTCAAATTCTCAGATGACACTGTTCTCCTCAGTCTTTGTCAAGGCCAAGACTCTGGCCGCGATCAGGCCTTACCTGCTTTTTGTGGAATGGTGCGATAAGAACGTCTTGGATCTAAATGTGTTGAAGACCAAGGAGCTGATCATTGACTTTAGGCAGAACGATGACACAAGAAAGCACCATTCACAACCAAAAGGTTGACATCGTAGACTCCTATAATTATCTAGGCACAGTGTTTGACTCACAGCTTGAATTCGACTTAAACGCCTAGCTGATTGCCAAACGGGGTCAACATAAGAGCCCATATAATGAGGAATCTAAATCCTTTGAATGTCTGTGACACAATTTTACACATTTTTTTTTACTATTCTTTCATTGAAAGCCTGTTAACCTTTTCCTTTACCTGCCCCTACAATGGGCTGTCTGTGAAGGACAAAAACAGCTTAAATAATATCGTCAAAGTTGCTCCAAAATTATCGGATCTCCTCAGAGGGACCTGGACTCAAGTAGCTAGAAAAGCAAAACGAATCGCCAGCCAACCAGACCACGTCCTGTCTAAGGAATCCTCTCTCTTTGCCATCAGGCAGACCTTATTATGTGTCCCAAAGGAAAAACAACAGGTACTCAAAGTCCTTCATTCCCTCTGCCATAGAGGTCTTTAACACAGTTGACACCCATTTATAAATTTTAATTACTGTAAATATCTTTGTATGGCAATATCATTGTCTTATTTATCGTTTTTATGACTCTTCTTACCATTTCACTGTCTTGCGATGTCTTGCTTTGTGCTTATCTCATCTGGTTTTGTTGATTTCTTCTGTTCCGATGTTTCCCTATGTCTCTTGCTAATTCCTGACAGATTGATTGATGACTGACTGATGACTGAATGCATGCATGTATGTAATTGTCCACACTGGGAAACTGCAAATGAAATGCCCCTTGTGGGATGGATAAAGGTGTTTGAATCTGAATCTGAATCTGAATCTGAATCTGAATCTGACATTTTTGCATCATCATGGAACAGTGCCCTTCTGTTTGCAGTTTGCACCCCGTGCACGCATGGGGTTTTCTCCTGTTTTCTCACGGTTCAAAAACAATATAAGGCAAATTGGTGACTTCAAAATATTGCCGCCAGCTGAGAATGTGAGTTTGTGTGACTGACAGTGTCTCTGTGTGTTTGCCCTGCGACGGAGCGATGACCCGTTCATAGTGTGTCTTTGGCTTGTTATCGGCTCTGTGCAAGTCTCCGATGGATGAAGGGATATAGAAGACGGATTATATGGTAAAAGGATATGACGTGGCTCATGCACAAACAAATAAATAATATACTGTGTTTAATCGGAGGACAGAAGGGAAGTAGCAGGAGGCGCCATCCACCTCACCATCCTCCATCTCACATACCATTATGCAAAACTGTGCAATATCTAATTGTCTATTCACTGCAAATGATCATACTTGTGCAATAATTCTTTCTGTAACCACAGTGCAATTTAACGTTTGGCCACTTTCACTCCTATATTTTGTTAGGAGTCTAATTAAGAGTTAAGAGTTATATTATCTTATATTTTGCGTACTATTTTTTGTACTATATTTTGCTAGGAGTGTAATTCTTTTTGCCACTTCTATATTTAGTTAAGTTAAGGTGAATTACCTTTTTTTCTGTAACTCATCTTTGTTATCCTCTGTGTGCTGCTCCTCCTCTTTTAAGCTGCTGGAACTCAAATTTCCCTGACGGAGTCATCCGAAGGGATTAATAAAGCAAAGTCTAAAGTCTAAAGTCCAATCAGGTAACTTGTCTCCAATGCACTGGTTCTTTATTTTATTGCTCATTCTGGTTTCGTAAATTAACACAGGACTTACAGTATGTGGTACACACATGCCCATATACTAGAGGGCTGATGAATTTTTGATGATGTATATTGTGCAGTGTTGCCATCCCTGGAAGAGCACCAGTCAACCCACATGTGTTCTACCTGTCAGAACTGATTTATTGGCTTCTAAAATAAGTCTCATATCACAAACAATTGGACGGCCTTGGCTCTCCTCCTTCTCCTCCTTCTCCTTCCCTCATACCTGTACAGTCACTCATCCAAGTTTGACTTTGCGTTTCTCTAAACTCCACAGGAGTTCACAGTGAGACATGTCAGACTGGACGTAAATTACTTTCAGCACGGTGAGTTAATGCTGTCGTATTTTGTTACTGCAGATCAAATCAGGGTCATATTTTGAACTTGGCAGCGTCTTGGGGGTTGCTGTTTATTGCCAGAGTCCAGGATCAACATCTTACAATTAAAATCCCATATCCTTCAACTTCTTAGGCCATTGAAGCAAAGATCAAAGATTGATCTGAGCAGCCGGGCTGACGCCAAAATCAATTTGTGAGTAAGGAGAATTGCTAATAAGAGAACTCCTGTGCCAATGTGGACTTTCTTTAAGTTTTCAGTTTTTTTCCTGTCATACATTTATAGTTCCAGGCTCATGCTCCCATCAATAGGAATATCAAAATTAGTTTAATCTCTAGTTAAATCATGATTTAAAAAAAACTAAAAAAAAAACTGCTGACGTTCCAAATTCATTTCTCTGATTTTAACAATGATCTTTTATTCTTAGGTGCATATTATCATATGAGGAAATATTCGACAGAGGTAGACATGATAAAACATGTATGACTACAAGGCATTATAATGCATTCATAAATGCTTTATATAATGCTCATAATTATATATGGCAGCTTAAAAGAAGCTCCATGAAGGATTATTGGTGCTCATTCATATTGTTTCATTCCTCCAAAGTGAGAGCCGTGTTTTGTGAAGAAAGTTTTACATGTTATGTTCCTGAAATAATTTTTTTAATTATATGGTAGATCTTTGTATAAAGTTTTACTGAATTTTCTTTGGAAGCATTATGATTACCGTCACTCATTTTAGTTCAGGGGCCAAACGATGCCTCATCTTCGTAGAGCTGGAACAGTGAAAATGATAGCGTGACAACATTTAAAGAGACATTTACAGACAAATAAAATGTTTAAAACAATGTTTTTCTTCATTTCAGTGCAAATAACTACAAGTACATCCGAAAAAATTTGATTTTTAGGAAACCTGAACAAGATTAATGAGGAAAAAGTGCAATAATTACTGCTGGGACAAAATATGGTGGAATTTCGAATATATACAGTATATATATATATATGGTCAGCATTGGGTCATAGCAGCCCTTCTCTAAATCATCAATTCAAATCTTTAACACACAAATTTGAAACATGTTTCCTTGCGTTTTCTACCCTATGCATTTGCCATTACAGAAATAATAGATAACCTTGTTAGCTGCATTTCTCTCGACAAATCAATTGAGTCAGTTGAGAAAAAAGTGACAACCACAGGTCTCCTACGCTGCACTGACGCCTCCAGGCTCCATTAAACTGCTGCATTATTGAAGCTACTGTCAAATGAAATAAATATCTGTGTCTTAATGAGGGATTTCTCCACTGCCTGACTGTTCAGTGTCACAGGTAAAAGAAGGAAGTCATTGATCTATTTCTTTCATGGTGGCACAAAAATGGAACCGTGCCGCTTTTGTTTCGATGATTGTTGTCTAAACAGCACTAAGAATGCTTGTGAAACGTCGTAATATAATCAGGAGCTGGATGACATAAGTCTGTCATTTTATTTAAAAAATATTTAGGCATGCCCTATCTTTAATCGGATAAAGAAAATGTGACAAAAACACAAAATAAAGCATTCATAGAAAAAGCTAAAATACAATGTTATTAGGAAGGAGATCAGATTATAGAGCATCTTCCTCCACTAACATCCAGATAATAGAGCATCTTTATCCAACTGGAGTTGTATTTTACAAATATTTCCCGTCAGAATTTGTCATTTGCCTCTCTTCGTGTGAGGCCGCTCCCCACTGAACATTTCTGAAGTAATGAATGGTGGCAGGAGAGAACAGAGACAGACCGGATGTTCAATTATACATCTTTGACTCACTAACTGTCACCTTCACTTTCTCACGCTCGCAGAAATTATTTAGTTTCACCGTGCTTTTACAGAGCCTCACACAGTTCCTGACCCCCCCCCCCCCCCCCCCCCCCCTTTTTTTTAACCTTTTATGTATGTAAGGATTAGTTAACAAATGTCGTTGACACAGTTACAGCATGCTTGCAATGTTTGTTTTGCATTTATGGAGACATTCTTCAAACAGAATGTGTGCCAAACAGACTGTATGTTGTGAACATCAACTTGTGTATGTGTCCTTTTCAACATCTGCAACCACTGTAAAAGGGAGCAGCTGAACACACACTATTTAATGCTTGTACTTAAAAAAAAAGTGAAATTCTATGTTGATGAAACAGGAGAGCATTTTCTCTGAATTTGCATAGAGCTCTTTGAAATTGTTGTGGGATTCTCACCAACTGTCATTGTTACCTGTAGGAAGTATAAAGGAGTGACACCACTGCAAACACACAAATGATTCGCTGCAATGAGACAGCTTTCACATTGTGTATAGGACTTGTTTAATCTTTGTTTGAGCCGTCCTTATGATTAAATCAAACCACTTGAATGGAACCAAGATCAGCTTGTCAAAGGGTTTTTCGGTGGAGCCCCTCAAATGGTCTGTGCTTCAAATGAAACCAAACCTGCAAAATCCGAATGCACATTGAGTTTGACACTCCTGTTGTAAGCCTTTTGAATATTCATGTCCGTTCTTCAGAGCATTTACAGCAAATTGATGGAGACTGAAGAGTGAAACTGAACGCCATACTTTTAAAGAGGTCTTTTTAAAAGATCTTTTGGATATGCGGCCCCATCAAGATATATGTCACACATTGGAAGCCCCTCTCTAGTCCCAAGAGCCTGTGAGCGCTTCACAGACCCATAATAAAAGAGTGCCATGAAACACATGTGCGTGAATACACACTTTAAAACTCTCCTCCACACTCATGGAGAAAAAACACACAGCGCTGTAGAGATGACTGTGTCTGTAAACGAGCTTGGCTATCTACCCCTCCGTAACGTTCCCACGTGGCCTCCGAGCTGGCAGAGCAAGAGTGGATGCTTAGCAACATCTCATCTACATGGTTTGCCAAATCAACAGGGTCAAGATCCCTTTAGGCTTGGAGAACTCCACTGCTGTGCGCCGCCAAGGAGCTCCCTCATGCCGAGACCGCTGTGGACATCGCCTGGCTTTCTTCATTGAAACTATTCTTCTGAAGTCGCTCAGTCTCGACTTCTTCCTTTACCTTTAGGATATATTTACTTTCAAACCGAGGAAACGGTTGCCCGTGTGTATCGAGGAATCCATCTTTTCATCTGGTGAGAGCTGTGAGAGTGTGAAGGGAAACTGCTGCTTTTACAGCACTAAATCTATCATGAGGAAGAAGCACTTTGATAATATTTAGAACTAAATAAGATCATTTGTATTTTTCTTTATAAATGTCCCTGATAGTTTTGAATATGGTTAAAGCATAGACTTTGAGAATCATTGAGGGCTCATCACATTATCTATCGTGTGATTTTCAAGCTCGAGATTCATCTCTCGCTAAGGCTTTCCTAAGAATTAAGTCATTTCACGGGATACATTGTAGATTTTGAGACTTGGTAGCATGTAGCAACTAACAACATACAACCAAGAAAAAAAACAAACATAAAAATACATTATGAAATTAAATTTAATGCATACAGATACAACATAACTATGATCACTTTACTGGGCACAGTGGTCAGCACTCTCACCTCCTATCCCTGCTCTGGTTGGGTACCCTTCTGTGGGGTGTTTTGGTGTTTGCATGTTCTTCTTGGACTTTCTTCTCAAAGTAAAAAAACAAAACAAACAAAAAAAATCCATGTATTTGAGTCTGTCCTTAGATGGACTAACCACCTGCCCAGATTTTTCCCTGCATCCATCCTTTGGTATCAGCGCCGCGCTACTCTGAACTGAATAAAGTGGAATAGAAGATTGAACATTAAATCTTTATGCATTCAGTTAAAAGTGCCTTATAACAAAAACTATAATCAGCCACACTTATCCAATGACATGCTCCTCTGCATACTGAAAAAAAAAATTCCCCCTTTTGACACAAGCTGAAAAAAATATATGATTTGACAAGAACCCCACTGCATGGTATATAACACATTGAAGCTCATCTGCATCTGATGACATTTACATAGAAAGATGAATCAATACACACTTACACATAGTCTGACTCAATGGATTTTATTTTTTTTTTATTTTTTTTAACAAATCAACAGAGCTTTCTTCCTTCAACGTGTGGCTGTCAGATCCTCCTCCCCCTCCCACCCTTTCACGACACCCACAACTTGATCCTGGCCAACTGCTTTCTGAGTCCCACACGGTGCAAATTGAATCAAACACCACCGACTGTGAGATATACACCAATGCGTTTGGATTTAATGCTCCATTAAAGTTTCAATATTTCCTTCTGCATAAATCAGCGACGTTTGTTTTGTATGAGGAACACGGGTATTGTTATTTCAAAACTATATTACAGTTTGGTTTGTCATAATATGGGAATAGATGTAAAACACATTTTTCCTATATTCTACAATGTATTATTACAATTTATTACTGACTGCTGACATGTCATACAGCATTGAAATGTTTTTTTGATATCAAGGTGCGATACTCAAGGCCTCATTAATCTTCTTTGTGGTTTCAATATTAACATTGTAAGCAATAATAAAAATCGATGCGGAAGAAGCTGGAGGATATGATATGGAAGACAATGATTTTACCAGTTTCTATGACTCGAGTCTGGTTTGAAGGTCTAAAACTAAAAAGTAAAATTAAAAAAATGTGGCAAAATGAAGTCCAAAGGGGATTTTTCTGTGCTTTATAAATGGTGCTTGCCCAGCAATTCCTTTTCTTCAGGAAGGAGCAAACAATAAAAGAAGATAGAGCAACTGTCAGACTCTCCAGTCAGGAGTCTTGACCGCCTCTCATCTTACAATAGATGTGTGATTTTTCACCTGGTCTTCTCTTCTGATGAAGTGCATCTCGGGACAACCCTTGGCAGGATAAAATGTTTAGAGAATTGATGGCTGGGTGAAATTTAAGAAACTATTTGGGGAGCTTGTAGCTATCCTGTCAAAACAACCGAAAACAAAAAGGCCCCACAAAGCATGCGTTCACTAGATACGTTTGGTTAAATTCAAACAGAGTCTAATAATTTTGTGGAGGTGTGGATGTGACTGTTTGAACTGAGGTACGCACTAAATAAGTCGACCAGGACCTCTGGAAGTCTACCAGAGCGTGGTTTACTCTAAGGATGATTCAAGAGGGAGAAGAAAGAGAGAGAGAGAGAGAGAGAGAGAGAGGGGGGGGGGGGGGGGGGGGGGGGAGAGAGAGAGAGAGAGAGAGAGAGGGAGAGAGACAAAGAGAGACACCTGGGAAGACATGAAAGGGGAGCTTTCCCCTATGACAAGCTGATTTCAGCACCGCGGACAGCTCCCAGTACAAGCAGTATGACGCTGCAGGATACAAAGATCTTTAAGTCAAGGGTGTCAAACATAAGGCCAGTGGGCCAAAACTGACCCACAAGAGACCTATCCACCAAGGAAATAGGAAAGAAAAACATAGATTCTTTTTTTGAGACACATTTCTTAAGAATAGTAGACCCAGCACATGGAGTCCCAAGCTGAGACATCGATGCTGCTGCCATGAAAGGTAGCTACCGTGTTGCTGTCAAACGAGCCTCGAAGCCATGCTGTCAGGATGATTTTGTAAAAAACACTGATAATCCAAGAGCTAGAGAAGTTTGTTTTGTTTTGTTTTTTTAAATATATATTTCACTGTATGTGGCACCAGAACATATCATTAAAATTGGCTTGAGATTGTAGTAATTTCTGGTCGTAACTGTTTGGTTTGTAAAAACTTTCATCACGTATACTCTGCACCACAACAAAGAAAAACTTTAAAGTTTAAATTCAAAAGTTTCTATGGCACTATTTTACCTGTCCAACCCAATCAAGATGGTATTAGGTATTTATGTAGCCCCCTGAACTATAATGTGTTTGACACATCCTGGTTTAAGTGGTCCAAAATCAGGATGTGTCATCAACACCTTCTCATGGATTTAACCGCTCTTTGATCCCTGGATAGATTATGCAATATGGGTGGAAGGAGTATATGCTGTAGTATCACCCAACATAGTGTTTCTTTTCTGAGTTGTTGCAGGCCAGAGATCAACATCACAAGTCTGGACACAGCGACAGGGATGTAGTTTAATGTGAAAATTCAACAGGAAAGCAGGTTTTGTGCAGATTAAGAGAGTAACACGTCATACTTTTGCACGTTGCCACAATTCTGTACAAAAATGCTGTCTTTGTGAGAAATTAATTTCTAAAAATGCCACATGAAAAAACTGAACTCCATAGAAAATAGATTTAATCCACAATCCAATAAACTCATAAGTGAAACAGAGGCAGTGGTGGTCCAGAAGAAAAAGCAAGCTATTGTGTAGAACTTTGCAGGGTTCAATCATACTGCTAATAAGTTAACACTATTTGACTGCTAGTAGCTCCCTGGGCGCAGTCTGACAACTCATTGTGGTTAAGGTTAACTATGTATAGGTTTTAATATAGAGAAGCTATTTCCCCAAGGGAAGATTTATTTCAAATGATTCAAGCTTAATTTAGCTGCATCGTGAAGCATCGTCATTGTACAGATCTACAAATCAGACGTATCATATAAAAGACAAGAGTCCTGGCTCAGCTCGTTGTTTCCAAAATAGCTTCTGATCCATATTTCCCTGCTGTGTTTAGACTTGGCTGCAATGATACACCCGCTTTCTTGATTCCTCCACCAACACACAGTAACACACACACACACAGACACCTGCAGTCAGTGTTAGTGAGTGGGATGACAGCTCTGCTGCTGTGTTACAGGCCAAAGCACAAACTGAGACATCCAACTTCCCGGGACCCTCTGTGGTGTCTTGCAGGCTTCTACTTATCCCGGCTCCAGGAGTCACTCGTCTGTCCCTCACCAGCCCGCTCGGCTCCCACTGCCACAGACCTTAATGTTTAGTGGACTTCCTGTTTAATAGCTTTGGCGCAAGGGGGAACAGGGAGCCTAGTTTTGAACGAATACTGGCTTTGCTGGTGCAATCAGTGACTCAGGAGAGATTTGAGGGGCAGGGCTGCGAAGTGGCACAACCCAACAAGGAACTATTTTCTGTCCTAAATTGAATAGATGTGATCACATTTCATTTCTCATTTGCCAACACGATGTCACAGGAGTAAGATTCATGGGAAATATGCTCAGAGCCTGTTTTGAAATTTTTTGTTATGAGTTGTTTGCTGTTAATTATATTGATGCTGTGATTTGAAATGAGATTATTAGAGTGTGAGGCTAAAACTCCTAAAACCCTGGTGGTGGATCTGTTTTCTGGGATCAGCTAAAAATATCTTGTTTTGATACTAAATCTAGGGCATTGGGACTTGTTGCTAATTCCCATAAGGACCTCATAGAGTTTATGTTTGAAGATCAATGATATCGAGGCCGACCATTCCTTAATGATTGGCATACCTTTAGACGAAGACCAGAACTTGCAGAGCAATCTTTAAAGGCACATTTCACACTGATATTTGTAGCCATATGTGTTGAAGCGTATGTACACTTTTGGTAAGATAAGATCTGAGGGAATTTATTGCTCAAATCATCTCACAAGAGCTAAACTGAGGATATCTTGTACAATTTGAATAAACAATTAAGCTATTATTAAAAACAAACAGGAAATGTTTGAACCAAACCTTGCTTGTCATACCAGTTTTGAAAATCAAGCTTCAATTTAAGTAAAGTGAGTCTGGACAGTGCACATGGTAAGAATTGGTAATGTAATTATTCATGAATGAAGTTTCAATGCTCCCTTTTAAAGACATTTCCCTACTACCCCCCACCCACATTCATGTCTGGAACCTGTCCAGTTACAACTGCTGTCTAATCTGTCGCTGCAGAAATGGAGTTAAAGGCTTTCCTCAAGGGAACCTCTGTTTCCTCCATCTGGCTTCATCCTGCTTCCAGATGAAAACCTGCTTTTCGAAAGTTTAAGTCTTTTTTTCTATTATTTTCTATTTAGGTTGTGCTTATCTTATATTGCACCCACAAAATCACAACAGAACTGTAAATACAGAGAATATCAGTGCGTGTATATTATGTGTATGCTGAAATAATAATATTCAGGTGAGCAGGACCATGCATAATCACTTGGCTTTTATATCATTTTATATTAAGGGGAATGCATAGTGATGTATAATGAATGGGGGACTCTCCACGCAGGATAAAATGGGAATGGAATATGTTTGCATGCCACCTCAACCATTTTATGGTGGATATGTTTGGATTTACTTTGATTTT
Organism: Lipophrys pholis; assembly: GCF_963383615.2. Classification (NCBI taxonomy): domain Eukaryota; kingdom Metazoa; phylum Chordata; class Actinopteri; order Blenniiformes; family Blenniidae; genus Lipophrys; species Lipophrys pholis. Next base: position 19,323,371 of record NC_137634.1, read on the forward strand.
ATGGCTAATTAGTAGTTTGGGATTTTTCAAGATATCATGAACAGATTCTTAAAGAATTACTTTCATTATTATACCATAAGAGGCTTTCTTGTGAAACTGGTGCGAATTATGAACAGCTGACTTGAAAAAATATGATGATAGATGCTCACTGTTTGAGGAATAGCTGAGGCTCAAAAAGAAAGTCATCCTCCTACAAGCCGACTGAATTTATGCATTGAATGTCCGCCTGCTGTACTTGCAGATTTCCCATCTAGGGTCTGGCATCACTCAGTGTGGCTGTAATGAGAGATGGAAGTGGGAGTAGTATGCTGTTTATTTCAACCATCTGCGACTGGCCTGAAAATTCCCTTTAATAGTCTTCTCAGTGCTTAGGAAGAAAATTACTGTGTTGCATGCAATTCTGTCAAGGAAGCAAAGTTCTGGAGACTTCACTCGGAGAGCAAAGAGTTGATTTCTTTTTCAAGTTAGAAATTAAAAATTTCTCCGATAGTGCGTCTCTCTTGGAAAAAAAAGACATGAATTATAAATGTTGCTGCTATGCCTGTGTGGTAAATATTTTATCATATATTTCATATTGACTGATATAAAAGACAACTTAGAAAGCTAACATAACCATAAAAAAATCTAAGTCTACTTGATTGGAATGCAATTATAGCTGTGGTATGATCTCAGGTTTCCCAACATGATAAAACATGTTTTTTGTTCTTTATGTGTATAGAAAGAGCCATGAACTAGTCTGTGTTTCACTGGATACTCATTTATGTTGAAATGCTGAATAGAAACCATGGAGGAGTGTGTCATCTGCTTTGGTGACAGACCAGCTGTGTCCTGAAAGCAAACCAAGTGGTCTTTGGGGACATGAGAAGCTGTACTGAACCAAATGGTGTAAACCAAAACAGGTTGAACTTCTCACAGGTGGCGAATCAACTGTTCTTTAAATAGCAGCGTGGCTGAGAGCCGTGCGCTGACCACATGTATTTATGATGAAGCTACCGCCATGGCCTACTTCTGAACGGGTGTTCAGGTTCCGGATGGTCACACTTCCTCACCGTCTCACCTTCCATCTCTCGGTCTTTTGATCAATCAGCTAATCTCACTTAATACTTTTGTCCTTCTGTAATATCAGCTATATCTGGTTAGTTTCAATGTGTTGATTTTAGATTATGATGCATGTAAGGGGGGCCCACTGAGGTGGTGTTTTGCACTCTTTCCTCTGGTTTTTGCCTAAATGTCAGCGAGGATTGGCTCCAGTTCCCTCCAACCTTAATTTGAGTAAAACCAGTAATAGACAGGGGGCTAATAGAGAAATACCCTATCTTCTATAGTCTGTCATTGTCCTGCTCAGTTGTAGTTGCCCAATTGCCCCTTGGGGATAAATAAAGTATTTTGATTGATTGATTGATTGATTGATTGATACCCTTCTTGTATTGTTGATTTTATATGAACACTGTTTTGTTGTAGTGCCATTTTTTATATTGAAGAATAAATTTTAAAAGTGCTTGAAAATTCAACATGATACAACGTCACACATTAGGGCACTAATGGTGAGAAAGACCAAATCAGACTGTCTCTCAAAACTAAAGTAAGGTTTTAACAGCCACAATTCAATTTCAAAAGTGCCTCTTAGTTTGAGTTATTTCTGGTGTCATCAAACTCTTTGTCAATTCTACTGTTAGAAAATCTCCAAGGCAAGGCAATACATATTTATTGGTAGAGCACCATTGAGACACAAAGCCATTCAGTGCTTTACAAAGAAATGAAATAAATACATTAAAGCAAGCCATTAAGAATGTTAATCTTAAGTGATTAAGAGTATGAATTACTTTAAAACGTCTCACATTTTCTCTCGGACACTCTTATTCTTTTCATTGAATCAACTTTACTTTGCGTTTTTCTCAAGTTGGTATTTGACCTCCTGAATCCCCCACAAATATTACGTCCTCTCTTTGGAGTACCCCACACATCCCGTTGTTCCAGGCATCCAACAGAGAAATTATACATTTCTATGTGAGCAGAGGAACTCCACACAGCCAACATAGAAACAATACATTTTTACATAAGCGGAGGAAGTGTTTCACTGCATCACTTCAAAAATGAATCCACAATTAATTTCAAGAAGCAATTGTCAACTCCAAATGACATATTTTCTATCCCATGAACTTGAGGTTTTCATCATAAGAATCATAATGGAGAGATGAACATATACATTGCCACCACGCCATTGTGTTCTTCTACTGTGTCATTTTCTACCACAAAGGCCTGCTGACAACCTCTCCATGTCTCTTTCACTGAAATTATACAAAAGCTATAATTTGCTCAGTGGTAAACCAAGGAAGGAAAAGCCCCTGGAAATGTCATTTTGCTCGAGGCAATGTTGGTTAAAAGTGGATGGATGAAAGTCAAAGGGGAAAAAAAAGAAGATTGAAGGCAGCAGGCTGTAATAAGAACATTGTTAACATGAGCTGAACTTTACAAAGTACAGCACACTCTGTATACTTTTTTATTTGTTCACTTCAGCATTTGTATTTAACACAAGTCCCGATGAAGCCCTGGAGCTGGGCCATATGTTAGTGCTGCAGTACACTCATGAGACAACACAACGATCTGCATCACATTTACACACAGAATGAACACTGTACTTGAGCCATGACTACACCTAATGATTCAGTGTTTTGGTATCATAAAGATGGGAATCCTAGATAAATCTCCATTGAAAAATGTATTTTTTACTGGAAAATTATCTATTTTAACAGCTCTGAGATATATTTTCAATTTATGCAACACAGATGAAGAAAAGAAAACACTTAAAAAACGGTGTAGTGTGAAACTATGCATTTATGTAGACAAACCAACTATCAAGAAACGTTTTATGCTGCTTCTCTGCATACTGAACAATTGGAGAGGTCTTGACAGCAAGAAACAGAAGGAGGCACTGTTGCTCACTTCTTAAAAAACCCCAACCTGTACTGCTCATGGACTACTTCAACTTGAAGGCAGTTACAGGGATTTATCAGATAGTTTTTCAGTGTGTCATTTCAATATGCAGAACGTATCTAAAGATCAACTGAAATTGTGCAGCAGTGGTGCGTGAACGACTATGGATAACCTAAATAGGCCCCACGTTGATGCATTCAGACTAAATATAATGCAAATTGATTCAAGCTGCAGGTCAAATTGCTGCATTGTGAGTGTTATTATAATAATGGAACAAAGAGGGATACAGCAATTCCAGCACAGTGCACTGTATATATATATATATATATATATATATACATATATATATATATATATATATTAAAGCGGGATCATGCTAGGAAGTTTACTTACTTCTGTGCAGTATACAGTATACCCATTGTATATTGGCCAACCGCGTTTGTTCGTCCTTGTGCGCGCGCGTGTGTTGGAGAGAGAGGTTTCTGTATAGACACCACCCAACTCTGCAGGGGAGGGGTGGGGAGAGAGAGAGAGAGAGAGAGAGAGAGAGAGAGAGAGAGAGAGAGAGAGAGAGAGAGAGAGAGAGAGAGAGAGAGAGAGAGAGGGGAGAGAGAGAGAGAGAGAGATGCTCGTTTCAGCACCGCGGACAGCTCTCGGTAAACGCAGCCAGCAGCGGGTCGCTTCTCTCTGCTGCTCAAGAAGGGAAAGATAAAAAAAAATCCCAAACTGAGATTATAACACCTCCTGAAGACAGACAGGAAGTATTCTCTTCTTTCTCTCTCTCTCTCTCTTTTTTTTTTTTTAAGAGGAAGGTGTTTACTGTAAATCAATGTCGGACCAGGCGACGTGAGGATTACTGTGCAACCTCTGCGAAGTTTTTCTTCCCCCTGCCAGTCTCGGAAAATCTTCAAGTTGATCGAAAAAGTGGCAACAACGTATTTTCTAAATAAGTTCTTCTGTTTTTTCTGGTCTATCGCTGTGTGGAGCAGGATTCCTAATTATTGGATGGTACTCTCAAAAGCAACAGAAAAGGTGCAAACAAAGCAAGTCTCTCAGTCTGAGACGGCTCCGTGCGTAATGCGCTTTTCTTCCCAGGGGTGATGGGACTCCTACAGCCTAGTGTAAGCGTCTGATGCGCCATGGTACACCTCTCCCCTCTTGCAACACCGAGATTCTCAGCTTCAACTTACAAATCTCAGTGTTTTTTGATTTAACATTCACAGAGGGTCACTCCGTCTCCATTTCTGACGAAGACTGGCGGACGATCGTGAACACGGCTTGATGGGGAAATGGTGATCTGGATCGTTGTGAGATGAAGTTGGAGGCCCTGCGTCAGACAGAGAGAGGACACATTTCGGGCAACTTTTGACACGCATCTATTGTTTTGCGACTTGCCGGGGAAAGAGGTGTGCAGCCCGCCTGAAGCTGTTCATGACGGAAACGATGGCGCTGAGTGGAAACTGTAGGACTAACCCCAAAGAGCAGACATCAGTTCAGAACAGTTTCCCAGATGTGGTTGAATTAAACGTAGGGGGGCAGGTTTATTACACGCGTCACTCAACTTTGGTGAGCACCCCGAATTCATTGCTCGGCAAGATATTCTCATCCAAAAAAGACGCATCCAATGACTTGGCGAGAGACCCCAAGGGTCGATATTTCATCGACAGGGATGGCTTTTTATTCCGGTATGTGTTGGACTACCTCCGAGACAAGCAAGTCGTCCTCCCGGACCACTTTCCGGAGAAAGGGCGGCTGAGGAAGGAGGCAGAGTACTTCCAGCTGCCCGACCTGGTGAAGCTCCTGACCCCCGAGGACATCAAGCACAGTCCGGACGACTACTTCCACAGCGACTATGAAGACGGGTCCCAGGGCAGCGACCACCGACAGTGCCCACCGCCATCCCTGGTCCCCGCGGACAGGAAGAGCGGATTCATCACGGTGGGGTACCGGGGGTCGTGCACGATGGGCAGGGAGAGTCAGACCGACGCCAAGTTCAGGAGGGTGCCTCGGATACTAATTTGCGGCAGGGTGGGCCTGGCGAAAGAAGTGTTCGGGGAAACTCTGAACGAGAGTCGGGACCCGGACAGGACCCCGGATCGGTACACCTCCCGGTTTTACCTCAAGTTCAAACACCTGGAGAGGGCTTTTGACATGCTGTCGGAGTGTGGTTTCCAAATGGTGGCCTGCAACTCATCGGTCACTGCCTCGTTTGTCAATCAGCACACAGAGGACAAGATCTGGTCCAGCTACACAGAATACGTTTTCTATCGTAAGTGATTTTTCGATTTTTATTGCCTTTTTACATTTAAAACAGAGCTTGGCTCACCGCTAGAAGGCGCACATGGCTCATCAGCTGGCGGGAGAGACACATCTGGATCCACCGGGTGGGTGGGCCCATCTGATTGTGTCTCTTTTAAATGCTGTGGGTGTCTCAAAAAGTCAGTGTGGTGGCGGCAACTAACAGAAAAAGGGCTTGGAAAAAGAATCAAATTATTCTAACAGTTTATCAGTTTTGCAGGAAAGAGGTAATACATTTTATTTTTTTTTTTAAAGCCACTGAGCTGCAAGGTGCATTCTGACCTGTAGGTGTATACATCATCTTAATGAATCCAAGCACAAGAGTCTTAAGTTAGGGAATGGCAGTTGGGTTCAAGTTAAGGTAACATCATAAATTTAAAATGTTACAATAAACTGAAGCGTCTTAAGATTTATTTTTTGTACATGTAATTGCAATTCCATTCTCCCTTTGATCTCTGTGTGGTCAAACCTATTACAGCATGTTGCAGCATTCACTAGTTTAGATTTCATAAGATTGATGTAGATTTGTATAATTCCACTCCCATCTGAGCTGTGGCCATCGTCAGAGCAGTGGTTAGCCAATGCTTGCCATTTCACATCACGGTACAATTTGCAAGTTCCCCCTCCTATGCGCTTTCGTCCAGCCCATCCTTTCAACTTCTTGCATTTCCTCCCGGCTTTGCTGTTGCTTTGCTCCCATTTGTTGTCGCTCACCAGCTACTAGGAGAATGGCAGAGTGCCAGTGAAGAAGACATCATCATGACTTCTTTACTGGCTCTCGTAAGATTTTACGACGCAACAAAATAATCCATATTATTTGATCTGACAGAGTATAATTTATCACACACTCCACTGTGATGGTGTGAATATGCTTAGGTTCTCAGTACCTGAGTAAACTGCTTTTATGAGGAAGCCTCCCTCCATAATCCTTGAAGTGGCAAGAAGCCAAGAGAGATTCTGAAACTATGGCCTTGGAGTTGAATGTTGTTTGACCACATTGTGCCACAAAATGAATCAGTGCCAGATGGTGTTTGGCTCTGCAAATTATGCTATGTGTTTTGTGGTTTATAATGTATCTGACATGAAACTGCACTAATAGACTGAATGAGATAATGCTCCCCAGGCTTAGTATAATAGTTGAAATATTTTTTTTGTTATCCTTGTGTGAACTTTCCAAATGTGTTTCATAGCTTCAAAGTCATTTGTGAGTATTATGGAGCCCTGTGTTGAACCGAAATTAGTCATTGCTAATTCACAAAAATGATTCCAACATTGGCAGAGAGTCTTTTTGGTTTTCTTTAGTTTACCATGCCAAAACACCCCCCAAAAAAGAAGAAAAGATTCAACTAGATTTTGGTACATACGTGAGAAAGAACAATGTACAATATGCAGAGAAATGCGACACATAAAACAGAGGCAGCTTTGTCAGCTTTATTGAGATTATCGTGTTAAGGCAGCTATCATTATATTCACCCAGTGTGCTTTGATGCTACTACAGCAAAAAAGCGTGACCCTGAATCATCTCTCCATTAACACTTGTAATACATCTGTTTTTTTCAAGGGTGTAGCCCTGAATAGATGAGTTTAAATTGATATTTGAATAATGTTGAGGGTAGACTTGTGATATCCTCAGTGTTTTTTGTATCTTCTTATCAAACCTGAAAGCAGTATCATCATATAAAATACCAGCAAGTCATTTGCAGTTTTTAGCAGCAGTTGGTGTTATTTCTAAGTGTCTGCACCATGCACATTTCATTTGTTTTTAAAAGGGGGCGCTTACCATTGTGCCACATTTAGCAGTTGCAATAATAGTGTGGATGCTGCTCTTTGTTGGAATGATAACATTTCCAGCTCAAGAAGGACACCCAGTTCTTTAGCATCTCTGGCTTTGTTCTCCCAGTCCTCTGCCCAGTCGTCCAGATGTTTGGCAAGCGAAGACAGTCATAAGTCAAATATTTGTAAAAGCTCCATTTTTAGTTCGTCCTGTGACTAAACCAAATCTTAAGTTGCCTTTTGATGACATTTAAAAAAAAAAATAATCCGGAAAATTCACGCACATTCCAAAAATACATTTCATTCATCTTGTTCCAAGATTTTCTCCTTGTGTTGGCTGAGATGGGGGCCAGGACCCCTGGGTAGAAACCAGTGCGTCTCTCCTTCCCCACGGTCTTGGGAAAACTACTGTAACCTCATAAATCGTGACTCACATAATCACATGATCACCGAGCAAACATCTGAAATGAAAGAGACAAAAAAGAAAAAAAAAAGAAAAGTGCATGAGAACAATTCAGTGGGCTGGGTCCATGCTGAGTGAGCTCTGCATTAACAGCCTGCCTCCGGCACAAAGGCTGGATGGCTCTTGGCTCTCATAACCCCCAGAAGTAGCGCTAACAAGCCAAATCAAGTGGTGGTTAGGGCTGCTGACACACATTCACGCACACACATGTGCATGCACAAGCACACACGCTTACCTGGCTTATGTAATATCTGGTAGTGTGTCTGTGGACTGCCTCTGCCTCCACTTGCTTGCTGACAAACAACTGTTTCCTGTCTTTGTTCTCAAATGTTCAGCTTGTTTTAGGTCACAGGCTGAAAGGTCTGGCCACTAACAGGGGGCAGATGCGTGTGTGAGTGTGTGCGTGTGCGTGTGTGTGTGTGTGCGTGCTTGGGGGGGGGGGGGGGGGGGGGGGGGGGGGGGGCTGTATCTCAGTGCACATGATCACATAGAAGCCTGCACACAGCCACGTAAAATGGAAACTCCACTCACTCCGAGCTGGCTGTGTCACAAATGCAGGCAATCAGGCGTGATCAGAGAGGCAGGTCTGCACACAAGGACACACACAAAGACCAAATGCATACAGGTTGGCATGGCCAGCATCCAGAGGATCATTCAGGGAGTTTGTTTAATGCTGCAGTTACCCACTAGAATAAATGCAGTCACTCACAGTCTCTTGTTTATCTGGCTGTCACTATGTTTTTTGGGGGGGCTCGCTCACTCCTCACATTCTCCCTGTTTCCTCACCGTCCTTGTCTTTTTTCCTTTCTCCTTTTCCTTTGATGTCTCCTCATTTTGCTCCAGTCAATCATACACAGCGTTGTCTCTCTGGGCTCTCCACCTTCCCTCCACCCTGCTTCATTTTGTTCCATAAGCCACAGGGGCAGAAAAGCACCGTGGCGGCACCAGTTGCTTTTACACGCCTCACTGCGCCGTCACGCCTCCTGTCTTGCTTCTTATTCATATCTCTGTCTCTGTGTCTATCTTCATGATTGTTTATTTACCTTCACCCTCAGCTGTCTCATTTCACATTTTAGGTATTTTGTCTGCCTCTCTTTGTGTCTTTCTCTCCTTCTTGCCCAGAGTTAGTCATATAGGAAGACTTGAGGATTTGAAGAGCTTATTGCATGTGTAATATATGTTTGCATCTTGGCAACTTCATGACAAGTGAAGCAAAACATCGCATCCATTGGCATACCTTTGGTTTTCGGCTATGTTTATGCTTGGGGCATGTTTTACACAACAGTGGGCTTTTTTTTCCTTTCTTCATTTTGCAGGCAGTTTAAGAAGAGTCTGTTCCTGTTTCAACATGGTTGTGTTTTTGTGCTCCAAGCCAAGTGTCAAAATAGTTGCGCCAGCTGGGTGGGGAAAAACATGCCTCGCCAGTAAAGGGCTGTTGTTTAATGACTTTAGGATACGTTGTTACGTCAGTTGTAAGCAAGGCGAAGTCTTGCCTACATCATTGCTGGAATGACTAACAACTTAATAACTTCAGATCCTTAAAGCCAGACTCAAAAAATCTTCATGAGTGTAAAGGCTGTTATGATACTTGTTTTGTAATGAGATACACAACCACTGGAAGTCTTATGCTCAACTCTTTTTGCAGATTTGGCCACGTAGTGCACATACTATAAATGACATTAACATTAAACCTAAAAAGTTAGGAATCATCACTTTGGTGCTCATGTTGATTGCTTTGTTCAACTACCCAACTTTAAACATTCAGCACACAAATTGTTGGCTTTTTGATATTTTGATAAAACCATCTTTGTAATGGAATAAAGTTAATGTGCATGAACAACTTCACAAGAAGTGTTATGATATATTCACTGAAAATTACTTGACGAGATACAATATTGAGGCGATGAATTGAAGATATATTCAGAAAGGTTTAGCATCTACAATTTGTTGTTCTCACAGGATAGCATTGCTTCTTTTAGCAGAAATAGCATCTTATCCGCATTTTGCATAGTTGTACATTAGTCTCTGGCATTTGCTTGCAGGCCACTCTTCTGTGCAAAACTCCCTCGGCTGCTGTGGAATTCATAGCTGAATCAATGACTGCTAAATGTCCGTTCCCTGAGGCAGTAAAAAAGCTCCAAACGCTAAGATTTCCACCACCTTGCCTCACTTATGATCAGAGTTTCCTTCTGATCTGTGCCAAGATCCACAATGAAAGTAGCAATAAACTCTTATCTGCTTTGTCTGTTCCGAGGAGAATCCGTGTAGAATGCTCACTCCTTGATTGCATGTAGTATTTATTGGGAGAGCGAATGCTTTTACTAGTTAGATACCAACAGTTGGCAATGCTACCTGGAGGTTTAATAATAAACAGCTTTGAGATATAGTGTTTTTTTTCTCTCTTTTTTTTCAGGAAACAAAGTGATTGTTTGAAATCTGTCTCACTTGTGCATGATTTGACCTCTATGAGAATGTGTGTATATATATATATATATATATATATATATATATAAATATATACCAATTGTCTTAATTTAATTTTACATCATTATGGGACATTTCTGAATAGTCTGACTCAACCAGTCGCTTTAGGGTTTTTGCAGGATGACACAACTCACTTTTTAAGGCAAAGAGAACACCAGATCCCTCCTAATCCAGGCATGTATTTAGTCTTTTGTTCATTCTTTTTGTGAAAATCACCACACATGTTTGAGGAGGTTATATTGCCTTCATTAACATGCATTATTTGAGTAAATATCTATAGATCTGAATATGTTTATTTTTCACACGACTGTGTTTTGCTGTTTTGTTCACTAGAACTGTAGTTCCAACTTACTTTCCATTCCAAATTTACTTGATGCAATTTTACAATCTACACTTATAAACTGCATTTTTTTTTTCTGCCAGAAACCTGAACTTCCCATATCTCCTTCAGTCCCATTGTTGCTAGTTATCTATGACCCATGATGCTATACGCCTCAGATTGTACCTATCAGCCTCTTTTCTTTCTGTGGCTGTTGAAATTCCAGGATGCTTTGAGAAGCTCTAGAAGGCAAAATGTATTCACCAATTTGTTGCATGACTGGAGTGACTGATAATTAATCATCCCTGTTGACAGCTGCTCGACTGCACTCCCCTCAGGGCTTGAAAGAAGTTGACCATTGAACAACGCAACGTCCTCTTTGAAAGGAACATTTCAAAAGTCTCCTGTGAAGATAAGAAATTCCTAGTTTTTTTGCTTAGGATTTCGTTCCCCAGGCCCTTTATGTACCTCAGCAGAATGTCCAGAGTGGATTGTAGGTCATTACATACAGCCACCTTTATAAGGACGTATCACTTGTTATGTAACATAAATTGCATATGCATATGACATGTAGATGAGTATCACATTGTGGAACAGCTGAGGTTTAGCAGGCGGCAGTAGTTTCGGGCATTTTTTTTTTTTTTTAACCTACTTCTTACCCTCTTGTCATCGGGACTTGTTTGAAATATGGGAACAAAATTAAGATGATATAAAACAAATGAATGTTTGAGGTGAAAAATACAATCAGGTTGGTTTAGGGTCTGACCAGTAGGAGCTATGGTTAAAGGTAAAGTCTGGCTACAGGAAATGGATATAAGTGAAAAGTCCATCTAAAGTCTTAAAAACACAGTTCTTTGTGCGTTTGTGTGCACATGCGTGTGCGCGTGCATGTGCGCGTGCGTGTGCGTGTATTTTATCCTTAATATGTGACCCAAGATCCAAGTTGAATGACCTGAGGCATTCACTCAGCCTTTGAGGCGCAGTTAAACACACCTGCCCTCCCCGATATTCCTCCTATTTACACGAAACACACACACACATGCTGTAGACTCAGTGGCAAACACACTCACACAACCTCATCAACATGTGGAACGACATCACGTTCATTCTGCGAGCTTCTCCCAGACCAGAAAGTGACGACATTAGCAGCAGCGGCCCCATGCTGCAGGCCTGTAGGAAGTGATTAGCCGAGGAGCAGACAGGCCATGACAGCTCTGAGGAGAGTCTTGATAGGGACAGCTGCTACCCTGGCCTCAGCTCCACAGGGGAGTCCAGCGCCACACACTTCAGCCCTGCATTATTATGACTGAGACAGTGCGGACGGCCAGAGGTAGCAGGTGGGGAACACAGTCTGATGAATGAATGAAGAGAGAAAAACTGCTATTCTCCCTCTTGACGCTCCCGCTTTGAGACCATTGCCGATGATACTGCTTTGACGACCATCAACACCTTTACATCTGTTTGAGAACTGTTCCATGAGAAGCCTTACAATTGGTTTGTTGTAGTTGGACCAAGCTTTTGAATTATTTTATATTTTCATTAACTCTAACTGAAACAACTTGGGTACTACCAATCATCTCTATCCTTTATTGAATAATAATAAAAAAGAACAATTAGTAAGTCCAGCCAACTTTATCAGTGGGTGTTGACCCTGGAATGAACCGAGCTGATCGTTTCTAAAAGACCAGAGTGTCCGATTACAGTTAATAAGTCCATGTAAGATGTCTTGAGGGCTATTTAATGGAAAAAAAACAATCCCCATAACATAATGTATTTATAGGAGTGTAATTCACTCGTTGTTGCTTGCTTCATTAGTGACATCTTGCTTTGAGTTAAAAATGGCGATATAAAGTCCTAGTAAGAATGCAGAGAGAAGATTTTTTTTGAGAGACAGAGAGAGAGAGAGAGAGAGAGAGAGAGAGAGAGAGAGAGAGAGAGAGAGAGAGAGAGTGTGAAAAGGAGGCTAGCCCTTTTCCTTCCTCGCAGTAGTGATAGGAAACAGTTTTACAGCAGAGAAAACTCAATTTAAAGAAATAAGATTCAATATATTAGCTGCTGAATAAGGGCTGTTGATAGAGGACTGAGGAGCGATTTCAAGCAGCAGCAGAGATGGTAAAGAGAGCAAAACGTTAAAATAGTAAGAAGACAGACCAATTGAAAATGCAGCCCTGAATGGAGAGTAAACAGAAAATTTGTTTTTCACCTCCAAAATGGAGTTCATTCACCTTTTAAAAATGAATGGAAATATATTTAGGTGTATGAGGAACAACACGGTTCTCAAACAATACATTTGTTTGCATTTATTTAGCAGTTTCCTTAATTGATTTTTTTTTGCGTATGAATTCTAAGTGAAATGCGAGGTCATTTGTGAGTGAGAGGGTGACATCATCAACTCACGAATGGACAGAGGGCAAGTGGGTCATATGGAGCGAAGATAGACTTTCTTGTTTGTCTAGCCTCCCCTTGACCTTCTACCCTGGGAGCTTAGTGTGGCTACATAGTAAAGATTCCCATAATCCCCATACCCTAGAGAATATGAGGAACTACAGAGCTCTAAGAGACAGGAGGGAATAAAAAAAAAAAGAAAAGGCAGTGGTTACACGTACATCAACAACAAGCTTCCTGAGAACCTCAGTGGGTTACCTCCTCTTCTCACCCGCTCTCAGTCCATTTTCTTTTCCTCTGTGACTCCTGACACTCCATCCTCTCAGCGCAGTTGATATAATGCTGATGCTCTTCTCCTGTTGTGCTGGAATAAGTGTACCGTGGTGCGACGAGGTGTGGAGCATCGCCATAATGACAGAAACTGCAGCTGGAGAGCCTCTTCACTCGCTCAACCCACCAGCTGGCTGCTGCAATGCATCAATGCCTTAATAGTGCTGCCGTGTGCGAGCTCAGGTTGGCTGTAAACACAACGTGGAGGATACTCTGAATATCTATCTCATCTGTAATTGTGTGGTATAATCACATCGATGTTGCACTGAGGGGTTCATGTCGCAGTTCAAAATAATGTTTGCTGTCATTCGTCTGAGTTTTTATTTTTTAACTAGATATACCACATATGATGAAATAAACCCTATGGCATGGCTCAATATTCAGTTTTTTAATTGATTTATTTACCTTTGGTCATAGTCACAAATAAATAATTACAATGAGGATGTAACAGTGGGAAAGCAGCAACGGCCATCATGTTCTGGTATTGGTATTTAACCCTGTGAAACTGAACCATTTTTTCAGGCAAATTGCTTAAAATTACATGACTTAATTGTTTTTACAATCTGTATAGTCTGTATTTGTTATATTATGTTTGGGTGTGAAATGAAGTGGCAGAGCATCAGCACATGAAATGTGACAAGTGGATAAATGAAATGATGATGCATAGATATTTTTTTGGGGGGGGAATTCATTTGGTCGAGGGTTGGAATTTTATTTGCAGCACGTAAAAAAATACTTCTTGTGGCTGTGTCTTTTTCTCTCTTTTAATTAGATTTGTAGATAATCAGTGCACTTACGTAGCATACAAAGCTTTCCGGAGGTCTCGCAATTGAGAATTTTTCATTCTTTAAGGATTAAAGAGTGAAATTGCCTTTTCCCCCAAAAATCGCTACAACAGAGGAAACGTATGAACTACTGACACAAATACACAGCTATGCTTTAATGGTAAAGTATAGTAGATTAAATTATAATTCAAGCTGGAATTTTCATTCTGGCAAAGGTTTTTCTAAGAAGAAAAAAAACAACAACCTTCACACTGTTCACGACTCTCCAGAAAGGAGTTACCGCTGCACAAAGATTATGGCACTCCCTGGAACCCCTCTGGGGAGCTACCTACAGGTCCTGCTGCAACAGCAGAGCCTGCATGGTTGCCATAGACAGCACTCAACACTTTCACCACTTGCATGCACTGCTGTCTGCAGGAAGACACTACAGGACATTGAAATGCTGCAACTTGAAGAGTGAATTTTACCCAGCAGCAATAGAACAATTAAACAATCACAAAAAAAATTAAACTTCATTGGGATTTTGATATTTGAGAACATATGAGAAAAAAAGTAAACATGCAAAAAAGGCTAAACATGCACTAATCTTAAAAGCAGCGCTCCACTATAATTGGTCACATTCAAGCAGCTGGACCACACCCAGCCACACTGATGGATGTGGTCACCAGTTTGTTCTAGTGCATTTCCAATCATAACCTAATGTCATGTCACAGTGTACCAGTCACACTGTAGAAAATGGAAAAGCACTGTGGTTCAACACAATACTAAACTGCCGTGAGTGTTTGGGATCTTGTCGTGTTTACTCAGGAGACAAAACACAGATTTGAATGCTACATTTTCTCCAGCATGGTTGCTAAAATCTGTATTTTCTCAGTGTTGCATTGCCTTTGATCTCCTCATACTAACCCGCCACCCAATTCTGCCTCTCGACAGCTGAGCCAACAGAATTTGGCTCAACTGCAAATGTCAAACATGGCAAAACCTATTATGACAGACCAACAAAACACATAAAAAAGGCCTCTGAACAAGTGCTTTGGGGTGAGTTTGAAGGGGACTGTTTGAGCAGACCACTGGTGTGTTGGTTTGAGGTTCTCTTTTCAGTTGGTTCAGCTCGTCATTTGCTGCCGCCTACATTAATCTTCTTCAGCAAGATGACGTGTGACTGACAAAGCGGTTGGCCAAAATTCAGACATGATTAGTCAAATTAGTGACAAGACATCGCAGTTTGATCATGTTCAGTATAATCTCTTACCCATCTGTGCCTCATTGAAGTCAAACATTGAGGTTTATCATCAGTGAACTGCAACTTAATGGAGCACATGTTCAGACCTATGCCATTTCGTTCGACAGCACTTTGTATCATTGCAGGGCAGAATGTCAGTGGCATTTCATTTGTAAGTGGCAATGAAGCCTTTATGTCCATTATGAATGCTCGAGGCACTAATGTAGTAACTCCAGAGGAAATTAACTCTGGTGAAAATTATAAGGGTAATTTGTGATACAAGCCTTATGTGTCTTGATCTTCCACAAAAAAAAAAAAAAAAGGAATCATATGCCTGGTGAAGGAGAATGAGGGCATCAAACCATCCATCATATCCTTCTACATCCAGCTTAGGGTTGCAAGTGCTAAAATCAAGCTCAGCTAACGTCGGGCAAAAAAAACGGCCTACACTGTGGACAGATCAGCAATCCACTGCAGGGCAAACACAGAGAGAAAGACCGTTACACATGCAGCCAATCCAGTGTAAGAAATGAGCCTTACACCTGTCATCTAGAAAGTGGGAGTGCACAAACAAATCCCACACAGTTACAGAGTGAGAGCATGCAAATGCCACAAAAGAGTCCCCAAATCCCAAAGCAAGAGTCTTCTTGACTTGAAACACGTTTATTCAAATTTGATTCAGCTATATCAAAGAAAAACAGGAATCCTATTCATGAATTTGCCGGACGATGAGGAGAGCAGCTGAAACAGACGATGTGACAAAAGTCTGATCTTAGGCTATAGTTGCTTTGCATCTTAAGTGGACAGCTGAGACTGATTATCAGTCTATTCAGGTACGTTCACACAACACTGTCTAGGCACTTTAAGACAAATTCTGATAATCACAAAGGACTGCAGACCGTGTTTAAACAGGTAAAGGGTCTTTAGCAGGCAGTACCTGCAGAGGATTATTCCAAACTCCTAACACTGTGTCTCATTAGTAATCCCTCTGTGTCATTTAAGTGTACTCAGCTGCTTACCAGAGCGTACCGCCATTGCCATTTCATTCCTAAGTATCTGTGAAGCTTCCTGTCCATTAAAACACACACATTTACTGTTGACATATGCACACCATGCATGCACACAAGACCTCCCCTCCCCGCAGGCACGCACACACGTGCACACACTTGGAGGTTAACTTATACAAACAGCTCACAGATGAAAAACAGCCCTCATTAGATTGGAGATAATAAACCTGACTGCTCACTTGAACACACCGTGTCAACAAATATCTGCAGTCTCCTCAACGTTGCGTTGCGTCTCTTCAGCCGACTTGTGTGCAGCGGGGTGGATATGTTAAAACGCCTTTGGATTCATGACAGGCATACACACTTAGCACACAGAATCTAAGACACAGCATGGCGTTACTGAGCTCCACCTCAAGCCACCTCCTGGCCTAAAACTTCTGCTTTAATCTGCTTCCTTCACTTTCAACTGTAGCTCCCTTTTAAGACTAAAGGGGATTTACAGGGTAAACATATCAGAGTGAGATCAGACTTCTCACCTGCACCCATGAGTTGAGCTCCCTCCATTCCCTTGAAAGCACAACAGCATGGTTGATTGCACTTTCCTATTCTGGCTGTAGCGTCACGATTGTGGTGGTGCAATGGAAAAAGAAATAACACTTGAATCAGAAATTATTTGTTCATATTTCCAATGGTCAGTGCTATTAATTTCTTTGTATTGGAAATAGATGGTAATGGCAGTCTCGTTTCACATTGCTTCTGCATTATGTAGAAGGTCCATGTCAATTGTATTACATTTTTTTTAAATTATCCAAATTTCACATTATTTGATGACACTGTGTTTGTAGGCATGGCTCATCAGCTCCCTTCATTTCTTTGTTGACTAACAGAGTTGAAAGTTGGGTAATCAGGCATGAAGAAAATGAGTGGAAAAACAACATTTTGCTGCTGGAATACAAGACACGGCCCATTGAATTTAAACAGCTTTAAACAAAAAACAGATTGAACATTAAATTGTTGCACTTTACATTTGTGTGATATTTTAAATGGCCCGATCAAAAAGTGCAATATTCTACGAGTATAAACTACCACAACTGCACAAAATACATAAGGAAAACTCTCAATGTTAATAAAAAAGCACACAAGATAGTTTCTTTTCACACCAATTTTATTTGAATTAACCGACTAGTGAAAAGGGATTAGTCATAATTATGATCACTTGATTAATCCATGGGGGAAATTCTTTTAGAATTAGATCGGCCTAAAAACAAACAAGAATATAAAAGACAGCTGCAAAAGAAGAATTTATCTGGTTTGGGGTTTCTGAAAGATTAAAGAATGTATCTACATACTCTACATACATAATTGTTATAGCTTAGCTTGATCAAACAGCCAGTGAAGTTGAAAAATCTGTAGTTAATTGTCTTCTGGCAGTGATTTATAGAAAACCAGAGCATCCACTATCATCCCATCTAGCCCGCGCTCCTGTTTACTATTCACGCTGTAGTGAATTATTGAGTGGCGCTCACAGAGGACTGTGACACACCCAACGACATCCCTGTTCTATATTTGCAAAAGTAATGGGTTGCTGGTGGTCTGATGTACACATACAACTTGTATAATGGCTTCCTAATGACATAAGTCTGTTTTAGCTGTGTGGATAGAACGATTTGGTGGGCGTGAACTTCTGTGATTATAGTCTGCAGACAGAAGGTCTGTTGATAAATTGCTTTTGCAAGACAACAGCAAACGCGCCAGGGTGTAAACATCCGACAGCACATATGCACAAACGCACACACATACACACTCGCAGACATTATGGAGATAAGATCAGACAGCAGTCTGGCCTGGAGACACACTGTTTGCTACAAGATTAACCTGGCCAAATCTTTGGAGGGAATAGTAAGCAATGTTTTTAAGTCAACACAACCAGTGTGCAACCAGTCTGCAGACCTGCATTTGCATCTGCACGCAGGCCTCAGCCACCAAAGATGGTGAGTCTATGTCTGACCGCCGGAGCATGGTGAGGCTCATTTGTATATGAACACGCACGTGTGTACTGGGATGAGAAACAAGCAAATGGAGCAAGACAATTATCTACATCCATCACCTCAGAATCTCATTTAGCCAATTAAAACTGTCACAGGCTGACATTTAGGTGCAATGATCCCCTCTAATCACTAAGAAACAAGCACACACACACACACATACAACCAAAACACACACACACACACACACACACACGCGCACGCATACACACTCTCAGACTCGCACACGTGCTGCATTTTAAACTGTTAACATAGTGGGATCAGAGCAATAATGTAGTTGTCTCATAATATAATGACATGTCCTCATTCAAGAGCAAATCTCATTCATCTTGATTAGGTCCCTGAGTGTTTGATGTGTTCTTGAATGTCTGTGAGGTGGAATAGAGGACACTCGCTTTTGAGATCGCACTTCTCCTGTTTGTTTTTTTTCCCCCAACACCTGATAAAATATGTCTCTCAGCCTTCAGGCTCAAACACCACTCACCCTTCGGAGAAGCCGTTCTCAACACTGCTTCTTCCCTTTACCCAGCCTCGCTTTTCCTGTCATGCTTGAATACACCATTAGCTCTGCTTTGTTTCTTTTTTTCGGCAAAACATTGTGCTCTTGAAGCAATGTGCCAGATTGTGCAGACAAACAAACCAAAAATAGGCTCAAACACTCACAAAGGCGAAGGAAAATATGCATATTGAGTTAGTCAACCAGTGAGCCAAAACTGAACATTACTGCTAAATACTCCGGATGGGCTTTGCGGAGACAGTTTGCTTTGAAACAGAAAATTTTTGCAAAGTTTTTTTTCCCTCATCTGTAATGGTAATACGTCCTTAAAGGCATTACAGAGTTGATTTGGTTTCTCATTCCCTGCATCTTTTACTGATCAGGTGGTTTGTGTTCTTGCTCTAACACTCAGAGTGTCATAATGCTGTACTGTTAGATACACCAGATGGGCCTTCTGGGAATTTGTTAATAAAGTGTCCACTGCACTATGTCCTATGATAGATTAAACGTAAAAATGTTGAGGAAAAGAAGAGACCAGGGTGAAGAGAAAAGAAGGAGCAAGAGGCAACGGGGAGGAAAACAACTGTACTATTCTTCCTTATAGAGCTGCTTCAGATCATCCATATTCTTAGAACGTCTAGTGGGAAAAACTCTCTTGAGAGGACTTCACAGCATATTAGTGTGAATCAGCTTTGGGCTCTGAATGGAGAAATCTTAATGTTTTTTTTAAGCCATTCTCCAGCAGAAATACTGCTTTGTTTAGGGCATCCAACCTTATGGTGAACAATCAGCCTCATATTAGTATATTCATTCCACTGTCACAGAGGGTGAGACACTCCCAGACTATGTGGTGTTTAGTACTGCTCGGTAGCATTGTGAACAAGAAGGGAGGAACTGATGACGATATCCAGGCAGGCATTTCCAATGCTAAAACCAGCATGGCAATCTATGGCACTAGCAACCAAGTTGAGAATCTTTGGGTCAAATGTGAAAGCGTTGCTCTTGTATGATTTGGAAAACTGGAGGCTGACCAAGGGATTGAAGCAGAATTTGCAGGTGTTCATAAACAAGATCCCGAGGAGCAACCTGCAGATTTGGTGGCCAAGATAAAATTTGTAATGAGGAGTTTTGAAAAACAAACAGAGCAGCTGCCCATAGAGGAGGGAATAAAGCAAGCGTACTGTTGGATTGGCCACCCGCTAAGGAGGCCTGATGGACATTTAGCCAAGGTTCAAGGTTCAAGGTTCAAGGTTACTTTATTGGTACCCGTAGGTAGACTTGTTTTATAGATTTTGTGATTACTTGGCACGTCATAACAAACAAAGACACACGTTGAACCAGACAAGCAGATAGTAATTGGTCAAGTGAAACAAGACAGACAAGACAAGTGCTCAACGTTCCGCTATTCACCAATAAATAATTCGATAAGATCAAAAATAGATGGAGCGAAACAACAATAAAAACACAATAAAATGTTAGAGATAAAAAAAAAAAAGCAGTCACTCACATAAACCAGCATAAGAACATTCAATGAATCAGTCACAATGATAAATAGAGCTAAAAATAGATAAATAGTATAAATACAATAAAGTGCAATGTTCAGTTCAGTGCTGGCAACAGGAACAAAGCTGTTTTTAAAAGGCTTCATCCTGCTTCGTGGGACCAGGAACCTTTCTTCCAGAGGGGAGGAGCTCCAATTCGCCTCATAAAGGATGGGAGTCACTATTAATGATGATGAAGCCATCCTCTGTACCTGTTTAGTGAACAGGGAGGCTGGAAACGACTGTGACTCACCAATGAGGCGACTGGACCATTTTACTATTTGGTTCAGTGAGTTTCTCTCTTTTAAAGAGGTCTGACCGAACCAGGCCACCAAGCAAAAAGATAAAACAGACTCGATAAAAAAAGCCCCAGGATTGTTCAGTCCATGTGGAAAAAAAGCAAGTTTCCTGAGGCAGTGGAGGTGCTGATGGCCCTTTTTACAGAACCAACTTGCAATTTTCCTCAAAATTCAGTTTTTCATCAATAATGGTCCCCAGGTATTTATATGATTGCACTTGCTCTATTTTATGGCCTTTAATTAAAGCGACTCTGCGCCTGTCTTGTTGCTTTCTAAATTCAATCACCATATCTTTTGTTTTTGATATGTCCAATTAAAGATGAGACTCTTCACCACTGTACACACTCATTAATGACTGTGCCGTGGCTGGATTCACCCTCTTTGAGAAGGCTGACAATAACAGATCCATCTGCGTACTTGATGATAGTTCTGTTGTCATGTCTGCTTCAACACGTTTGTGTAAAAGACAAATAAAAGGGGCGACAGCACACACCCTTGTGGAGAACCCGTGGAGGAGAACACTGGGTCAGACAGAACCCCTTGGGACCCCTCGGGGGCCTTGAGTGGGACCCACGGGAAGAAAGCAAGAGAGGGTGACCCCCGACACCCCCCCCCGAAGATGTAAGTTGGAGGAGAGAGCACTTACATGGCGTTAGGCAAAGCATACCGCACAAAACAGGGTCAAATGGTGAGTGCTAGTCAAAGACCTATGTTAAATCAGGGATGAAGAGAAAGAGTTAAAAAATAATAATCATGTGCTGCTTATAAACAACACAAGGATTTGTTCAGACAGTCCACAAACAGAAAAAAAAAAAATATATTCTGTCGGTTTTGCTTCGTGTCAGCAAACTGTTTTCTCAAAGTAGCAGTTAGTAAACGTGAGGAGATCCTATCGTTTTGATGTTTTGTTCATTAACAGCCATTGCCATGTTCCAAGGTTCCCTCAAAGCTCTCAGCTATTACTTTTTTTTAATTAGTATTTCTAGTTCACTCTAAGATGTGCTTTCGAAGCCAATTTGACCTGGTGCCAGCATTCAGGGGGAGATGCCGCTTAATGACCTCCATTTGTATATTAATGGCTCAATGTTGGACAGGTCAATAAATACAGTCTTTAAGCTTTCTGGGTAACCGCTTTCAGTAACCTCTCCTAGTCTTATACCAGTCAATTACTCCTGATCAAAGGTTTTTTTCTTTTTTGAGGCTTGGTGCCCTTTTGAAAGAAGCTCCAAAATAGATTTTTTTCTCTTTTAATAAATATGATAGTTCTACACCTGGCTAAGATGTAGTTTCATTGATCAGACTTCAGATTTACTAACTCTACTCAAATTAGCCTGGTCTTGAAATCATTATAGTTCACTCACTTTTCCCAGTGGTGCCTTGAAGGTTAAATGGCTTTGTTTATTAAATAGATTTAAAAAAGAGTGATATTAGATATTTTTTTGTACTGTCATGCACTCATGACTTTAACCGTGGTTCCACCGCGCAGTCCGTGTCGGAGCGGGGCGGAGTGGGAGGGTACGGTACGGCAAAGTGCACCCAGACCCGTTCCTCAGTGTTCGGTACCTCAACGCAAGGGTGGTGGGACATCGTAGCCAGTGGTCGCGGTTTTTTTTCCGTACCATCCACAACTCTTTCAGTGGGACCACGCCAAAACCCGTCCCGCCCCCGCCCTGCACACGCTTTCAAATATTCTGACTAAATTGCACAGAAAGCAAGGAAATGTTAAACGGTTTAGAGGCATTTTCTTATATCAGCTCTGCAGGCACTGTGGATTTATCAGTGTGTACCAGTCTTGGAGCTAACAAAAAGCTTAGCAAATGTACCAATAGATAGTTAGATTTGGCTCACTGACAAGATACAAATATCTTTGCGATTGAAATCTACAAGTGGGCGTCAAGTATGTATGCCACAAGCATATTTTTCTTTTTCTTTTTTTTTGTCTTCTTGGGTCTCACCTTCCCGTTCTGTATCTGTTGCTGCTTTAAGCATTTGATTCGCTGCCAGTCTTGCAGATCAGATATATTTTTTGTTTTCTCTGGAGCATTTAGAGCATCAAGGTGTTGAGCTGGGAGCACAGCCCCTCTGTCTTCCGCAAACAATCTCTGGCTGGTGTATCACTGATTCCAAGCATCACACCTGGAGTGCACGGAGTGCTGGAGCTGCCGGAGTGGGGAGCTGCCGACAGACAGTTTTTCATTGCTGTTTTCTTCCCCAGCACTTACAACACTGAGCTTCTGCCTCACTTGATAGTCCTTTTCTCCTATTAACCCTACTCCGTCAGCCTCGTTCCTTCCATGTATCGTCCCTCACTGACAGCTGAAGTGCCACGTTTGTTGGCTGCTGTTTTCATGGCTCCAGGCCTTTGTTTCTCTGTGACAGTACTTCTATATGTATTTGTCTGTCCTTGTGCTTTCTTCTTCTTTAAAAGCCGGGTGTAGCTTGATTTGGCTCTCCTATTCCGCTGTTGCCATTGCTTTTGACGTTTTTGTTTTTTTTATCTACATTTTTCTTCCATTCTTTTAGTCTCCGAGCGCCTGAGGAGTAAAATCAGCAGCAGCCAAAACAACAGCCCTGCTGGTCCTTTTCATTCTGTACTGTTGTTTAATGTTCGGCTCCTCTCTCGCTATCGCGCTCTACTGGCTCAACATTTTATTCATGTTCCTCCCCTACATTGTCATATCTTCTCCAACGGTTGCTACCACCAAAGAGACTGAAGAAGACTCACAGTAAGCTAGAGAAATGGGAATAGACTCACCCTCAGCACACATGACACGCTTCATGGCCAAGTGCCTCTCTTACATTAAACATTTATCCATCCAAGCATCTTCTATACAGTCCTTATTCAGACAAGGATTGTTTGCAGGCTTGGAGCCAGTCTCGCTTAATGCCGGACGAGAGGCAAGATACACTCGTGACGGGTCACAGTCCGTAGCTCAGCTAACACAGAGAGACAGACGAGCACACACTCACACCTGCAGAGTCACTAAATACACTAACAAGCATGTGTTGGGGTTTTGGGATGATGTCTTGAGGAAAACACACAGGAAATAAATGTGTGACAGAAGTAACCACAGTTGATATTAAACATATTCAACATTACTGCTATTACACATTGACCATACATTTTGATCCCCCATAAGGATATAAGTTACTGTTTTAAAGGTTCGGGTTCTTCCTCCCAGCATGTGAATTTGCTGAATCGAGTTTTACAGGAATACTGTTACATCAGGCATCCTATTTACGTAAACTGGGTTCTTGTGATGAATTAATACAGAATACGTGTAAACTGTTTCAGATATCTGCTAGATATTGGACCAGATAGCTAAGCACCAAAACCCACATACAAAAAACTGGTACAGCAGTCAAACCACAAAATGCCCCCTGTGCCGATTTATATTTCATCGCTGGAGTTCATGCATAAAAACACCGCAAGCTACACCAGAAGGAGGAGTTACGGAGTGAAGCTCTAATTTATAGGTTTTTCAGTGTCACAGCGAGTATGCTCACCTATGAAATGTATTGTGTTACCATATTGACAGTGACTCTTTAAACTTGTTTAAAGGTGCCTCTGTTATCCTGAAACATAAACGGCTATGTAGGTTCAAGCTGAAGAGGCATGGCTCTTTTTCATTAATTTTGTTTTAAATGTGTACAAAATTCCCGTGTGCAGGTGCAGTTTTGTGAGGTTCATGGTCACAGTGGTGTTCAATTTGCAACCTTTGCTACATACGTAACCCTCAAAACCACAATGGGGCTGATTGTGGTCACAGCTACTGTATTTACAAGTGCAAATGGGAAAACGAAAAAATAAAGAAACCCTCATTGGCGTCTAAAGAAGCTTACAGGCAAAATCAGTAGGAACTGACACCTACAACTGTGAAAATGAAAACTAGAGGACTGCTGAGTCAGAGAAAAGTGAATCAACCAGACCTTTGTAGTCTGCTACTTGTCTCTGCCTGAAGCTCGTGGCCTGAGGCTGCAGTTGCTCCAAGCACGATGTGGCCAGACTGTCCGTGGCCAAGTGGCACTCAGGCACCAGGTTTGGAGAACTGCAGTTTTTAAGTTTTCAAGTACTTTTGTAGAAATATACAAAACTGTATACTCACCAGCTACATTCTTATTAGATTGTGTGTATCTGTGGAGCTGGGGATGATGTAAAGCAAGTGTATTAACTATGAGAATCAGTGAGTGAGAGAAAGACAGACGGCCAAAAAGAGACTGACACCAAGCAAGTGTTTCAGATTTCATAATTGTCTGGAAGGCTGATATGAGCAGTGTTGGCTGACGAACATCCCATGCCCATCAGTTTTCCTCTCAGGTTTGCCAGGGCAGCCTTCAAGGGGGTATTCCAGAAAGAAGGTTCAACAATCTTGGCGTCTCTCCCTGAAGTCTGAGACAACTGACTCTGAGATGGGAAATTCAGAGTTTCCGGTTCTGGGATAGCTGATCTGAATTAGTTCCATCAACTCTCAGTATGTGAACCTCGAGTTAAGCGCGTGCACAACAACAAGAAAAAGCCATCATCAATGGAGCCCCGATACCACGAGTCACTATGGGAACAGACGGAAAACAGAGTTATTTTGCGGTAAAAGTCCCAAGATAGACAGGCAGAAATAATAAATAGGTAAAATCGGAATTTCATTTAGGTGCAATCCAACAGGAGAAAGGCAACTTGGAAGCAGCTCAAAATTGAATATAAAAACATCTTTCGGAATGAAAAGGCTTTTATGTATATATGCTCTGATTGTGCCTCATTTTGATTTCAATTTTAGTATTTAAATTGATGTAGGCTATTAGATAAAAAAAAATATTTATTCAGTAGCCACTTCAAGTAGAAATTTAAACCAGTAACAAAATGTTGTTTGAACTCGTCATCTCTGTTATTATCCTATATAGTAAATTAACTCAGTGTTTAGAGATTTTTATGATAGAGGAGTCATTTAAAATGTGTACATCAATACTCAATAAATTAATACTACACACAAACTCACGCACGCACGCACACACACACACACATTCTTCATATATACAACCCCCCCCCAAAAAACCAAAAAGCAAATCATTTGTTTCAGTGCGATGGAGACTTCTCTAACCACTCTACACACTGTTGCTTTACCAAAATTATAAAGAAAACTACAATTTCATTAAAAAAAAAACCCATAATGCTGTGCTTAAAATGTGCACTAATGTGATTCGAGAAGAAATGAATACAGTAAAAAAAACAAAAAAAAAACAATTCAAATCTGGGCCGAAAGACTGTTTCGCGACATAAATTATCTCAAATTATTTCTCCCTCGACGTCGATTGGGTTTGGAAATCCTTTTCTAGTTGCTGCTTCAGGTGGGAGGAGCCAGTAGAATATCAGGGTTTCTGCTACAAATCCTGCCAGCGAGCAGGTTCAGTTCCCAGAGTCTGTTACTGCGGTGACTGACCCCGAGCTTAACTCAGTGAACTGTTGTTCACTGGGCATCATTTGTTGACTTGGAGAATAACCTTGAAAAATACCTAGACAATCCAATTTGGGACCACCAAATTCAAAATCACACTTGCTCCTGTTCTTTTTGTCTTTTATCTTCACAATGAGTAATGCTTTAATATATGAATGTACTGCTGTGTGATTGGCTGATTGGATGTCTGCTTTACAAATATTAAACATAAATGCAATGGAAATATAAAATATAGACCTTATCTAAAAACCCGGGACACTTGGCACTATTTCGCCCACACTGCTTCAATACCATTGTTTGTGTGAATTTAGTTCTCTTCTGGTTTTCCAATGCAAGTACGTTTTGATTGTTTCTCTTTGCATGACTGTTTCCTCCATCCTGTCTTTGTGCCAGTGGTTTATTTCCATGTCCCTGCCAACATTGATAGAAACGCCTCATATTGCAGCCTTCAATTTTAAAATGAAATTGTCAGCCTGTGTCTTTGCGTGTGTCTTCCGACAACAAAAACTAAATAACCATAGAGCGATTGTGTCAGTCATGTTTCAGGACTGCCTGTGTGCCACTACATTGATCGCGTGTGTTTTTGTGCTTTCATGCATTTCTGTGTGTTTTCATCTGAGTTAAACTTTGAATGACCACAGGAGGAATTCTGCAATGAAAACACTACCACCTTAAATCTTCAAAATGTGAGGAGGAACAAGACATGACATAATATATTCCCTGGCCTCAAAGTTGTCTCTTTGTGAAATTAACTCTTCTTATATTTGGTATTTACCAGCATAAAGTAGTTCACTAAGCTCCCGTTTGAAATGTTTCAATTGAAAATGCATCGTTTTTTTTTTGGCTTTTGTTTCCGAAAAAGTTTAGAATTCACAAAGAGAAACCTTGAGAAATAAGTAGTTTTCATGTTGGGCCACGAAAGTGGGTGCTGTTGTTTGTTTTTGTGATCAAACGACACACACACACACGAGGGCAGACAATAATATTCGATAAACGTTGATGATGACGTGAACAAGTCATCGTGTAAATGGAAACCTAAACTAATAAACAAAGGTTGTCCGTTTTATTTTGAAAACGTGTTGTGGTTGTTGTGGGATTGACACACAATATGCTCCCCCTGTCTAAACAAATGGTCTAAACCCACATTAGGATGGGGTATGAAAAACATTTAGGAATGTCTGAATACATTTAATTTTTTATAGTATAACTAGCGTTGTTCCGATACCAATTTTGTGTCCCGATACCGATACCCGGTTGCATAGTATCGGCAGATACCGATACTTGCCGATACCGATACTTGCCTATACCGCAGTGTTTAAAAAAGATATGGCCTGTTTTTCTTCCGATTCTTAAGAACTGCATACTCACTTGGTTGTATAAATCATTGCTATTATGGCTTCATCTGGCACTGCTTAAACCTTTGTGAAACAGGGAAAAAACACCAACACAGTAAATGTAGGACAACTTTTTTATTTCCTACCTGGTATGGGTGAAAGTGAAAAAATAAACTTTTCTTAAACCTGAGTTTTAGCTCACAAATGCCAAAAAATAGTGCAATATCCATGTACCGGTAAATACACGCAAAACAGTAGTGCAACCGCAGTTAAATTTAAATTAAAATAACAAATAATTTAGATATCAGGCTTTCCTTGGCATGCACTGAATACGTCACCATACATGGATCAGGAGTCAGGGCAGCAGCGAGTGAGAGTCGGGAGATAGAAAAACACACGGCGCTGCGTATCGGCGAGTTAATAGTTCGTACCTGCCGATACCGATACCAGCTTTTAGTGTGGTATCGGCCCTCCTCCCGATACTGGTATCAGTATCGGCACAACACTAGGTATAACACAAAAAAGATGTTGTCATTTAAATATTGTCTTATGTAGACCTATCGATCAGATCCCCCTCTCCCCTTTTTCATCACGATGACTTCCCTTATTAAATGTTTTAAATGGGACCATTTACATAATTTTCACATCCAAATATGCACCTTGTGGCCTTGGCAGCAATGATTCGATGACTGTGACTAACAAATTAAAGTCCTTTAGAGACTGCTGAAGCAAAGGAAAAGTGCTATATTAGTGAAATCCATTCCCCATTTCTCATGTGAACCCTCAAATACAAGTCAAATATCTGCTGTAACACTTCAATATGATGGATATCTTCTGCTACCGACACGTCCATCTCTATGATATCACATTTGATTTTATTTATTCTTTCAGGGACTCAATGCTCATCCAATCACTGAATAGTGAATGTGCAAATGATTCTGTTTGCAGCATATCGCTCTCATGTGAACACGACCTAATGGAAGCATTACCCTCATTTGGATACTTATACATGCTTCTAGCATCACTCGTGATTTTATTCTTACTTATTCATGTTCAAAATGCATGTGAAATGCATGCAAACTCAAACTGCAATCTATTTGCATCAACATGCAATTTAGAGTGCATCTCTCGGATCTAATTGAATCAGGCCCGAATGTTAGAGTTTGCTCAGAGGAGGACTAAAGTTGCCAGACATGAAAAAAACTAAGAATCAAAAGTCAGATGAGATACTGGAAAGCCCAAAGACGGAGAGCACAGACGAACCAGCCACCAGAACACACGGACAATGCCTGACATATACCACAGCCGCCATCTGTGGACAATCACTGACTCTGGCACAGGTGAAACCCATCTGGGCAGGGAACAGCAATCAGACCCGAGGAGGGGAAGTCAAAGAGCCTGAAATGAGAGACAGAGTTAGAATCTCAAAATAACACAAGAAACACAATCTGCACCATGACACCAAAGTGTCTATGCCTCAATTTCACAACCGAATTCTAAAAGAAAACAAATAAACTGGTGTAGGGCCCAACGTTTTGTACCAGTCCACACTGTAGGTCTGGCTCCACAAGTGTAGCTCACTCTTAGTATCCAGTCCCCACAAAGAGTGAAACACAAGACCACGCAAGCAGACACACGCACACACAGTCTAATGCTTACGGTAAGACAGGAATCCATTATCAATACAGTATCCCAGAGAGAGTGTGAGTGATGTGGTATGAGTGGGTGGGGTGCTAATGTGAATGGATGCCTCTCATATATTGCATGCAGCTACCAGTGAATTGAAGTGATGACTTTGTGCATTCACGCTGAGCAGAGGACTTCCTGTGATCAACTTGGTTATGGTGTGATGAATGCTACTCAGGGTGACTTCATTTTGTGGACTCAAACCACTTGGAGAGCAGGAAATGATGGCTCTGTTTTGAAACTCAGTCCTGAACCAGTTTGATAAACGGTAGACGAGCTGCAGGTGTAAGCCCATAGCTGTGGTTTAGTTTATAACAGTGTGCTTACAACTTCTCTGACTCTTCAGATATTTGTTCATTATAGCTTTTATGAAGTCAGCTCTAAATATAGAAACAGGAATTCAGTCATATGGTTCCCCTTTAAGCTCTGTTGTACCACTTTATGTGAGACTCGTGGTAAATGCTGAAGAGAAATGTCCTCTCAAAGCCCTCTTCATACCGGTTTACACCCACACATGCAATACCTCTTCTTGCCTGATTAAACATCTATAGAAGACTGAGTGGGCATGTAGTACATAGTATTTAACTGTGAGTGACATATTTCACAAATATCTAGAACGCACAAATAAAAACAATGGAAGGGATGTTTTTCTGTCCGTGTGTGGTGTTTTTAGTATTTTACATATCCTATGTAAAGGAATACAGGTGCTAATACAGGTGCACCAGTATTCTTTTTTCTCCCATCGTTTGAATGCTGACAGAATTTGGCATGTATAGATCTCATAATCACAACTTCTATATAACTTAAGATAAAACTTTTTTTTTTTTAAAAACATTCAGGAAGCAGAAAAACAGAGCTTTGCACCCATATTTTGCCAATGCAGTGACCCCCGGGACTTCCTTAGTACTACTGTCCAATTCAAGATTCAACAGCCTGTCAGACCTTTGCTTCTTCAGAACATAACTGACAAATATCCAAAGATGAAGTTATCTTTAGTGTTACTTATTGCATTTTTTTTTTTTAATCCACAGAGCACAAATCCACATAAAGGCACATCATCTAGAAGTAAAAAGATTGAGAAACACCATCAAGGACATAGATTAACTTGTATTTTGCAGAG